>NC_092839.1:11980000-12580000 GCF_039878825.1 Excalfactoria chinensis | reverse complement strand
TATTGAGGTGCATTATTTGGAGGCGTACACAAACCTTTTCCTTCTAGGAACTAACACAGGTATATAAGTAGTTTGTTAAACTGATGGCCTGTATTTCAGCACCAACACTGCATGAGAATCTCAGGATCTTCTGTCCCACAAATCACCCCATACCACAACTACCTCTAGATCTGTTGTAAGAGTCCAGTTAGCGAATGCTATACTTCGGAGCCCAACCCAAAGGACAACCTATCTTCAACATGAAATACATCAAGTCAGTCATAAATAGCCTGAGGTCTATCTTGTCTCCAGGAGACTTTCTAAGAAGTGTCTGTAGCACATGCTAGCTCAAGTTACTAATTAAATCACACTTTATATGAAACAACAAAACAGTGCAGAGGTAGCAATGCCTGAACAGCAAAGCTCAAATGGAATCCCAGAGTCACTCTCAGCTCTGAAGCACCTGAGAGGCACCATACTTACTTCTATGTGTTCTTTACAGTATTCCAAACCAATGTCACTAAGTATTTTTTTCACAGTTTTCCGGGCCTTTCTTAAACTGCCAAGGTTGTTGACAGGAAGTTGGAACATAGTTTCTATTGAAAAACAAAGTAAGAGAAGAGGTTTAAGTCACTCGTGCTTTGTCCGATGAAGAGCTGCATTTCATTATCAGTAATTTTCTCTCATTTTCCCCATAACTAAAGAAAGTCTAAATCTGTAAGATACGTGGATTCTCAGATTCTACTGTTAGCACTCAGGTTTCTTCCAGAAGCCAACAAGTGGCTTATTTCACATACACAGCAGTTCTCAATCTGCATGCTGCTACCATGACACTAAGCACTTCCTGAGCTACACAACCACCATCAACTCAGCTGCACTTTAGGAAGGTGCAAACCAGCAGAAACGCAGGAGTCTTCTGACAATACACACTTCTGGAAGAGGCAGGGAGCCTGCAATGAACAGAAAGGCTCTTCCTCAAAGCAAAGTGATCTTGTTCACTAGGCTTTAATACTGCACTGTCTGCTGCATAAAAAACATCCCAGCAGATAAAAGCTGCGTTTCTATCATTGCTATTCCTGTGAACTAATTCTTGCATTTTTTTATTCTTGTCAACCAATTAATCACTACAGGGCCAGAAAACACCCACATCAACTAAAAATGGGCTTCTTGGATGGAAACGTCTGGAATTCAGAATGAGTTGAAGCTGACACAAACCCATCAGCTTCACAATCAACAAGTGCTGTGTGTCACTACGCTCTTATCTCCTCCAATTCAGTTAATTCAGAAACAGCTCGACTGTAGCAGGCTGGTCACCACGATTAGGATTGATTTCTAATTTGCAGTCATGATATGAAGAAGAAACAACACTAATTTTATATGAGGGTCTACGGGAAAACTTTCAGAAATAGAAAACCAACCCCAATGGTTGAACACTGTGGTGTGTGCGAGCCAGCCACCAGCACCCTCACCGGGAGGAAATACGGCTGCATGGAACACTGTGTACATAAAAGCTAGGAAACCAAAGGGCTGACTTAGTCTAGAAATCTCAGGTCTCCAAATTACTCAGTTAAATTACCTGCAGCAGTGACACGGCTTAGAGACATCTCACAAAGTCACTAATGATAGTAATTAAAAAAATCATATAGGCCAGGAAACAATTACTTCAACGTTATGTATTAATTTCCTCCAAATCACATTTGTTATAAGAATTGAGTATAAGCACAGTGTATTTATCTGACCTAAATTCTAAATGCAAGTACACTGATGTCTGTGACTGTATGGGCGTTCCAGCTAGCATTCCGCTCTAGTCTCAATTAAAAGGACTGGAATTAGAAAAAAAAAACTGTAATTTAGTTAAAGTGCAAAGTAGTCGCTTTCTGTACGTTATCTGGAACCTTTCATTTCAGATAAACTCAAACCACTCTACGCACACAAAGAATTGGATTAGCATTCCTGTGAAATACTTCACACGTAGAGTCGCTTATCAGCCTGCTAACTCATTTGCCAGTTGGAGATAAGAGCCCTAACCCAGCTATGAAGAGCTTCCACAGGTATCCTCTGCCTTCTCAGAGATGGCACAGATTAAACAGATCACTACAGAAAATTACACCCTTACCAGTTACTGCCTCTAAAGAAGCTGAATGGAAAGCCACGAACTGCTGTTTTTTCGTGCTGTGTTCATCCCTATCTGTACACCTTTATAGTTAAGCATCTTATCTGCAATTACAAACAATATCCAGCCCTAATACATTCTCCCTCCTGATGCGAGAGTGGACGTCATCCTTTGGGCAATCAGACCGATCCACGCCATCCTTTCAGAGCACTTCTAACTCCTGGACATGGAAGTTTTTTCATCCTCACGAAGGACTTGGAACAAGACCTGAATCTGAACCTTTAACTTCCTGTGAGCTTTGAAAACTGATGAGGGCAAACCAGTTACTTCATCAGAAACAGCATCCGAGTTCGTGGCTCCATTATCAGCTGTTCTGAGAATGTTCATTTTATTCCCTTGCTCTTTCTTCTCTCACAAGATCCATTTCTAAAGGCACACGCTGAACAGAATTAAGACAAACAACGTGCATGAAATGTTATAGGTCTGTATTGTGTACTAGGCTTTGGTAAGCAATACAGAACGTTACTGCTTACCAACTGCCCATCCGTGCACCTGTGCTGTGGCTATTCAGCTTTACTCTGTAAGCACCTCTGGACAAAGGCTATTTCCCAGCAAAATAAAAATAATACAATTTATGACAAAGTATAAATGCATAAATGGTGAAAAAGCTTTTGAGAATAACAATGGATATTTACATTGCAAGCATTTGTATTAAGAAACGGTTGTATTAAACAACCACATCTAAAGTCCAGAAAGAATTACTTCTGTGCGCTTCAGAGCAACATCACAATTAGTTGAGCTACTCCCACAAGAACTAAGATCTCCTTAAGGAAACAATTTTAAGACAGCAGTTTTGCTTCTAATGTAAATACATCTAACATAACTCAAAAGTTGAACCTAGTCCATTTTACACCAGAAGACATAAGTGGTAACTGAAATACTTAACAGAGCTGAGAATCAGCAATGCCCGTTCTGTACAGTGTAACACTATAACCTGATGGCAAGCACAGCACTGACAGCGGGGCAGCAGAGCGCCAGGCTGCAGCAAGGATAAGCTCCAGTGCAGCAGACATGAATGCAGAAAAAAGGAAAGAAACAGCTTAAAATATGTCACAGACTAATGGGAAAAGGGCTGCGGAGAATTTAAACTCCTAACGAGCCCAATGATCAACGCAGACTGTAAGGCTGCATCCTACCTGCATGTCTCTGGTTGTGATCTGTGGCTGAAGAAGTGAAACTCACTTTTCTGTTCAGGTGGAAAAAGTTACTCAGACCTGTAGTTCCTTTTCCTGGGCCATCACTACAAAACAGCGCTCAGTGCTGTCACTTTATTCATGACTTGACTTCTAAGAGATCTGAATTCTGTGATAGTAGGACTGCATTAATAGGTAAGCAAAAAAAACCAAACCACGTTATCAATGTATGGCTCACCACGCCACGCTGACAGCACATCTATCACTGCACAGGTTGCATGTTGTGATTACCAAGATAGAGGAGATCAGGACCTGTGCTCAGTTATGGCACAACAGAAACACAACAAGTCCGACACGGAAGTGAACTACAGCACAGCCAGACAGTCCAACCAATCCCAAATTCAGGGTTTTGTTTTGTTTCTTTTTTGAGTTTAGTACTCAGACTTGAAGCAACTTCCAGCAGCAAACTGTATCTTCACCAATTTGCTACTTTTACTAATGCTTCAATTTCCAAACAGAAACAACTGCGGCCATTGCTTTAAAATCATTCAGAACAGAAAACAGGTAACAACAGATGTTACGACTGCTCCAGTTCTGCCAGCTTCACCCAGAACAACATGGCCAACCTCCTGGCACGTGGCTGAGCAGCTCAGTGCTGTTCTGAGTCAGGAGCAGATCCATCAGCCGCATGGTGACAGCTTTTTTACTACAGCCTTCAACAAACAATCCAAATAACCCTCAGCCTTTTTTCGTTGTTTGTTTTTGGACAACATGATTTGAGTGTGTAATAGGCTGACTGGATGACTGACGTTTGCTACAGTTGTACCATGCAGCAAATATTGTGACTTATTGTCACAGTCCTGTTAGTAAAATGGTGATTTTGATACACAAGCAGTTTGTAGACCTAAAGAAATAATCTGGAAGAAACTCCTGCAGTGTAAAAGAACCAAGAGAGCACTGCTGGACTAGTCTAGGTTTTCTTATTTTATGCCTAACTACGCCACGAGGAAACCCTCGCACAACCAGCACACACACAACTGCTGCCAACCCTTAGCATTTAACTGAGGGAGATGTTTTCATCTAACAACACTGATAAAAAGCATCGCTATGAAATGGCAAGTAAAAAAAGTTGTGGAATCCCTAAAATGTGTTAAAAAAGCTGGTCTCAACTGCACAAAAAATAACCCACGGGTGTGTACGGAGAACTATCTCTTGGGCACATTATTATAAATAAAGCACCAGTTTTACCTTCAGTGAGCATGTCTGGTTGACTGTCATGTCCTAATGCTGCCATTTATTCATACCATGAAGACTGAGAAAACCTGAACTTTATCTGAAACACAGTGTTACCAGCTGCACTGTTCAGGACAGTACTGTGAGCACGCGTGCAAAACAGACAATCTCAAAAGCAATATTTAAACTCTGTCCCATTCTAACTTTGAGTTTATATACATCTGTGTATGTCAATCCTGTCACAGTAATTAGCTCTGCAAGGCCTATAATTCATTAACAGATCATTTTGAAACTGAACGACAGTAACATTTCTAATTTTTGCACATATAAAATGGCAGTTCTTACTCTCTCCTTTTCCCTCTCCCCATTATTATCCCTCTGCTGCTTCAAAAGGTCCGTCCTTTTGTTGCTCTTTTCCCCTTTCCTCCTCATCCTTTCTTTGCTGGTTCTTGGCCTTCTTGGTCCTTACCTCGCTCATTTTCCCTCTTCTCATCTTCCCTGCGCCAATTCATAGCGTCCACATTCTTTCGTCGTTCTCTCTCATCCTGTCTCCATCGCTTCTTGATATCTTTGTCCTTAACTTGCTCATTTTCTCTCCTCTTCTCATCATCCCTGTGCCATTTTATTGTTTCTGCGTTTTTCTGTGGGTCCACGCTTCTTTTGAGATAGTCTTGTCGCCTCCTCCTCTTTTTTAACATATCTCTTTCCCTGGCACGAGCCTGCTTTTCTTTCTGGGAAAGAAAAGCTTTACGGGGCATCATGAGCTGCTGCTGTACCTGTAATAATATTGTATTCCATGGGATAATATACTATAACATGCACTCGGTCAGGCACAACAACTCTCATTTGGAGCTGAGTATTTCAAAGCCAGGATCATTTACTGCTTCTTCTCTTTCCTCTGGAAGTCTCTGCTAGCTCTGTATTAGTGCCAGGCAAACTGCTACGTTCAGCTCCGGGCACAATACCTAACTGGCACCTCAGCATCTGCTGCACATTCAGCACAGAAAAGTCAACCCCCAGAGATCCTGAGCTGAAGCAGGACGCTTTCTTTCCCCTCCCTCTTACAACTCCTCCCACAGAGAGTTTTTAGCAGCCACTTGGCACTGCAGCATCCAATTGAGAGAACAGGCTGACAGCGGAGAGCTGTGAAAGAAACCTGCTAACGTTCAAGCCTTATTCTCTGACTGGAGATCTACTGTTAATGAAGCTTAAAGGTACTTATTTCTCTGTTCAGATCTCCATCTATATAAAATTGGGTTAAAAGTGGCACACGTTCTTGGCTGGGAGGAGCGAGAGGCCAGTAGGAGACAAGCCACAAGCTGAAAAACGACACAAGCTTTGTTTCCTTGGGAAACCCGGCCAAAACATTTAAATGCAGTTAATGAAATAAGTCCTGACTCATCTACTCAAACTTTCTCTACGTGTGTCAAGTCTTGTTATTCACAAGAACAGAGAACAAAGAATGTACCTATTTACTTGAAGTTTCTGCCAAAAACATGCCTGATGAGTTTTTGTTTTCAGAGGTGTCAGTTAAGACTGCCTTTAACAAATCATTTTATTTTGGTCATTTCTCCATCGTCACCCAACACATCCACATCGTTCAATTTATTGATGTTAACATCTGCAGTTCTGACATTATGGAAAACAAAACAGACCACAGACAGAACTTGTACTACTACTACTATTCTGTAACGACTCTTCCATGCACAGTGATCAACATTTCAGAAGTATTCCAAACTGCAGCTGTGGCCCAGGTTTGTTTGTTTTGGTTTCTGAATTTGTTTAGAAGAGAGTTTTGCAGAGGGATCTAATCAAAATGAAAACTGCAGAAAGGACAAAGTTACTAGATTAGAATACTTAAACAAAGCCTAAAAGAAAATGAAACAAATGTACTTGTAAAATTTAGCTACCTTATGGAAAGCACTTGTTCCCAGCATGCAATACTCCATCTTTTTCCTACAGAAAAAGCAATGTTTCAAACCCTTATTCTAAAATCCTGCTCCCTTTCCCTGGGTAATATATCCTCCTCCCCTCCCTCCCACCCGCCCACCCCCAAACACTAAAGCCCACTATTCTAGTCCATAGACTTTGTTAGAGGTATATCAAGATCCCACCATTTTTATTGTAATAATTCAAACTCTATTTTCTTAATATCCATGCTACCAAAGGGAAGGGCTGCAGCAGGGTGAAACACAGCAGAATAAAAACGCATGCAGTTTGGTAACAGGTTAGTGCACAAAATTCAGACTGTACTAAACCCTACTTCATTAGAAAGTACAGGATGCCCCTCTACTCGACAGCCTGCTTTTAAGTATCAAGAAGTATTTTGTATTAATAATTACTATTAATAAGTTGTCATTAACATCAGAAAGCACTGAGAGTCCAAGATGAGCATCAGTGCAGTCTTCCCATCTTTGAAACAGCTTTAACTTCTCTATCAGCTGTGTGCCAGTACCACGTCACTGTTGTTTACTATAGCAAGCTAAACTCCCCTTATCTACCTTATCTTCAATTTTATCAGTAACTTCATTTTATTTGAATCATAATAACATGAATAAACTTTAAATTCAGTCACAACTTCATGCAAATAACTTCCGCCCCGCACCCCTCCAAGCAACGTTTGACATTTACAATTTGCCATAAAAAACAACCCTTTGGGGACATAACTGCTGCATTTTCTTTCATTTGTTTGTGGTTCTTTTCCCTGCTTTAGGCTTTATTTTTTTGTTGTTTTTAACTATGGTATTTCTCCCTTCCCTCCCATTATATTCCACTTCGATCAACCAATTTATAGACAAATGATAGAAAATACCTCAAGAACAGCCTTAGTTAAACTTCTAGCATTAAACATTGAAAATGAGATTCAAATAAAAAACAGCACATTTCAAAGAGCAACTTAAAGGAACAGCCACCCTGAACTCAGCACGGCTCTCACTGCCACAACCCACAGGTTGCTCCCCGCTCCGTTTCAGCTCTTCTGGCACATTTCCCACAGCCAGAACTGCCTTTCACTTTTTTGGTTTAAGACCAACCAACCGATGGGGGAAATCTTTCAACCAGGACCCCACTGACGTGAAGCTGCCGGAGCGGCTGAGCTCAAAGCCCCCAGGCCCACAATTTCTCTGGAGTTCGAGCTGCTGTTCCTTTAAGTTCAAAATGCTCACACGTCAGAAGCAAACAGAGCTATCTTTTTGACTGTTTTTTGCCCATACCTCTCCAAACAATAATCTTAACTCTTCCCAATCTACTCAGTAGATATTACGAGGCATTTACCTCCAAAATTAATGGTGCTTGGGCGTCTCAGACTCATTGGACAAGTTTCATGCAAAAGCCTTCAAAAATAATTCTCCTTCCAGAACGCCCACCTCAGCGATTATATTACACCTACTGTGTGAGGCCAAAGCCCGGACATAGAAGAAGGGTCATATCCTGCTGTACAAAACAAAGCGTTAAAGATGAGAATGAGAAACGTCATAAGGGCAATCTTACATTTATAACGTACATTTCATTGTGAAGGACTAGTTATAAACCACGCATACGGTACCTGGACCGACACGGAGCTGCCGCGGGGTGCACTCAGCGGGCTCCCAGCCCATTCCTCTAGGTGCCATTACCTGAGGAACAGGCCGGAACTCAGAGTTCAATCAAGTTACCCAAGTTGGAAACCCAGCAGGATACTGTGACAAATGCTCCTATTCACACCTCATGGAACCTTTACACTTTAGCATCCAGGGCCTCTGCTTACAGAGAATCTGAGCCCTCAGTACCAGCAGCACAGCCGCACCTGTTGCACACACACACACACACACTGACACCAGCACTGCCTCACACAGCTGATTTTTCCTAGAGGGTTCCCATATCAACACAGTTCCACCTTAAGTTACAAGACTGTGGGAATCCAAGCAGGTGATGCGGCTGCCAGCTCCGGCCCCAGCGAGACGCCTTCCCCTGGGGAGGATCCAGAGGAAAGTCTGAGTTCTACGGTGGCTCACGGGACGACGTGTAACAGCAGCCTAAATGCTGCTCCTCTGGGAAGACCTGGCATCTCTTCAGCTCACATCTACGGGACCTGACAATCCCAAGGCAGCTGAGCAGGGAGGAGCGACAGGCGGGATGCAGGACAGGGAATGGCGAGCAAACCAACAATAGCAGGTGCAGATACACCAGGAAGAAGTTGGGAGAACTAAAGCTACCAAAAGCTGCCACGAGAAGGTACATGCAGCAGCTGAACTGCCCTCCTGCACCCAGTGGCTCACAATCAGCATTTCAGTTCTTATTTTCTGTGGGACTAAGCTCCAGCTGGACAACACAGTGTGCACAGTGCTGTGCTGGACTACCCAGCAGGTCAGCAAGCACGTGCCTCCAACTCCTCTAATCTGTGCCTGTACCCAAAACAGGACTGGGCACGTTAGAAAGATGTGAAGTTCACAGAGAGCCCAAATCAAACAAATGCTCTTTAAAAATCTAACGTGGTGTTTCAAAACAATGATAACTGAAACTGAAGGGAATTAGCTTCAGTATCCAGTCAACGCACCTCAAGACCCCGGGACAAAAACCCCCGACTCCCCTCACAGTCAAACAGTTCATTTCTTCAGCATCCCTTGGTCAAGGAGGCTTCAAATATTTTAAAACCACTTCAGGAATTAAGTCAGTGTCAAAGAAAAAGGACAGTTTGCACCACTTTTCTGGGAACCAGGTTTTAAAACAGAACTTCAGCCCTGTGCAAATGTCCCTTCAGGAGAGAAAACGTCCTAAAATGAAGTACTAAAATAAAACCCGACCACACTTGAATTCTTTGGAAGAAATCCTCTGGCTAATAACACCAGCGTTCTGTTTCTGTGTCTACGTGCCATCCCCAGCAAGAGTCTGCAGAGGTGTTTTCTCTTTTCTTTTTGAGTTCACTGTTAGCACCAGTCACCAACCTGAGAACTCCAGCCTCCCATCACAGAGGAAATCCTTCAGTGGAGGAACAGCTGCAGCGGGACTCTCAGGGAGGCTGAGTTTCTCCGTTCATCTCTTTCTTTCTTTTTAAAGGAGAATCTCCCCAGCAGCCTGAGATCCTCTTCAGTCATTCACACACTTCTCATTCTTGCTTGATTTCTGGAATTTTCCACTGGTGCCAGAAGCTCCATCTGGTGGGTGTGTACACTAACTGCATAACTAAGAGGGAATTAACTATTTCCTTAGCAATTTCTGCATAGCAGTAGAAGTTTGTACACTGTCATTTCTCTGCTGCAATGTAAAACACAAGACAGACAAACTGACTGCTCTAGGAACCACAGCTCCTTTTTTCTTCGTGAGCAACCTGTTACCTTGCACTCTACTGAGAATTTCTACTTGGTCTTATTTTGATGGCACAGGTTGATGGTTTTTAACAGTAAGTGTTAGCCAACTCCAAATGCCTTCTAAAGAAAAAGCTTTTGAAAACACACACACACACAGAAGCAATTCTGGCAATCTCTGCTGCGTTCTCAAAATCAGCTTTAAGTGCCATCCATTCTCGAGGGCATGGAAAACTTCAGAGTACAGGTGATTTTTAACTAGAGGCACCAGCCGCTCAAGAATTAGCCTTCCCCACCTACTGCCATCTCAGATAATATCTTCTGTTGCTGTTCACAGTCCTCCAATATAAACATTTTATATGCATCCATATACGTGTAATGAAATCAATATGCAATACGTGTGCTCAGTACAACAGCCTTATTAGTTTAGGGCTATTTCTTAAAGGTCTGTGTGAAAGGCACTAAAGCCTGCCTACCTTACAGCAATTTGAGACTGAGACTGGAGGTCACTGAAGCACGACGGATATTATTTGCCTACACCACGATATCCACACTCCAGCAGGCAGGAAAAAAAGTCCACATGAATATGCTTTACTAGTTCAAAATATGATCTTTGTGTGGATCGCAGCTAAGCACGAACAATCCCCTATCAAACATTTTGGAAGCAGAAGCATGTTTGTTTCATTTCGATTTTCAATCTAAAGCTCAAAAAAAATAAATATCCTAATACGAGTCCCTGTAAAGTGTTCAAAAACAAAGCATGCGAACAATACACAGGTAACTTGTGATTGGATTGCACTGACTGTCAAATACAATCAGCAATTACAAATGCTGGTAGTCTTATCTTCTATCGTGCTTTCCTGACACCACCACCGTGTCAGCAACCACAGCACAGAACTGATTCAATGGCAGAGCAGCCCTCTTCAGCCAGAGCGCTTCCTGCACCGCAGTGCTGGTGCTTACACAAGTGAAGCGGTAGGAAGCGTGGCTTATACCACCCCTTGCAGAGGCAGCACACAGATATATTTAAACCACTGCTGAAACGGCATCCCTTACTGTGCCCTGGTGCAGAATGCATTGCTTGCATGCTGGTGGAAGTGGCAGAACAACAAAACAAAAGAGAGCACAAACACTTTCCCAAGCTCATCTAAAACCCTGCCAAAACATGTTTTCTCAGGCGGCAGATAGGTTGGATACTGAAAGGATCTCACCAGCCGTCTGGCATGTAAGTATTTAACATGTACAAACAGTCTGTGAAGTATGCTGATGCTAACTGTTCTTCCTTTGCCTCGCCACTTCACATGCTACGTACAGATACTGGCATTACAGATGGGGTAAAATTTGTGAACAACAGCTTAAAATGAGTCTTACCACTCCGCGTTTCTTACCTCGTTCCCTTTCTAAGCATAGCTCCCAAGCGCTCCAGGCCCTGCCTACATTCCAGCGTTAATCCACCTCTGCTACTGCTGTCTTCCGTCTGACTCGGAACCTTCGATATTCAAAGGGCTTCATAGCAGCAGCAATGAGGAAACAAAAGAAAACAGAAGGTCAGAAACATAATGAACTTTTTTTAGGGAAAAAAAGCTTTTTAAGACAAATATTTTGCTGACTGAGGTTTCAAGAGATATTTTGCCCCCCATACTGTTGCTGCTATGAATCTGCATCACTAACAATTCCTTTGGCCCAGATGCACCACAAGCAGAACTGAGCTTCCCTACAGACAGGGCCAGGGGAGGTCAGAACGTGGCTTTGACAGACGGGCTGTTTGCAGTTACTCAAATTCTGTTTCTTGCAAACTGTTCAACAGGCTTCTTGAACAATGGATTTTAAATAGAGCATTTTGCCCCCTGATCTGGTTAACCAAGCACCTGCGGTGCGATGCATTCACAATCGCACAGGTGTAGGACCCAACCACAAGAACCAGCTTTGGTCAGCCATCTTTAATACCATCTTTAAAACAAACAAACAAGAAAACCCAACCCTCCAAGGATCTAAGAGCAGTAAGCACAAAGCGATTCGCTACAGAAAGAACTTATTCCACTCTCATTTAAAGCCACCAGCTATTGTAACACCTTCAAAAGCACTCCTGTGGTACTGTGCAATGAGATGCTAAATTCAAGGCCCATTTGTCTTTCAACATCAGCTCTCAAGAATATGCATTTTCCTCTTTGGAGGCACACGGCCCTGGGGCAGGTAAGTAAAAGCTGTGCCCTCTTGGAAAGTATCCACATCCAGAACGTGAGCTCGGTTCTGAACCAGATCCTGAAAGCCCCAAAGGAACAGGCATCTTTCCCCAAAACACATCCAAACAACCTTCCACACACACACAGAATCCCTCCTGTATTTATCCATATGCACACATGTACTTCCACTACATTATCATAATTAGGACTCTTTTTTTTCCTTCTGATGCACAGACATTCCCATTGCCATACATCAGACCAATGCTGTCTGTTCTCACCTGCACAGCTTACACTCCCTTACTGTGAAGAAGCGTACAGTTGTACCGTATGCATGTGAGCAGGACTGCCTCCATGTTAACAACCGTAACGTGGAATTATGCTAACAAGAATTCTATCTGGCACAAAGAAACGAACAAGAGCCCATCTTAACCACCCAAATGGCACAACGCTGCTTTAGCTGCAGCTGCCAACTTTTAGGAGAGCAGCACATCAGCATTTCAGAGAGCAAAAAACAACGGTCGACACAGAGGAACCGAAATGCAAACCGGGCTGCAGCCAGGCACAGCGCAGCCCATCCCTGCACAGCGCAGCCCATCCCTGCACAGCGCAGCCCATCCCTGCACAGCGCAGCCCTGCAGGTGACAGCAGCAGAGCCACCAGCCCTGCTCAGCGCCGCATCCCGCTGCCTTCACACTCGGGCTGTCCTCACACCTGGCACGGCTCTGTCCACCCTCACAAATTCTGCATCTCAAAAGAAAATACCAGAACAAAAATAAGCTCCCACTTCGGTAAGAAGGTCAGTGAAGTTCTCATCCAGCTCTGGTGGTACCTGCAGCCACCCCACAACAAAGGCAAACCACAGACACCGCCTTTTCTCCCTCAGGATCACACCTTCCCACCCGTGGTGACACCTGTCAGACCAGCTGCCATCGTGACGGCTCGTTATGAAGAACACATCTGGGCCGCATGACTTTTGGCTACCAACACGACTCCAGCATTGTCGTGCATTGCAGGGATGCCACTTGAAACTCCAATATTTACTTCTAACATTTACTGTTTGTTACAGAGCAGGAAAGCTGGGCCGTCAATAATCACCTGTCGTCCCTTCTGCAGCGTGACAGCAGCACAGCTTACCTTAGGCACGAAAGGAGCACCAGCACTGCCCTAGGAATGTATATATGGCATCTCCTTCCATTTGAACTGCAAGTGCAGAAACCGCAGAGCTCAGATTGTTAAGCACCCAACCAACACTTTATAGCACTGCCAAACGATTTCCATGCTTAATTACAGTGCTGCTGTAATATACCACGGTGACACACAGCAATTCTGACAGTGCTACTGGGCATCTGCTGACAACTGCTGACTGCTGTCCCACACAGGGAAGGCTCAGTGACCCGCCTGTCCCAGAGAGCACACGGCCTGCCCAGAGCATCGGGCAGCAGCAGCCCTCAGCACAGCCCTGCTGTGCACAACTCAGCCTGCTGCGGGCCGCTCCAAGAGCATCTGTGTGACCATACACACAGCACTGCTCACACTGCACAGCTCACACTGCGCTGCTCACACTGCGCTGCTCACACTGCACTGCCCCAAACAAACAGTGACCTGACAGGTACAGCTTCATCCAGTCTGCAGTCAAGGCAGGGGTAACGATTTGTTTCCTAATGAGGGAGCACTGAGGATGTGTCAGTGTGCAGCGATCCCACTGAGCTGCCCCCAAACACTTCATTACCAAGAAGTCATCCTCTTTAAAAAACAAGTTCCTTGAGAAGAAGCAGCGTTCACTTTAATGAGGGGCAGTTCACTATCGAGACAACAAAAACATTCGGCTTGGTGTTACTTTGGAGAGCAAAGTGTTGGCTGCACTTCAACAAAGACATGACTGCTCTGACTGAAGTTGAGGTAGGAATGCACCCGAAACATCTTCAGCAACAGCTGTGTTACGGCCAGCGACCCCCAGCGCGGCACAGCTGTTTGCTGCCGTGTCCTTTCAGTGCTGTGAGATTTCAGTGTGTACCACAACAGTCTGCTGTACCACAACAGTCTGCCGGTCCCACAACAGTCTGCCGGTACCACAACGCTGCTCAGCAGGCGACAAAGGAGCCGAGAAACGCTCCTGTTATGAAACCAGCCCATCTCGTTTTCCAACAGGACGGTCCATCCCTGTCACACGGCAGTCAGTGCAGCCCCACAGCCGGGTGGGCTCCCAGGTCCTGCAGGAGGAACGCATCGGCTCTGCCACATGACAGGTGGGATCGCACCTCCGCTACCTCACGTGCACCTCTCACCGCCAGCTGGGACCAGCAAACAGCATTGAAAACACCTGAGAACAGCGCTTGTCAAAGCAGCCCGGAAAGAGCAGCGGTTCTTCCGGACGGAATCCCGCACACCTGCCGACCGGCCCCGGCAAACAAAGAGCATCGCGATGAACGTCCGCTTCCCAGCAGCGCCGCGGAGCAGCACCCGGAACACACAACTTGGTGCGGCCGCAGCCGCTCTCAGATCACCGCGCGGCTGCACGGCACGCCGGCACCGACCGCACCGACCGCCGACACCGTCGGATCCCGCGCGCCAGCCGCCCGTCCTGCACCGCCGTCCGTGCGCTCGACCCCTCCTGCCCCGCCGCGCTGCATCCCGCGCCGACATCCCGTCCGTCCCTGCATCCCGTCCCGCGGGCAGCGCATCGCCCCGCACCGGGCGGCCGCACTCCGGGCCGCAATGGGCGCAGCGCGGCCCTCCTTTCCTCCTTCCCTCCTTCCCTCCCTCCCCCGCCGCAGCCCTGCCCGGCGCGGAACGCGCCCCCTGCTGCCTCCCGCCCTCATCTCCCGGGCGGGCTGCGGTGCATTTTGGGTGGGGGCTGGGATGTGTCTGCCACGGCCATCGAGCGGGAGCGGCAGCGCGGTGTGAATGCGGCGGGGAGAGGAAAGGGATGGGGGGAATAAAACGGGGGGAAAAGAAAGAAACGGAAGCACGGCGGGCTCCGTCCGCTCCGACAGCGCTGCGGAACGCGCCGCCCGCCCGGGTTGCGCCGCGCCGGCTGCGCACAGCCCCGCTCCGCTCCCCGCCTTTGTCTGCAGGGCAGAGCGCTGCACGGCCCGGCGCTGCTCCCCTTCCTTCCCCGCCCGTTACGCCCGGCCCCGCCGCGCGCTGCCCTCCGCCGGCCGGGAGCGGCGGTTCCGCACAGCGGGCGCCGGCGGCGCAGCGGATCCCGCGTCGCACGGTCCGGCTGCAGCGCGGCCGCAGCTCCTGGGCGCCGCCGTTCTGCAATTCGGAGCGGCCGGTCCGCGCGGGGCCGACGCTCGGCGGGGACGGGGCCGGTTGCGGAGGGCGGGGGCCGCCCGGTGCGGAGCGCGGCGCACACCTACCTGAGCGCGGCTCTCGTCGGGGCCGGGCGCTGTCACGGCACCTGGGGCGCGGGGCGAGGAACCGCCTCGAGGCGCCGCCCGGATCCCCGCGCGGGCGGAGCGGTGCGCGACCGGCGGCGGGGGAGACAAAGGGGGGCCGGGAGGCGGCGGGGGCGGCGGGGGCGGTGTGCGGGAACGGACGCTACGGGCGGCGGCGCGGGGGGGGCGGCGGCGCCGGGTTCGGTCCCCGGGGCGGGGGGGTGCGGGGCCGCGGGGCGGGGGGGGCTCCCTGCAGACAATACGGCCGGGTCCGTCCTGCCCAGAACCTGCCCTGGCCAAGATGGCGGCCGAGAAAGAGCGGAAGTGACGCGAGACTCTCATTAGCATACGGGACTCATTGTCCGGCGGGAGGGGACGGGGCCGCGGCCCGGGGCGGAGGGCGGACGGGAGCCGCCGCGTTCCCGCAGGACGAGCCCCCATCCCCGCCCCGCGGGGCGCGAACCGACCGCCGTGCGGAGCGTAGCGGGGCCCCGCCGGACCGGTTCGGGAACGGGAGAAGGGCGGGGGGGGGCGGGGTGGGCGAAGCGGGGGCTCTCGCGAGAAGGACGGACGGGGCCGGCGGCGGCGGCGGCGGGATCTACCCCGGCCCCGCTAGGAGGCGCCGCGCCCTGCGGATGGGGCCGGAGCGGGAGGTGGCACCGCCCGGTTATCCCTCCGCCGACAGCCGGGACTACATCCCGCCCTGGGCCGGGGGGCACGCGCCAGCCGAGCCGCGCGCCCACGTGACCGCGCGCCACGCACGTGACCTCGGGGCCGACCGCGCGCCGTCGCGTGCGGCGCCTGAGGGCGCCTCCGGCTTTCCCGCCTCGCGCGTCGCCGCCCCTCGGCCTCGTCAGCGCCGCAGCCCCGGGCGGGACGGGAGTTCGGAGGCGGAACGGGGCGGCCTTCGAGCGGGGCGAGGCTCGCCGGGACAGCCGGAGGCGTCAGGGTGTGGAACGGGAGCTACGCGTGCCGAAGGAGGCAGAGCTCGGCCCGCAGCCCGGCCCGCTCCGAGCGCGGCCTTGTCCGTGCCCTCAGCAGCGCGGCCCGAGGCGGCCGAGAGGGAAGCGGGGCGCGGCGGCGGCTGAGTGCGCTCCGACAGGCGGGGGCGGCAGCGGCCGGTCCGTTGGGCGGAAGGCAGGGATGGTTTCACAGTGAGTTACACGTGTGGAAGTCGCGGCCTAAACGACACAAAGTAACACATCTGCCGTTCCGCACGGCCCGGCCCGCGGCCTTCATCGCCGCTCCTGTCGCGGTTGACGTCAGTAACTCATAAAGAGCGCAGTACGTTCCGGCTGTTACCTGTCCCCGAGGATCCCCAGTTGCAGTTTGGAAGCACGCTGCTCGCACATCGCGCCTTCACTGCACCTCCTCACTGTCATCCCTTCACTGGGCGCAAGAGTCAGCGAGTGTCGGAAAGTCTTTGTTTTACAACAGAATGGACGTGCACAAAACCTACTGCAACAGTAAATTGTGCTTTAATGGATGAAAGGAGGGTTTCTGGGCCACTAACACCAGAAAAAACATCCCTGAAGGCTGCAAGATGAGTTACAGAAAACACAGCAGTGCCGTGAGGTGAGAGGAACAAAGTTCTGTGGAATAGAAAAATGGAATTGGAAATAGCGATTAGATTGTATAGATAATTAAGGGGACAAACAGAGCGTGAGTTTGTGTGTTTGTATTTGGGCGCTCAGCTGGGGACATCGAGAGCTCCTGGACATCTTTTCTCCTCCTGGACTCTGGATGCAATACCCTGCAAGTCCAATGTATTGAACTCAATAGACCATGTATCAGGCTGTCAGTGTAACTTCCTTTCTTACGCTCGTTTCTTGCTGCTCACCAGAATAGCGCCGTGCTGGCAGCTCATTGACTGAAAGCACTGTGACCGCTTCCTCAAGGACTGACAGCATCAGGGAATTTCCATCTGGAAAAAGCTTTCCAGCCACGTTCTGATGATGGCACCCAGTCCAGAACTAGGGCCAGAACATGTATGGAAAGCTGGGTCAGTCAATTATATCAGTCATCCCTTGGAGGTGATGTTCCGCCATGACAAACCACGCTGTTTTTGTGGATATAAGACTGATGCCTTCCATGTTGTCAACACTTTCAAAATGAATTTGGATTGAGGATTTTCTTAATGAACGATGTAAACTGAAAATCTAATTAAAAATCCCCTCACTTCAAAATTCCAGTTATTTAGCACTCTCATGCAGCCTGTCTCTTTCATTTCTCCTACGTGCAAGCTCTAATACCAAGTAATTAAATTATTTGAACAGGATCAGCCCATCAAAAGCACTGCCACGTGCCTTCTCTGCAAGAGCCAGCAGGATGGAAAATGGAGAAGAAATGAGAGCTCTCTTGGCACAGCTGAGTCAGGACACGAACTTCACCAGGTAGTTACTAAGTCTGGTCGTTTTCTTTGTGGATTGTTCTTGCACATAAGTGCTGCTGGAAGGCAGCTGAGCACTCTCTAGCAGCAATTAGGAGCTCAGTCAAGATCTTTCCTGTTCTGGAAGACAAAGGTAGAAGTACCATGTAGTGCTCAGATCTTTCTGAGAGCACGCCATTTTAGGAACCATAGAACCATTCTCAGCCTCCCAGCAAACATCAGGTTCTCAGTTGTGTTCACCTGCTGCTAGAGGTGTAGGGAAAAAACAAAACAAAGAAGGATAAAAAGTGCTGAGAGCCAAACACAAGTGTTGTAAGATGCACCATTGTTATCACTTCCTATTGAACTGCCACTGCAGCTAACCATGCAGGAATAACCTCCCATTTTAATACCTTTGCCTTTTGCTGCTTTGTTGAAATCCCTTTCTCTGGAGCTGAGTTTTCAGGTCTTACTTAGGATTAAAAGTTGCAATTCAGTTTTGTTCTCCCCAGTCCCAATATACTTCCCCCTGAACGATAACAGTCACAGTACGTAAGATGCTGTGCGTGGCCACTGTGCCTGCAGCAAAAAGGTGAACCTTGACAGGGTCGCAGAAGAGAAAATGGTACAAATGGTACTCCTGAAGTTCCTGTGCTTTAGAGAAGTTCTGCGATTACCTACAGTGTGACACCCCGGGGTTTTGTGTCATAACAGTGATGATGTCTGATAAGCAATCCTCTTGTCTGTGTATATTCTGTTCTCATTGATCCTAATGTTAAAATGTGCAAACTGCTCTGAAATGCTGACTGCTGCAAAGCTGTTGCTGAAGTCCAATGTATTGAACTCGGTAGACAATCTGTCATTTAATTCAGTTGTGCCAAGATTTCAATCCATGCTTATGCTAGTCATCTTGATAGACCCTTAGATAAATATTATTGATTAGTCACTGCTATTTTTTACTGTTGATACACAGAAGGTTGTGCAACCTTGCAGTTGGCTTTTACACAGTCCGTTGGAAAATCTGTTTTATTCTATTGCCCATATTGGAACTAGGCACATCTTTACTGCAGGCACAGCTTAGAGATTCATATTTTAAAAACAAGCCAGAACTGAAGCCAAGTTCCCACTACTTCAGACCAGACGACTCTTCACCCCAGTACCCAAATGAAGTAAACTAGGGATGTTGTTTTGCTACTGATTTCCAGTTGGATATGTTAACCAGGGCCTGGTTGTGAAGAAGTGGTTGTCCCAGCTTCGGGATCATATTGATGTAGTCAGGATTCAGCTTGTCCTTTTGAGATTCACATGACTAAGAGTGAGAAATTCTACATCTCAGGGCATATGAGCTTTGGGAGCTGTTAAGGGCATGAGGAGACCACAGCTGCTCACAGCCCAGCTGTTACGTAGTGTAGCTATCAGCTGGTAAGTCCATTGACAATAGGTGATATCCACTTCAGCAGCCCCTAGTAGCGTCTCTTTTCAAAGCTGGGGCTTTGGTTTGTACAACAAGCATCTTCAACACAAGCTTGTTTAGGTCATTTAGCACAGCTCTGACTAGAGATGTACATTGAAATGTCCTCACAAACCACACAGAACGCAAGCACCTCACACAGGTTAAGGATCATATAATAGGCTGTGTGAAACGCTATGCAAAACTTTGCAACCTGTTCATTAACCCCAAATTGGGACTATATTCTTGAAGTTTAGCACATGTTCTGGCTTCTTTCATGGATACGAGCAACTGAGCCTGGTGTGAGTCTCTTCACATACCACAGTGACAACAAAACGAGAGGTCTCTTCCCCATAGCCTTACCTGTTTGCCAAAGGAAGTAATATCAGTTTGCTGCTCAGAGGAAAGGACGTATTACTGGTACAAAATGCAACTTACCTTCACCTCCCTTTTCATTGGCATGTCCAACCAAACACAGCCACGATACACACAGATTTAAGCCAGGAAGGAACTAAAGCTCCTGTTCTTGCCAAATGATTGAGTGCTAGCAGACACAGATTCTTAAGGAAGTATAATAGAGAAAGTAAAGTACATTAGCAGTACATTGTGCTTTCATAGGAAATGAATATGGATGTAATTAAGAAAAGCTGATTTATGCGGAACTGTAAAACCAGGGACATAGAGTGAAAAATTTCCTGTAAACGTTAATTCAGAGTTTTGTGGTGGCCAAAAACAAGGCAAGCAGAGTATCGCAATGTTATTAAGAAAGGAACCGAAACCTAAAATGCTGCTGTATAAATCCCAGTACGCATCGAAGGCATTGCGTGGAGCTCTGGGCACTCGACCCCCAACAACAATAGAATCATCTGTTACTCATATTTAGAGAACAGGTGGTGGCTTCTGTCTGAGGAACTTAAAAATAACAAACAGGACTGAGTACAGTCTGGAGAAAAAGCATGTCTGTAAAACAGAGCACAAGAAAACAGGGGAGCAGTAGGGAACATCTGATGAACTTGGTAGGTGACAGGTTTAGAGCAGAGTACTTCTCAAAATACTTGTACGAACTGCTGAGCTCCCTGCCAAGGGATGCTGCAGCAGCCTACAAAGGGATTCAAAAAGCAACCAGACTAACCCACAAACCACGACCATGTCTAGACCTTTGTGACCTCTGGCCCTAGAAGACCCCGTATTGCTGACTGCTGCTGTTTGGGCAGAGATCAGAGTAGCTGTATTTCTTACTGCTTAGAGACAGCACAGCTATCTTCACACAACTTCTTATGTTATAGGCCAGTGTTTTCCAACAATACATTTCCTTTTGTTTGTTTGATGCTAAGCATTTGTATAGGCAGTGTTCCAATACAAAGAGGCTTGTTTAAAAGAATCTGAGAATGGATTGAAGTAACTCAGAGGGTTTATATTAACAAATGCCCCCAAATGGTCCAAGTAGCAGTGTGTGAGGGCTATTTCATCCCATTTTGTTTATCGGATACTGGCTTTACTGAAGGACTTCTATTAGAACTCTGACCCCTGGCTACACTCTATCAATATTTTTTACAGATTTTCACAGCAGTGCATGCAGAAGGGAAGGTTAGAAGGCAGTCTTGGAGCTTGGTTTTGCAGTTTTCCTACATAAAGAACTCTTACTCGAGTACTAGTGAGGTTGTGAAGTGCTCAAACAGGGAATATATTAGAATCAGATGTTTTTAGTCACCACAGTGGCTGAACATTAACATAATGCTATTTGATGACTCTCTCCTCCACATGTGCACAGAGGGCCAAGCACACGAGCAGCAGCTACTTCTAAGTTTAGGCATTTGAAAGGAACAGAGCTACTCTGCAGCTGGAAGTTCAGCAGTGAAATTCTTACTTCTGCTTCTTTCCATGGGATCCACGCTGTCATTCATCCCTTTCAACAGCATTTTCTACTTCTGTACTGATGCTCTGGAGCACCTGCTGTAGGTTTTCCTTTCTTTCTGACTTAATTCCATTACCTTTAAGCATAGTCAGAAACTGCCTGCTGGCCAGCCATGCTTCCAGCTTGTACCACAGAACACACTGCAAACGGTGATCCTAATTTACATGTAAATCATCTTACTTCAAACACCATCTCATAAGTAGACACGACTCTGCAATTCAGGAAATTTACCAGGCACATACATTCCAATTCACAGCAGTTAGATCACAAAGAACTAATATAGCAGACGTCAGTTACACACAAGTCTGAGAAGATCCGATCTGCTGCGCTCAGCATACATTCTACTGAAAGGCTGGATGAACTTTTAGAAACTATTTGGTAATTCAAAACAGGCCATGAACGCTCCAAACAAAGCAGATAGAATGGGATCACATGAGGTTCCAGTGGGCCTCTACACCCAGAGAGTGTTCAGATCTTTCTTCTTGAACAACACAAGTTGTTGTCAGTTCTCTATATTTATGATCTCTCTTGCCTTTAGTTCAAAAGCATCTTTAAACTTCTGCTGAATAACAATTTATTTCTAAATGCAACAGATCATTTAGCTCTGTTTGTCTTCTTTATCAAGACATCATCATTTATACAAAAGTAACATAGGGCATGTCTTTATTTTGACTAGTTTCACATACAGTTCATTTATTTTGAAAAGTGCATTTTGCAACACAGTCCATTTAGTTACTTATTGTTGGTTCACAACTGTTAGTTTATAGCAGCTCTTCTGGTCACAGGCCAATTATCAAGCTTCTGCTGTTACATGCTACAAACCACAGCGATGGCAGAAAGTGTTTCTCTACAAATGTAGTTTAGGAGCAAGTCTTATGTGGTAGCAAACAATGTCAGGAGTCCCTTTAAGAAGGAGACTATTTCATTGCCTCCCAGCTTAGATTCTCCATAGACACGGTCAACAAATGAAATAGGAACCTGTGGGGAAAAAAAAACAAATTATTTTTAAGGTTCAAAACATAATGAGAAATTCTGCAACACAAAACCAAACCAAAACAGGGACATGCTACAGCATGCTTCTATAGTGAGGTATGAAAGCACCCAGTTGGCTTCCTTCATCCCAGTTCCTCTTAGCAGGGCTTTAATGATACCCAATGTTCATACGGAAATGCAACACAAGATTTAGAGAGTGAAGTGCCAGAACAGAGCTCTGCAACAATTCACATCTATGAACACGGCAATGAACTGTTTCTGAGATTTGACTGCAAAGAGAATTCCAGTGAATTCAAACACTACCAAGAGCAATTCAACTAAAAATAAGAGGCAACAAATAAGACCGCTGGGAATACAGGATATAACTGCTGTTCTTTTTCAATGACAGTAGACAGCACATCAAAAAAGTTTACAAGTGGGAAGTTGCAAGAGCTGGAAAGCTGGAGAAGAACACAAATCAGTGAGAGAGGACAACAAATCTGAAGCAGAGTCAGGTTGCTGGAGAAAATGAAATACATGGAGACAACCAAGCTAGAAGCGTCTCTACAATAAAGAGGAGGAAGGTGGCGGCTCAGTGAAGTTTCCTGGTGGATCTGGAATTCCTCTCTTCTTTGAAGAACCTGATTAAATAACACACCTAAGGAAATGGCAGCAGGTCCTGGAAGGTCACTATAAGGTCCCTTCAAAGCTTTCTCTTGTTCAGGCTGAAGAGCCTGTTCTCTCAGCCCGTCCTTGTAACCTGTCACTGCATTTAAATGAAAGTCCAATACACTTATCAGAAGTGTTACTCTACCTCTCCAATTGTATATCCAAGCTGTCTGGCCCGAACAATCATTTCCATCTGGAAGACGTAGCCTTTAGAAACGCATTTTTCCATCAATTTCTGCAATACTTCTTTTCTGTATAACCTGAAAGCAATTACAAATGAAGTGAAACAAAGCACTATTCTTGACTTTCAGAAATCAATGCTCTGCATTTAGGAATCTTAACCGTAATCATTCACTCACATCATCGTCATTTAAAAAAGTAACAAAGTCATTGGAGCAACAGTTCCTGCAATGTATTTCTTACACTGTTCTCAAACAGAAGAGACAATCTTCAATAAAGGCCTGTTCTTAGTCCAGTTCCTATTACCTGAAATTAAGAAACCGCTATGGAGTTTATGACTTGCACACCATACCTGAAACTCCCTGTTAAATCTGATGCACCTGGCCTCAGCAAAACCTGAGTTAGGAAATTGGCTCCACGACTGTAAAAGGAAACACAAGTGTCAAAACAGCCCAGGTCACAATTCAGGAAGATCAAGCAGAGCTTCTAGAAAATAGGTTTAAAATATATGTATATATAGCTTAATATGGAGCAATTGTATTTCTAATGTTTCCATCGCTAAATTTTCTTAATGAATGTTTGTCTTAAAGTGAAAACACAACATTCAGTTTTTCCAAACTTTAATGATTAAGATCATTGAACTACTGCAGGAAAAATGATTTTAGATTGCTAGAAATTAGGTTTACTGCCTGCTTGCTTATAGTAACCTGTTGGTCCAACTACACATTGTATAAAGATACAGAACAAATCTGACAACAGCCATAATTACATTTTATCCTTAATGTTCACTGTGAGAGGAGAATAAGAATGTTTCCTGGACAAACATTACGCCTAGATTTAGAAAAGCAAGGTCTGATTTCAGCTTACTCTGCTTTCATGGTATAATAAGGAAGAACTCAGCTTATGAAAAATGTCACAAGACTTGTCAGTTCTGACTGTGCAGCTCACAGCTATTGGCTGTGCACATGCTTCACACTGTAGGGCACGATGTAAAAGGATAACTGGGTCATGTCCATTGTTTTCACATTTTGTCTCTTAAAAAAAAGAAATAGGAGCAGAGGGATGTAAGCACTGTATTTAGGTTCACAAAAAGATAAGCAGCTATTCCATTACAGAAGGAGACATCCAGGTACTGTCACCATCTCCAGATTGCACTAACAGCACTTCAGCTCCTAATGCTAATTTACAGCAACAAATAAATCGGTGCTAACTTGTACTTATTCTCTTGAATTGTGTGGAGGAGAAAAGATGTCAAACAAACTACCTGATTAGCTCCTCAAAACCTGGGAGCCACTATACAGGTGAGACGCCAGCCTGCACCTGCTTGTATGGCCCTGACATAGTTTTCCTCTGGTTTATGGATGAAATGTCTCCCCAGTGCTCACTTTACCTGTCTTCCAGTAAGGTCTGAGTAATGATTTATTGACACTGATCATGTCAGACAGTTCTTAACTTCCAGCAAGTCACAGTGTCACAGAGGGGCTTAGAAAGATTCACAGTTAAGGGCCATTGCACATCTTAATGCTAACTAATGCTTAACTAATGCATTGCACATCTTAATGCTAACTAATCACCTCTTGTAAACTTGAATAGGTTCCGTAGTCTCAGCTCATTCTTTGGATGATGAGGCAGAAATGTCCCAGATTGATGCAGATTTGTACATTTCTATTACTTTATTACACCATTTTGCAGCACCCAGTACTATTAGAGACTCAGTTCAACTCACACAGATTTTTTTGTTTGAGAGCTGTACTTGGAGTTCTTATTAATTTCTAAGTAACAACTTTAGGGGCAAATGTCTAGGGAAAAAAAGCAACCACCACTGACCTGATTAATTTTCTTTTCAAGTCCCAGCCATATACTCCTCCATTTCCTTTGTACCTTGTCCCAGATACAATATCAAAATTGCCTTCTTTCTGCTTTCTATTAGAAATAGGTTTTTATCAGAAAAACAGGAAGAACATTTGTATGAAGTGAGTAGGAATGTAAAACAAAAAGGATCACTCAGTATAAAATGCACACCTTACAAACTGTTCAACAAAGAGAGAGTACAGCAAAACAAGCTATGACCATTAGGCATTTTAAAAGCGGTTCATTGTTCTCTAATGAAGAACTATCTCAAAGTATCTTATGATCAATTTTACCAGCCATGTAACAGAATTTCAAAGACTAGATCATAAATACAGACCTTCATTTTCAAGGCGAGGATAATCTTAAGTTTTGATCTAAATATTTAAGTTACACAATCCTGCAGTAAGGAGGAAAAAAAAGTAGTTCTGGAACCATCTCTAGTCCGTATCATGCCCAGCTGTAACAATTCCTGCCTCTGGTACTACTTAGTAAGAAGGTTAACGGGTTATTAACTACCATGAGTCTGTTTACTGCTTCTCACAAGTCAAAGTGAGACAGGGAGAGGAAGGTAAGGGGTAAACAGAAGGAGGGAAGCACGTGGCAATTTAGTGTCAACTTGGTCCTCCCGTCAGTATTCCTACACTCACACAAGATCACTGGGATCAGATGGTTATTTTCATGTATGTGTATGCATGCATGCGGTTTTCTCTTATAAAGGCTGCTCAGCTTAGAAGCACCGTGTCACACGTGTGCTCTGTTAGTTTAAATTTAGTCCAGTAGGAACCTTGTTTTTCCTGAATTACTTTGGAACAAACCCCACAGAGTCCCATCACTTGTACTGAAGTGCTGCCTGACCACTTCTTACTATCATGAGACAGCTCTCAAACCTTACTACAAAGCAGTGAGCATTTACAGGTGTAAACCAGAAGCAGCACCCACCTGATGAACTCCGGAATAAATTTTGGCTGAAATATAGAGAACACAGATTAGATAAGAGAAAGGGATCCGGAGATTGGGGGGAAAGAAGGGGAAAATTAATTATAATAGATTAAAAAACCCGATATGTAAAATACAGCTTACATGGTGCGACAGGTCAGCATCCATGATGACAATGAAATTCCCAGTGGCGTGCTTCATTCCGTGAATGTAGGCGGTGCCTGATGAAAGCAGCACAGAAAGTTTCCCTGTGTTTTAACAGACACAATCTCCTACCCACAGCTTTCTCTTCTGCTTTAAAACCTTAAAGTTCCAGCAGAAAACGATTAACTCAACGCTCCTACAATGACATGTTGACGGTCAAATATTAACGCTGGTTTTTACCCCCCGTCAATTCAGCGCTAGTTTTTATAGCTGTTACCTTGTCACACCCTACTGCATAGAAATGCAGAGGAACAAGACCTGACAGCTGGGTGCTGCCTGCAGTAACACATTCAGAAGCACCGCAGGCACTATTCGTCTCTTTATCTACTTGCTACAAACCAGAACTAACGAGGACTTACCAAGGCCCAACTTTTTTGGTCTGGGTCTTAGAAGCTGCAAGACATAAAAACATACATCAATTGAAGCACAAATTCAACTACTTCTGGGACACCTCGGAATTCTGTATTTTTAGGTGTAAAAACACCTGAAAAGCTCATTTTCATTTGTTAAAATCTAGTTGATGCATAAAAGTAAACTAATCACCGCCCCGCTAAGGAAACGAAACCATCCCGTACCGCTAAGGACGGCCGGGACCCCGACGGGAGGAAGGAAGGAAAAGCAAACAAGAGCCCAGAGGCGCAACTCACGATGGTGCCCGCTCCGTACACCCGCTGCAGCTGCTCGGCCACCTGCTGCGTCCCGTCCGGGCTGCCGTCATCGATGACGATGATCTCGAACTCGGTCCCGCTGGAAGCACAGCGCTCCGTCAGCGGACACCGGAGGACACGCCTCAAGCCCCGCTTCCTCCCCGCCGCGTCGCACAGCGCGGCACAACGCGGACCGATCTCCGGGCAGCCCCGTGCAGCCGCGAGGCTCCGCTTGCAGCGATCGGATCGATCGGATCGATCTCCCGGCCGTACCTCTGCCGGAAGGTGCGCACCAGCAGCCACACGACCAGCGGCAGGTTCTCGCGCTCGTTGTAGGTGGGCAGCAGCACCGAGACCTTGTCGCCGCGCCGGGCCGCCATGTCGCAGCGCCGCTTCTTCCGGCACGGGCGGGGCGCAGCCAATCGGGGCTCGCGGCGGGGCCGGAAGCAGCCGGCCGGAGACGGAAGCCGGGCCTGCCCCGCTCTCCTCCTCGGGCATGGCGGGCGGCGCGGAGGCGGCGCGGCTGAGCGCTGAGATCGAGCGGCGGGAGCGGGAGCTGCGCGGCCTGCGGGAGCGGCTGGACGCTGTCATGGCGGGGGAGCAAGGCGGGACCGCAGAGCGGGATGCCGAGGATGCCGGTGCCGCCGACGCCGCCTTCCCTGCCGAGCTGCCCCCCCTGCCCGCCCCGGCCGCGCTGAGCCCCGCCGAGATCCTGCGGTACAGCCGGCAGCTGGTGCTGCCCGAGCTGGGCGTGCGGGGGCAGCTGCTGCTCGGCCGCTCCTCCGTGCTCGTGGTGGGCTGCGGCGGCCTGGGGTGTCCCCTCGCGCAGTACCTGGCCGCGGCCGGCGTGGGCCGCCTGGGCCTGGTGGATCACGACGTGGTGGAGACGAGCAACCTGCACCGGCAGGTGCTGCACGGGGAGGCCCGCCGGGGGTTCCCCAAGGCCGCGTCCGCCGTGGCGGCTCTGCGGCAGCTCAACTCCGCCGTGCAGTACGTGCCCTACTGCGGGGCTCTGAGCCCGCGCGGCGCCCTGCAGCTGGTGCGGCAGTACGACGTGGTGGCCGACTGCTCCGACAACGCGCCCACCAGGTACCTGCTGAACGACGCCTGCGTCCTGGCCGGGAAGCCGCTGGTGTCTGGCAGCGCGCTGCGGCTGGAGGGGCAGCTGGTCGTGTACAACCACGACGGAGGGCCCTGCTACCGCTGCCTCTTCCCCACGCCGCCTCCGCCGGAGACGGTGACTAACTGCGCGGACGGGGGGGTGCTGGGTGTCGTGCCGGGCATTGTGGGATGTATTCAGGCGCTGGAAGTGCTGAAGATCGTTTCGGGGATGGGCTCCTCCTTCAATCGGTTCATGCTGATGTTTGACGCCCGGGAAGGGCGGTTTCGCAACATCAAGTTAAGGCCAAAGAAATCAGACTGTGCTGTTTGTGGTGACAATCCGTCTGTCACTTGCCTTCAGGATTACGAGGCGTTTTGTGGTTCTTCTGCAACAGACAAATGTAAAACTTTACATCTGTTGTCCAGTGAAGACAGGATCTCTGTTGAGGAATATAAAACACTGTTGGATGAGCAAGTTCCTCACGTGCTGCTAGATGTTCGCCCACAGGTTGAAGTGGATATCTGTCGCCTGGAACACGCCGTCCACATTCCTTTGAGTAAATTAGAAGAAAAAGACAAAGAATGTCTGGAAAACTTAGAAAAAAGAATCTGTGAAGAAAAGCAGAGAACTGATGGCCAGGCATCTTTTCCTGTGTATGTTGTTTGCAAGTTAGGAAACGACTCCCAGAAGGCTGTAAGAATTCTGCAGGAGTTACCTGTCAAAGCATGTGGTCCTATATTAGCTAAGGATATTAAAGGGGGGCTCATGACTTGGGCCAGTAGAATTGACCCAACGTTTCCTCAGTACTAAAAATGTAAATGTTAAAGGATGAGTATTAACAGTAAATTCTCTAGAGTTCAGTTTTCTTTGTGCAACTCCTGCATCATGTGAGTCAGATGAGGTGTAAATGCTGTGCTCTTTCAAACAGTATATTTTTACGTTGTATGTATTTTTATAGATGCTTGATTATTATTTTTTTTAATTAAAAATATGAAGCGATTTATGGAAATTGAAAGAAATAAATGTAGTGATTCTTATTTAAAAGTGAGCTCTTGGAACGACTGCTTAATTGTGCATGTGATAATTGATTGTCTGTAATGACTGATGCATTATTTTATTATAAAGAGCTACGTATGTCAAATTAGTTCTCGTAGATAAGCTGAATGAATAAAATAGCTTCACGTCAGGGAGGTGCCAGAGTCCTTATCATGTATGCACAGCAATTATACTAATAAAGATATAGGTTCTGTTTTAATTTCTGAAGAGGAAAACAACACCTGTCATGAGCAACCTGCATGACACGAGGTGAAAAAGAATTCCACCATTAAAATTAATAGTCACAAAAGTATATTGTAACAAGATAAGTTGTGGAGCATCCGCATCACCTACTTTACTGTAATGCGCCATGGGTTTTAGCAGTAACATAAACTTATGTATACAGAGAGATCTTTGTGGTTTAGAGGACAACCACACACTCAAGGCCATGACTTAATGTACCTGTGATAAGTAATGTGAGAGTTGTGAGTCAGGACCGTTTAAGGCAGGGTGTCAAGGCTTGGTTGAATTTGGGTTTTGGGAATCAGAAACCAGAGAGACTTACCTGAAATGACTGACCTATTTTTCATTTTCTGTGTTGAGTGCAATGGCAGCGATTCTTTAATGTCTGACCTACTGATGCTAAACCCTTGGTGGTATGTCATGCATCCACTTGACCTGCAGAAGTGATCCTTTTCAGTCACTGAATGCAAGGTGAACCTATGAACCTTTCACTGGTACTTTTGGGGACAGGATGAAGAAGACGACTGATGCTAACTGCATGCTGCTTCCAGTAGATAGAAATCGTGTTCATAGTCTTTTCTGATCTTTTCCTGATTACATTCTTAGGGACAGATTTACAGAAACTGTGAGAGAAAAAAAGAGCTGCTCTGTTTGGTGTGACTTTTTGTTGCTGTCCGCTTGTCTGTGTGGGCTTGCTGAAGCACCACACAAATTTTACTGTCTTCAAGAGGTGCTGGACTCTTGGGAGATGATGTGGAAAATCAAGAGCCAGAGAATTATTATTAAGCCCAAATTGATCTTATTGGAAGTTTACCTTTCATTCTGACTTGATTTCAAACACTGCAAACACGTGGTGATTTCACACCAGGAAGTGTCAGAGCGTATCTCCAGAAGTTCTAAGAGAAGCAATAAAATGCTCATTTTGTATCGTTGCCAAAGTACTGTCTAAATATTGATGCGTGTTGTAATTGTGAATAAAGATGAGCTGCTTTATTCAAGGAGCTTTCAGTGCAGTTAGTCTGATGTCTTACCAGAAGGGGTCAGGGCAGCCAGCAGTGTCTTTCTTTTTGTCTCTGTCTCTTGATGTTGAGAGGCTTCTTTTTGCTTCTTTGATCGTACTCTCTTTTTAAAGTGGCTTACTGGGTTTTGGCACAGGAACTGCAGGAAACAGCTTCCTGCTGGAGGTTTAGAATAATAGTCAGTGGCTGCAGCATTTGTTCTTGATTACTGTGTTCGAATGTCTCCCACATGTAGGTCTTCAGGATTCAGGAACAGACTTAAATACATAAACTTGGTTTCTCCTGAGATGTGGTTATTTTAAGGCACGGCAAATCAATCTGGTCTAGTCGTCATGTAAGTCTAAAATACATTTAATACATGACATTAACGTGCCTTGATAAACTAAAATCTTCCTTATTTTGTTGGCAGGAAACTTATCTCAAAACTCCAAGAAATTGAGCACTCACCTAATATTGAAATGTGTTATTTCAAAGAAAAATTAGCGGGCCTGTTTGGTAGACAAATCTATAAGGGGCACGTCCAAAGCAAGTTCTTAAAGTTCAAGTACTGGAATTTTAGCTGTGTGAGCATCTTCTTTATTATCCTATTTGTAAGCATAATTTTGGGTCAAAATCTTAACTGTTCAGAACAAAACTGGCAGCTGGAAATGTTACAAGCTCGGGTTTCTTTCTTACATTTTTGTAATGTGAAAACTGTGCTGTGCTTTGTAAAATTATACCAGGGAAACAAACTCTTCAGGATGTTTGCTAGGTGGCACTGCAAGTTTGTAGACCAAACCATTCCCTCGGCCACAACAGTTGCAGCTCTACCTTAGCGAGCGCTGAAGTGCGTTTATACAAATGTGCAGTTCTTTTGAAAACAGACCAGGGAAATAGAACGGCACAAAGCAGGGCGATGGAATAGTACGTACAGCATCCCGGGAAGAAACTGCAGCGATCTGTCCAGAGTGTTTTGTCAGAAGCATCATTTCTTTCAGAGACTTGAGCTGAGTTTTTCACGTACCACGTTCAAATCCCCACTAAACAAAGTGGACCCCTCTGGAAAAAAAGAACTGAGCTTGCAGACCTGGTGTGTCAGAACGCGGCTGTGCAAACAGCCGTGCCGAGAGCTCAAAAACATTCCTGTGCCAATAGAACGGGGTTGTGAACCTTAGTGTTCCATACGGTGCTGTAGGGGCTGATTTTTTGATTCTTGTCTTCAGTGTTTATAACAAAAAATAGAAGTAATACATATAAAAATTAAACCCTACAGGCATATTTAGAAAACTAAGGAGGAATAATGTAATGTCATATTTTCATTTGCAGTCTCTTTTTTTGCATGTTTCAGAACTGTTACTTTGTAAAATGCAATGCTTCACAGCTTGCAGCTGTCACATAAAGATCTTACGTAGCATTGCTGGTTAGCAAAATAAATATGCTAAAATGAAGCTTAAAAATAAACCTCTACTTCTCTTGTTTACTTTTGCTGTAGGCAGTGAACTGGTTATGATATGAAATACTGATAAAACCAGGACAAAAGTGCTGATAATGAAAAGAACTTGTCTTTGGATTTCTGGTCCAAAGTAATCTGCAGTTTGCTTGTGCTTACTGAGGTCTTCTGGTGAAGAACTTGAGAGGCTTAGACAGGAACAGCACAGTCTATGGCTGAGATTTGCTTCTGGAGCAAACAAGCTGAGTTTTGAGAGGTTGTTTGTGGTTACTTGTTTAGTGCTGTGAAAATTGGCTGCCTACTTCAGTTAGAAGTAAAGCAGTAGTTTTCAAATGACAGGTTTAAATAAAAGGAAGATACGTTGCTAGAGAGCAGCTGAGAGAAGAAGAAAGAAAGGCAAAAAATCAAAAGCAGGAATAAGTGTGGCTGCAGACTAACTGGAGTCCTCAGAGGAAGAATCAGTTCTTCACACTTCTAGTGGACACCATATGGGCTCTCATTTCCTCCTGTAGCCCAGCAGACAAGTACAATATTGACATGGATAAGGGTAGCTACATTCGGAGCACAGTTAGCAAATGTTAATGGAAACCACAAGAAAACACACACACTGGTTTGTGGTATTAACCCCTGGTGGTTTTGCCACCACTGTTGAAACATACCATCCCCACTGCTTGCCTTACACTGTGGCTTCTGGTCTGGATGGCAGGAAAGCCTTTTTGGCTTGCCCATTCTGTAGTCTTTTGGCACTGCTGGGTTAATTAAATCTTGACTTCAGAATATGTTCCACATGGTTAGTTCAGCCGAGAATGGAAGCCAGCTGAAATACATTTGTGACAGTGTCCTTGTACTGTGAGATACTTGCACTTCTATTTTGTGCAGGTGGTAAAAGTGTAGTGAAGAACAAAAAATAGCTTCCATCCAAAATGGCACCTGTTGTGAATGTTAGCAAAAAGGAAACTAATACAAAAATATCTACTGCAATAAAGCCAGTCTATTGCAATATAAGTTTCCCAGTCGGAATACATCCATTCTGTGTCAGGCCTACTTAAAGGTGCAGTTTATCTACTGAAAGCTTCAGTCTGGCTGCAGCTGTAGCCAGAATGAAGACATGGAAGGGCCTGCTAAGGTGCAGGAGTGCAGGCTGTGATGTGCATGGTTTCGGTTCTTCCCTGGGAAGATATCCTGATATCCTGATAGCCTTCCTAGCTCTGCTCGCAGCTGTGGACTTGACTCCTCTGAGAGCATGGCATGAAACCTGCCTTCTCTTTAACCTTCTGGTAAGGACTTATCACTGTTCCTGCTTGAGGAGAAAACATGAAGAGGGCTGTTGCTGTTTGTGAGTGGATGGGATGCTGGGCTAGAGGTGTGGTGGCAAACAGTGACCCTGCCTCGGGGCAGCCCAGAAGTGTGTATTGACTGCAGCTCTTGCTAATGGGAGCCTTCATCTCTGGAGGAGGAAACCTGCAGTAGGTGTTCTGTGGCTGCTCTGGCCCGAGGCCCTCCTGTGCCAAGAGCTGCACTTCACGCAAGGTGCCCGTGCTGTTGCTAAGAGACCGAAGCTCAACTCTCAAAGGAAGGTTATTTCCAAATATAAAATGGCTTCTCTCATAGATCTGGCTGGGAAATGAGGTCTCTTATGCAAATGGGCATTCACCAACTCATGAGCAATGAAAGGCAGCTCCTGTTTTGTGTAGTGGACTGCTAGCTTAACAACATAACAGTCTGAGACTTAGGAAGGATAAGCTTGTAACTTGGTAAACGTGCGCTGATGTTTGCACAGACACGTGGCACAGTCCTGTTCCAGATGCTCTGTGACAGAACCATGGCTTTTAGGTAGAGTGATAGAAATCGTTTCCAGAAGATGCAGATTTTGATCCCATTTTGTAGGACCGTTCTCACTTCATGCTTTGTTACTGCACCTGCGGGAGGTAACAGGGTTGAAACTTGTCAGAGCACTCAATACGTGCATTTTTACCACTAACTGATTTAAATCAAAAGTTTTGAGCCTATTCTTTGAGCTTTTGGACGCTTAGAACTCCAGCATTCCCTTGGAGTCGCTCTCCTGCAGCGCTGATCCACGCAGTGTGTGAATTTTGGCACTTTGCTTTTGAAACAAACTTTCAAACATAGCTTTTCTCCTTTGTTTTCTGCCCGAAGTTCTGCTGTGCTCTTCTCATCTCCTGCCCTGATTAGTGTTGATGTCCTTCTCTATTAACATGTTTAGTACTGTACTGCAGTCCATCCAAGGCACCATTGTGAAATGAAGTTTCTTGTAATTATCCCTCAGATGCAGTTACCTCAATCAGTTCTTTAGTTTTCATAGTAATAAGCTTCACCTTCATGTTCTACTCTTGGTTAGCCTTTTAAAACACTGATCATTTTGTAGATTCTCACCACGTTTCTTTCCTTATTTCCTTGTCCTGTGCCCTGTGGCTACAAGTACTGACAGCACTGAGGTACAATGCTTCTAAGAAGAAAGCTCACAGTTCTGTTCTGTTAGTACAGGAGAATGGCTAAGAATAACGGACTTTTTGCACTGGGACTCAGCTTACAGGCATTGATGGACATTGCCTTATGATTACACTGTGGTGCTGTTGAGTGCTGAATATCCCAGAGACAGATAAAATCCCAAAGGTAGAAATCCTGTGACGTGTCCTGGCACACCACGGGGCTGCAGAGACCAACTGCCTTCCTGCCAGTCAGTTTCTAATCGAGCTACAAGTTTACATCCTAATGATAACATTTGGGATTTGTGATCTACAGGCCTGAACTTTTACATGGTGCACAGCCTGTTGCTTTGAGCAGTCTATGCTGTATCTACAGCAGCTTTTCCCAGCACAGAAAGATGTGAGTGCTCTTTTTATTGATCATCTCCTATCTGTTGTATTAAACCCTGTGCATGCCCACAGGCTGATGGTCGGCAGCAGTTCTGTTCACTTTTGTGCATAACACAGCAATGGTATTTTTTTAACAAACATTTTGTAAGTTTGAGAAATATGGGTCGATCCTCCGACAGCACAAAACCGACGCTGTCACAGTTTGTGTTGGGCAGGATGCAGTCTAAATATTTTTCACATCTTCCATGAAGTGCAATGAGTGATGCTGCTGCTGGGACGGGATTCCCGGCACTCAGACTGAGCTGCCTGGAGCGGCCCGAAGGTGGCAATGTGGGATCCTCGATCGGCCCTCGCTGCGGTCCGAACCGTCGGAAACGTGTCTCCGAACCGAGCGCTGGCACACGGGTGGGAGCTGCAGCTCCTCGGTAACTCTTGGCTCATCCGGAAGATGATCCGATGATCCTTACACTTACATTTCTGGATTAGTTCCCACAGGCAAAGAGAAAGTAGAAGCTCCATTGGGTGGAGCAGAAGCATCCCCTGATACTACAGTCCTGCCATTTCTTTGCCGTGCCTTTGGCAGAACTGATAGCAGTCATGATTTCTTCAGTGATTTCCAGGGAGTATTTCAGAAGATATGAGATGCTAGATCACGAGAAAGAAAAACGACAAGCAAAAAGGGAGGAGGAAGTTCTGGTTTTATTGTTAACAATTAAGCCAAACTGACCAGTATTTTTTTCAGTGCAGTGCAGGCAATATTCTCCTTCACCTGTGGGATGTGAATTTATCTTTATTTGTGGTGTATGATTTTACATAGTCCTGCTGACCGATCCCATACAAGAAATGCTGTCCTGAGGACTTACACTCTCATGTCACAAGATGAGACAGGAAGCACACAGAGCTGAAGTGCCTTACTGGAGTGGCAGGTGGGATCTGAATGGATCTTCTTAACTTTCCAGTCCTTTAAATGATCATTTCTATATTAGCAACACTGAGATCATTAGCAATGCTGAATTTGGCTTATTAAAATACCACAGATGAAGTGGTAAGTGAGTGGGTAAATCTCACATTAAGCAGTTTCCTGTGCTAGTAATAGAACATTGGGAGTGTGTTTTTGTTGTTGGGAGTGATGCTCGCCCCCTGTTGTGAACTCTAGCCCATGTCTTCAGTTCTGCCTGCTCTCTGCAGGTTGCAGTCTTGCTCTCTAGATGGCCCAGGGGATGCTGCAGTTCCACCAGTTCAGAGGGCTTTGCACTCTGGGCTTTATTTCTGTATTTTTGGTACACATCTAATCTTTTGAATAAATAAATACTAAATTCCTGTTAAATCTTACAACTATTAATGCAGAAAAGAATGGGATATATACTATTGGAGCACTGAATGATGCATGAGCAGAGACTTCAAGACTCCTGGTCTTCAAAGTCATGTTTGTCACTTTTTCACTTAATTTCTGATTAAACACAATCAGTTACATCTGTAGGACTGTGTGTATCCAGTCCGGCTTTCAGCCTGTTGTAGATCCAAGGGAAGGATGTGAAGTTTTACAGCTTTGTTACAAGACGGGTCTGCTCCTTTCCTCTTGCTTTAACTTACGAATCTTTTTTACTTAATTAAGCCAAGAGGAAAAACAGTCAGAAATTGTGGGAAACAGAACTATTTTAGGAAAGAACTGCCTATTTTAGGCATGAATGCCAAGAACTGCTCTGTTTGCTACTGACATGAATTCAGACTGCTCCTGGCCAGCCCAGGGTGACCTCTTTGACCGGGGCTCTGTGTACTACCCCTCGTTCCCTGATCCCCACATCAGAAATCAGGTATGGGAAAGATAAATAACACAGAGTTGGTGCTGGTAGACGTTGGTGGCTCTGTGCATTTGAAGAATGAGGCTCCAGTTCACCTGACCTAACACTGACCTACTAATGAGACACCTGAATTAGGGACCTGCCTCATTCTATGCTCCATTTAAAAAATAAAACTGGGAAGACTTCCCATTTGCCAATGGTGATCGAGGGCTGTTGGCAACGAGGCCATACATGACTTCAGGCTCTTTGCGAAGGGCTTAATTCAAATTTTGGCTGAGTCTGTCTACAGCCAAAAGGGGGAAGACTGAGGGGTGAGCTTTTGTTCACTGAGAGACTCCCATAACTTTGGTTACAGTAACACAGAGAGCTGCAGTGGTAGGAATGAGAACCTTCTACAGCAAAATTTCTACTTTTGCATTGGCCATTTGTACCCATTTGTCTCACCTCCTGCAGGTGGTTGTGCCTGCCCATAGCACTGCGATAGTCCTTCCACACCTTAAGAAGCACACAGAAAGGAAAGGAGAGCCTAACACTGTATTACTCAAAATTAATACAGCTATTGCTGTTCAAATTCGTAGTGTATGTACTTCTGCAGTATACACAGGTTAATATAAATAGCAATGCAAGTCTATCTCTGTTGGAGACATGCACTACTCTACTCTGTCAGTGGGAATTCTAACATTCTTTTGACTTCATAAAAGCACAAAGTGTTTCTATTGGAACTTTCTTGTTGACTGCACATGCTGTTAAAATGCAAAAGAGGAGTGATAGCTGACGTGGTAGCTGTCAGCTGTGTCACTGAAACAGTCAGCTTTTGAATCGATCCACGATTTTCAAGAATTTGACTAAAATCTCAGATAATGTACTCTAAAGAGCCATAATCACCTTAAATGTTCCGCCTTCACAGTAAAAGCTAGAACGCAGCATGTGGGTTTCATACTAATGTTGTGCTCTTAAGACATGTATCTGGATTTATTTAGCATAAGAACTACAGTATGCGTTACCTTGTATAAAACAGAAGCAAGTTTGTTGCAGTGATTCATAGTGAGACGTGTTGATGTGCTTACAAGTGATGTGCTGCCAAGCACAAAATTGTATAGGGGTACATCCTGCCAGGCTGATTTGTTCCCGGCTCAGGCAGAGCTCCCAGCAGGAGGGATGCTGTCACAGGTTTGCTCTACCAACACCCAGCTCCAGGGTGATCTCTTTTTTTCTGGATGAGGAACTGAGAATCAAGTTATAATTCTGGGATTGAAAGAAAGTGACACACGAAATAAATGACCATTAACTCAATGTAGAGACACGAAAAAATGGATGGATTTGTTAGCAAGAATAAAAGGGAAATAAGCTTAGGTTTTATTTGGTGAGTCTTGATTTCTCCCTTCTGAGTTCCAAAAGTATGGCTCAGCTTGTCACACGCGGTCTGAGATAGGCAACTGTTGCTCACAGGTCCCATCTAATTACCACTTCTTTCTGTAATGAATGCTGACACAAAAGGAGAACGATGTATAGCACTTGTATGGAAGCCAATGCTACAGATGATCAAACATTTTTGAAATTAAGAGTATCCTGGATGGAAAACGTGTCCCTTTTTTGTCACGATGTTCCTGTTTTTTATCCAACTCTAATTAAAGCTGATGATCAAGAGTGAAAAGCTGGTTACGTTCCTAGCTCTGGCACATAATTAATCGCCAAGAGTTTATGCTGGGTGTGTTAGCTCTTTGCAGGAATGCTCCATAGGCAAACTTTTCTACAACAGAAGATTTTTAGAGCCCCAATTATTTGTAGAGTACACTCTTTAAAGCTTGGGCTGAGGAACAAACACCAAACCATCATGCATGCTGCCACTCCCAGCAACCTGCTCCAGAAAGGCCAGTCAGCAACAGGGCTTCTGCAAACTGGATTAGAGAAGCATTAGTAAATGTGATGGGAACTTCCAAACCTCCCTAGCTCCTAACAGTTAATGCGGGGGGGGGAAGTGCAATTCATGAGTTTATCTTTTCTGTACCTCTGAGCACACAAAGTCAAACAAGTGGATTGCATACTTATTTTTTTTTTTGAAGTTCTGGAGTTTGTCTCCTGCGTTGTTATGCAAACAGCAAATGGGAGGTCTGGCATTTATCTGCATAGGGGCAGGTGCCAAACCTCAGCTCCCCCCTGAGCCAGGTACCGCCCCAGATGTCAGTAGGGAACCTGGACCAGCCCACCTGTGTGGATAAATATTATACAGTTGCGCTTTTTGGCCTTAACTGCCTTTCTGTAGCCTATTCAAAGTTTCTCCATTACTGTGATGTCTTTAATACTGGTAAAAGCATAGTTAACTTTTAAGTCCCTCATGATCGAGGACAGGAAAGGATAAAGCTGTCAGCACCCCCCGCTCCATGACTCAAATGATATTTTCTTCTTTTTTTTTCCTCATTGGCAACTTCCCACGACCACATATTTTCTGCTCCCTCTAAAGAACCCAATGCTGAATGTGAATGGGTAGCTGCAATATTGATTTGTCAAGCAACAGTAGGGTGTTCCCTGGAAACAGACCTCTCTTAATTCTGTTTCATATTGAGGTAAAGTAGAAACATGGAAACAGATGGTAGGGAACGACTGGCATCTTACCATGCACATTTCATTTGATTTGCAGCTAGTCCCCCCTTGATAATATTAAATGCTACAAAACCCAAAAGGCTGCTCCTTGGAGTCCGGCATTCAGTGACACAGGATCAATACTGTAACTTCATTTAAATTTTGAAGCTGATGAGCTCTAAGTATTTGCATCTTCAGTGAGGTTATGACACAAACAGCTCGGCTCTTTTTTGTTCTTGCCATGATTAGGACTGACTTACAAAGAAATGTACGGTTGCTGTTGTGAATGACGAATCTGACTTAATGTTCTTTAAGAGCACAGTGGGGCAAACCTCTGTAGTTATTTCGGTCATGCTCTAAGGCATCTTACTGGGAGAGAATTTAGCCATTAATTTTGTTGTATTTACATTATTTATATACAAGAAAAAATGACAGCCTGCTTAATGATTATATACATTGTGATTCAGTTGGAAAAAATGCGCAGTACAAAAGACAAAACATCCTCTTGAGTACAGAATGATACGTTACTTTTGTCAGAGAACTTCTCATCCCTAAAGTCCCACTGTGTGATCTCCATGAAAGCCTGGGAAGGTTGGAGGGAAGAAACAGCATAACTGGAGACTTCTTAAACCACATCAGCTCCTGGTTAATAGCCCCTTTTCCTCCTTTCAAAATGAGGGTTACCTCTGTAAAATGCTTCCAAAGCAAAGTGAAAGATGGAATCTGATACAGCAGAACATCGCTTGACATGAGGAAAAACAGCAACTTAAATGTCATTCATTGCCCTATTGTCAGTAGAGATACTTGGGAATAAAATATCACTCCCCTGTGAAGCATTGCTTATCTGAGACTTTGTTTTTAACAAGAACTGTGCCCTCCTGTACATGATTCTTTCCTGTTCTTGCTTCAGCTCAATGTAGGAGCGTGAGAACGTGTGGAAGATGGAAGTGACTGGGAATGCCATGAGGAGGATGCCGCTCAGTATGCTGCTCAGCGCCACCACTTGGCCAGGAATGCTCCTGGGAACCATATCTCCATAGCCTACCGTGGTCATGGTGATGACAGCCCACCAGTAGCACGCGGGGATGCTGGTGAACTCCTGCGAGTCTGCCATCTCGTTCTCAATGACGTACAGGAGCGGCGCAAACAGTGCGATGGCCACGCAGAGGAAGAGCAGCAGGAGCCCGAACTCCCGGGTGCACCTGCGGGCGGTCAGCCCCAGCGTCTGCAGCCCCAGGGAGTGCCTGGCCAGCCGCATGACATACAGAATCCTCAAGGCACGGAGTATTCGGAGGACCAGACCGACTTTGTCCAGGTAGATGCTCCCAGAGCTGGGCTTCTTGTAGCCCACCGAAGTGGTGTCTACCAGCAAAGTGATGTAATATGGCAGAATAGCTATTATGTCGATCAGAGTTAACGGTCTCCTCAAAAATGCAAACTTGCTCTTTGCCTGGATGAATCTCAGCAGGAACTCCAGTGAAAACCATGCCACACAGACAGACTCCACAATGAAAATATTGTAGCACATCTGGGAACACTCACCCTGCAGGAAAGAGGAGGAGTTTGTAATCAGCACTCGGATAATAACTATTTTAGTTGGTACAGTGACAGGAAGAGAGTTTTGTGGGCTTCTTTAAACCCAAAATATTAAAGGAGTTGAAGCTGTTGCTATGGAAAAACACAATGACAAATTGGAACAAGTTAAAGGCAAATCTTAGAAAAGAACTACTTATTCCACAGAAGATACTGCTTGGTAATTTCAAGCATTCTAAATAGCAAATACAAGCTTAACGAGGTTTTAGAGAGAAGAATGTTGTATAGAAGAATGCCCAGGAACAATATTTTCTTTGGACATAGAACTCGACACGACTGATTCTTTTGCAGGTAGCTGAATACAGTCATTTATGATTTCAAATATTCTTTGTGTATTTTTTTTTTCCATCTAAAGGCAGCTGCAAAATCCCTATTCAAATCAACATCATCAGACTTTGTAGTTGTTCTGCTCCTCCCAGCACATACCATTTCCTAACCTGAAAAGGGAACTTACCTTATCCTCCTCCTCCCTCAGGTCAGGCATGGTGCTGATGGACAAATTCACTGCTGTAATAGTTACAAATAAAACAGACAAACAAGCAAACACCTTCCCGGGGAGGCCAGACTGGGGTCGTTCTACCATGTCTTGCAACTTTTTCATGCACAAGCCAATTTTTGTCTCCTCTACTGTTTCACCTGTTGTTTCATTTTCTAGAAGATCATCCTCCCGTTCGTTTATTTCTGTTAACTCCTCCATTTTTTGCAGATACCTCCTCTTACAACACCAGTCCAAGTTGTCTTCCTCGATTCCCCAGTAGAGCAGCTCCTCTTGAAAAGACAGCGCACACATCTCACGCAGGAGCCGAAGTTTTCCAACCCTCAAAAAGGTCAGAATTGTCCTGAACGCCCCCGGGTTGCGGTCAAAAAAGAACTCATTGCATGTCACATCGTAATCATCACAGATGTTTAGGATGTCATCAAAATTGTTGCAGAATTTTAGTTGTCCCAAGCGTGTCAATGGGAATTCATCAAGCGTGGTCCATGGGAGCAAATACTTAATGCCCCCTACATTTATAATAATGTGGTGCTTCCGATCATCAGGGTGAAAGCCTTTCAGGAGATCCTCTTCAGGGTGAATTAGCTTGGCTCTTTGGTAAAAGACGCCCTTGAGGGTTTCTGTTTCTGGGAAGAATGCGTGGTTGAAGGAAGCATCTGAAGCACAGCTCAGGGCACTATAGTCATAATCAGAATTTTCCCCAGGTAGAAGAGTCATCTTGGAAGAGAACTTCACATCCCTTTGCTATTTGTTAAGTGTCTTCTGGAACAAAAACCAGATACATGAATCTAGTGAGTGACTGGTTGTTTTTGAGTTTGGAACAAATGTAGTGTCTGAGGCTCAAAAAACATTTATGGTTGATGAAATAATTGGAAGGAAAACAGCAGGGGCTGAATGCAGCCAGAAAAAGCTTTCTGGGGAGGCTGTTTCTATCCAGCCAGTGAGAACTGACTCTCTCAAAGGCTGCCTCCTTATCCAGGAGATCTACTTGGCATTTCTGTCAAACTAGGGAGCTTCCCAGATCTCACATGCAGTGGTCTCAGCTCCCTGCAGGTACAGATTGAAAACAGGAACAGTTCTTGCATGTGGCATATGCAAAAATTATTGCAGTATCAGCAAGAACACAGAATTCAAGTGTGTTTTATAGAAAAGTAAATCTCTTTTTTTTTTTTTTAATTTAACTATTACAAATAAAAATCCTAATTATTTTGGTATCCTTTAAGTGTATAGAAAGAATCCGGAGCCAATTGTGCTATAATTAACTAAATACTTAAAACCAGCAACAACAGTATAAGACTTATTTCTAAAAGGCCATTCGGAAACAAGTTTGGAATTTTTGATGATGGCATTTGTACAGAGTTTATGTCTATCTCATGCCACGGCAGCTCCCTTTTTAAAGCCTCACTTACAGAAGATTGTTTGGAAATACAGAGTTTGAGTTCCTGCCCAAATATTGGGATGTTATTTCAATTACAGAAATAGGCTGTAATTATAGAAAACCCAAACGTGCTTATGATGACTTTGAAAATCAGGTTAAAATTCTGCTCACACAAAAGCAGTGTGAAGCCCACAATGAAATGATCACAAAGTTCAAATGGGTAAAAATCAGGGATACTGGAAATACTGAACTCGAGCTGCCCAACACACTGCGATGCAGCAGCTGGTCTGAAAGCCTGCCTTGCACAGAGCTGTGCAGTGCTGCTTCTGGGCTGCCCATCTCCACAGCCAGCCACAACTCAATGCACGGACTTGCTGAATTTCATTTGCAACAGTATGTATCCATTAAGTAGACTGTACAGTGATGAGTAGATACCTGTTATACAAAGCTATTCTGACTTCCTAGCCTCAAGTAACAAATACTACAATTAATTCACTTCAATAGCTGTAGAGTTGTTCTCCTGGCTGCACTTACCTCCTCTTTGCTATGCACCCTGGGGCTGTATATCCCTGCTAGAGCAGCTTCCTTAAACACAGAACTGTTGTTTTCAGAAGATGAGGTTGATAACCCACATCGATGGTGTTACATACCTGTTGCAGAAGAAAAAGTCATCAATACACAACAGCAAAATACTTTAAACACAGCTGCAACTCAGTTTAAGAGCAACAGGCCTTCTTTGCTGCATGGGGACTTCAAATAATGTTTTCAATAATATGCCATCCCAGTTGTGCTCCAGAACTTCCCATGAGGATTGCTGTAAATGGAACAGCTCCTTACATGCTCTTACAAACAGGTGTTTCCAGGTGAGCTCTGGGCGGAGTGATACTGCTTGGTGTATCGTGTGTATATTCCGGAGTACAAACAGAGACCGTTCATTTACTTACCTCTAGGGCCTGTGGTGGGACTGTGGGAGGAGAAAGCCTACGGGCTGATGCAAGAAAGGGAACGGTGTGATTCAGACCTTCCAAGAGCTGCGGTACCATTTCCTGGCCTGAGGTAAGCAAAGGGGTTGGTTTTGTCACCACCCCGAAGTGTAGTGTCCTTATGTCTATAGCTGGTGATTCCAGAACAGCTCTCTGCAAAAACCTAACCTGTGCTTGGCTTTGGTGCCTCCTAATTGTGCATGCCATGCTGAGTAGCTCTGCCTTCACAGTGATGGGTCTGGAAATAATCCCCATGGCAGGGAATGGGCAATTCGAAAACTCCTTTGGGAGAGTGCAGAACTGACAAGGGACAGACAAGAACTGAAGGGAACATCTGACCTGGCAATTATCTTGATGCAGTCCCATCACAGAAGCACTCCTAATGACCTAAGAGCTGCTTCCTACCAAAGCATTCCCAGGATACCATCTGTAGAAATAATACCACCAGGAGTTCAGGCCATGGGTTTGATGCAGAAAAATGGGACTACCTGACGTACTCTTCTCCTTAAGAGAGACTGTCGTCTTATTTAGAAACAAAGTTTGTCCCCTCTGCTTCAGCTATGTCTGAGGCAGGGCTTGCCTTGAGAGAATAAAGATTATGATTAATGGAAGACTGTGGGTAAATGGGAACTAAGTTAACAGGTTTCCCTTCAGTAATACCAGATGAAGCTGGTTAGCAACAACTTGTCCTCTGAATCTCAGCCAGGAAAAACGAGGAGGCAGCGCATCGCTGTGACTGGTTTGATCTCCCACCACATCCATTGTTGACACAATGGGAAGAAATGGGCAGACAGAAATGTAAACGTTCGCGCATGTCAGTCACACACTGTCACCCTGAGGCATCAACTGTGAAACAGCAGAGCAAATTAAAAATTACTTCCTTCTTCCAGCTTCCCAACCTGCATGAGACAATAAATTGGGCTAATTAATCCCCTGTGTAAGGCACCACATGACTGCCTATAGGAGGTGGCTCCTCCTCCTTCCATGGCCAGAACTGGAAGCCCCCAGATGCCATGCAGGCAGCTACGGTATTTGATGCTGCACATGCGTTATTTATGTGGTTCTTTTACCTCCAACACACCAAACTTTATATCTAAGAGAGAAGGAGAAAATAAGAGCCCATATATGGTCTGATTAAAGGGATTACAGAGATAAATAAAGCCACACAGTACGCTTCTTGTCTTAGGAAGGCACTTCTATGTGATGACGACCAGCGTTCCTTTAAGAAGAGACATCTGACTCACGAAAGGTTTGTGGGGTTTTTCTGTTATGAGCTTGAAAAATGCCCAAAATGCCTTATTCATATTCTGCAGGCTGCTGACATCGGGTTAGCTGTAAGAAATGCACTGAGAATTAAGGACAACACACTAATATAAGGTCAGAAAAACACATTAGCCTATATCGACAGTTTTCCCAACATCAATGATTAAACAAGATGAACTTCAGGCTTGTGCTACAATAGTAAAATCTTCAGATAAAACTGCCTTGGTAAAGCAGGGCCCAGAGATGCAGCCCCACTGCCTGAGATGGCATTCTGCCTTCTGAATGCTTGGGAATTTGTGAATCCCAGCTCTTCCTTCCGGCTGCCTCGCTCATCAGACAGGCTCATCCTGGATAAATCACTTCTGTGAGCTTCTTTCCTTCTGTTCTACTTTGTTTATAAGCTCAGTGGGGCAAGAGCTGACTCTTACCATGTTATACAATCCCAATCAGTTTCCAGAAACTGCCGTAATCCCAAGGAACTGCCCCAACAAGGGCTCCTGCTGTCTGCCAATGGGGCGGCGTGAACCAAGACGTGACATCTATTCAGAAATCTCTCTCACTCAGGATGATATTCTTATCCATTATGTCTGGTGAAGAAATTGGATTAGAAATCGCTCCTGCCCTCCCTGTCAGTAGAAATTCAGGAAGGGTGCCAGACTCCTAGACAGTGAGGAAAGAATTATTAAAGATGCTCTTCTGAAGTAAGGAAATAGAAATGGTAAGGAACATCCTAAAATTCCACCTCAAGTTCTGTTCTCTCCTTCTCCTGTGTCCTCTGCAGCATTTCAAATTCTGCAGTGCATCTCTGATGTAACCAGAGCTCCTGCAAGGACCTGACACTGCTCCGCCATGCAGACAATTCAAAGTTGTGCCTGGGCGATAGCAAGCATGCAAGGAGGATGCATAACTCTCCCTCAGACTCCTCGATCCACTCCAGTGCCTACAACTTCTCTCTGCTGCTTTTTGCCATTTGTAGATTTAGTATAAAGAAGTTTCAGATTTCACAGCAGTGAATACAGTGACTGTAAGAAGCAGCTTTGCCGTTCAGTGATCCGGCACTCCTTATTCTATCCCCATTTAAAACAGGCAGTGTTAAACTCAGCTCTGACACACGACTCCCATCCTGTATCACTGTCAAAACTTCGAGCCGTGCTCCTGCAGCTCATCACGTAGTAACGACAGACCTTCAACTCTGCTAGGTGAGCTACATCAACGTAACACTTATCAGAATCAACATACAGCACAAAATCAGCCTGAAAAACAACATCTGCAAAAGATATTCTCATATCTGCGTACCGCTTCATGATCTGGTCAGTGTGCTGATGCAGGGCGTCGTATGACAACCTGCAAACTGAATTATGACAAGGATACACTGCTCAGTGTTTTGTTTGACAAAGCTGAGCCGTATTCTTCTCATAACAGTCAGAAGTGAAATAACTTTGCCAGGTGCCTTACGTTCCCAGGAAAATGTTCTGGAATACATTGCAGGTAGTAACTGCAGCTGTTCTCGCAGAGAAATGGCTTTATGTTTGGGCAATTTTAGAAAGCCGCCTGGAAGCTGCCTTTTAATCATCTGTTCTAAAAGTAAAGGATCTGCCATTTATTCACACAGACGTGTATTCTGATATTGCAATGAAGAAATCTGTAGCCACGGAGCAATGTTTTCTCTGCTTCCCCCCCCCCCCCCCCATATTCCAATACAAAAATAATCTGCCAGAAATACATTGTCTATAAAGAACAGTTAATTGCCAACGAACAGAAGTCGGTAAATACATCAGTAATAAGACATCTCCATCATTTTTAAAATAACACTATAAAAGACCTTCAGATCAGTCAGAGAAGAAGGAATCTGAAATGCAAGCCTCCACAGGACCCGGGGAGAGGGGCCGAGGGCCGGGAAGGGCTGCCGGAGCACCACGGAGCGCCTCGACAGCCGGCACCGCGGCACGACGGCCGGGCGCAGCCGCACGGCGCCGCCGCTGCGGGAGCAGAGAGAGCCGCCGCGCCGTCGGGAAGCGCTGCCCCCGGCGCGGAGCGCAGCCCCCCCGCACGCCGCACACCTGTTGCTACGCCGCGCGCCCCCCGACCCTCCTGGGGCACACCGGGACCCCGCGGACTCTCCGCGTGGCGGTCGGCCGGGCTCTGCCTCCCGAACGGCAGCGATGCCCCGCGGCTCCCCGAAGAAAAGTTCCCCGCAAACTTGCCTGCAAGTTGCCCGCGGGCACCGAGCGCGGCCGCCGGCAGCCCCGCGGCGGGTAGCGGCCCCGCGGCATGAGGTCGGGCGGCAGCGCCGGGCCGTGCGTGCCGCGCTGCGCCGCCGTTGCGCGGTGCGGCGGCGGGGGCGGCCGCGTGTGCGGGCGGGCGGGCCGGCAGTCGGGCCGCGGCGGAGACGCCGGGGGGGGGGCCGGGGGAGGGAGGGCGGGCGGCGGCGGCGGCGGAGGGGCTCCGACCTCCTCATGGCGGCGGGCCCGGAGGCGGCCGGGCGGCTTCGCGGCGCGCGGGGAGCCCGCGAGGGGGGCAGCGTAAGGCTGCGCGGAGCGCTCCTCGCCCGACTGCCGCTCATCTGCGGGCCCGGGCTGACCTGACGGCGGGGACGGGGAAGGAGGAGCTCCCGGCGCTTCCCTCCGCGGAAGCCGCTTCTCTCCCGAGGGCGAGGGTTGCGGGAGCCAGGAGAGCGGCGGCAGCAGCGGGGAGACGGGAGCGGGCAGAGCGGGAGCGGGGACGGCAGCGGGGACAGCAGGCCGGTAACAGTGCTGCGCACCGGGGGGCTCTGCCTCGCCGTCACCCCCAGCGCAGCTGCGGGGCTGCCCGCAGGTGGCATCCGGGGCTGCTGGCGGCATTGGTGAACTTCTGCCCGCTTCGTGTGGGTTTATGTCTTTGCTTCTCTTTCATTAAAGAAGCGTGACGTTAAAAGTGCCTGTCAAAGAATAAATCACATCATCTCCGTTACCCCCCGCTCCCCCGGTGCCCCTTAGCAATGGCTTTAGACAAGCGGTAACTGCTCTCTGCTCCGGTGGCATCCTTGCCGTGTACAGTGACGATTAACAGATGAACAAAGATTGCCAGAGATTAGGAGAGCATTTCCTGTGTCTACTTTTGAATGAAATTTGTATGACGTCTGGGTAGAAACTACTCTGAGTGGATTGAATCTCTGTTTGAAAGCGTGAATTAAGTCTTGGTTCCAGGGTTAAGGATACAGCAGCATCTTCAGCTCCGCCACAGACCCGTTTGTGGGCAAACCACTCCCATCCCGTGTGCCGCCGGTCCCGGCGCTCTGTGCTGGCGGCGCTGCTCCTCACCCACCGGGCAGCGCTCTCGGAGCGGTGCAGCCGCGCTCCGCACCTCCGGCCGGACGGGGTCGGTGACCTCCGCGCTTGCAGACGCCTCTTCCCGGAGCGCTGTGCGCGTCCATCGGGAGCCGGGGGGTCTTGTTTCAACGGAGGTCCTTTGTTGCTATGGCGATATAAATTGAAAACTTTTACTAGAGTCATCTGTGCTTTTCTGTGGATTTTTTTTTTCTTTTTCTTTCTTTTTTCTTTTTTTCTTTTTTTTTTTCCCCCCAAATTAAATGAGTCTGTGAGTCTGTGCTTCAGAATTGTGTGGGCACTCCGAACTGCTCATGCATACTCTCCTCAGCTGTAGCTGTTAAGCAGGAGCTGTGCAGAGAGGGCTGCTGGTGGCTGTGGGCAGTGGGCAGCTTCTTCCTGATATTGCCTATGATTTTTATTTGACTTTGGAAAGTTTTCTTAGGACGGATCCCAGCCTTCATCGGCAGAAGGGAAGAAAGTGGTGTTATTGAGCACAGTGATACATGTCTTGTTAATGAAAGTCTGTATTTAAAAAGCCTTTGTTGGTGATTGCTGTCAGTGAGGAAGGACACAAGCAGAATCTCCCAGGGAACAGTCTGGGAACAGTTTTCCTTGCTGTTTTCCACACTGAGTTGTGTGATGGAGTGCAGAGTACTTTTACAACACCTGCAGCGATTCCAACCGAAGAACGCATGGGCTTAAAAATTGCCCTGATGTTACTGGAGATCCCATCTGAATTCATGCTGATACAATTCTAGCAGAAGGCGGCACTAAGAAGGGAAGCCGCATGTCGGATGAGGACTGCCCCACTGAGTCAAAATAGTGCTGAAGTGTCTTGGGATGACAGCAGGTCATGGCCTGTGCAGTGCTGTTATATGTAATATATGTAATAGTGCTGCAAAGTAGTTTAGCTGTTCTGAGTGTCAGTAACAAGGGATCGTATGTAATTTCAGTTGTTTGTGTTATTTCTGTTCTGTACCAGTCAGAATAGGCTAAAGTGCTCTACACAGTTTCAAGCATTACAAAAGCTCTTAAAGAAAGATGTGGGCAAAGAAGACAGGAGAATAGCAACCAAAACTGCAAAAGGCTCAGGGAATGTAAGCTGTAAGGAGAGATGGAATCTGGTGTTTGACCTGGAAAAGAAATAATGAGATGAGAGCATGGCAGCGGTCCTCGAATGTACAACCAGTCAGAGATGGCAGCAGTCAGTTATTCTGAGACCACCAACAGAGGGATAAGAAGCAACTTACTAAAAAGTGTGATTATGGACATTACTGCAGATGGATGGAAAAAGCCAACAGGTCTAAATGAGACTAAACTGCTGGTGTGTGTGAGCTGAGCCTGAGGAGGCAGTGAGGGGTGGGTGAGCAGCTGCAGCACTGCCTGCACCACAGCCGGCTCTGCTGCCAGCAGATAGGATATAAATTTTATGGTGAGCATAAAACCACAATCTGCACAGACTTTTAGTCTGCAAAGCAAAGAAAGCACGGGCGGGACCTAGAGTGGAAACCAGCAAGAACTCAGGAACACAGCTGTGCAGAAAGATCCTTTTGGGATGGATGTACTGGAAGAATCTTGGCAGTTTGGTTTGGCACGTGCTGGGTGTGTTCCTGAACTTAATGACGCTCCCCAAGGGCCTGACTGTGCAGTGCTGTTCCAGCTCAGGTTGCTCCCACCCTTGGAAGTCCTGCAGCTTGGTGAGCGAGGAGAGGAAGCTCTGCACGTGTACGTTTTGCATAAGCTCTGCCTACACTGAATGTGCAGTTAATGTACTAGCAAAGGGTAAGCAGGAGAATCTACGCATGCGGGTGGCGAAGCACCCAACATTAACAGCACGGCACATCGCTGTAGCCACTGCTAAAAACGATTAGGGTTCCAAAATATCCGGTACAATGCAGTTCTTCGACCCGTTTGAATTATTAATTTTTATCGTGTGTCAGCAAAACCAGTCAAATGTTGACAGAAGAGGTGGGCTTTTCGGCAGCGAGAGTCTCAGGGAACTGCTGTACAGGAGCCATCAGGAGCAGTGCGTTGTTTAGAGCAGCCCTGGCAAACTTCCAGAAGGTTACCGCTTTCTTCTTTATTTCCAGATCGTTGAACCGAAAGATCCTTGCAAGTGTCTGAGAAATGCCTTTCCAAGCATGTGCTTGAGCATCAGTACTGCTCAGCTTTGTCAGACAGGTAGCGCTCCTTAACACCTCGTTACTGCATCTACCTCGGATTACTCCCAGAAAATCGTTGTTCCTCTCTCGTGCTCAGGAACAGAAAAAACACGGGTGTATCCATGTAGTTTACATGTGGGTCTAGGAATGTATCTTAGAACCTATTTGATATAAATAGGAATTCTAGTAAAATTAGAAATTCTACTAAAATTAACCCTTGTAACATTTGTGCAAGCTTTGGAGACCTGTCTGTCCTAGGCAGGTTGCTAAGTCTGGATCCCACAGACACTTCCCTGCCTTGCTTGATTTGGAGGAGGGCAGAGCTCAGCACAAGGCTCTCTCCTCCCCCTGGGCTGGACAGGCTCGTGCCATCCCTCTTCTCTTGGCTCACACCATAGCACACAGCCTCTGTTCTCCTTCGTACCACCCGTCCGCATACCAACCACACGACTGCAGCTCAGTCCCTATGGACAAAGCACAGTGTGGACAAACACGTCACATCTTTGCAACAAATGGGGGTATCTGCAGACAACAAGGGCACAGCAGTGTGTGCTCCATGGTCTGTTGCTGCCTCCATGATGAGTTTTGATCTGAGTTTTGATCTTGATTGATTTTGAAGCGGGCACAATGGTTGGGACAGCACACGGTGTCTTCTCCAGAAAATAGTGCCTCTTACAGTCCGCTTTCCTCTCCCGCAGATAAGCTCACAGCAGGACGTCCATGTTGTTGTCCTTCATTTCTCCCAGACTTCTTTCTTGTTTTTAGTTCAGGATGAAGTCCCAGGGAGCTGGACTCTAAGGTCTCTGCAGGGAAAGTGGAGAAAGCTGGACTCAGAAGCTCCCTTCCCGCAGTGCATTTCTATTTGAGTTGGAGCCTTTCAAATTAATGACTTCTTTCTGTCAGCCCTTTAGGATTTAGTTCTGTCATGGACAAGGAAAGAAACAGTGAGTCCAAATGACCCTGCCTTGGAAACACAATCTGTGGTATGAAGCACTTAACAGGGAGAGTCCTTAACGCCAGGCTGGATTTACAAGTTGTTCCTGAAGATAGATTCCACAGGCTGTCAAGATGTCACCCCAGGTTGCCAGGCAGTCAGTTTTCAGGCATTCACTTCTGTTCACAGATGTATTTAAGAAGGCGAAATGGGCCTCCATTGCATTTGCTTTTCTAGCTCTATCAATTTTTAATACTCATAATACATTAAGGAAATGTGAAACAATTACCTCAGTCACAATACTTTGGTTTGTCTAATAACATATTTGGTGATGCAGTTAAAAAAAAGACAATAGAAAATGTTTTATTAGGCAAAAACATCCTGCATGCCCACTGCAATCACTGTTACAGCACCACGTGGGCAGAGCCTGGCAATGTGACCACACATCCCTCAGGCCAACCCTCTGTCTGGGTTATTACTTTGTCTCATTATGATTTGATAGCTGCTGAAATTATTAGCACTTAGCAATCAAAGTATCTCGGGTCTGGAGAGTCCCGAGAAGCCATCTTGGGGAGAAGTTTGGTTTTCTGGTCTGGGGGAGGATAATTCCAAGTTAAAACAAAGTGTAATTCTTGTAATTCAAAAATCAGCCCTCATACACAAGAAGCAAGACATGCATAATGCGGTTACTGTGCCTAATTACTGCTCGGCTGCATGTCTTGCTTAGAGCAAAATTGCCTCAAAATGTAGACCAGCTTTCTAGTTAATAAGATTCTTTTCCTTCTTATTAAGTTTATGAAATGTTGCTCTAAAAATAATTGTGTAGGAATCATAGGAATAAAATCAGGTTCTCGATTGGTGGTTTACCAGCATTACTCATTCACATTCGCTGATCTTCTGAAACTCGCATCTTATCTAAAAATAAAGATTATTCCTCGACATTTCCTGTTTGGATATAGCTCTGCCCAGCTTTATCTTCCTACCAGGAACCCTTCCAGGCGGCAGACTTCAGTTCCACCCTTGTGGAGTTTGGTCACAACAGTGTTGCTTGTTTTTCCCATTGAAATTCATGTCCGAATTCCTTCAGTATCAATGAGCACTGGTGTGGGGTCACAGGTGTAACTGCAGCACAACGTCACATCTGCTCTGTGGCTCTTTGGCATCTCCTTCTCTTTAAGTATTGTAGCACTCGTAGCTTCTGTGATGTCTTCTTGTGCAGTGTAGGCAGAATGGGCGTTCACAGATTACTGTCCTTTCTCATTTGCTGTGGATTTTGATGTGGGTTTGAGTATCCCTCAGTTCAACCAGCGCTGTTAATTCTGTTTGTGCTCACATGGTGAGGGCTGGATCCACCACTGCGGCTCCTCAAGGCTGCACAATACAAACAAAAAAGAGTAATTTTCCAGCATCAGCCAAATGAATCTGTCCTTTCTGCCTCTTCTGTGTTTAATCTGGCGAAGGAAGGGTTTGGGGTGTGTGCACATGGAACTGCTGAGTTCTCTGTTGGCTCTCCAGACTGCTGGGAACTGAAGAGCAACGTTAGCTTTTGTTATTTCTCTCATAAAACAGTGAAAACCTCTCCTTAGAAAAGTGAACTACTCACGTTAGCATTGTGCAGTCTCTCATTACATCAGTATATAGGAGAGGAAAAAAGTGAATGAGATCAGTGCAAATGTTTCTTCAGCAGTTTAGCTGTGTCCCCACTAAAAGCTGTGCTGTTATTCCTGCAAGGAGCTGATGAGCTGCTTCAGTTGCTGCCATGTGTGCCATGCAGAGCGTATCGCAGCGCTGCGGTTCCTCAGCAGCTTTCTTTTGAAGTAAAAGGGGGGTGAGATCTTGAAGCTGATTATCTCCAGCAAAGGAGATGTTTAGATTCATTTTCTCTCATCTTTTTCATTCTGTTAGAATGAACTGCCAAAACAAGCACAAGAAGAAAGTCACAGACTGCTTGCTGATGGTCAGGTCTAATTCTCTTCAAGGGCCTGGCATAAATCCCATTAGCCATGTTTATATGAAGGCTAGCACTTTTAAGGCAGTATTAGGCTTATAATATTTGTGCTATAGCCCTTTATGGAGTGGAGCTGTATTCGGAGGCCAAGGGGAGCAAGTCATGCTTGCAGCTGTGGAGCCTGATGTGCTTCATAAGGTGGAGGCTGCGTTTGGCCAACGGGGGCTTTGTTTAATTAACAAACCATCAGTTTTCGAGTGGCGCCTGGTGTGGGATGCTGTGACGTCCTGAGACTTTCCCTCTGTTTAACAGATAGAAATCCCCATCTCCTCCTGCACAACGTGCTGCTGCTCTCGGAACCCACAGTCGGGCTCTGTCTGCTCCACCTCCCCTTGGGTGAGGCCTCTGAGAACTGTGGAGCGGCCCAGCACTGCACAGCCTCCTCTGGGAGCTCTGGGAACCCCAGCACTCTGCTTCCAGCAAGCAGCCAAGCTGCTCTGGGCGGCGATGCCTTGGAGCTCTCTCTAAGGACTCACTTCTACTATGGATGCTAATTCTTGCAGAAAAATCTTTCCGGAGATGCTCCGCACTGTCCAGCTCGTTCCAGATTCCTGGTGGTGTTGCAGAGGAAGTTCTGTTACATTTCTCATGAGTGCCCCAATGGGGAATTTCCCACTGCTTTTCTATAGCTTATGGCACTGGTGTGATGCCATCGGCACAAATCTCTGCATTTTTAATCCTTTCCTAATATCATTTGAAAATGCTCTCCAGTAAATAATGGTCATTTGGAGGGAGACCAGTCTCATTGCTGCCCTCTCTTGAATACAGAATTCTCTTATTTTTTAAAAATTCTTGCAATAATTTATGAAAGTCGAGGTGGAATCTTGAGCCCTTTGTACATTTCAAGTCTCCGGCAGGAGTACTTTGTTTGGATCTATCATTTTGAATCCTATTTCACTGTGCTCCATGCCTCCAATTAGGCAGGTATAAATTTAACCTCCAGAATGAATGTGGTTGCTCACTCCCATGACTCAGAACAGTCTGTCCAAAGTTTTCCACCAAAATGAAAATATAATCAGTTATGACAAAAGTAGCAGGATGCCAAAGGGATAATGCACTGAGCAAGAAGGACAAGCAAAGCACTACAGTGTTTGGAGCAGTGCCTAGCAAACTGATGCCTAAGCATCCTTGTGGCATCTCTGCTGTCCTGCTGCCTGAGGGGAGCAGTAAGCAGTGCATTTTCCATGATCCTTAGCAGAGCGCAATTCCACGTGCTGAGCACTTTCCGTGAGCACAGGTTTTTGTCTCAAACCAAACTCCCTGGGATCCTGCATCCTCCCTTGAGCTCCGGCATCTCTGGGTTTGGTATGGCATGAGCAGAGCTATTACACTGATTCCCATCAGTGGTTGCAGTCACAACAGCTGCTCTGAACACGTGTGATTTGTGGAGACAGAAAGAGCAACATCTGTGCTGGGCAACACCTTCAGGACCAAATTCTGCAATGTGTTGTGTCTTAATTGTACTTAATTCAATCCTTTACCAACAAAATCCTTTGTAACACGAAGGGTTCACTCTGGGATGTGTTTGGCTCAGATCTGACAGTTCCTGTCTAGTATGATAGTTTCTATCTAAAAAGAAAAATAAATAAATTTAACTACCAAATGCAAAGAAAGGAGGAAAATATTTACTGACGACCGTGCTACTATAGAGACAGGAATGTTTTCAAATGGCAGTAATAAATAGATCCATGTGCTAAATGATCTCTGCTTGGTTCTGTCACTGTTGGCCTAGTTACCATCTCTACCTGCTGCGCCAGTTTGGAACAGCACCACCCGAATTTCTGTACTGACAAGAACTCTGCCTGTGTGGGATGGTTTCAGTTTACTTTGGCAGTGATGCTTCAGTCTGTAGCAAACAGCTATCTGGTCTTTTCTCCAGACTCCAAATTAAAAGAATAATTTATCACAGAAAAGTATAAAAATGGGCCAAAGCAGAATGAAGGTAAGATTTATTTTTATGTGCATAAAAATATCCCAGGAGTTTAAAGAAAAGCATGCAAATGATGAAGGCTGACTTAGGTACTGTAACAGATTACACATTCTGTACAATCTTTGTTTACTTAGTTCTGCACAAAATAATAATAATGATAAAACCAAACACAGCTCAGTTTTTTAAGCAGGTTTCCAGAGATCTTCCTGTCAATTCTGAGCTGTCCAGGAAGCACAGAATGCTTTAGGTTGGGAGGGACCTCGGAGACCACCCAGCCCCAGCAGGTCAGGCCGTCAGGCTCCACACAGCCTGATCTTGAATGCCCCCAGAGATGGGGAGCACATTTACCTTCCTCATCAGAGTGTTTACACTAAAGCAGGAAACCTGTGGTGTCCTGCATTGGATTTCTGTTCTTATGCAAAAGACAAATCTGATGTACTCACTATGAGGAATGAAGCATCGGCGCAACATCTCTACAAGTGTCCCATTCGGCAGATTGGTGCCACAGATTAGAGGGATCTGATAACCACCCCAGAGAGATGAGCACCCAGTATATGCCGTTCATGCAGTGACTATTCATTTGGGATCTTCCTGACATCCAGCAACTCTATGCTGAGAAGCCCGCAGCCACCAGAAGCAACAGGGTTGGGAGTGCTTTCATTGCTGGTGGGGAACCATTCCTCCTTCTTTCTGCCTTGATAAGGTAAAGGGGAGCCAGGATTTCAGGCCAACATCAGATCTTTCAAAAGTACAGGATTATACAAAACTGCAAAGACATCAGCATTGCTAAGTCATACGCTCCGATACGTATGCATGCAGCCTTGGAACACGTGTGGAAGCAAATTGTTCCCTCTGAACTAACGAGGTGACTCAGGCATTCAACTAAAACACACGCCTGAATCTGTGGAAGATCAAAGCCCTTAATTGTAGGCACATGGAGCAATTGTAAATGTACCTTCATCTGGCATGTGCTAATTGCCTGTTAGATGAAGGATTTGTCACAGGTTTGTGTGCTCTGCTCGGTCACCTGCACAGTGGGTAGAAGTGATGGCAAGTGTATGAGTGTTTCTGCCTATTATTCTGCACATGTGTCAGTAAAAAAACAAAAAGGCTCCTTATGTGTTACTGCCCACATGCAGGAGCTGTGCCAGCTCAGGCTCGTGTTCCTGAGCATGTAGCATGTAGTTTCAGTTCTGGGGTTGTGCTGAAGGCCTGGCTAGTAGGACGGTAAGCACTGCTGTTTGTTGTCCTGATAGGACATTCAGCCTCTTGTTTATTCATTGCACATTGGTGTTGCTCAGTAAAACACTCTGTTTAACAAATCCTATTTGGTTGTGTTGCTAAATATTACAGCCAGAAGTGGTTTTACATGCTGTGTTCACATCTCACCTGAGATTAAAATATAGAGCCTGTGTTTCTGGTGCCCCTCACATAGGTGCAAAATCAAAGTGTGTGGATAAGTGCTGGGGAAAGCTCACAGCTTCAGATATCTGTGCTGATCTGGTATCATACGTCAGAAGTAATTTTTCCCCTCCTCTATCTTTCTTTTTTCACTTGAGATCACTTGTATAGACATGGGAGACCTACAGGTCCTTTATGGATTGGAAAAAGATGTGTCCGGTAATGTTGCTGCACTGAGGCGCTCGCTGCTCCCCATGGTGCGTAAGGCTGCATGCAGTCAGGGAGCCATTCGCTTTTGCAATGATCTGGAAAGGATTAATAATGAATATATAGCTGGAATAATAAAAGGCTTCAAGCGTTCTCCAGGGAAGAGAATATGCGTAACGTTTCAGTTCTATTCCATGTGATCCTGGAGACAGTGGAATATTTCCATGTTAGGAACGAGATGTGGTGTTACCCATTGGAGCGGTTTGCATGTCTGATGTGTTGATAAAAATAATCCTAAACATTTTCACAGGCACTTGTGAATCACTAATTGGGCTAAAGCTGTATTTTCAGATGAATTATTGATTTATTCCCAGTTCAGAATCCGTGTTCAGCTAGCACGTAATCTCACAAATGACACTTACTGCTCCGAGGGGCACTCCGAAAATTGGGAGTGGTCCATCCAGTTCTCCACACACATCTGCAGCCAAAGACCCACAGCTGCACCAGGCACAGTGCTCTGCCCCATTGCATCACCAGCAGTTGTGCTCTCACTGACTGGGTTTCTCTTCCCAAGCCTCTCTCCATCGCTGGTGCTTTTCATCAGATCACTGTGCTCCTTTGCGTGTCACCTTTGTTTTTCCAGCTTCTGAAATGTGTGTGTGCTGCCGATAAAGGATGGTTAAGGCAATGCTAAATCAAGTGGAACGTTGTGGTGTAGTTTTGGCCAGCACAAAAATTAAGAGTAGCTTACCAACCCTTCTGAAAGAGGTATCTGGAGAACAGAACAATATTAGCACCCGTTGTCCCCTTCCCATTAGGAGAATAACCTGTATATTATTTTGTATGTAATGCAATCTGTAAATATTTTAAAGACTTACAGCATTTACCTACCTGCATCTTTTGGAGCCAAAATACCCTAAAAATACCTACAGTATTTAATGAATACCCTTTGGAAATGGAATTTACGCTTCTGAATTTAGGCATGATCAGAATCTCTGTCTCAGGTGTGAATGACCAGCCAGCACCACTAGCGCCAGCTGCTCTGTTCAAACTTCAGTTTCTATAGAGTAGAGCCCCGCAGCTGTTTCAGCACAGCGCTGCTCCTGCTGCATTGCTTTGGTAGCATTGCTTATTTCTGTGAGGTTTCCCCCTGTTGTATCTGTACATTTTCCTGGCTGTATAACTTGTAGCACAAGTTAAAGATGTTTTTCAGTAAGATGACTGTATAGTGCGATCTGAAGTAATATACCTATAAATCAACTTAGTTCCTTTGGGCTCAGTGAAAGGCCAGTTATGCATCCGTTTTGCCCTGTAATAACCAACAGCATCAAAGTATTTGGACATAACCAGCCCCATTCTGCTTCCTACAAAGGTTTCTTGGTCAACAGAACAGGTGACGGAGTGAAGCTAACCATAGGATAATTCCTTCCCTCCATAAATAGGCACACATGGAAAATTTTGGATGCTTTGCTATCTTGCTATAGTTTGTTCTTTGTCTGGTTTACACTTGTTTCTTGGCATGTTTTATAGCAGTGTCTGGAAAATCAATTTTTCTTTCCCAAGCTCCAAAGCAGTACATGTGTTCTTAAACAAAGCCACAAAGCTCTGACCAACATCTTAGTTTTGCTTCCTTGGTGTTGCCATGAAACTCACTTCAGCCCCATGCATTTACATTTCAATTTCAGTGTTGCTGTTAGAGATCACACTTAGTTTAAGAATGGTGTCAAAGAACAGATTATACAAAACCACTGCATGCGTACTTAGCATTGCTTGTTTGTTTGTTTGTTTTCAAAAGGGAGTTGTTACGCTTTAAACTTTCTAAGCTGTAGAACTTTGCTGGTCTCTTTATTCTCTCAGATGTGAATTTATGGAAGGAAAAGTACTAAAGATGCTGTTCTGCCTTCACGAATTGCCAGCTGTGTCACAAGGGATCTAGACATGCAGTCCTCTGTTCCCACAGCAGCCAGATGTTACATCACTGAGATGGTCCAGGGAAGCCCAGCAATTTCAGCAGCTGTCTCCATTAGTGATGGATGTCTGTATGGATTGCCCGGGGGATCAGTTCTACCTTGGTTGTTATGGTCTTCTAATTGTCATGATCTTGCATTGCTTTGAAGTGCAAACTCCCACAGGTCTCATCAGAGCTGTGGATTCAGAAAGAGTAAAAAACCTCCGGGTCAGTGAGTCTGCTGCATTTCATTCCAAGGTTACGTCTGTCTGCTTTACAAAAATGGATGGCTCTTTCTAGGCACCAAGGCAGCAGTGACTAATGTCCCTTATATGAGGCTGCTGAAATACTCTTTCTGAAGCTTGCATTCATCAATCTAGATAAAGAGACTTGCAAAAGCAGAGCGTGTGGTTTGGTGTCCAGCACAAACAGAGGCCTGCCGTGCTCCCCATGCAAAACCGATACACAGCTCAGCGCCAGGCCAAGAAAGGGCAAGCAGGTTTGTGTGAGAGTTAGAATGTCAGCAGCAGCACCAGACTTCATCCAGCACACACCACCATCCTTTCTGCATCAGGGAATTCTGTTTAACCTCATCCTGGAAGTGAGAAATTTAGGGAAGGGCTGTTGACAAACAGAAGGCAAAGACTGCATTGTGATGGGGTGTGCTTTGCAAGACAGAAAAGAGCTCTCCTTTCCTGCAGCAGGAATCTTGGGTCTGTCATGGGGACACTTTGATACCCACTGCTGCATGGATGGTGTCATCCTAGGGTCAATTAATCAGTCCTTGTGAAGGCAGAGCGTGTGCTTGACTGTATCTGGTGGAACAGAATTTAATTACTGGATTGAGAGGGTTTTTTCTTTACACTGGAATTAACATCACCATTCTCATTTGGAATCAATGGGCCTCTTGAATTAATTTCTTGTTTGTGGCATTTGTCTCGTAAATGAAGCTTTGATCTTTTATGCTAATGAATGTATATACCACAAAGACGTGAAGAAGTGTGCTAACAAAAGACACTGTTGGACGATGATATTAATGGTTACGGCTAAATGGAGCTTCTGCCAGTACCTGCTGAGGTGCAGAGGCTCTCTGCCTTCTGCAGGAGTGAAACAGGGCATTTGGAAGGGTTGCTCTGCACTGAGGGATGCCCACCTGAGTGAACACAAGGTGACAGCAGGAGGGCTTGAGCTCAGGGTGCTTGGGGTGGTGCGAGAGGGGCACAGCTGTGCCACATTCCCTTGGCCACTGGTGGTGCTGGAAGGGAAGAAGCACAGCAGTGACAGTCAGAACAGGACACAGTCATTGCCTGACAGCATCTGCACACAGAGATCTGCTCCAGGCTTGGGCCTGGTTGTGATGAGGGAGTGAATAAACAGCAGAACCAGAGAACTAACACTGGAATTTCCAAACTCATCTTCTACTTTGTAACAACATTTTTGTTTATGGAGAATGGAAAAACAAATATCCTGAAGTGTTTTACACCTCTCATGTGCATTGTTAAAGGACAAACTAAAGGGATGCAGACCCTGGATATCTTGGTTTGAAGGGGGAAAACAGTTTGGGATGCAGCATTGTTGTGAGTTGCTGGAAAGAAACAGAACTGCATGTTTATGTCCTGGGAAGAGAGTATTGTAAAAACTTGGTATAAAGAATGGTTTTACCAGGAAGAAAAGGAATAAGGTGACACCCACATTCAAAATGTGTTCAACTGATTTACAAAGGAGGAATTTGGAAGCACTTTTTTCTTGAAAATGTTAAGGCAGCCTAGAAAAAAGGACCCAAGAGCTCGGCTGCTGCTTGATGAATTCCCAGCAGCGGCAGTGTGCATCTTACAGCCTCAACAGTCCTCGGGTTATTTTTGGGAGCAGTTAAATATGATCTTACGAAAAAGCACTTAGAGCAGTTCTGCTCTTCAGAAGAACATGTTGATTTCTGTTTCAAAATCAGTGTTTTACTTCTGGATCTATTGGTAACACTTGCAGTGATGACAGAGGTATTTAACCCAGAGTTTCAGAGCAGCTGCAAGCAATGTGTTCTGTGTGTTTGGTTTTCTTCCTCACAGCTGTTGACTGTTTTTCTTTCCCCAAACTTTCTTCCCTACCATGTGCTGATCTCACCCTTCCTGTTTTGCTCTCTGCTCTTTTGATCATTTTCACTAACTCTTATTCAGGTCAAACCCTCTTAGCTTAAGAATGCCTGGGATGGAGCACATTCAGCCATCAATTTACAACACTCAATATGAGAAGAGACAGAATAAATCAGACTTAAAATGTGAACTGTTTGTTGACAAAGAGATTGTGAGATTAAGTTAGAGGGACACAAATGGAACGGATGCAGGTCTTTAAAATTCAACTTGAAACTGCTGCCTTTTCTTATGCTGTGTAAACCTCAACTTTTGGATAACCTTGGTCCCAGAGGTACAAAGACACACAAAGACCACGCTGACTGTAGCTGGTAGAATAAAATGGTTTTGCTCTCCTTCCTGCTGGCGTGTGTGATACCAAGCAAATGGAGCTGAGTATGGGCAATGTGCCTACGTTGATTTCAGTGGAGTCAGGAAATCTCATTCAGTCCCTTTGCTCCACAAGGCAGACACGGGGAGAACAGTGCCTGGGCAAACTTTACTGCAGGCTGCCATTTCTGAAGAGAACAGTCCTTGGTTTTACAGATGGGTGTTGTCAACAAGGGTGGGTATTAGTACATACTACAGTTTATCCCAGCTTGTCTCTTCTGTTTTTATAAGAGCTCTTCATCTTGTTACCTAGGCATTCATTACTATTACAGAAAGCACAGAAGCCCACAGTAGCTGGTATTTTCCATCAAAGCTTGTTTGAAATTATACCAACATGAGGTAAGTTTAGGAGATCTGCTATCGTTATAGCTCTTCTGACAGCAGCACACTTCTAGCAGGATGTAGGGTGCTGGAACTCTGGAGAGCCTCAATCTTGGCTTTCAGAAACACCCCCGCCTCAGCCACAGGTGAGGTGTCTAGTTAGCTTGTCTTTGCCCTATGCTTTGCCCAGTGGAGAATAGGTACAGAAACTGTTGATCACAGCCTGAACCTCTGATTAACCATCTGAGGCAAGTAACGAGTCAGCTGTGGGAGCACAGGTGAAGGTCATTCAGCTGTGCTCCCAGAGGGGGTGGAGCCTGGCTGCACCTCTCCTAGACCCCATTTAAGGGCTGACCACCACTAAGGTATTGTCTTTTCTTGGAGGTTGCTCCTTTGTGGAGTTTTTGTGGTGTGCCTCAACGTTGGTGAGCATCCATCTTGACTGAAGGCCTCAGCATTGGTGAGTCTTTTCTTAGATACCCTCTGGCTATCTGCTTACTCTGTAATTGCAACTATACACCAGCCTTGTTGCAGCCTCTCCTGTTTGGATTCTGGGTGGTGCAGTGAATTCAGTCTGCTTTCAGAAGTGGAGCTGGCTGTGTGTGGTTCCATACAATCTGCAGGATGCTTTTGCAAGGTGTGCCTTCTGTTCTGGTTTCATGGGATTAGGCTGAGAAATCCTCAGTCCTCTGTCTGCCAAAAGGTTCGTATCTGGCCAGGTGATTCCAGAAGCACTGGGAGCTTAATGAGAAGCCGGGCTACCCCCAGTCTTAGCAAACTGCTTTCTTGTGACTGGTTTGCTTTTCAGAGTTGTGAAAGCAACTAGTGGAAATTGTTGGTAGGAAATGTCATTTGCTTTGTAATTAATCAGTGCAATTTGACTTCAGGGTAGAAGTTTACTTCCTTATTAAGAGTGTAACCATTTTCCCAGCCTGAATATTTAACATTTTCCGTTTTAAAAAACCCCACAAAATTCTTACAGGGTATTTTGTTGGAGCGTGAGCCTGGGAACATGCTGCAGTTTGCATCCTCCTGTTTTTGCCATTTGAAAAAGCTAATTTTGTTACTGGGTTTGCTTCCAGCAATTTGCAGGCAGCAGCTGCAGTGAGGTGCAGGGAAGGAGCCCCATCTGAGGGACTTCTGTGCATTTTGAGAAGGTGGATTTATTTTCCCTTTTCATTACTGCTTCATCGCTTGTGGAAATTGTCCTATCCGTTCCCCAGCTCCCCTCCCCACAACTCCTCCCCCCGCCGTGGGCATTTTCTGTGCTTTTAAATGAGTTTCTAAAAGCCCTGATTGTTGCCTAGTTAAGGACCTAGAGAGCTATAATCACTGTAACTCATTTCCCTGATTTAATGAGCGGTGCAAATCACCGACGGCTTCAGACGCTGTCAACTTCTGAAACACAACTGCACCCTAAATCCTTCATCAGCTTGGAATAACTCTGAAACGCTGGAATTATTAGCCTGGTCTGATGTATAGGAGATGACTGACCAGATAATTAGATGGGGCTGAGGCTGGACCTGGGGATTTAATGTGAACAGTAAACAGAGGGGTTTAAAGATGTGTACTGTGAGGTAGGAGTGAGAACGTGATACTTTGACTTTCAGGAAAAGAGAAAAGCATTTGTCCGCAGGGTATGCTTTCCCTTCTAAACCAAAACCAGGCCACGTGAATAGCAGAACAATTTGTGTTCCTAATGGCAGCCCCTCTAGGAATGGCACATTATGGATGGAGTCCATCTGGAGGGAGAGCTGTGAAGAATTTGAGAATGTTTGGAATTTTACCCGTGATTTTCTTGATTAAATTGATCCAAAAATAGGATCGTGCTGTCCTCCAGGTGACTACGTACACAGCGCTTGCCCCCAATCACTCATCCATTATAGCCAGAACTTAGGATAGCTGAGCTCAATGAATGGAATGCTCTGTTTTGCTTTTGAATCTCAGTGACTGAATGCAGACTTTAAACACCGTAACTGAGAATTGGATTTAGCTTGGTAAATGTAAAGAGATGCAGGAAATAATGCAGCTCCTAATCACCTTACTTTAACAGCTAAACTCTGGTCACTAGTGATTAAGGTTAAACAGCCGATATAATCTCTGCTGCGAAATGTACTCAAGCACATTTGAATACGTGGTACATTCAAACCTGCACCCACTTACTCATTTCTATTAATGCTATTCATTAACATGACCTTGGATGCCAAAATAACAATCCTTGGAAAAGCCAATGCTTCTGCATAAGTAATTAAAATACAAATGTGCATTTCATGATGACTGTAGTTCTTACTCCTGTTGGCTGTATTTTGGAAGTGGATTTCTGTCCTCTGCTGGTATATCGAAACACTGTCCTTGGTGAAAAGGGATAAAAAGGAGAAGAGGAATTGGTCCCAGCTGGAATTCTGAGTTGGATAGTTTTATATGGTGTTTTTTTATTAATATTTTTACCTACATTCAATTGCGAACTGAATGAAATACTCTGAGCCTTCTAGGAAGTGTTAGATGAGGGACTGAATCATTTTGTTACTGGGAATGACAAAAACGAATAAGCAGCTTTTTGGTCTTATTCTCCATTTCTTGTCTCTTGTGATGAAAAGCAAGGCAAGGTTGGTAGTGAGGTGTTCCGCCCGTAGTTCTTATGAATTGTTTCTCAATTCATTAAGTAATATAAAATATCTGAATGACAGGAATAATCTTCATCAAGAGGCTGCACACAAAACACAAACCAACTGTGATCAGGGTAGGTCTCAAAGTGTGTATCTTTCAAAAGCTGAAGTTTAGAACTATCGATAATATGATGATTAGTGAGACTTATTTTCTGTCCGAGTTAGTGAGGGATATATTTTGGTGTATAAATGCAATAGAATTAGATGGCCTCCTATTTCTGATTCCCAGCACTGGTCTTTAGCTGCTCTCATTGAACACAGGTCTTGGGGAACTTACAAAGACCTGTGCTGGCATTGAGATGAGGCAATATAGCTGGGCTGCTGGAAACGGTGAGTTACGTGACTTCACAGATGTAGCTGGATGTGCAAAACTACAGCTCAAACTCCTTGTTTAAGCTGCAGTTGAGCTCTGGGATTTCTATCTGGGGCAGATTTTCATTCTGTACTGAGTGCTGTTTAGGCACAACTGGAGGTGTGGACCTTGACCTAAAAAGTTGGTAAAAATTATTTTGTCTGCATGTAATCCAGAGTATATTTAGCACTTCCCAGGCATGGACAAACAACAGCTTTTGGCTTGAGCTGTTTCCAGCCTAAGGCTTTGCAAGCAAACAGTGGCCAGGGTGAGCGAGACCTGTATATATGAATTAGCAAAATTCATTGAGTCTCATAGAACCTGTCAGCAAAGGGATTTTAAGGTTGTTCTCAAATTGCTGCCCATGTAATTGCCCATATATAAACTTCTCCTTTAATTGTCAAGGGATTCTTTGGAACTTGGGTTTTTATATCCTTTGTTATGCCTGGAGTGGAGAGGTCCCTTTAAGACCCCCATGATGGTCTATCCCAGTTAATTTCTTTTCTCATAATTGTTTCAGACTGTATTGTTGGATCTCTAGTGGAAACAGGAACCATATAATTCAGCCTAAAAATTATTCTTCCAAAGGCAGTAGGGTTTGTATTCTGTTGTAACACTGCAGAGTGATGGACCAAATGGTGTAACCCTGCTACTTCTGGCTTTAATGAGAAGTGGGTGAAGGAAGACAGTGAAATATGTAGGCTATCATATTCAGTATTATATCATTGCACAGTTACAGAGTTATTTAATAATTGAAAATGTTCTAACTGGTGCTTCTGCACTTTAGAGAAAGAGCTGAATAAAAACAGGTCTTACCAGCAACTGCAGTCCCACATTTCTTTGTGGGAATAAAGGATGGAGAAGGAATGACTCTTCCATTGGGGATAATGGGTCCATCCACACCAGACCTTTATAACAATGTGATTCTCATTTCTTCTTATACAAAGTGCAGTTGACACATGCCAGCAGTAAGTTCTGTGTCCCAATGTGCTGAAGTAGAGAGTATGTAAACCAGTAAGTACTTGTGGGAACAGGAACTGTAGAGTGCTTGAGCAGTTGCCCTTTATAAGCCTGGTAATTTTCCCAGCTGAAAAACATAGTGAATGCAACTGGAATGAAGTTTACATGGAAATCGATTTCTTTTTCTTCTTAGGTCCCTGCATCATGTGGTTTTGACTTGGAAACCTATATGTAATGACAACTGAATAAATCACTGCGTTTTCTTCCATAATTTGGAGCTCTTTTGTCGGGCTCCAAGTGTAAGAGGGTCCTGTCAGAAGACAGGCCTGCAGCAGATACTTTAGAAGTGATGATCATAGAATGATGAATTTGAAGCATTTGAAGCCAGGCAACCTCAGGTGCAAGCAGAGTGTGTTTAGATACAGTGTGTTTAGATAGCTATAGCTTCTTGTGTTTCCTGTGGCACCTCTGAATGGGTGGTTTAGCTCATTAAGTATTCAGGCCAACAATTAAATGCCAAAACAGTGTTTGCCAAGAGTTGCTTAGAAGAACAAGGGTCCTTTCTAAGAGGAGACAAGGCAGAGGGCTGTAGTGAAGGTTTATACAGATAATAAAGCACTTTAAGATACAACAGGGCACACGTCACATACTGGGAGAGAGATGTGCACTGCCCCATGTAGGGCTGTTCAGCAGGACTTGGAAGACACAGCTGGATGCTCTGAATCCAAGCTGCTGTTGGGTCTTTTTGTGATGGTTGTGCACTGGTGCCTTTCTGAATCATTGGAGTCCTGGAAGGCAATGACCAAGAGGAACTATCTTCAGCCCATCTTAATCCCTTTGGGATTACTGCTGTCCATGCTGGAAGATGTGCAGTCATTAAGGAACATTAAGAGCACTCCAAATATCTGTGTTGCTGCAGAAAGCTTCCTTTTACAGCTAGCAACCAGTTGCTTGTTACAGTCTCTCATAGAAGCATCGTGTGCTGCAGCTCCCTGGGTTTTGATGAATGAGTTATCTCAGCAAAAGCCATCACGGCCAAGTCTAGAGAACTTTCTGTTGTAGCTCTCCTTTAAGTAGAAGGAAAAGGTAAAGACTGAAAGACCTGCTTACGTAAATGAAAATACACCTCTGGGAAGGGCTGAGGTGAGAATTAAATGGTGGAGAGGTTGGGGGAGAAGCATCTCAAGGAAGAAGAGTGAGAAATTAAGTAATGGGGAAGAGGAGAAAGGTCAGGAATGGTGATAGTTCTGCAGGTGTACATTTGGCTACTGCTGAATGAACGGTAAGGTAATGAACAAATAGTAATTAAAATCCTAGCTACTATGTAAATGCCAGATTATAGCTGTGATCTTTTTGCAGATTTGCCTTTGATGTGAGTGGGAGTCTGTATACTGCCCTTGGGAATGCTTAAGCATAAATACATGCTCAAAAACATAAGAGATTCGGTCCTTGACCTGGCATGAGCTGATTTCCCTTTTAACATGTACGAGCAACACCCTGAGGTTCATGGGAGGATGAGAATAGATGCAGGATAGAACTGCTTGGTGTTTCCAGTGTAGTAAGTTCCTTTTTTTCCTGCAGATGAGGGTGTTCCATTGGTCCCTTCCTGCGCAGTAGCCCCAATTTGCCCGGCTTTATTGATGATTCAGTACCTAGCATTTCAGTTCCTTTTGAAAATGTGGGTATGAAACCACGTGGGGAAATCATGCTCTCAGATGGGCAGGAAATATTCCACACTGCTGTTAGAATAATAGATGTATCCCCAGGTGGGCAGGGTGCTGTGCTCATCCTCAGGTAGATGAGGTGGGAAGGATGCAGTGGGCTGGGGAAGAAGCTATTGACAACTTCTTTGCTGAACACATCCCCATAGTTCTGTTTCTATGGAAACCTTCATGTGAAATGTGTTGGTAGGAAAACATTAGTTACTATAGAAACAACTTTCCTGTAAGTGAAAGTTTACTTTGTAACACATGATGCCTAATATTAGTTTTTTTAAGTTAAACCACCCACATGTGTGTTGAAATCAATAAACAGATCATTGTACTCAAGCCTGCAGAGCTGGAAATGTACAGAACTTTCGTGTCTTCCACCAAAACCATCTGCTTGGCTTTGACCAAAACCAGATGGACTTCTGAGTAGCAATTAAGACAATAGAAATGTTAAATTACACATGGCACAGGGGACTCCGAAACAGCAGTATCTGAAACTGTGGTTGAGACCTTTAATTCTATAGGAAAATGGACTGTTTTGTTCTTTGCAGGTTTCAATTTTTATATTAAGAAAATAGTGCAGAGATGATCTTGGTTACTGGGCTGTTCCAGTAGGACTTACCCTAATGGCCGTCGGGACTTTAAAACTGTGGAAGGAATTAAAAGTTCAGATTCTTCCCAAGGATTGCCTTTCTGAAAGGAAAACCTGAGTCTGGTCCTCAGTGTTCTGCTCTGCTGTATGATGCACTGATATTGCTCCCAGCCCTAATACGTTAACAAGAGTTGACCAGTGTGTGACTTAAGGCACTTCAGGAGTATTGCTGGGCTCTTTGCCTCTGCTTTGGAAATCTCCCAGATGCTTTTTGGCTTGTTACACCCACAAAGTCACTCTTGCTGGGTAAGCTGAGCTTCTCAAAGCTCTGCTGGTAAGGTGACAGCTTCTAGCTATGGAGAAGGCCATTGTCGTCTTGGAAGCACACTCTGAGTAATGAGTTGACTTCTTTGCTATGCAGTTTATTGTGTTATAAAGCGCCGACAGCAAAGCGTGGTGGCAGAATTTTAAATGTCACCAAGGTAACGATCATCAGTCACCTCGTTGCATTTCACATACAGATCTTTCCTCTTGGAAATATGAGACTTGTTCAAAAATTATGCAGGCTTTAAGATTACTTCTGAGCTTCAGAAAATTCTTCTATTATTCTCCACTGTGTACATTAGACTAATACTTCTCTGAGTTACACTGCCATGAAACTGCTGCTGGGGATTTAATGTAAAGGATTTCCTGTCTTTTGTACTCTTAATTTCTAGCTGTTTTTGCATGCCATATTACATCTGCAGATAGTGAAACTGTATTAATGGGTTAGCAATAATAAAAGAACAATTTCCTATCATTTCTACACTTACAGCGCTGTTAGTGAATCACTGCTTTGCAAACCATCCCCACACCCCCTCCTGTGAAATAAGTACTGTTGAATATTGTCATCACTTTTACAGTTGAGTACACCGAGCTTGGAAGAAGATGAGATGCCTGCCTGTACAACAGCTGCAGGTACAGGAAGCTGTTACAAGTGCATACAAGTGGTACTGCACAGTTGTGTGTTAAAAAATAATTAAACAGCTTGTTGTGTATGTGCGATGTAAAAGGAGGTGTGACAGGAAGCTCTCTGCACACCTGTATTGGCCCATGTTAGTAGCCTGGACACGCTGACTGCTCTGAGTGTGGAGTCTGTTCTGTGCCACTCTGTGAGATGAAGCAGCAAATGTTGCCCTAATTGCCACATCTACATGTTTCTTGACGTCATTCCAGAAACAGCCTGTTCCTTGAGGAAGCCCTTCTCCAGGAGCTTTGTACCTCACCCCATTCTGCTACGTGCCTTTGTAAACCAAGCTGCAGATTGTTTATTATTTATCAGTTATTTTTGATTGAAGGAAAGAAATGATACCAGGGTGATTGTTCTCAGGTCCTTTCCACCACCTTTCCACTTATACATTCTATGATGTTTTAGCAGTTTTGGCTTTTCCTGTTTAGAAACTGATAAAAGATTAAAGTTTATGTACTTCCTCCAGCCTGATATTTTTAATGTAAATGCTGCAATTGCGAAGCTTGCTGCTGCTTTTGGGTTTTTAGCTACTCCCTGTTCTATGCCAGCTGAGCTTGGTGCCACTGACTTACACTATCAGTTCAGCTTATAGTGAGGCCCTTGGCTTTCAGAGGCAGGGGAGGCAGCAGCCCACATGGCTCTATCCTGCAGCCCACATGGCTCTATCCTGCAGCACAGTGGACAGTCTTCCTCCAGAGGATTTGAAGTCAAGAGGATTAGATGATTAGATTAGATTGGCCTTCTGTTTTCTGAAGGAGTATGAATCCTGGAATAGAAATGTGAACACACAAGCTGTTGTTTCTGGACTCCTATAATAGCCTTGTTCATAGTGCTGCAAGAGTTTTCCTTCAAGCACATTTGTGTGGGGCAACTGTGGCATCAAGTGATTGGCGGGATCCATCTGCCCATCCTCTGTGTGGGGCCTGGGGGACTAGATAAAAACAAGATCTGCTCGTGTGGCTCATGGAAAATACAGTCTTCCTTCTGGTTCTGGTGTATTCCCAGCCCAGGAGTTTAATTTAACTCCTCTATCTGTTCTCTAGCAGGACTGACCTAAGACCTACCTGCTCTGCAGAGCACAGTGTCTATGAAGAGCTGAGGAAGCTCTGTAGCAGCTGGATGGGAAAGGCACTTGCTTAGCTCTCCAGAGTAAGAGAAAGGACTTCCTCTGCTTGGTCTACAAACACCACTGATCAAAGCTTGTTGTTTTGCTCCCACCACATTAGTGCTTCCTTCCACAGGAGATGTCTAAGGAGATGCAGCTGTGCTGAGGTGGAGGTGGGGCGGTACAAGGGCTTAAGGGGTAGCTTTGCAGTTTATTGGCATGGTCAGCATATGGGGACATCAGGCCAGACCTGCAAACTGCTGCCAGGTGTCTAAAGAAGAGATGGTGAAATGAGGAAATGACTATCAGGATGAGAAGACTTGCTAATCTATTGCTTTAACTCATGGATTTAATATGCTTGTACTGGAAAATCTGTGTTAGTTACTCCTCTGTGACCCATCCTGGAGGTGGGGGCTCACACAGGCAGTGATCTTGGAGCTGATTTGGTCTAATGGATGACTGCAAGGGATTTTCAAATATTTTGTGCTATGGTTTGTTGAAAACTTGGTAAGTTCCAGGCATTGCACTAAAGATCTGAGCGTAAATTCCAGTATCGACCCATTATAATCCTTACAGAAAGGAAAGAACAAGAAGTCATCCTTTTCTGCACTAGTAACTTAAGGACAATGTTCTAATTTGAGTACCATAAATTATGCCCATGAATAAGCATGTCCTGCTTCTTCAGAGGTGCTGAACACTTCAGTTGACTTCAGTGGAAACTGGAATAAGCCCAGCGCATGCTTTGCATGAATCATGTTACATAACAGAAAATGATGGTAATTTATGTTCAGCACAATGATGAAAAGTTCTTGAACTCCTTTTCAGGTTGAAAGATGGGAGAACTGGAGAGTTATGTTGAGACTTATAATTCAGCTGCTCTTGAAACCTTCCCTGCTCTTCTCATGTGCAGCTCTGCAGTGCCTGCCCAGGTGCTCCTTTCCACCTATCTCTGTGGGCCACTTGCAGAGGATGTTGCTGCCTTGTGTGACGTGATACAGGGAACGCCTGGGACTCCCAGGAAGCTGTGGGTGTTTGGTAGGTTGCTGCAGCAGAGCCTGCACCTTCTTGGCATGAGAGATGTTTGCCATTGCCATTTGGATGCACCTTGTGCTGCTGGGAAGGTGTGTGCAGTTGGCTTTGCTTAGTGACCTCACTTAGTGCTTGCACCTGCAAAGCACAGATGTGAGCAGGTACAGGACAAGAATACAGGCTGGGAACGCAATGTTGTCTGCCCTTTATTGTACAGATCAGGGGTGTTCTCTGTAGGCAGTTCCTGTGTGATCGCTCCTGTTCAGTCCTGTGTCTCTCATTAGGAAGAGTGGCCAATGTGTGCAACAGCCATGCCTTCCATCAGCCCGCTCCAAGCACAGCTCTTTGCTTTCAGCAAGGGTGGGGAGAACTCCAAGTCTGAATTAGAAACAGAAATAAAAATGAAGTGAGGAAAGCAATCAGAACACCTAAAACGTGGCACTATTTTTAGTCACAAGCAGAAAGAAATGTATCGAGTGTTGTTTGATCATAATCTAAACAGCCTGAAGAACCCTTTGAATCTGTAAATGACATGCAATAGGGGTATTTTTAGCTGATATTGCTCAGATCCTGAGGGAGGATTTTTGGTATGTTTCAGCTTATGACATTTCTCGCACAATAAGCTCCGGTTTTCTGCCGTGGTTTAATTTTCTGTGAGCCATTCCTGTATACAAATAACTTTTCTTTGGCTTTCCTCGGTGGCACTTTTCTTTATTCCGGGTGCTGAGCTCAAGGTAAAAACTTTACCAGAGGGCAGGAATGCAGCCTCCTAATGCACAGCGTTTGTCTCACACGGACGTGGCTGCTTATCAGTTTTTGTTCCGGATTTCTCTTCTCTCAGCTAAAATGTGGCAAAGAGACACGGTTTTTGCTGCACTTCTGACTGTGAAGCGTTGTTCATTTTTGCCGTACTGTAAACAGAACTGCATTCAGAGGAGGTTCCCTTTCCCTACTTTTTGCCAAAGAAAATCTTATTAGCGCGTGAACTAAGTCACTGTTGCTGTATGGGATGGAAGGACTGGAGGCCGTGGCTGATTTCTGAAGGTTTTACAGAAAAAGGGAAATAATTCCCTTCTTCAGGGGCCAATATTCCAGATGCTTCTGTGCTCATGACCCAGATGGCCTATGGTGGAAGCACAGAAGGCCCATGTGCTGCAGAGATTTGCCATCTGAGGCAATATGGAGGGAGCAGCTGTGAGGACCAAGCATGTTTAACAGAGGTGAAAAGAAAGGCAGGGACTGAGGAAGAGGCGATGGAGGGACAAAGGTGTGGGTCACTTTCCTCAGACACCCTCTGCTTCAGCGATGCTCCCAGCTGTGCACTGCAGTGCTGCTGTGCCAGCCACTGCACACCTGGGCTGCGGTAGCTCTGTGTGAGGGTGGCACTGAGCGCTCACCTCCCAGGTCGTCTCACCTCCTTCCTATCTGTGCAGGCAGGGCCGGTGTGGGCAGTGAGCGGGGCTGCAGCTTTGGCAGGCTCTGACTTCTCTATTGCTCAGTTAGACAGCTCAGAGTTGTGCCAGTGAAACAAATCTTCCTCTGGGTGACTGGAAGACAGATCTACAAATACAAGGAGTGAATGTGATCTCAGTGCTGCTGTGTTCCAGTGTGTGAAAGCAAATGCACGTGCTGCAGTAAGCAGAATGGGAATCTTGTATTTTGACTGATAATTAAATTCGATCAAGTATTTTAAGTACAGCAAACAATACTCACCGCATTGTCATCCTCAGTTGTTAATGGTCAGTCCCGGCAGCAGTCTGCTGAGGTGGCACACGTTGAAGCATGGCACGTTTCACCATCCTCAGCAGTTTCTGTGGAAATTGGAGTGTGTACAGAACTGGAGATGGGTTTAATCACGGAGATGGCTGCAGTCCGGCTCCAGGCTGTTGTTTAGCACAGTGCTGACTTCAGCCTGGATTCTCTTTACCTGCACACTGCTGTCCATTTGACAATTTATGTAGTTGTCATAGGAACTATTTTCTAAGCTGTGTTCTGACTTGTTCCATGAGGCGCTTTATTGTATTATAAAGTGTTGACAGCAAAGCACTGCAATAGACTTTTAAATGTCACCAAGGTAACTACTGGCATTCAATTACAGCTTCAGATAAAGACGAATCCTTTCTGCAAATGTGACAGTCAAAAAATGTGCTGAGGATGAAGGTAATTTGTGACACAACAGAGATTTCTCTTGTTACTTTGCAGGGTTAATTGTGCCCACTCTGATTTCAGTAACACAAATGTGTCGTGGTTTATTGCTCCATTGTTGAGGAATAGCCAATGTCTATCCAGACACTTGATCGCTGGTGTTCTGTGTATTGCATTATTCTGATCCATGGATGAGCCTGTCAGTCTCTGCACAACAGACCCAGGACATCTCAGACTGTATCACCTGATGTAACTGCCCTAACCAGCATTTCTCTGCTTTATAGAAACACCCCAGAGGTCAGAGCAGACATCAGACCTATATGCACAACTCTCAGATCTCACCTTGTCTGTTCTCTTTATTTGAATTTTCACATTAAAGGTGAAAAGAACAGAGCACGACAATGTCGTCTGAGGAAAGCAATTATATTTTAAGGTGAAGTGCTTTATGAACAGCATCCTGATTGCTTAGCAGAGCTAAAAATAGATGACTGATTAAATAGCTTATCAGTATGTGGAGAGTAATGCATTTTTACTATTGCCTAATAATTCCATACCTAATATTGTCCTAGCATTGGAATTTAATGGAGGGAAAGCAGGTGGCTCCTTCAAGAAAAAGTGCCTGCGATAAAGTGGGTAAAGGAATGTATTTCTGCCCAGAACAGACTGCACATTTTTCCTCCCTGAAATGATTAAAATAAATGCCAAGAACCTTTATACAAAAGGGTAATAAGGACAAGCCTTTCCTTTAGTGTGCCTAGTTCTGTCCACTCTTACTTGGATTTCAGCCCTTCAAGGAATACTGCCCCGGGGGATGGCCTTGCTCAGAGGTCTGCAGATCATTGTATACTTTCCCCAGGGAAAAAAAGTGCTAAAAATCTCTTGCTGCTGCTTTTGGTTCAGGAGGTAACGGGGAACGGAGGGCAGGGAGCTTTCAGCTTTCAGAAAGAATCTCCTTCACTGGGAGTAGTGTGCCATTGGAAGAGTCCTTTTGGAAGGGCAGTGCCACTGTACATCTGATGTAATGTGCTGGTGCCTCTTGGCTGGTACAAAGTGCAGGGACTGCACAAACAACTGATGTAACAACACACGTAGCAGTTAATGCTCTTCTGCCATTTTGTTAGGGGAAATGGACTGTATGTTGTGATTCATGCATTCATGACATGTACCTGAGCAAACTGCTGTAACTGGCAAACACTTGGTTAGCTCCCATGGACGTTATATCCTATGAGCTCCATCTTAAGAAGGGCAGCTGCCTTTTTTCTTTTATTTTTCCCTACGTAAGAGCACTGTGAGCTGCTTGCTCTTCTGGTAACAGTATGAGGTCATTGCTCGGTTACAGTAAATTAGTGATTATGAGTTTTCATTTGGTCCGTAGATGAGACTGATTACACTGCATCTCAGAATGAATTCTCAGATGCAACTCTATTACCCTTATTTGAAATGTTTTGTTCCAGTCAGTGTTTAGCTTTAAGGGAAACAGTATCACTAAAGGAGCCTTAAAGTGGGACTCAGCTGGGTTACAGCTTGGTAGGTTACACATCCGTGCAAAACTGAAAGCTTTTGCATTGCTTAAATGCCTTTTTTAGTTTTAATACATTTAAAAATTTAATAATATTGTGAAATATTTCTGCTGAGACAGAATGGCAATGGCTTTATTTCTGATCTTTCTCTGTTCTGCCACTGGATAAGTTCTCCTGAGGTTCTACTTGATGGTTCCTGAAACGTAATTCAGCAGCTCTTCACAGACCTTGCTGTTAGACATGCAGCTGGCTCTGAAATGGCTGGTCCTGGGGGGCAGTGCAACTGGGGGCACAGAGAAAGCAGACAGGAGGATCTGCTGGTGCGGTGGTACAGAAGGAGTGGTTTGTGCTTTGCCTTTGGAGATACGTATCCAGAGTAGCGATTTGCTGATCTGTTCTGTGACTTAGCAGGGAGTCCTGAGAACCCCAAAGCACTCCGATCCTCTGAGAATCTGTCCTTAAAATGTGCAGTTCTCCAACTCCTGAAGACAAAGCTCTGCAGAATATTTATGAGCCAAGGTCTGTGTTTTCCGAGGCATGGGCTGTGCAGTACTGTTGTTCTTCTGGGTCTAGTGTCTGTGAAGTCACCTGGACAGTCTGCATTGGCACTTAGGTGCATGTGTTTATCATGATTATATCCCTTGTATGCTGCTGAGCACAGCTGAATTCCTTCTATTAATGTATCCTACACATGATTTATTATTTATTTAATACTTTTTCAGTGCTGAGATGATTGGGCAGCTGATCAAGTCTCTGTCAGTCATGGCAAGTCCTTGGATGTGCACCTGGGCTGTGACTCTTAGATACTGTCCCACTGAGCAGCTCATTCCTGGTGTTTGTGCTTTTCTGCTGAAGCACGTAGGGTAGAGTCCACAAACTGTCCTTTTTGCTCCTGTGCTGAGATGGGGAGTGTTGTGAGTCTGTAAAAGAGCCCTCCTCTGTTCTCTTGTTGTGTTCTTCTGTACATCCCTGGCACACAGGAAACCCTCTGCTCTAAGAGTTCAACTCGCTTCTAAATGACTCCTTTTAAATTCTAAGAAATTGCAAGTGGGCTGAAGTGAGTGCACATGCCAGGTTGACATGAGGGGTTCATTTGAAATACTGGTCTGTGTCATTTTCTCAAGGCTGCACACAGGGCTAATGACAGGCATTAGGAAGGAGTTTGTGCCTCAGGAACTAGTGAGTAGTACAGCGCTGGCCAGGAAAAGCGTGGGGCAATCAGGGACAGAATAACAAGCCAGACTCAGCATGCTCTTTGCTCTGTATGCCTAGTGATGGCTTTCTTGTGTGCTTGCCAGCCGTCCTGCTAAGCAAGGCAGTGAGTGGGAGATGTGCGTGGTTTTGGTGCTGCAGGATGCCGGCCTGCTGCTGCTCTGCAGCGCAGGGAGGGCCTGGGCTGAAGCCACTGTAATAAAGCAGGTGCTTTAAGGGAGATGCAGAGAGAGGAAAAGTGTATTTTTCTAAAGGTCGGGTAGACTTATGGAACTCTTATAGGCAGAGGAAATTATAGCTTTGGTCTCTCTGCAGCGGGCTTTGCAAGGGGATGAAAAGAACAAAGGCGTTACAGTGCACTCCAAAGAAAAGTCTCTTGAACACTGCTATTAGAAGCTATTAGGAGGATTTCTTCGGGTATAAATGAAAGGCAGCACTTTGGTGTGGAATTTTCCTTACTTTTAACATGTTAAATGGCTCCGTTTATTATATGGGCTTGCTTGGCAGCTACTGAAATTGCCTATTAACTCCTACAGTAACTGAAGCTGCCTACAGGTTAGATAACAAAGTTTGAATCTGTGAGTCCAGCAGAACTTGTATTTATGCAGGTGGATGAAAATGAGGAAGCTGATCAGATTGCATGTTGATTAGGTGCTGGATACGGAGTTAACATCAGCAGTCAGATTTACAGCGTAAAGTTGCTGGCCTTGCAGGAAAAAGGCTCCTATGGTTGTGTGCACATGTGTAGACCTCAGAAAAATTGTTCATCCCAAGCAGGTATTACAGTCTATCAGTTGTGTGAGTTGCACTTCTTGTGCTGCTGAGCAAAATGTGAACAACAGGGATTGTTTGTAACCCAGTGAGTAGCTGAAAGCTGGAAAACAGGCTGCTAAACCTGAGCAGCTTGTCTGACACAAGAGCAAAGTACTGCGTGTAACCTTAGCTTGGGAATTGTTAAGTTTGGAGCACCCAGAATTAAATGCTTCCAAAGCTGAGCGGGGCCTTGTTACAGCATTGAAACATGTGTCTTAAAGCCTGACTTTGAGCCTTTCTGCAGTACGCAGTGAGGGCTTCATCCCTGCAGCTCTCATTGTTCAGAGTTTGATTTGGAGGTCTGTAAGTATTCAGGAGATCGTTTGAAGTACGTAGAATGTGAACAGCACTCTATATACCTTGAATCATCCAGCCTATTTTCTTTATCGCAGCTGTCAATTTTCCTGTCTCCTTCAGGAGCAATAAAGGCAGGCGTTCACTAACAGTTTGTCTGGGCCAAATGCCAGCAAGCAGTTCTAGGAACTGTGACAACAAAGTGTTGGGGCTCCTCAAGGGGAGAAAGATCTCCTGAGAATGGACAAGCTGTGTCAGGCTTTGAAAGGTGAAGAAATTTAATTGAATGCTGAGAGATCCATTATTGATGAGAACCACACCTGAGCACCAGGACAGAGAGCTGCTGGTGGGAGCACCTGCTGTAGCATTTCCAAGGCAGAATGTCAGAGCTCTGCCTCCATTTGAAAGACTCCCAGATCTTGCTCGTACGCAGCGATTTGCCCTTTAGTGTTCCCTTTCACTTGGATGCGTTCTTCTCCAAATGTTTCTGATCATGATGTTACATGAAATGGGCAGCTCTCATGGGATGAAAAATGGCCAGTTTATTTTTTAAGAATCTTGAGGCTCACTCAAGGTTTTAGAACTAAAATAATGAAAATAGAAATCTAAAAGCAAAATAAGCGGGGAGAAGGCTTGCTGTTAGAGGTATTTGTGCCATACAGTGTTCGTTAAGTAAAAGCATTTTCCAGATCTGGATCTTATATCTGTGGTCCACGGAGTTCCAATAAAACCTGGTGCTGGTGGGTGCAAGTCTGCTTGTGAAGTGGCAGTTGTGTAGTTTCCTAGTAGAATAAATAGGGGGTGGGGAGAGCAACAGGAACAATTGCAAATAGTATAGAACACCTGGGAACACTGTTTTGGATACTGCAAACTGGAAACTAAAGCCTTTCAATGAAGTGCCATTTGTATGCTCAGGTGAAAGGTGCTGATGCCTTACTTATAAGTAGCACTTTACTGCACACATGTAAAACTCTCTACCTTTGTACTTGGCTTGCAGAGACTTTCTCAGGTGTTCATCTGTGTTTGGTGTATGTTGTCTGCCCTACGAGGACCCTTTCTCTTTTGGCAAGAGTGCTGATGGCTTGAGCTGATCTGAACACTTGAATGAACCAGCAGGAGGTCTCTGTAGTTATCAGTGCTGCAGCTGCTGGGATAGTAACAGGGGGCTATGAAGATGTCATTGAAACAGGAATCCACAAAGCAAACACTGGTTTTTAGGAGCTTACAACACTTTTTGTTCCTGAGCTTGTTTAGGGTGGGAGGCGAGATCTGTGTAGCTCTCTGCTTCTGAAACTCCTGTGGGTAAGGGAAGGAAATCCTACATTTTAATGAGGAAATATGTTTCTTGCCCTTGACTTCAGGTAAAGGTTAATTGAGCCCGAATGTATACTTAAAAAAGCATAGGTCTGACATAGTATTATTCTGATAAGCTCCTTGTGGCTAATATTTTATATCTGGGTACACTGTGCAGTATTTGAAGAGGTGATGAATAGTAATGCAAACCCAGTGCTGCTGAAAAGCTAAGTAAATATTAAGATTGCACTTCCATGATCATCTTCTGGCAGGAGTATTATTTCTGATTTAAGGAACCACCCCTTCCTTCTCCTACTTAAACACTTATTATATTTGGAACAAGCCTGTTTTACTACACGCTGCACAAACATTTAAGAAGATATGGCTTCTTACCTGAGCTGTCATCTTCTAATAAATAGTGTAGATAAGTTTAGAGGAAAACATTATACATTAAATAGAACTTCTAGTCAGTCCATGATCACCAGTGGAGACAGCTGTGGCACCAACAACAATTGTTTTAATATCCCAGAAAACTCACATCAAATACAGAAGACGAGGAAAGAAAGAAGTCTGAATCCTCCTAAAACTCAAAGGCGTGGGGGTAATTTAAGTTACTGGAGTCAGTCATTACAGGTAATTCCTGATAGTATGTCCACCATTCAGCCTCACTTCCTTCTTCTGTGGCTATGTCTGGAGAGATCAGAATGTGTATTTCCTCTCAAAATTCCTAAGAGCTTTACAAGTATAAATAATGTTCAGTTCACAACAGTCCTGTTTGCCCCTAGGAAAAACAGAGACTGCCATTTAAAGGAGCAAGAACTGGCTCTCACAGGCTAAGTGCCATGTCAACAATTCAGTGTGACATGTTGGCAGGATGAGGATGTGGCAAATAGGTGTGAAACTGAGTGAAGAAGCAACAACTACCTCATGTGGCACAGGACAGCCAGCCTGCAAGGAAGGAGAGAGATGAACCTAAAATGAAGGCTTAAAAGTCCTGTTCATTTTATGAGTAGGTTGGGGTAGAATGCAAAGTGTCCATGAGAACAATCCCTGATGCTGTATTTATGCAGGAGTGCATGATGAGCTCCTTCTGCAGAAGAGGTGATCAGTGGAGACAAGGGGATGAAAAGAGCAGTGATGGGATTAAGGTTGGGCCATCTCCTTTGGTTCAGCTTCTTTGTAGTGATCTTTTTGTATCCCCTTTTTATGCCAGAGGATCACGCAATGTAATAAAGCTCTGATCACAAGTCTGACAGCAGAGTAGCGCAATCTTTCCATGTATTTATTTTCACTCAACGTGAAGAAACTTCCCTTTTATGGTGCTTTAACTACGTAGCTTTGTTCATTTCTCACTTTTAAGGGAAAGACATTTCTGTCAAACATATTTCTCTTGTTCTGCTGCAAAACAGAAAAGCAACCCAGGAGCTAAAGGGACTTTCTTGGTTAGGATTCCAAAACTTCTGTTTGGAAGTGTCCCAAGAATCTGGAAACTTCTCCAGGTTCCCCTTAGCAGCAGATGAAGCAAAGCATCTTCACATTTTCCAGTTGTTCAGCTGTGCTCCTCTGACAGGCCAGTAAAGCATTTCTTTCTTACATTTGTTTCTGTGCCAGCCCTCTAACCGTGAGTCGCGTGTCATCTGGAAAAACACTCAACTGGAAGTGTCCTGGGTCCTTGGCAGGATCTCGGTTTGGACTCAGTTAAAGGGACAGACAAGTCAGATCTCTTCTTCCTTTACCCATGTTGGCTCACCAGTCACCTTAGTTTCAATTGGAGCAGATGTGCATGCACACACCTCTACCCAATGCTCAGCAGCTGCATTTGGCTGATGTCTCTAGGGATGTTATAGCATGAGGGTTGTTGCAGATGGCTGCAGTGCTGCCTGGTTCTGGGCTGTCATGTCCTACTCAGTGACTGCTCCTGGGCACACAGGGAGTGGGCAGCCAGGCCTCCCTGAGATCCCTGCTTTGGGAGCAGCCTGGGAAGCTTTTTCTTCCTACTGACCTTCCCTGAAGAAGACTGTGTGCCTTTTAAATAGGAAAGGTCTTGTTCCACTGGATGTGGAGACATAGACACAGGTTTTTCTGAAGATTATTGTGCTTTAGTGGTATCTGTTTATATTATGAACTTGGTATTCTCTTGAAATTGTGTTAAAATTCTGTAGATTCTTTCTATTCCCTCCCTCTTGGAAGGAAGAAGATAATGTGATGTTGGACAGACAATGTGTGACACGTTGTTTTGCTGTTCCATATAACATTTTGGATCTTTGTATGCACCTCCTCTCCAGAGTGAGGTTAACTTCTTGGTTAACCGAATTCTTATCCTATTGTTCTGTTTTCTACCCTCTGAGAAAAGTGCACCTGAATGTTCTGAGAAAATTGTGACTGAGATGAGTCACATTTAATTAAAAGTGGTGAAGGGATCTTTGCTTATACGGTTATCTGTCCATTTTATTGGGTACTTAAAATTGAAGTCCTCAGAATTGCAAGAGACTTGATTTGGGTTTTTCCTTCCCAGCTTTGTAATGATTGTGACTTGTTTTTTTCTTGTGTTGTTTTTTTTTCTTTTAATTAAGGAATGAAAATATATAGTGCCATGAAACATCTGGCATAGCCTGTCTCTGTTGCAAAGTAATATGGTTTGGTATCTTGTGTGTTTTGTCAGTCATAAATAACTGTCTCTGTAGTGTTTGGAGCTCTGAGAGTTTATTTGCCAAATATCACAACAAATTTGAACAGAAACTGGAATAAAATTCTTTCGTTGATCTCCAGAGCACTTCTTGCCTTTATTCACTGCAAGTTTGAATTGGAATGGACAGCAACTTCAGCTGTTCTGTGTCATCCTTTCCAACAATTTGCATTCTAGGAGCAAGTTACTTGTTTTATAGGCAATCATTTACTATCTGTTATTTTTCTGCAGAGTAGTTAATCTGTACTGTTAAATATGAATGTCTTACATAGGACTTCCTAATGCATCTTTCCTTTGTTTCATGCAAAGTGTCTCCATAGTATATTGTGCTCAGAAGTAAGAACACTGATATTAATTACTAACACTTGAAGTTTAGACTTGACACTATAGAAATAAGACACGGAGGTAATGTGAACGTGGCTAGTTATTGATTATTTATTTTGTCGCCTTATGCTGTTTAGAAGTTGGTAGTTTTAGTAAGAACATTGCGTTCTCCCACAGCATGTCACAGTACCTGGGGATGGCTGAGTTCTTATCACTTGTTACTCTTGCCATCAGTGTCTGCTTTCCTCCCTCCATCTGAAGAGTTGCTCTGATGAAACAGTAGAAATACTCTGAAGTGTTCTCTGTGGCCAGGCACGAAGCACTGGAACAAATAATGGTTGTGAATAAACCACAAGAGAAACTGGGTGAGCACTGCTTCCTCGTTAGTCCATTTACAGAAAATGGAGCATCTGGCAGAAAGACTCATAAATGAACAGAGGCTTCATCAGGCAGACACCTGCAGGTCAGTCAGGTTCTGCTTTCAGTCTCTACAGGATTTTCCTATGCAGCTCCCTTTATTTAAAAAAAAAAAAAAAAAAAAAAAAAAAGCAGAAAAAATGAAAAAGAAAATCAATATTTTATTCACTTCCAAAAAATAGGCAGCCATCTTGTGCCACATGTATTCAATTGTTCCTCATTTAACAGGCAACTAAAAGAAAGCAAATGCATTTTGTAGAGTGTGAAGCTAAAACAAAACCCAAACCCACAAACAACCCATTTGTACATCCTGAGCCACCCTTCAGTGCTGTCAGAATGCAGTGAAATGGAGCTTTCATCAATTTCTGTGGTTGTGTTCATGGCAATGAAGGAAATGCGCTCAGTAGCTGAACAGAAAATCATTTTATTTAATGAGATTAACACCAGCTCTACAGTTGTGCATTTAAAATAGATTCTGGCCAGGCAAATGTAGCTTCTGTGACACATTCCTGTCACGTTTCCTGCACTAACAGACCTGCTATATGCTCAGTGCTCAGTGCTGCTTTGTTTGTTGGCATCCTTGGCAGGCAGATTGCCTGCTGCAGCCAGAGGAGTTTGTGTGGGAAAAGGCTTAACTGAGCAGGGAAATATCAAACTCAACATGTGTGTGAACTTCAGTAGCTACGAGGGAGCTGGATTGACAGAGGTAGTTAAAGCAGGATGTATGATGTAGAACACTTCCAGTTTAAAGTTCAACCTGCTTTGTCTGTTAGTGCAGATCTCAGACCTCTGGAAGAAGAGATTCTTGTGAGAAATCCTGCTGTCTTGGAAAGAGCTATTGAAGTCCCAAGAGTTTGGGTGGGGAGTTTGTGTGTCAGTTAGGGGAAATCTTTTGGTGCAGGGAGATGTAACTTATCTGTAGGACTTGCAGCAAGTGAGTGGCAGGACTCTGAACAGCTTTGTCCAGGAGCTGTGAAGCTACGTGACAATGGTGATGTTTGGCTGATTAGAATAATATCACAGAACCAGAAAGATGCTCAGCTAGAAACTCAGTCAAATGGAAGGAGAGCTGCAGAGTCTCATCGAAATCTCATCTTAATGTTGGAGCAACTGCTGCTTAGGCTGCAAAGTAATTGAGAGTTGGGGGTGGAGGAGAGCTCTGCAGATGGCTGCTGGGATTCGTGCACTGAGAATCCTGGAAGAAGATGCGAAAAACAGAAGCGTTTGGCATCAGCGAGTAGGCAAATGATGCAGGCTTTGTGCCAGGCAACTTTTTAATAGGAGCCGCTATAGATCTGGGATTGCAGGAATGAGCAGAATCAAGAGGCCTGAATTATGAGCATAAAAGCAAAATAAACCCCATAATGTTGATTGTGAGTTTCTTCTGATAAGTAACGGGCTCCAGTGGGAAGGATGTGTGTGTCTGTTTGCCCCGAGAGTAAGGAGAGCAGGGGATGAACAAGCAAGCCCAGGGAGCAGACAAGGTTTGTGATGTACCTGAAAGAGTCAGCATGGCTTTGCTCTCCTAATCAGGCAAATCTGATCAGATTTTTGCAGAAAAGCTGTCTTGTTGTGAATCTCTTGTTCAAACACACCAGAGGACAGTCTGACCTACACGGAGCTTTCCTGCAGAGTAAAAGGGACTTTTCTGATACTTTCAGAATCACGGAATGGCTTTGGGTTGGGAGGGACCATGAAGATCATCCAGTTCTCTTTGACACAGGAAATCTCTGCTCTGGGCATGTAGTTAGGCCTTCAGAACCAGGAAAAGGCAGAGCTTGGGTTTGCGGGGCACTGCTTGGAAATACCATGAGCTGCGTCCTGTTAGCAGTCCAAGCAGCTGCTGCAGAAGTAATCGTGTGGAAAGGCCTATCTCAGAAATAAAGCTGTTCCTTCTCAAGCACGTCTGTGTAGTCAAAATTGTGGGATCTCTGATGTAGGATGTTCTCAGCTTCCCCTTTATGCTGTGTTGTCCATCAGAGGTGACTGTTACAGACCCTGGTCCTTTGTGTGCTTTCTTTATCCTATGTTCATAATGGCTTCTTCTCACCTTCAGCTGTGTCTTATTCACTGCCTTGAATATGTTCAGCTCCCTCCGTTTGCACTTTTTAGAATGGACCTCTTCAGGATAATTGCTCCCATTCCTCTCCGTAGCAGTCATACAGTGAATACATGTGTCTAGAGGTGGGCTGTTTTAATCCTCTCCCACTTTCTGAAAGATATTTAAGAAGTGGATGGACATAGATGCAGGACTTGGCCTGCTGAAGAGCATCAGGGCAGCAGAAAAAGATGGTTTGCCTACAAGTTAAATCCTAGTTTTGTTTGGCTTTAAGGCTGCCCTCGGCTGTGATGTGGCAGTGCAGCTGGCAGCCCCAGGCCTGGTGCTCTTGCTATGCCAGCAGTAACTTCTAGTACTGACTGGTGAGGAGCACAGAATTATCTGACTTTCACCAGAAGTAAATTGGATTGGCGGTTTGTTGAAATCTTTTCTCACCCATATCCCTGCTTTTCCCATCCCAATGTTATACGGAGACCTTTCATCTCCAGTGCTGCCTGTAAAGGCTTTTCATTGCTAATTAAAGTATGGAAAGGAAAAGAACACGCTGTGGAGGGGGAAAACTTGTTCTGAAATATCTCCTCTCTCTTTCCTAGCAGGAGAGTTTGGTGAGGTTTGGTTGCTGAAATATGCCAGCTAAACTGAATCAGATGAATTATTAATGCTTTGCAGACTGCTGCTCTCAATTGGCTGCAGTGAGGCAGCTTCTATGGGGCGTATGTAGCTCCAGCTCTCCACGTTAAAAATAGTCCTCAGCCCTCAGAGGAATGGGAAGCTTAACAGACTATTTTTCTCAGCGCAGTTTTGGTTCCATTATGTGTTCTTTTGTCAGAGCGCACAGGGTGGATTGTTATTTTCGACGTAGTGGGTGATCTGACTGAAAACCACTTCTCTGTTTCCTTTCTATATGTCACAAGCTGCGTCAGATTTGGAGCAGAATATTTCCTTTACTGCATCCTCAATTAGGGAAAAATAAATAGAATCCGTGTGGCCATTATGCAGTCTCATCTGCCAGCTCTCGCGCTCCCACTGAGCAACGTTTTCTGGTGGGAGAATTTGCCCTTCCTTAAAAACTAAAGGTCAAAAAGGCTGAAAATCAGTCTGTACGTTTATTAGCCTCCCCTGCTGCTGATCTTCTGTTAATTTCATTATTTGACCACATCAGCTTTACCCCAGTGCTCTGAAGTCACCCTGCTGCACCTTCTGCCGAAGGCTGCTCTCAGCAAACGTCCTGCTGCCTCACTGCTGGCACCACGTTTTGTTTGCAATGCTTCCCCAGAGCTCCTGGATTGCTGCAAGCCTATTAATTATATCATCAGAGTCCAATGTAACATTGCCCTTCTGTGCTGAGTGTTTATAAGCATTCAAAAGATTTAAATACAGCTTTTTACTTGGGTTCTTTCCTGCATAGGTTAAACAACGCTTAGTGCTTATACTGCCTTTCTTTTAACTAAATTAGCTGAGGTGATGTGCATGATTTTCTGGACTTACATCTCCCAGCTAATGAGAGCAAGGAGAGCACGGCCTGTTGTAGACTGTGTCACTTCTCCACAGATTTTTGTTCATAAAGATATGCTTTACCATTCTTATTGGTATATACAATGTATTCTCCTTAAGTGGATACTTTGGACTTTCCCTTTCAACCCTATTGCTTGATGTGAAGCAAGATCTAAGCTTTCAAAGTGAGCCCAAGGGGTTTACAAAGCAAGAATCTCTGGTAAAGGTGTTGACTGCAGGATCCATTTCCACGTGGGAAAGGTGCTGCTGAGGTCAGTCGCAATGGAGTTGTATCATGTTAACTGCAGAGGGCAAGTTCATACCATGCTGCTTTCAGAAGGCCTCTTGGTGAAGCTTATTTCTTGTTGAAGGATCAGCATAAAATGTGCCTAGTTGTCTATTAGTCACCAGCGAGTAACCTGTAATTTGTTACTTTTGCCCCTGGAATGCTGTGGAGTTGCTTCAGCTCTCAAATACGGTTGTTTTTGCAAGAATTTTTGTTCTTTTATCAGCCTTTTCCCCAGCAGTGAGTTGCCAGCCAAGTTTTACCTTTTGCCCAGCTCCTGACATCCTGAGGAGACACTGATCAGAAGTGAGGGAGGATCAAGGCAGGGTTCTGCAGCCCTGCCACACTGCCAGGCATAGACTGCAGACGAGTTGGTGCTGAGCCACGCACCAAGGAGCCAGAGTTCTGATTTAAAGAGGACCTCATGGCAGCGCACGTCTTTTAGGAGAACTTGCATGTCAACCCTACGTCTGAGCAGAGCATTTCAGTGCTGTTCTAATGCACAGCATATTCTGCTCATACATTCTATGTCTCTTTATGTAAATGTATCATGTTTCCCCTCAGAGATGGTCTCGTTTAGGGCAAGAATTGAATTATTTCACATTATATATCTTGGGAAAGCTCTGCAGCCTTTGGGATGAAAATCTGAGTCCATATAAAGAAGATTTTGCTGTCTGTTAACATCCTTTCAACTCCAGTGACATCAGCAGGTTGTACAGGTGAGGCAGAGGTTACTGATAATCCTCTATGCAACTTGCAACTGCTTGAATGGTGAGGGATCTGAATTTTTCGTGTGTACTCATCTTCATTTCTTACATACGTGTACAATGTCTTTTCATGCAATTAGTAAGAAAACCACTCACAATTGCTGGCCTAATTGGCAAGCAAAGTAAGTGGCACAAATGTTGTGGTTATGAGTAAAAAATGAAGCCATCTGTATGCATCCAGAGGAAATGGACACACAAATGAGGATCCTTATCTTACACCAATATTGTACCCCCACTTGATTCAGGGAATCAACTCTTTGCAGTTGAACTTGAGTATCTGCTGCCATATAATCACAGGTGTCTGTTGTGATGCATCATTTGCACTCAGAATAAAGTAAACGGGTTGAGTGAAGGTGCAGAAAACATCATTTGAAAAAATGTTTAAATGGAAAATGAGATTTTTAAAACCTATTTTTGGCAACTTCCCAGATGACTGGAACATGAAATGGTACAATGTCCACGTTTATTAGGTGAGATCAACAGCATGATTTGAAATGGAATCAGTATATAGGTTTCAGGGGATAAAAGATTATGATGAATGAAAAATAAAACCAAAATTCCCCAGTAAATAAAATGCCTTGGAAGAAAATAGAGCAAAACTTTGCATTACTGTGGACTTTCTATGAGGGGTTTTTGTCTTTGACCATCTGATGCCATTAATTATGCTTAACGGAGGAAAAAGCACTGTGTTATAGATTTTGGAGTTTAGCCCAACAATGGTGGGATTAAAACAGCTGCAGGGATAAATAATAAGAATGTGATCAGATTCTTCACAAACCTTATCTGCATCTTCCTTTATCTCAGTGTATTTGGTGCGGATGAGACATGGGTCTCTGAAGAGACAGTGATTAATCTTATTAGATATCTTTATAATCTCAGTTAGGAGGAGGGCGTTAGTGGTAAGCAAAATGTTCTTAAAGGTAGAAGAGAGCTGTGCTCAGTAGGCCTGGATACTACCCTAATGGGGTGACCTTAAGTCAGACACGCCATCTCTCTCTCAGTGCCTCCATCTGTACCATGGAGGTTGATTCTTGCCTCCAAAATAAGCCACAGGATCAGAGGACCTGGATGACCAAGAGGTGTTTCTGCATTTATGAAAGCAAATGGGGTGGAGAAGGGCTCAGTGGCACCGCTTCCCTCCCCCAGCTGAGTAATTTCAAAGAAGTTTAAGATTTTTTTTGTGGGTTATGTTGCACAAAGGGGAATTGAGGGTAGTACTGACTTTTTTGGTGCCTGTGGAGCTGTATGTGCACATCAGAAATGCAGGTGAAGGGGCTGTAGGGAGCACTAGGGCACAAGGTGTTAGGGAGGTTGGAAGGCAGAGGTATTTGTATTGCTGGCAACGTCTGGTGTTTGGGAGCAATGACTGACACTGAGTTGGAAGGGGCCTGGAGTGCAGTCTGCTTCCTTTCAGGGAGCCCTGATGGCTGTGAATGGATGCAGCTATTCTGGTTGCTGGGGGAGTGCAGTTTGAAGGCACCTCACTGCTGTCACCACCGAAGTGTAAAAGCTTAAAAAGAAAAAAAAAAACAACAATAGTAGTAATGTGACTGCTGCAAGAAATACCTTTTTGTGTAAAACCTTCAGTTAGCAGAGGGTTCAGATGCTGGTATGCACTGAAGGGATTGAGGTAAAGATCCCCTGGATCATAGAGAAATCTGAGGCAGAGTGGTTCTGTTGGTGCCAGCCAGCTGCACACATCATACAGAATCCCCTGCTGCTTTCTTGCTTGACGGATTTTCTCACCTGAGTGGTTTGAATTGTTCTGTGCATTCCTCCCAGATAAGTGGGGCAGCCCCTCCTCTCTGTCTTTTCTCTCTCTGTCTTTTCTGATACTTGAAAGAGGGGAAAGCAAAAATGGTTGGTGTATTTTCTGTAGACAGGGTTAGAAGGGACTTATGCAGGGCTCCAAGCTGTGTACTTAATGGAGGGGGGAAAAAAAAGTCCTTCTTTGGCCAGAGTAGAAGCAGAGGACCTGAGCTCCTCTCCTGGGTGCCACAAAACCCACTGGCCATCCTGCTAGCTTGGGTAAAGTCAAGTCACCGTGTGCGCTTCTGATCATAGCTCTTCTATGTGTGTGTATATACACTGATTTATACATAGTTATATATTATAAATATATGCATATGTATTAATTTAAATGCATACGTTTATTATACATAGAAATATATACACATCATATATGTATATTTAAGGAGCAGGCGCATCGTAAGAAGCTGGAGCAAAATCCTCCTGCCAATGTGTTATCCTGCTGGCAGAAGATGTTCTATTTATGGACTTTTCTTATGGTTGCCATGGCAACAAGCCTGCGGCACTGGTCCTTCTTGTGGGGCGGTGCAGAAGGCAATGTGCCCCAGTGCTGCACCTCCACGTCCCAGGGGCCATAGGGGACAGCAGGGTCAGCTCTGCAGCCCAGAGCTTTATGCAGGGCTCCTGTATAGGGACTGGCATGAGCTGTGTCTGAGTTGGGTTGCTTGAAATTTACTTTTAAGTAATAAGAACCGTAACTGTGAGCATTTCTGAGACCCTCCCTGCTGCCAGCTGTGCAGAACACACCTGAGGGCACCTGGCCCTGGATGAACTGGTCTCCACAGGGAGCAGATGCTGAGCAGAGACAGCTCTGGCACTCAGAGTGTGGCTGTGTGAGGGGTCTTGCTGGCATCTGCATGGGCACAAGGAGGGCAATGAGTGGCAGGTGTGAAGGGAAAGAGCCAAACCAGAAACCTTTGCACTGATCTCCTACTGCTGTTCTGAATGCAAAAAAACAAAACTCCTCCATTGAGAAATCACTGCACCTGCTGCAGGATGAAGGGGCAGACCTTGGTTCTGCTTTTCCTTTGGACGGATTCTTGTTTTAATGCTTGGTTTTGGTCATGCAGTTCATCTCTCTTGCTAATGGCCACCACATCACCCCCAGTCAGACACCTCTGGCAGTTGTGGTTTTATATGCTGAGTATCTGCAAAGCTGGACAGTGCTGTTTGCACATACACAGAACTCTGAGAGAAGGAAGATTTCCCCTGTGCTGTGCTCAGAGGGGTGAGGGAAGAGCAAACAAGGATGGCAGTGTCCCTCCCCAAGAAATGAGGGTAGGCTGGGATATTTCAGAGCCCTTTGCTGTGTTCATCGCAAGGAGTTCTGATTGTCCTCTACATGGGTGGTAGCTGTGCATGCCAAAAACTTTTCAGTACTTATTCATGCCTAATGAATGCCGTGCCCGTTCTTCCTTTTTCACTGCTGCCCGTTCTTCCTTTTTCACTGCTATCTCAAGGCTTGTGCAAATGTTGAATTTAGTGGTAAAGAAAAAACTAAGAACTGGATACTGGATTCTGTCTGAATTCACTGACATATGAGCTTCCCTACACTTTTCTTTCCAAAAGCAGAAAAACTGCCTGCCTCCTCCCTTTCCTCCTCCTCTCCTTGACTTGGCTGCTTTCCCTTTCCCTATTTTGGGATGATGATGGGCCTGAGTCAGAGTAAAGTTTGTCAGATTTGGAGGAAAACAACTCTCAATTGTCCGGGTCTGCTGTTGATCATTGCTGGCTAAATTGGGTTAGGGAATAGCTGGGTCAGTGTGTGGAGTGAATATATTGTAGAAGAGCTGTCAGCGTTCAGATGTACATCAGATTTTGCTTCACGTCCAAGGTTGAATCAGAGTTTAAATTCAATAGCATCAAAATCTCATAAATCATCTTGCCCAATTTCAGTATAAGCTGGCCTGAAATCTTTTAGTGCCACCTGTCTTAATAAGATCTCTCTGTCTGTACAGATTCTGAAGATAAGTGCTGTGTGGTTTTTGGATTGCTGTTGCCAACTGCAGCGTGGTTGTTTGTAGTAAGGATTGTACACAGAAATCTCGTGAGATAGTCAACAAGTTTTGAAGATTTTGGCTTTGGTTCTTTGCCAGAAGTGAAAACAGGCTGTGAGGTTTCTGTCTAACATGGGCTGCTGCATGGGAGAGCCCTTGGCTCCCAGAGACCTCGTGGTTTGACTGGCAGATGTGCACGGCTGGAAGAGAGCTGCAAAGATCCTACATGGGAGTCAGCAAAAATGCAGTCAGTGCTAACAGACTGTTCCTCTCACTTGTCCTCTGAAGGAGCAGTTGAAGCCCTTTTGTTCTGCCTTTGGAGGTCCCTTGAACAGCTGAGGTGAGAGTTGCCCAACTTAATGTGGTGCTAAGCTGATATGAGCCTTCCACTCCAACTGAGCTGCTCGGCTGTGCATGGACTGAAGCTCCTGGCAGTTCCCCCTGATGTCTGTCTCCTGGCTGTTGGGGATGTTGCCCTTATCTCCATACAGATGGATGCTGACACTAATGGTTGGTGACTACTGTTCTGCTGAGCAGAAATAGTAGAGCTTTCTAGAGGGAGATGCCTCTCATGCAGATCTCATTCTATAGCTGTTAAATCCTTTTTCTTTTTTTTTTTTTTTTCATTTTTGAAAGATTCTGATGTTTTCAAGTAATAACACAAACTCCAACGAACAGATGTAATCTATTCAATATGACCCCTGTATGGAATGTTAAAGAGCAGCTCTAGGTGTGATAATGAAACCTCTAGAGTCTCATTTTAAAGAAATAATATTCTCTCCATAAATACTGGCTGGAGATGCAGACTTCAGGGCACTTTGTATGCGATAGAGGTCTACAAATATGTTGATAAAAATTCTGCGGCTCAGAGCAGTGTTGGGTCCCTGAGAGTTCAGCAGTTTTCATGAGCATCCTTTCACTGCTGGTGTTTGGCCCTGACCTGCTTCTCTTCCTATTTTGCCCAGTTTCAAAGTTCCATTAGTCAAACTCTGATAAAATGCTGAGCTATCTTCCATCAGGTAATGGCTTTTTGCTATCTCCCTTCCCGTGAATGCTTCTGACTCTCTCAGCTATTTACATTAAGTCTGGGTATCAGTGGAAGAACTTCAGGGACAAAATCAGGACAGTAATTACGTATTGCCATTATTTATATAAAATCCATTTGAAAACATGAAAAAACCCTACAAAACTTAGGTATTTTACTGTGAGGTGTGCTTGGACATTGACAAAACCTTTTCCGAAGGCACAGATAATTTCTAACAGCCTGTGCCTGAGCCAGTGAGGAGGAGCCTTGCTGAGCACTGTTCTTCATGCGCCCTATGCACAGCTATCAGCATGAGGAGTTAAAGGTTTTAATGATGTTTTACATTTTGCTGGTCTTGTTGCATGTCTTCATTTCCTGTCAAATGGCATTAGTAATTTTCTTCTGTTCATATTGGTGACTTGTCCTTATGAAAAACAATGTGTTCTTTTGGAATAACCCTCTAATCCCAGTGGTTGAAGGCTTTTCTCTTTCAGTCCATGCTGACACGTGTCACTGCTGTCACAGACTGCGTGAGATTTAATACTGGAGTTCACTTTGTTGGTGATGTTATTGTCTAAAAGCAAACAAAGGGAAAGCCAGGCCTGTGGCTCTGCAGGCTGCTCTACAGCAAGCGACAAAACAACCTGAAATTTGGTGACTGATGGGTTTTCTCATTTAGTTTGGTTTGATCTTTCATCATAAATTAAGGGTCAGCATCTTTGTACAACTATTTCAGCATAGCCAGATTCTCACAGTTGCTGGGCTTGGTTATGAGCAAAGGTTGAATCAAAGTCTTCATCAAATGCTACAGCTGAGATGTGCCATTCAGGAAAATAAATACATTTGTTATGTCTGTGTATGAAATCCAGCCTGGCCCTTCCTATGGGAGCACTGCACTGGGATGGCTGAGCACTTGCTGTTGTGCACAGGGTCAGTCTTAATGTGGTAAAATTCCAGTGTGAGCTAATTCTGTCTGATTAATATTCTTCTGTGTCTTCTCACAGGAAAAAAAAGTTATCCTTTCTGTTCTAGCATTTAAACTTTAACAGCAATGCTATTTTAGAACCTGGGCTTTGAATAGTTGCTTTGAAATATTTCAGAACAATGTCAGCAGGCTTCACCCATCTCCTAGTGCAGAAATTACCAGACCTGGGTTTAGAGAGATTCCTTCATTTAAAAGAAAGAAGTTGGGCAGGTGTAGTTATCCAACAAAGCACATGTTGTAGGCTCAGCTTTGTACGAGAGGATTTTGAGCAGTACCCAGAGGTTCTGGGCATCCCTGGCACTAACTAATTAACTGACACTAACTGCAGCTCAGATGGTGCCCAGCAGCAGGGGCTGGAATCTGCCTGCCATGGGGAGCCTCGGCTCTTGAAGGCTTGGAGCATGGTGCCTTTGCTCTGCACTGGGATGATTCACCACTCAAACTGTGCTTGGATTCAGACATGGACTTACAGCAGAAATGTTTGTGCTGATGTTCTCAGCTTTTCTTTTGCTCCGAACTGAAGGAAACCTAACAACTCACAAACTGTTTTCTGGCTAGTTTTCAGGAAAGACACTCCTAGGCCCTCTAGAGAGATCACTTACTTCAAGCACGTTTTGTTTGCAGTACTTGCAGTATTGCGTGGCTAAGAAGCTGTTCTTTTCTTTTCCAAACAGCTGCTGCCTCTCTGTTCCAGAACTTAATAATATCTCAAGCAGAGAAATAATTAAAAACCAAACAAACCTGGCATTTGCTTATCAATTAAATGCCATAAACAAATGGGCAGCCTGCATGGGAGCTCTGTGGGTTGCAGCTGTAGCCCATGCTCCCAGCCATGCTTGTAACAGCACTGCTGTCCTCCTGAGTCCCTGTGGTGGTGCTGCGGATTACACCAGTGAAGACCACAGGCTGGAGCTGCTGGATGATAATGCAGTCTCAGCTTGTCCCCATTTGGGACAAAGACACCAGAACTGGGTTTACATCACCCAGGTATTTCTTTAAATCTGGCTTTTTGTGTGTGTGTGAATATCATATTTTTTATTAGAAAACACAACCACACTGAATGAAATACGTTAATGGGGGAGAAAACAGAGTTGGAGATTAATCCTGTTTCCTTCCAGGTTATTTCTTAGCTCATTTATGAAGTGCAGGCTGTGTGAACTGGAATGTATGCCAAGGAGGTGCCCAGAAGTTTCTGTGACAGTGAGTTCTTGCAAAATTAGCTTCAGAGCTGCTGATCCCATGGAATGATTTATTGGAACCCTAGAAAGATTTTTCAGTGTTTTCAAAGTATTTTTTGAATTGCAAATATGGAGTACAACGTTACCAATTGATAGGAGTGTAAGCAGCAGTACATAAGTGCAAGCTGTGGAAAACTGGCCTTGTCAATTTGTTCTGCAGTTCGTTCTGGAGCTGTAACCCCTTAAAATTCACCCCTTTCCTTTTGCAGAAGCTATTTGGTTTGGCCTTTTCTGCTTGTCTGGGAATGGTACTAAAGCAAATATCACTGCACAGCTGTGAATGCTGCATGCATTCCCCTTGTGCAGTGGGAGCAGGCTTTCGGTTCAGATGTCATCCACAACTTGTGGCAGTGAGAGGATATCCCTGCAGTGAGAAACAGGTGAAAGGAAAAGATTATTTTCTCCCTCTGTTGGAAGTAAGGGACATAGTGTGCACAGCCTTTTCCTTGAAACAAACAAAAAAAAACCCAACAAGTAAACAGCTTTTCTGAAAGCCAAAGAAGTTCTTAATTTCATTCTATCAAACAGGAGATACACACACAGGTATGTATATCCATCTGTGTGTATATATAATGTCTCTTCTGTCTTGAAAGTTCCATTTAAGAGAAGCTGGTCAGAAAAGAAATCTACTCAGTGCCAGCAGTTACAAAGGTGTGACAGCAGCAAATCCCTGAGCTACAGATCATGGTGACACCTCACTACACCTGGCACAGACTGTTTCCTGGGCATCTCTGTTCCCAGCTCTTGTAATTCTCAGTGCCCAGATCTTAGCTGTGAGCAGTGAGCAATTGCTTGTGCATCGCCCGTTATACGTTATATCTGCGTGTATATATAAATACTGGCATCGCATGCATCAGAGGAGAGAAGGGCATTGTGTGTGAGTGGAAATGTCAGAGAATCAAAGCTGCTTGCTGCAGAAGTTTGGAGGTAACATCTTAAATAGGATCTCACAATGCAATTTTTACTCACATGTGGTCTTCTCTACCCCCCATGAAACACGTGATGGAAATAAGAGCTGCTGTAATTGGATCCTCATATCTTTCCTGTTACTAGTTATGAGTTTAATTGCAATTTTGGTCTCTTTAATTATTATTGAGAATTTTTTATTTTATTTTATTTTTTCCTTATTGCTGCTCCTAATGTGAACGTGATGTTCTTCATTTAAGAACAAAATTAGTGGACGGTCTTTCTGGGGCATGTCTGAATTACTCGCTTAGAACAACCCCTTCAAGCTGAGCAGAAGAAAATACCCCACTGTCAAAGGGTAAAGGTGGGTCCAAGCAGCAAAAAACTGAGCAACTCAAAGAGTCATTGTTAGCTGGAAGAAAAAGGGGGGAGAACTTATTTGAGCTCCCCGGTAGTGGCTTTCTAATGGTGGTTAGCTGTGATGACCTTTATAAATACATTAAAATTAACCCATGTTTTACTGTGGTTCCGGCTTCAAACAGCTGTCATAGGCATGATTGTTTCTGCCCAACAACGCTGTGAATGGCAGCGGGGGTTGTGGAAGGCATCACGGAAATTAGTCTGAAGCAGATCTTAGCTATGGGAAATAGCTTGTGCACTTAGTGAACATTTGTTATTTTTTAATGCAGTCTGTGTGAAATACAGAGAAAACTTCAGTGCCTGATACGTTGCAATGCAGATGCCTTGCTGAGAAGTCTGACAAGTAAGATGAGAAAAACATTGAGAGACGTGCCTACACTCTTTATAGACAGGGCCAGGCTGTAGGTAAGGCGGGTCAAATAAGGCTCGTGCTCCACTGCAGAGGTTTGTAAGATGAAATGCCTGTCAGAGGCTGGCAGTGAAATGGTCGTGGATGGGTATGAAGCACTCATAAATCCTGCAAAGTGGTCTGGGCAAGCTGATGGAAAAGTTTCTAAATGATGAATTAAAATGTTCCCCATTTTGGAAATTGTTTTCCATTGCTGAATCTGGTGGCTTGTTGTGTGCTGGCACATCCAGGGCAGAGTTTGGGGGAGATGTTGAAGCCTGCAGATTGGAATGAAAAAAGAATCTCCATTTTTCTGCTTTTGAGATATGCTGTAGATGGGAAATTATCTTGGCTCAGTCCCTTCCCCATCACTGCTCCTCCATCCTTCTGGTCTTGTATTAGATATGGAGGCCGGTGGTCCTGCATGCAGTGGGGGGTTGGAGCTTGATGATCTTTGGGGTCCTTTCTGACCCAAACCACTCCATGATTGTATGATTGTATGATTCTGCTGTCGCAGCAACCCGAAGGAGGGCTGGAGAGAGCAAACCACGTGCTGGTGCTACAGTAACAAAGAGAGACACAACAATAAATAATCAAACTCAGAATGTATCCAGGCTCTGGCAGACCTGAGTTCAACATTGCTTGTCTAGGGCTATCTTGTATCTTGTGAACGATAACAAAGTGTGTATGGATGGGAGGGCTCAGACCCTCTTTTGAACAGAGCACAGATACCAGTCAAGTATGCATCCTATGGTTTGTTGGTTTATTTTGGTTTGTTTGTTTGTTTAACTTCTAGAATGTAATGAAATGGGCGTACAAACATGTAATGTGAAAGGATGTGAAAGATCTCAGGGAGGTACGAAGCACAGCCCACCATCAGGAAGGTGTTTCTGTTGAGAGCAGCGGTTTAAAACCACAGTCACGTTCCGAAAGTTATGAGCCCAGATTGAGTATAAAAAATAATGAAAGCTTGGATGGAGTGGAGCAGGAAGGTGTAAGTGGAGTAATTTGTATGAAGCATGAGAATTAAGTCCAAATTATTCATGAAGTTTTAACTTTATTGGGTTTCCAAAGGGCACAGGAGCTGTTTGAGGAAACAGAAGTCTGATCATTAACAACCAAATCCTCTTTGTTATTACTCGTGTACGTGTGCAAAAAATGAGAGGCAGGCAAATAAAAGAAAATGTATCAGACCAATGCTCTTATAATGCATTTATTGAAGTCCCATCTCTGCAAGCTCCATCTTTCAAGTGAAATATGGTTCTGTGGCTGCACAGTTGATCAGTATTCATCAGATAGCAAGAGAATGTAGCTCGTGTACAGCAGAGTGCACTCAGACTCCTTAGATCATCTCAGGCAATTGCTGGGCTGAGCTAAGTCTTCCAGTTCCTATTTGCATTGGCATTTCTGCTTTGTGGTGCCATTGGATACCCAGGATAGAATCACAGTCTCAAGATCTCCTTTGTGTTGAGTTGGAGGTGTGGTCATGGACTGCAGAACTGAACGGTCTCTGGCTCCTGATGCACAATTATGTTGTGAAGTGACCTGATGCACTGCAGGAGCTGATGGAAACATCACTCCATCTTCTCTGGCTAAAGGCACATTGTCTTTCTGGGGGGTTGAGCTGTGGGGGGGCTTCTGGCACCGTGCTGAAACAGACTCTTGCTTTCCTTTTTTTCTTGATACTAAATTGCACTGCATTTTAAAAATGATTTTTGTGAAGGAGCACATGAAAGGGAAAGAGCTGAAGCAGTACAGAGAATTCCGGTAAGCAGTGCTCGTTCCCACTCAGAATTACAATGAGGAAAGATCTATACAAATAATGATGTACGGCAAAGAAAAATCCTGTGTCTCCTCCCACCAAAACCTTCAATTACAGACAAGGCATCCTACAGTTCTCTCTGTACCCCGAGGCATTAGCACTGCTGAGGGAAGGGATGTGGTATGGGTGGGATGGAGAACAACTCTCTTTTTTTTACCCCAAGGACGGGTGCATGAGCTCCCCGCAAGCTGTGGCAGCCAATAACTCCAAAGCCTCAGCTCCTGTGAAATGTGGTGCACAGTCCTGCAGAGCCACTTGGGGTCAAGTCCTTCAGGCCAGTGTTAATACAGATGTAGAGTACTCTCTGTTAATGCAGATGAAGCCCCGAGGTCCTGGCAGCCCAAGAACTGGAGAGCATGGCTTGGTGACAGCGCAGTAATGCAGGCAGTGCTCTGGGGCTCATGGAGATCAGGCTGCAACTCAGATAGGATGGATCAGAAAAATGCCAGCCAATAAAGCAAATCTGGTTAATTGCCAGAGTACAGACTGTAACTTGGTGTAATCTAATGCTCTCCAGGGGCTGGGCCTGAGTAGCACGAGAACTGATGACTCATGCCTTCAACTCAAGCTCTGAATGAACCTAAGCATGAAATTTAAATATGAGTTTTTTTTTTCCCCCCCTACTTTAATTATTTCCACATTTCTCTGTATATTCCGATTCCTACCCAGTCTGAAAGTACAAATTCTCTTCACACAGCAGAGCAATGTTCCCAGTCCAGCTGGATTCATGTCCATAACTTGATTAGAAAATCTCAGTTCCTCTCCATATGTGTAGGACCTGACGTCTGTTTTCCCTATGTGAATCAATGACCATAAGATGTTCATCTCAGAAATTTGACCTCTAAAAGGATTAGGCTGTTGATGTACCCTTAACAAACAAAATGTGTTTAAGTGCATGGTGCATAGCGTGGCAGTGGGGATGCAGGTGGTGGGAGTTCAGTGAGTGCAGACCTGGAGGGCACAGCTCATTGTGCACCGCAGCACTGAGAGATGCCCTCACAGCCCTGTTGGTGATGGCTGTTTGAAATCCAGGCTGTTCAGACGTGCCTGAATCTCAGTGGATCTGAGATGAGAACACTGAGCACTGAGGAACTTTTTGGAAGTATTTGAGATCAATGGCAGGAGGATACTGCATTCTGCACAGAAATAGATCTGTCCAATAATAGAGTGAGATCTTTTATAGTGGGTACCAGAAATGTAACTGACATCATGAAATTGATTTATGAAAGCAATAAAACATCACATTAGAGGTATTTTATCACTTCAAATCATGAATACGATGTATCAGTGCCAACATAGGATGGATTTATCATAATATTTCTTGCAGTGTTATGTTGGAAAGTAGGTTCTGATGTACCATTAAAAAGTTTTAGACAACATGAGGTTGCAGAGGGTTTTCTAAATCCCCTGAACAATCCTTGGTAAGGACATGAAATATTTAAACTTTGCCTACAACGTGCTTAATCCAGGCGCTTTTCTTTACACTTGGGAGCCTAGTGAGGGTCTTATTGATTGTGCTTGTTGCTTTGGGTCATAGAATCACAAGGTTGGAAAGGACCTACAAGATCCAAAGTCCAACCATCCTCCCATCACCATTATTACCATAAGCCACTAAAGCATATCACGTAGTTGCCCATCCAGACGCCTCTTGAACAGTGCCAGGGACGGCGACTCCTGAGTAGCCACTGCAGCGTCTGACCACTCTCTGAAAGAAAAAGTTTTTCCTTATGTCTAAGGGTCTAATTAGGCATCGCACATCTCAAGATGTGTGCTCCACGCTGCAGTTGTTTTTGCTTTGTAAAGCACTGATGAGAGTGAAACGATTGTCTTGTGATGATTTCAAGACCTAAATTTATTGGTTTCTATTTCAGTGGGGTTTCCAAACCTGCTTGAGATTGACAGTTTAAGTATATTGGTGATTTTGTATTTAAACTGGGTGAAGGCAGCTATTAGGAACACGGGGATTATTATGCTTGGCCTTATTAGAAGATCAGGATTTGCCCATCATTTTTAATAATGTAGTGCTCCAAAAGTCTTCAATCTTGTCTCAAGAGTTACTCAGGCGATAGTTCTCCTGATTCCATTGCCTGTTTCCTTTATGAGTTTTGATTAAGGAACTTGGGGATTAACTGCAGTGATTGCAAATGTGGAAGTAATGCAGAAGTGCTCTCTGCTTTTCTGGCCTATTCCCTCTCACACCTTAATAGAGTGTGCATGTATTAATACAGCAGCTGTGATCTATCTTCTGTAATTATTTGGAATGGAGTTTGCTGTGAGAGGAAACCACCCGTGCTATTACTGAGTGCAGTGTGATCTCCTTCAGAGGCTGATCAGTCTAAAAGCAAAGTTTGACTGCCTGCCTATTTCTTTCTCTTGACTTCTTCCTTTCCTTTGCCAGTGCTGCTCAAAAACTTAATGTCTCAGATTCCTCTCTTTGCTGTGTCCTGGATAAAGGTTTGGCAGTCCGGAAGCAATACCAGTTGGTATGGAGAGCTCACACCCCTCTGCACTCTTCACTTTGTCCTTTCCCTTTGGAGCATGCTGAGCCCCATCCATCACTGGGATCTCCTTTCCTCCACAGTTCCCCTTCCATCCCAGAGTTACTTTGTCCACAGTGGTTTGCCATACAGTGTGCAGTTCTTGCTTGCACTCCTCTGCTCTGCTGTAAGACAAGAAACTTCTCTGCAGTTCCTGTCAAGCAGGGCTGCTTCTTTCCACTGAAATGCCTTCCTGCTTTTGATTCCAGATTTCATCTGAAAACCTTTTATTACCTGTTTCATTTCCTTTACTATTTTTTTCCTTCCTCTCACCCTCCATTGCTACAATTATGCTGACTTCATAATTGATTATTGAACTGTGAAGACCATTTTAGGCAGTTTTATGACAGGCGTTCCTTGGTGTGCCTGTAGAAATGCAACTTCCAAACAAGTTTTGTAATCTTTGTGAGGCTTTATCATATACAGTGTATCTAGATTTGCATTAAGGCCATGAATCTCAAAATGAACAGGAGCCAGAAAGTGATGGGAGAAAGAATGGAAGCGCAGTGTTGAGCAGAAGTTGAAGTTTATAAAAAGAGCAGAACTTTTTCCCTGTGACCACATTTGTTCCTCCTACAGCTTTGCTCAAGTTAATAAAATCTTGGAGAACTTTCAGCTCTGCACAACTCCTGATTTTTAATGAAAACCTATGAGAGAGATTAGATATCTCTGCTTGTAATCTCTTTCATAAAATGAATAGTTTTCTAAAGATCAGAAACTGCTTCTGCATAAAAATGCCCATGAAGGGAGATCTTTAAAGAATCCTCCACGATGTTTACCCTTATTTTTATTGGATGTGAAGTTGCTCAATCCAATACAATCTGGACGTGTTTATACTGGAAAACAGATTTCCAAAGCATCTGCCTTCAGTTTCTGAGTGCTGCTGTCTTGCTGGGGGTGTCTCACTGCCACGTCCCCTCCAGGAAAGTAGTGCGACCTCAGTGTGTGCAGCAGTCCCTGCTGGGCTGTCTCACAACCGGGCTGCTCCATCTGTGAACATTTGGAGCACCGCAGCCTCCCCATCAGATGTGGCTGCAAAACAGCAGGGCAGTGCTGGCTGTGTTCAGCAAGTCCTTGTGCACGTGTTGGAGCGACCTGTAGGGCAGCTTTGGCTCAGCTGCTGTGCAGAAAGTTTCTATACACGTGCCAAAAAGCACCAGAAACTGTTTCTACAGCAGCTTGGGGTTAGAAATGTGTCCCGTGCAGCATTTCCAGCCTCCCTATTTCAGTTCTGTTACTTCCGGCAGCTCCGATGTACCAAAGATGGCTGCAGTGTGAAGGTGGCTGTTTCTTGACAGTTTCCAAATATGCGTTCCCTCTTTTGTGAAATCCACTGTGGCTGTAGGCTTAAAAATATACATTGAGTCAACCAATCTCAGCGTAGGTGGAGCTCCTGCAATGTCTCCATGGAGTATTGCTTGGGATGGGCACTGCAGCCCTGCTCTTCAGAGGGACTTTCTCAGCACATGAGGGTGAGATGTCAACATCTCACCTGGAGATAGGATGTCCAGAGGAACCACCTCCACTTGCTGCCATTGTCTGTGCCCAACGTGCACAGAAGGCTGGAGGTAAATTCCTGTCTGTGTTGGAGCTAAAAGGACTTCTGTCATCAACCCCATTGTCTTTTGTGAAGAAGGATGCTTAGCTGTAGTAGTAACCACAGATCACATCACAGGCTCCAGCAGCGCAATGTATCCTGATCAGCACAATGGCTCCTGGAACGTGGCATTACCCACAGTGAGAACAGCAGGCTGCAATCTTACATTGCTCCGCAGTCTGATGTTGGTGCTCGTGGCTGGCCAACAAGTGTAATTGGAAGCACTTGGCACCCTCCTAAATAAAATATTAAAGCTTACAGCTGAGAGGCAGAAGCATGTAAGTGATGTATGAAAATGCTGATTGCCAATTTCCATGTTCCAGGTGTGATTCATGGGGATGCTGCCTAGGAAGCATTTATATCCAACCGTAACAAACAGAAACAGAATGACACAGTTTATTAAGCCGGAGGCAAATGTAAATGATGAAAGGCTGCTGTGTAAAACCACATTAAACATGTCCCGTTACATGATGTAAACCACATTTTGTAGCTGCGTAAACATAATGCTCCTTTCATCCCTCTAATTCCCCGGTGATTTAAATTTCTATATTTTATGAGATAGAAAATAATAAAATAGGAATTGCAGTTGTGCGTGCCAGTGCTCTGTTATCAGCATGAAACTGAGAGAGGGAGTCGCGTCACTGGGAAGGGAGGTAGATTCCTGAATATTTGTCTTCAGAAAGGGAGAATTAATCATTTTGCAGCCCAAGCTGGGTGAGGAGAATTCATCACGACTAACAGCTGGTAGATGGCCAGCCCACAGAGCTCGGGGCTGACACACAGATGTGAACAGGGAGGGTAAAACTCCATCAGCAGCGGGTTGGGATATTGGATGGTTGAAAATAAAACCCTTGTGAGTACAACATGGAGTTTTGCATTGAGGGGTATCATTGCTTAAAAGGAAGTTGTTGCCAACAACTGGTTCAGACAGTAAGAACCATCGTGCAGTTCTTTTCCAAGAGATGTGCATGAAAGATGTCTCTGAACCTTTACAGATGCATTTTGTTTCAATAGCGTGGAGCACTAAGCACCTTCTGTGGCCTCTTCCTGAGGGCTCTGGTTAGTCCAGTGGAGTTCTGTTTTAGATCAGTGCTTTAGTGCTTCTTAGTGCTCTTGCTCTTGAAATCCCATGGAGCTGTTGCTTTGGTATGCTCCAGGTGACCATCCTGTGGTGCACACCTGCAATACTGAATGCAGAGCATCGTCTTGTGCTGCTGTGTGGGCTGATGCAAAGTCCTGCCTGGTGCGTGATGCCACAAACTCAGAAACACGAGAATGCTCAGCACTGCTGTCATGCAGCTGCTGTGTGCCTGCTCTGCATGAGCTGGAATGGCTTCATTTGTGTCAGAGAGAGAGGGGCTGCTTAACTTTCCCTTCTGCATTCCTCCCTTCCTGTAGATGGTGGCTGTTTTGTCATGGGAAGGAACTGTCTAGGACCATTATCTCCTTATTTGGCACTGTGTGCACCTTGGAATTGCACTTATCATGGGGTGCAGAGATGAGAAAATCCTTACAGACTGAAGGAGGTAGTTTTTCTTCCTGACTTGCTGTTTAAAAATGAAGTTGGGAAAGAACCTGATTTCCCATCCTCAGAAGATATTTTCATTGTGGCAGAAATGCAGCTGAGCTGTGCTTTAAGGTGGGGTTTCGAACTTCATGTCATGCAAATCTCAAAACTTCAGTGGCTGCCTGCCTGTCTGCAGCAAGGCAACTGCCAGGGTGCTGGGTGCTGCTTCAGGTTGATGTAGGGAGAAAACGTCTGCGAGTGAGGGCTGCAGGCAGCAAACATTTCCCTCTTCTTGATTGCTCTGGAAAGTCCCCACATGTTCTACATTTTTTGAGATGAAATGTCTATAAAATTTGACACATGACTTTGTGGAGCAATCAGCATTTTCTGAGGCTTTTTTCCAGTTGGGCCAACGATAATCACATTTTGTTGTCAAGCCAAGGAGGAGTGAGACTCATTTTGAAGGCAAATATATTAGTTGTGCAGTGACAAGCATTCCCGTTTGTTCTGCAGTATTTATTGTGCTCTTGTTTCCTGGTTCTTGTTAGTGTGTGTTCAGTGGGAGCTGGGAGCCCATTGCAGTGACAAACTGCTGATTCCCCAATGCAGGCAGTGCAGAGCAGCGTGAAACAGACATAATTCATAAAACCAATTAAAAATATTTACCGTACTGTATTCCTTACATAAATTTCAATCACAGCCTTTTCATCTTTCTGGCATTCTATTTTGCATGAATTGCTGGCAGCCTCTGTAGGACAGACACACACAGACACAGCCTGGCTTTTCTTTTTCTCCCGCTGCCCACTTCCTCACAGCCCTGTTCTGCCATTCCCACCTTGCTGAGCTTCTCTGTGCCTCATCCTCACCTTCAACTGATGCACAAATTGCTCTTCATTCTGAACATGAGATATACTGCGGTACTAATCTCTGTGCATGGATATGAACTGCTGTAAGATGTAGGACATGGTACTGGTGTGATGTGTACTGGTGTGTGGTGTTTGAACTGTTGGTTCCTGCAGCACTCCAGACCTCGGCTGTGCTGCCGTGTCCTTGAATGCACACCCTCAGGGCTGTAATTTTGTGGGAAGGATCCACAAGAAGCGCACAGAGAAAGCAGCTTCTAGTACTCAAGGAAAAGTCATTTCTTAGGGACAAACTTTGTTTAGGGACAAACCTCTTTTGCAGGCAAAGATTTGTGACTGGTGATGCTGTCACGTGGTGCCATGGTCAGAGTCAGATTAATGCTCTCTGAAGAGGAAAGATCACGCTCCACTGAGGAGTGATGGCCCCGTGTAACTGTCGGCATAGTTCTGCTTGTACAAAGTTTGGTAGAAAATGCCCAGAGTCTGCAAAAATATGAGCTGGATTTGCCACTGCTTGAGGAATTCAGCAGCGTTTCCCTCTAAGTCTGCACCAGAAGTGGCTTGCACTATGATGGGAATTGGTTTTCATCTGACTGCAGCAAAACTATGAATCAACTGCAGCCCGTTTTTAATAATGAGGAACTAAAACATAGTCAGAAATACATTCACAGTGCTGCAGCTTTCAGCGACTGTGAGCAGTAAATGGTGCCCACGGCCCCTCTGTGGGCTCAGCTTCTCTCCAGCCTTTTTTTTCCAATCCAAGCATTAAAAAGAAATTTAGCATTTAGAGCAGCTGAGTTGGCATGAGATGGAGCAGAATGCAGGAATTGATTCTGCTCCTCTCTGTGCCCCAGTGCAGCACTGTTTGTGACACAGTGCTGGAGGGCAGCCTCCCCTCCCTGCTCCCACAGCGGGCAGCACGGGCAGTATGGGCTGTATGGGAAGTATGGGCTGTATGGGCAGTATGGGCTGTATGGGCAGTACGAGCAGCCAGGCTTTGTTAAGCTGTGATGTTCCTCAGAAGCACTCCTGGAAATGGTGCAGTAACCTTCAGCACTGATTGTGGGAATTTTCCCTCCCTTGACTAAAGGAAGAGATTGTGTAGTATTAACAGATGGGTAAGTTACTATGGTGATGCAGGCAATATAAATAGATAGAAAAAAATATATGTATAGTACCTTTCAGATGCAATCTGACAAGAAGATTGTGACCCGTTTCCATGGGACTTTATGGAGGAATGGAGTGTGTTCATATTAATGCTTTGTGAAAGTTTGATGTGACACCAAAGACCTTGTTTTGTTTCAGACAAGAGCTGCAGGAACTTTGTGTGCTAGATCCACGCCTACAGAATCCCAAATTCCTCCCATGTTTGCCGCAGTCCTCGCGCGCTCTCCCCTCTAACTGTGAGGGCTGTGGCTGTAGTATTAACAGCTTCCTTTTTGTCCGTTGTCCATAGGTGCAGGGTTTGACTCAGGTCAGATCAGCTTAATAGGGCTCTCCAATCTGCGATCTTCTTCCTCAGTTGTAACAAAGCTCCCCAACAGATAACACGATTTAATGCACTCAGACTCTGCTACACAGAGTCTACACATCCTCCATGCGGGATGTGGAGCTGTCTGACTGCAAGCCGAGGGACGGGCAGGGCAGGCAGTGGGTGTCCCTGAGGCAGAGGGTCCTGCAGGAGAGGCCATGCCAACGCCAAGTGGAGAGCTGCCCTGGGCTGCAGCTGGGTTAGTGGCTGCAGCATTGCAGGCTCTCAGAGTCTCTGGGCACAGCTTTAATTGAACAGGTAAAAAGCCCTCAATGAGAATAGAAGGGAGTGTGGGGAAAATGCAAAAATGTACAACCTTGAATTTTTGTTCAGAATTTGTTTCCTTGTCTGGGTGCTCAGGTTTCAGGGCAGACAGACATTCCGATGGGGAGGAAACAACATTTTGTTGTTTTCTCTGTTTTCTCCACCTCTCCTTCCCCCACGATGCTGGATAATGTTCAGCTAACCCTCAGTATTGTATGGCTTTTCTCCTCTCGTATCTCTGCCTACGGGCTAAGGCAGCTTGGCCAGTTGGACTCTGAAACATCCCTTATCTTTATCTGCGGAATGCCAAAGCGAACTGCAGGAAGGATTTAGGCAGCACTGGTGGTGATGTGATGATTACTTAGATTAATTTTAAAGCCTTTTTGGCTTTCAGAATTTTGCTCATGACTCATGTCTTCACAAGATATGATTAGAGAGGTTTATTGCAGCAATGGTGTGTGCGCAGCCTTGGAGAGCCTCTTGTGTTGATTTAAAGGCAATCTCTCAAATGAGAAGGTGAAAAATGAAACCCTGAATGAGACATCAGGACCTGACTTTGCTACCAGCTGGTATTTGTTTGTCTGCATCTGCCATTGCTCTGAAAAAGCTGCTGCCAGCAGGAGCTGTGCTGCTTCCCTGTGCTGTATGCAGGGGAGTCTGCTCCCTGCCTTGGTTCTATGGCACTGAGAAGGTAGAAAACTTGATTTTTGTCTGTAAAACAAAAAGTTATGACTCAAAGAGCAAAGCAGGAGCTGAGTAAGGCTGTTCTGATGCCAGAGCAAGATTGAATGTGGGCTGTGAAAGCCGTGAGTGACTGCCATGTGTTCACAGCACACAGACATTGCGACACACTGTGCCTGCTCTCTTGGTTTCCAGTGCTCCCCATACGCAACCATGGGTCAGTTTACCAGAGATGGCAGTGGCTGAGAGGGAACACATGGGACCCCAGAGCTGCTGAGCTCCATCTCGATCAAAGTCCATCACATCACCCATGGGTGCACATTTGTCTTTGGGTATAGTCCATGTCTCAGTTCCCCACTTGGATTTTTTTGTCTTCTCGGCACTGTTCCTGCAGTGCTGTGCAACGAACTTTTCTGTGTGCTTCAGCCCCAGCACTGCTGTGAGCCCTTCTGCTCTGCAGTGCAGTTGGTGGCACGGGGCTGCCTGCTGAGGGCCCTAAGCAGAGCCAGCTTTTCACATCTCGCTTCCTGATGGTGTCTGGCTATGGCAGATGCACAATTTGCACCCAGTTTCATGCAAGAACCCTGGGTGCCAGACGGGCTCCTGGCAGCCCCGTGCTGAACCTTAGCAGGCTGTTCAGTGAACTCGAGACAGGATTTTAGTTCAGGGCAGAAGATGGCACCTGGCATCCAGCTCCCTTTTTCAGTGGTACATTTCTGGAAGGTGTGTATTTAATGCTTTGCGTGGCTGCTGTGATCACACACATGGACTGGTCAGCAGTCACTGTTCCGGCTGCCCTGGCCATGCCAACGGACTGCTGTACTGCTGCACTGGCACTTGTTGGGCATATGAAACAGAAGCCAATTTGCATCTCCCAAATTTAGTGTATGCATCCATGTATCTGGTCTGTGTGCACAATTTGGGCATGTTTTCATTTGCATTTTAGCACATTTAACTGAAGCGGGTTTAGAAAAGCTGGTTTAGATCAATCTGAGTTGAGCAGGACCTCTAGTGGGCCGCAGTCAGAACACCAGCACTTCTGTACCCTTCAGCCATCCTTGAGAGCTTGCTCAGAAGGGAAATATTTCGATATTTCCAGTTATAAAGTTACAGTAGCTGATATAACATTTTCCCCTATCACATGGAGGTTTATACATTGTGTATAATCCTACCAGCCTGAATTTGTAAACCAGCTTAATCCCTCTGCTTTACCCAGTGTGAAGCTTTTTTTCAGTCCATAATATCATGTTTCCACAGTAGTTTTTTCCCATATACTCTATGAAATGTATTTACTTGACGTTAGACGAATGATGTACCATACATCCACCCCGTAGCTGATCTATGCCCAGTGCTTGTGGAGAGGCCCAGAGCAGTGCAGTGCTGGAGCCGCACCAGGCACAATACCCAGTGCTGGGACTGCTGCCCTGTTTTGTGGTCCCACTCCTGCCCAGAGCCCAGAGGCATAAACCCGCAGTGCTGCTGCACTCTCACGCCATGGGGGAATCTCCGCTCCTTACTGTAAATGCAGGGGCACCCAGGGGAGGAGGAGGCTGAGAGCAGCCACATCCTGGAGCTCTGATTTCACATTTCCATTTTTACCGATCTTTTTCTCACTTTTCTCTATTTGTTCTCTTGAAAACAGAAAAAAAAGCTCATAGGGTCTGGGTTTCTGCTTGTGGAAATCGATACACAAGTTCATACACATTTACTTTCCTGGAGGCGATTCAAGCAAAGGCAGAGTAACACCAGTGTTGGAGTTCATCAAGAATTTACTCCACTAAAATGAAAACTTACCTTGGGGTGTTAGTTCCAAATTGGAGCAAAGCAATTTATGTTATCACCATCGATTCTGATGCTCGTTGTGTTCTTCTGTTATCTTCCCCAATCAAAGGAACCAAGAAGCAGGCAGAGAGCTGGGAACAGGCTGGGAGTCTAGGAAGCACCGCTCCATCTGAGTATAGAGGCAACAGACCTTAAAGAAAATGCTAATGAAGCTTGAAATCATATCTGCATTGCAAATAACATCATTTGTTCCGCCTTTGTACAGAATTAATTTGAGTTGTTTGCTGTTCTGTTCTGGTTGTACAGGTGAACAGTGCTGCCTGTTCAGGTGCCTCGGACCCCCAAGATCTCATTGAGAACCAAAGCAGGGTAAGTGGAAAACCTGGTGCTAACCAATGGATTAGGTGGTGACTTTCCTAAACACGTGCACCTGTCTCAGCTGCAGCTCCCATACTCTGTGAGGACATTTTTGGATAAGTGTTCGGTTGTTCAGCTTCATCCGTGTACAGAAACAAGAGCTTTTTTTGGCGTCCTGCAGACAGAGGCTTCAGAACTGTCACATCTACAAACTATTTCACTTTCAAAGGCTCATTAAATCCTTGGCTCCTTCTGCAGGCTGTGCGAGTGCCTCGTGCAACATTCTGGAAGGGAGCTGGGAGGAGGGATGGGATAAAAGCTGTGTGCCCTTCTTGCCATCGCACCCCACAGAGCACTGCTGTCTGGCCACACACTGCTGCTCATCTGAGGCACCCTGTGCAACACGCAGGGTGTGCTGCGGTGTGTGGCAGCGCAGGTCGTTAAGCCCATAACAAAGCTTAACTCGTGACAGGGTTGGCAATGCTTCGTAGGTTTGTTTGCACCAGAGCAGACTGAAAGGAGGCTGATACTTGAATGCATTTCTGTGCTTCACGTGGGAAAAGCAATGAGAAATAGGTGGCGTCTGATTTAAACCACAATTTTCACCATCCAAATCTATTTTTTATTCCTGCTGCACAGTTTTAGCAAGAAAAGTGAGTGAAAAATTGCTGTCATAAAAGAGTCATCTGCTTCCCATTACACTGACATTTAAGGATTGCACACGCTGAAATGTTCCTGTGTGCCAGAGAGAGTGACAGGGAAAACAGAAGGTTGAAATTCACAACACATGGGGGATTTTGTAATTTGGCTGCCCTGGAGATGGGTGAGGAGCCGGGCACGGGGAGCCATGCAGCCTCCTGCACCTCAACCCTCCCACCTCCCTGCTGCTGTGTGCTGAGGGATTCCATTGCAGGCACAAAGGAGAAGCGTTACTCCAAGCGGCCTTTGCCCTCTGCCTCCTCCAGATGCAAAAAAGGCAACGCTGGTGTTTTCAGCCAGAAGTCAGAGGGTTGGGCTCCCCGCAGGCGGAGCTCTGAAGGCAGGGATTCACGGCTCTGATGGTTCCCTTCTGGTCTTCGCTCCAATGCAATTGTTAACGTTCTTTGAATTGGGAAACTGATTTTCCTCCTGTGCAGATTTCAGCCAGCTGATGTCTTTTGGTTTCTTGCAAGTTGAGCAGCGGTGTTTTTTGTGAGTGAGGTTTCTAAGAATCCTGTCTGTCTCAGCAGTCAGCAGCAGGCAGGCAGCTCAGTGCTCCTGGTGCAGCTGGACTGTGTCTCTTCGGATGCAGCAGCACCGACGTGCAGTACAGAGGGGGTCTCACCTTGCTGTGCCTTTGGATGGCCCCACAAAGCTATGGGAATGGCGTAGTTCTGACAGTACCTCACACCTGTGCTGGTGTTTGAGCCATGCAGTGTGGCTCCAGGCCTGAGGGTCCTGATTGCAGTGGAGTGGTTTCTATTCAGATCATCTTCTCAAAGTTTCAGCTGTTAAAATATTATAAATCTATTTCGAAAAGTAAAAAAAAAAAAAAGTTCCTATAGTCAGAGTGCTGGGCTGTGGAAGCACAAAGACGAGGCTCCTTGTTCTCCAGCTGCCTCTTCTGTATCACATATATTCAATTTACAAGTCCAAAACAGTCGTTGGTTTTTCCCTCTCTGTAGGGCTCCATGCTCAGTCCTCTCCTCATGTTTGCAGCTGTTTGCTCAGTCCCACGTTAGCACTGCTGCCAGCAGGGAACCTGGGTTCAGCTACGCCTGGCTCAGAGCTCCTGCTGCTGAGAGCAGAGATGTACTTTCTCACTTACTGTTACACCACTCCTCTTCCCAAGCATTAAAACTCAGTTTAAAAGTAAACTGTGTGTTTTATCTTAACAGGGAAACTGCAAAGAGAGACGCCAGTGGGTTTTATAGGATTCAGCTTGCACTGTTATTCATGATCCTTTGAAACCCACAGCATTTTTTCTAGCTCTGTGTCCAAACCTGGACTTTTCATTTAGCACTGACCCATCCTGCAGCTGCAGAAGGAATGTGTTTATTGCTCTGCAGCAAAGAACAAAATAGCTAAATGCCCATATTTGAATAAAAACATTCTGCTTCTCTTAGAAATAGAGCTGTGCTTTGCATTTCCAGCTCCCGGCTCCTTCCAGAGTTGGAAATCCCAACATTGGAGCACACTGCTAAGGAAGGGAATTGCCTTCAGCTCTGCAGAATGAGCCCTTCAGCGCACCTAGCCAGGTGGAGAAAATCAAAGAGGAAAAATCACACTGCAAAGTGTGTTAACAAAAAACAATGTTTAGGGGGGAATACAGGTAACACGGAGTGTGTAGGGTAGTGCTTAAACTGCATGAGATATCAAGAGTCCTAATTCTAAGCTTGAGAGCAATGTTACTAAATTACTGTAGTGTAAACCTAATGTGGGATGGGAGGTGTAGATTTAGGTTATTTTGTGCTTATTTGGTGAAGGACGTGCTGCATTCGCCACTTGGGAGACCACGTGCTCAGGAACCCCATCAGTCTGCAGCTCTCTGAGGCTGATGGCACTTTTTAAAGAATGAATTCAGAAATACAAAGCGAATGGAAGTGGCTACAAATACTCCCGCCTGTGCATTGGGCACCACCTCCAGCGTTTGGGTGTTTATTCTTCTCTCCCCCACCCCCTCTGGCAACTCAAGCTGCTGAAGTTTTATTAATAGTGAAAATGCTTCACAATTCCAATCTGCTGCTTTTTTTTCCCAGGCACAATCATTTCCCAAGTGCAGTGTATGGGTTTATGCTCGTTTCCCCACCAGTTTCACAATTTCTGTCCTCTGAATGTTGGCATTTTGATATTAAATGTTATTACAAGCCCTTGTTTTTATGGGTTTTTAGAAAGCCTCCAAATGTTTGCTGCACTGATGTTTGTTGCATTCAGATCTACAGCTTCCTAGCTGCCTACCACAAACTGCATGCTTGCAAATGGTAATTAGATGCTCTATTTTATGAGCATCGTGAATTCAAATGAATGTGCTTACACAAGGCCCTGAGTCACAGAGCAGCCCGGGGATGCTGATAGCGGTGATCAATCAGGGCTGGGCTACAAGCCAGCAGCAGCTCCAGGCCCAAGTTCCCTGCACAGCTCCTGGCTCTGCAGAGCCCCTGGGATTTTGATCTGGGGTTGGTATTCCTGTGCAGAATGCAAAGAAATCGCTACTCACACACTCATCTGGGGCCCTTTGTGTTCTTACGATCCCAAGTAAAACACTGTCCAAATGTGGAGGTTTTAAAAACAGATTTAACCAGGAAAGAGATCTCCTGTTTTCCCTTTGTTTTCCCTAATCAGCCTCACAAACCAGAAGTTTGAGATCACAGTCCTTAGGAAGATGTGCTCGCTGCTGACGTCTCCGAATGCTGTTCTTCCCCAGTTGGTTCTTTCATCAAACTTTAGTTCTAAATGCTTTTCCCCTTCAATCCTAGTAGGACATCTCATGCAGGTACATTTTAATCTTTAGCATTAATTAACTTGGGAAAGCGTAAAGTAGCAGAAGCATAGATGGCAATTGGAAGGAAAGTAATAAAAACTGATTGATGACTAAAGCCAAGGAAACAGAACTGCAGCCTCCCTGCAGATGTGGCTATTAATGAGATTTCCTCCATTTCTGCCTGAGTGGGGGTCATTTCTCACCCCCTGCCGATCACTGCGAGAGTTTCCTGTCTCTGTGCCTGGTCCCAGTTAGGGCTGCAGGCAGATACTGGTAAATACAGCATGATATTGTTAGAAGCAGGAATTTCTGACCTCATGTGCGGATGTGACCCACCAGAGATCTTAATGGTGTGTTCCTGAGGTGGCCGAAGAGGGGGAGGCAGCTTTGCTTTTGGCTGTTCATGCAAACCGAAGCTCTGAGTTTGTGCTGCATGGGTAGGAAACACAAGGGAATAATTTCCCAGTCCAGCTTACTGGGGAATGTTAAGTACACAGAACCATGAAGGGAAGGAAGCAATTTAGTGAGGTCCTGCCATGCCAGCTGCTGGCCTGTCTGTCCTCTCAAAGCAATTGGACCAACAGTGTCTGTGAGGATCTGTTAGCACAACGTGTAAACACCTGCTGGGTATTTTGGTCCTCCCAGCTCACAGCTGGTTTACTGCACCCTTCCCTCATGTGATCACAGCAGGAGAAACAGAAATTAAATTGTCTTTAATGGTGACAGTGCGGCCTAAAATCGCAGAGTTGGTCTGCCCTGTTTCTGGAGAAAAGCACAGTGATGGACTGAGAATTACAACAGCAATACCCTGTAGCACACAGACATGCCTGTGAGTGCCTTCTGCACAGGGAGCAGAGCGGGCTGAGCAGCAGATTCCTTCTGCTAATGACTTGTGATCCTGCAGCAAACCCAATTTGTATCCACAATAAGACCTTATAACGTTAGTGGCAGTGTTAATATCAGTGTAATTAATAATACTATTTATACCATCTAGAGACAGTCACTAATTACGCAGGATACCTCACTAGGCAACAGCGTGAGCTTGTTTTCACTCATGTAACCCATTCAGGGATGTGCTGAGAAATGCTGCTGGGGGTGGGTGGGACAACTGTGTGGGAAAGCACCCGGATCCATCACTGCAGCTCTGTGGGGTGGCACCGCCTGGGGCCGGGCTGCCCGTAATTAAAGCTAAATATGGTTTCACTGCTAAATAAAATCCTACTGCCCTCTAAAAAGGCACCTGGCTTTCAGAAGTAACACGGTGCAAAATCACTGTGTGCAAAGCAGTTTGTTTTGTGCTGCAGTTTTCCTGGAGCTGGATCGCTCCATTACCCCACGTGCACAGCTCTTCCATCCCTCACAGGAACCAGCGGTGCTGCAGCGCAGAACAAACTACCAACGAGATGGGGAGCAAACCAAGTTCACCCATTCCCAGCAGAAACGTTTCTCTTGGTCAGTCGGGTTTCACAGGGGTGAAAAGTGTGTGTGAGCCATTCTGTGCTTTCTGTCTCACTAATGTGGTGCTATTTAAAGAATCTCCAGCGTTTTAAGCTCTTACGGTTCTTCTCCCTCGCTCTCTTTCTCATCAGACTCTTTCTATCCTGATCACTGATAACTGGTGGGACGATGAAGTGAGGCATATTGTGCCAATAGAGCCCTGATCCATTGTGAGGAGCAGAGTCTTTTCAAACTATTTGAAGGATTTGGGGGCCTCGCTAGTTCTGCTTTAACTCAGGTTTCTGACACTCTGAGACATAAAGATGTCTTTGTCAAAATTCATCACTTCTTCCCTTTATTCAAAGGAGAAACAAGTCTGACTCAGACGTTGTTGGTGAGTTGTATGGGAAGGTCAAGATTGATAGCAGTTGTAAAGAAGAATGAAACCACTTATATAGCTTATCCCTTCCTGGTGATAAAGAATATGATCTCAATTATTTTTCTCTTCTATGGACCTGTTTTAAGTGAAGATTTTTCTTGCATGTAGTTTTACATTGGCAATAAAAGCAGTTCTTTTGGGTAAGCTTTGATCCATAGACTCTGACAGCCTAGCAGTCGAGGCTGTGTTTCTCCATCCACAGCCTTGTGATTTACACAGCACAAAGGGCTGTACATGTGTAGCACACAAGAATGACATCCAACAACTGGTGAGCTCCCGGTCTGTGGTAAGCCCACCCTCTGTGGCTGAGCGCTCATCTTCGAACCGAATGACGTGGCCTTTCAGCAGAAGCCCCCGGATTCCGGTGAGCACAGCCCTCTGAACAACAGCCCTCTGAATAACAGCCCTCTGAATAACTATCAGCCCTCTGAATAACTATCAGCCCTCTGAATAACTATCAGCCCTCTAAGTAACAGTGCGGGGTTTGCTGACGCTCTCACACGATAGAAAAAAATAAATAAATAAGAGCTGCAGGCTTCCACATGCGCTGATTTTTCGCGTAGGAGTCCCGGAACAACGCGCCTTTAACGTGCACACGGAAATAATTAGCGCGGTTATAAGTCGGCTGGTTTCTTTTTAATTGACTGCACGTGCGTGCGCGGAGCCGGGCGGTGCCGTCGGGGCGGGGATGTGAGCGGAGCGCGGCCGGTGAGCTGGGAAGGAGGAGGGTCCCCTCTGGCGGCTGTGCCGGAGAACGGCTCCCATCTGCGGCGTTCAGCCTTCTCCCGGCACACGATAGTTACATCCACGGGTTCGGTGTGTCCCGCTCGTCCCGCAGCGAGCCGCCCGGCCGGCCGGGTTTGCCTGGGACACAGCGCACGGTCGGACCCGACGGATTTAGGCCGTGTGAGTGATCAATAAAAGTCACAATCCAACCGATCCACCAGAAGCATTTGCTTCAGACATCTGAGTTAAGGCTGCTTTGCTTTGGTGCTTTGTAAATGCTTTCTAGTGTTAATTTTGAAATCCTGGATGCAGGTGGCTTGTTGTGTCTTCTCCCCGAGGAAACATCTTTGGGCTCAATGTTTGGGCTGTTCTGGAATCAGTAGCTTCTACCCTGGCAAAGAAAACCAACCTAGCAAATACAGCTTGCAGGGTGGCTTGTTTCGTTTCCAGTTGGTGTGAAACTGCTTTTGAATAAAAGCCAAAATTTCACTTGAAAATGACAAATGCAGCAGTTTAAAATAATTAGCTAAAAGCTGCCTACCAGCCCTTCAGAGCCCTCAGAAGGAAACGTGCAGCCACGCATGTTTCATAGTCAAACTGGATGCACTCAGGACAGGGGGAAGCTGTCAGAGCACAGAACCAATTGCTTTCTCATCACTGTGCAGCCAACGTGTCTGAGCCAACAGCTCTCAGCTCTCACACCCATTGCTGTCCGTAAGCTGAAGAAATCAAACTTCTTTGCTGCTTCATCCCCTGGATGGGTTCTACTGTTGAATAACCTCACTGAGCACAACAGTGCTGTGCTTCAGTCCTCTGTGTGAATACGGCTCCATGTGGAGCTCATTGCCTTATTTAAGTGTCCAGTTTGCTGGAGAATAACTGCTTGGCTCCCTTTGCAACAGCAGAGGAAAAGGGGTGTATAGGAAAAGTGCACATGAATACCAAATTTTCATACGCTTATATTGAATTTTTATTTCGATATAAGTTTTTATCTCAGATTTACTTTAAAAATTCGGTTATTTTTAAAAAGAAACATACAAATATGTCAAATAAGCTGATTTTTATTTAAATCTGTTTTATCTACTGCAGGGAGGCTAAAATTACAGGAAATGGTCTGATGAGGGGATTTCAATGGAACCCACAAGAAAACAGTAAAGATTTGGAATTCAGGGCCAACAGCCAAAAGGAAATGGAGGGAAATGCAGCTCTGGACAAAGGCACCCTGAAATCTGAACTGTTTTTAACGCAAATAGAAAGGATTTAGAGTTCAGATTGAACCCTGGTGCTATTTTTATGTTAGAAAGAAAGTAAAATTGGAAAACTTTCTTTCCTGTAATGAAACCCCAAATACAAACAGTTCCTTTTTGATTTCTAAGGCAAATTTCTCTGTTGAGGACTTCTGTCTTTATAACTCGCAGTATCTCTCATTATGATATTAATAAATGATCTCCACAGTGCAGTACATTCAGCCTAACGGTTTGATCAGCGTAGTAGAACCATGCCCTTTGCATTCTGGAATTAAGCCCTGCTGTGTGCCCTGTGATGAGCAGAGCTGCATTTCGCCCTCCCAGAAGACCAGAGATGAAACTGCTTTGTGATTTAGAGCAAGCACGGGAAAATTCCCAGCGTCAGCTCTTCTACCAGATGAGATTATCAGCTGAGGACACGCTCTGTGTGCTCCAGCACCAACCAGCGTGACTGTGGTCAGGCAGGATCTACATGTCCCCATGGCACGATGCCTTCAAGCTCCTTGGAGCTGTGCTTGATTGCCAGGAACTGCTTCTGTATACACAGAGAGAAAACAAACGCTTCTGCCTGGCAGCTCACCAGCTGGGCAGTGCAGAATCTGCACCCTGGGAGATACAAGCATATGTTTTATGAATGAAAATTGGAGCAGGCAACCTAGAACTCAGCATTTATACATTTCAAATGCCTTGGGCTGAAAATGAAATTAAAGAGAGGGGACTGGGAGTTTTAAGGAACATCAGCAGGTCTGAAGGATGCAGCAGTGTCTGGGTTACGCAGAGAGGGGTAAGGTTATGTCTGGGAAGAGATCTGTGGATTGACAGCCATGGAAGTGATCTGTCTGTGACCTGAAAAGGAAAACCACCACCCAACCCTTTACCCTGTGGTTCACTCTCCCCATTACAGACAGGGCTGTGGTTCTGGATGAGCGTAAGAAAATGTAGCATGCTATTGGCTTTGTCCACACTGGACCAATTCCTCTCAGCAAAACAATCTCCTCACACTACAGCAGCCTGGCTTTGTTGTGCTGGGAGAGCTGCAGCAGCATCCCCGTGAGAACCCTGTCCCTCCCCCAGAAATAAAAATACATAGAAAAATAAATCAGAGGCAGCTTTCCGATTGATTCAGTAGTTCAAAGTTTCAGCTGCCATACAATGATGAACCCTACAGGCTTCCTAGTGGGAAAGACCTCTCTTATGAATGAACGAGTGCGGTCTTCTGCAAGGTGGTAATAACTGGAGTGACTTTTCAGAAGTGGATGTTCAAGCACGTGTCTGAATTGGCTTCCAGCAACACCCAAAAGTCTGTGTTAGAAGAAATAACCTGGATTCTGCTCTGTACTGTGATGGTTTTCAGGTATCATCCTTTAAAGTTGTCGTCTTTACTTTTCTTCCATTCTTCAAGATCAAGTTTTTACCCTGATCTCTTGTGGATACAACTGACTTGATTTACTATCAAAACAAGCAACAAAGAAATTCACTTTAGGAAGGAAATCAGTACCATAAAAAAATGAGTGAAAAACCTGCAATTCTGAAGACCACAATTTTTGGAGAACAAATGACGATGGAAGTTAATTTAGGCCTTTGGGTTAAACCAACAGCCAGCCCTATTGAACCAATGGAGCATTCCTAACCCGACATGCTGACAGGGACACCCCTGCCTATTCCAAAAGAGAGTTTGGATGAAGCCAGATTTATCGCGTGTTCCCAACAGGGGCTGGGCTGACTCTAAAGGAAGCTATGCAGGCCAAAAGTAAACAAGATACACATGAAGTAGTTTGTGCCATCAGGAAATCTTCCAGGGGATATGTGCAGAGGAGGAAGAAAGCCAGCAGAAAGAAATGGCTTAAGCTGTCTTTCCCCTCTCCTCCTTATGCCCCGTCTCTGTATTTTCAGAGGATGTAAATGAAGGTCTCCTCCCCAGGAGAACTCTTACCTTTTATGCACTGTCTTTGCCCCTGCTTCCCTAGGAAAGCAACTCTGTGTGCTGCTCCCTCCCAACACAGCAACCCCCTTTGTGGCAGCTGCAGGGAAGTGCCCCCGGAGATGCTCAGTGCCACAGTGCTGCCCCTGCGGCTGTTAGCATTCATGCTTGGATATGGACTCCTGCAAGAGCAGGCAGGGGCTGGACAGCCGTGCTTTTCCCAGGAGCATGTGTGAATGATTTGAATTATGTAATTCTGTAAAGAAAATGTAGCCTTTTCCAGCTGCATTTACTGTGAGCAGACACGCAGTCACAGTAATTGCAAATATCGGGACAAGAAACTTTCGCATTTACATTCTGGCAAACCGGAGCCAACATTTTAATCTGCTAAGAGACCCCAGGAGAGCTGTGCTGGTGGCACACATTGTTCACTGCTGCATGTCTGACCAGAGTCTGACTTGAACTTTGTAATTTGCTGGAGTGGAGTCACTAAATTACACACTGCTATGAGATATACAATCCCACATGAGACACAGAGCAGCTCCTTAATACAACAGCCTTCAAACAGGCATGAGCTCAAATACCACTGCAGAGAACAAAGCTTCCCAGTGTTAGATACAGCATTAGAAGTTCTACCTCGTGAAATGTTATGGACTTTATTGTCAAAGGAAATCCATATTTGTGCCCATAATAATAGTGTGCCTGGAACTCCCTGCCAAAGAAAAAGTCTGTGCAGCAATGTATAGACAAGCAACAGCGCACACAAAAAGGAAAGTTGTTGAGTGTCTGCTTTACAAATGCAGCCCTGGGGTTTCAGAAGTGCAAGATATACATATGCAGAATGGAGACAGTTATAGGCTGCTTGGCAGTGCAGACCGGCGTATAAAATATGGGTCTCAGAAGGTTGCTTTATGGCCTGAACCGAAGATTTTGCAGCAGCCTTAATGTTCTGTTTGCTGTATTTTGGAAATCAGAATCCTGCAGTTCCAGAGATGTGTGTTGCCTTCCAACCTGCATTAACATTTGAATTTTCTGTGAATCTTTCATCATCAGAATGGCAGCAGTCCGGCTCGTCCAGCGCGGTGCTATTGGTAGCGATGGGGGATTGCAGTGCCGTGGGTTGCAGTGGCTGTGCATTACCCGTGTCAGTTGCAGCAACAACTGCTTGTGCCAAAGCAAGGCACAGATAGAAAACTGTTGGCACAGAAAACTGGCAAGAGATGATCAATGATTGTACATGCACATTCACCACAGTCACGCTGGCTTTAATAGCTGTTGCGTGTGCTCAGCCAAGGAAGAGGTTTTCATTAGATAGATGCAGATAGATATAAATAGACTTATCTGTATCTATCTTGGAATAGACAGATCTGTGCATGTGTGTATAAAACACACAGAAATCGCAGCTACTTGGTCTTGTCCTTTTGCCATAATGTCTGACAGCGATTTGTCCCAGTAGTAATTACACTATATTCTTTGTGTGTACCAAGTTATTTACTCATTTTTATTTGAGGCATCGGGAAGGAACAAAGGCAAAAATCTGAGGCCAATCAGATCCAGATTTCATCCTGAGAAGTGCAAAATATACGGCCAGGTCACTCCAACAGCTCCAGTGCAATCACCGCTCTCATCTGTTTGTAAATGTCCTTTGACTTGCTCTTGATCTTGGCAGCAAGCTCACAGTTGAAGCTTTGGCTCTCCATCCAAGTAGGAATATTTAGGCCAATACGGACACTTGAATCGCTCAGTCCTCAAAGGAGCTGATAAAATTATGGACAAGTTCCATTAAACAATACTGCTTTGTGCTTATTGACTTAGAATGAGGCTGTGCATGAGGCTCTTTATCTCCAAGGGGAGTGAGAAATGTGCCGCAGGGAGCAGAGGCGCAGAGCTGGACGTGGTGTCACCACCCACCTCTCCCCAGGCCCAGACTTACAGCTTTACCCACTTTGGCCAGCAGCAATGGAGCCTCTCCCATGGACAGAGTGTGACTCAGAGGGGTGTCTGAATCATCAGGGCTTCCCCTGGGCGAGGCCCCTTGTGCGAACTGCCTGTCCACATGTCTGGGCGTGGGGATGGGAGGGAGGTGTGCAATACAGGGATAGCCCTGTTAGGGAGCCTACAGCTGCAGAGCAGCCACAGGTGGGAAGCAGCATGGAGGGGAGATACGGCATTGGCAAATATTGCTGCTATGACAGTTTGGTGTTTGCATTCAGGGCCTGTTTTCACTTCACTGGTGCTACAACCCATGGCTGCTTCCCTGCTAAGTTAACAACGATGTGAGGACAGAAATGAGGGACTGCTGCAGCCGACATTGGCCTTCTGGCATTTTCGGCTCTTTTCCACCCACCCTTGAAAATCATCTCAGGCCCCAAATGGATTTGTGAGCTGAACCACATGCTTGGAATGAAGTGCTAATTAAATGCTTCTACTTGATGTAGACAACATTTCTTTGAAAAGATGGTAATGTGCTGCAGATGCCATGCATTCCCATAGGGATGGAGGAAGCAAGCAGTGCTGGTAGGTCGCCCTGCTCGAGGAAAGAGGGATGTAACATGGGCTGCTCATGGCTGGCAAGGCTGCATGCTGACACTGTACTCATCTGGACCTAAAACCCTCACGTGGTCCCTCATTGTGAACATGGTGTCACAGATGCCCCACGTACTTCCATACTTTGACACCTGGGCAGTAAGTGGTGGGGCCCTATAGTTTGGCACTCAGTGCCCAAAGTCAGGCAGGTTACAACTGGTGGATGGTTCAGAAATAGAGATGAATCTTGCTGGGTGGAGGCCTGGCCATGCTTTTTGGGATGGCAAGTAGTTCTTGGCTTGGGCTGTCCTAGTGCAGGACAGAGCTCCATAGCAAAGAAACAGAAAGGATTTTGGTTTAGCACAAGAACTGATGTCCATTCTGGCAAGAGGAGGAGGGCTGATGTTCCAGTTCCAGAGCAGCTGGAAGGCTCTGCTGAAATTATTGCCGTTGAAATCATGATTAATCTTTATATTTCAGGGTCAGCAGGCACCAAACACAGAAGAGCCAGATCACCCAGGCCATATGTTTGAGTCCATTTCTAAGTCCAGACTTGCAGATGAGCAGCTTGTTGCAGGCTTGAGGCCAGCTCTTGCTCTGTCTTAGGGGAATATTTGGGGCAAAATGGGTGTCTTTGTAGAGACCCGGGCTCTCCTCAGCATAATCTGGGTGCATTAGACAAAAGCGGCGCTGTGCATGTTGGAGTTCAGTTTCCCAGTGTGAATCCTGAGCTTGGATCAAACCATTCTCTGCACACACTGGATGCAAATTACCAGCAGCCAACAGCCAGCTAAGTGGGCAGAGATTGCACATCATGGGGCTCATCTCCTATAAGATATTATATATTATATATATATATATATATATGCTGTGGAGCAGCACAGTTCATTTATCATTCATTTGTTGTGGGATGCAAAGGAAGTTTCAAGGTGGGATTGTTCTGTCACATGGAGGCGTTCCAGGAGACACCAGTCTAAAGCAGAGAAATCTGTTTTCAGAGTTACAGGCCATTGAGCAGTGTTAACTTTGTCTTTAGCTGGGGCTGATAACAGAGATGGCTGGATAAGGTGGAGATAGCTTCAGAGCTGTTATCACCAGAAAAATGCAGTGTCTTATTGTGTAAAATATATGAAAGCTGCTCTTGTAAACATCCATAGGCTACTTCTGTGTTTCTGTCAAGGGGGTTCTGCAGAGCTGTCGGTGCTTTTGGGGATGGGTGCTCTTGGGAGAAGAACGGAGGTAGAATCCAAGATGATGGAGAAAAAAAGGAAAAGGAGAGAGGGGTGAGGGCGGCTGGCTCAGCAGAGAGACCTCTTCAATGAGATGTTACACACTGAGAGCAAGAATTCCATTGCCTCTTGCTATTTACCATGACTACATACGAATCAAAGTATTCGGCATTTGAATAGTTATAGGTTCAGAAATGAGTCATGAACCAGAGCTGATATTTTATCCATGGCTGTTAGCAAATGGTTTTCTAATGCAAGGATCTTTATTCCACCCTTCCCACTTTACTGGTATTTCTGTTCTCAGATTCTTTTGCTGCAGAAGACCAGTGCTTCTGGGGCTGCCCATTATTATATCTATATATTTTTCTTAAAGCCACGCTGCCAGTCAGTACTGCAGAGATGTTCCAAGTTCCCACTCCCCAGAGAGAGCTAATTAAGGCAGAGAGATACCTTCTGGCTCTGCTTCTATAGGAAACTGTGAGAACACATCGAGCCGCTGGTGGTGAGCAGGTCTGAGTCAAACCTCATTCGGTGCATTGTTGGCCAGGAGGTGACACATGGTTTGTGTGATGAGCACGGCAAGCACTGTGAGCATGGGCACAAACTGGGGAAAAACAACAAACCTGGTCAAGTTGCGTGTGGAAATGGCTGTGTTTCTCAGTGCTTCACTGTAATTCTCCTGGTATTTCTGGGTAGGGCAAGTTAGAATCATCTGAGATGTGCACAATAAATGGAATCATTCGCATACAATTTATTTGGATACAAAATGTTTTCTCCTGCTCCAAACGCAGCCAGCCTCCCCAGCAGCCTGTCTGCCCCTGAAGGAAGTGATACAGAGATTGTAGTGGTGATACAGGGAAGGAAAAAAGTACTTTTCCTGCAAGGAACATCTAAGTTTGAGAGCAGACAGCTCCTGGTCCCGGGAAAGTGTCGCTGATGTGAGCTCTGGACCTCAGGCAGCGGCTGGTCTGGAAGGCGCATGCTGAGGGTTGTTGCTGCTGGAGGGGGAACTGAGTCATCACATCATCAGTTCTCCTCCGCCAGCTCGGCACAAACCATCTCTTATCATCACACGCTCTCTTTCTTCAGCACTCGTTTTTAGTTTAAGGGACCTTCAAGCTCTGCAGCGCACTTTGCTCCAGCTGCTGTCGCATGCCGGGCACTGCAGCCCTCCCCGGCCCCGTGCAGGAGGACCGCCCCCTCGAGGCACAGCCGGGGACAAACCAGGCCATGAGTTCCTTGCCTTGTGCTTTCGCTCTTAGCACTGAGCTGCACACGTACCCTTCAGCTGTAAGAAAACTAAGCTTTCCCATCTGAGCCCTTTGGTCTTGTTCCGTGCTGCGGAAAAGCGCTGTTCGTCCCGACGGGGACGGGATGGCCGCACGGGGGCTGCGGGGCGGTCCGGGCGGTCCCGGTTTGCACCAATACTCTGCTGAGATGTGCCAACAACGAGTGGCTGCTGGGAGAGCTGAAACTGCTGCTTTTTTCTGTCCACATCTGCATCTGATTTTCAATCAAGACTCAGCTGGTGAAAAGCCAACTAATGTACAGCGCTTGGGCTTTTATTCTTGTTTTCAGGGGGCTGCTGTGAGCCAAGTTCAGTACCACAGAACTAGTTTCTAATAGAGCTTTTTTTCCCCTTGAATTACAAGTACTTTGGGGCACTTAAATGGATCTTGTGGGAAAATTGTTACCGGCCGTTATTTCCCTGCAGTAATGCCTCTGTGTGTCTGCCACGAAGGACATGGTTGTGTGTGTGTTTAATCGGAGGCTTTAACAGAACTCAGAAAGGACCCATCTGTGATTCAACCATCTGCATCTTGGGGGGAATTATGGATGAGAAATTCCTGGAGTTTTCAGGCAATATTTTCAGTGTATGACAGCTGGACTTGTGATGGCTGTGTCTGCTGGGGCCCTTCTGCTGCTGCTCACCATCCTTGGTGTACGAAGGCTCACTGTATGTGTGGCACCTGTGGTAGAACTGCCAGCTGACTGTGCAGCTCCTGCTGCTGAAAGGCACTGAACTGGCAGCCCTCTGCAACCACAGCTTCCTCCTAACATGGGGAAATGGCTGGGCACGGCTGGGTGAGGAAGACGGCAAGCTGCACCTATTCACTAAGAACAGCCCCAAGGGGTCCAGGCAACCAGTGTTAGGCCTTGAGAGCCCTGTGAGCCTTTGCTGCACTCCTCAGTGCTGCACAGCCGTGTGTCCCTGCGTGGCAGGGAGGGACCTGCTCACCCTGCCGGAGCAGCCCCATGTCTGCACACACTGCCATCCCTCTGCCTTCCCCACCATGCTGCTATGTTGGCTGTGCATCTCACCCAGCACCAATGGGAGATGAGCAACGGTAGATTTGTGTTGAAGTTTCTTTCCCTCCTCCATGTTTGGCCTTCTGAAAATGGGCTTTTTTTTTTTTTTTTTAATTCTGGAAAGAAGGAAAAGTGCTGAACTTCTGTTTACCTCCTTCTGATTGAACAGAGCCCTGTGTGTTAACCCTCCTCCACACAATGAAACTCTGTACAAGTGAAAATTGGCTGAGAGGGTCCTTATTCAGCATCATTCATCACCACGGCATGGCCTCATGCAAATATGGCAGATTTACATCAGTAAACCTGAGGAACCAAAACAAAAAGGCCCACAATGTGAAGGAAGGGCCAATGTTATTTATGAAGTGCCAGGAATGTGCTGAGGATGAGATGAAGATCCAGCAGCCCGGCCCTTGGCGTGGTGGCAGGGTGACACACAACTCAGGGCCCCCAGTGGGCATCGGCTCCCCCCACCTCTGGGGGCAATGCCTGTGGGGACTTAAGTGAGTACAGACTGTGCAACTGCTGCCAGAGATAGCGCTAAAGGAAACAGTCCTATTTCGTGATGTTGGCCTGTGACATCAGAGGTGGATGCTGGTGGTGTGGCAGCAGGTACTGAACCTTCCCACCAATGTCCTGTTCCAGCACCGCCCAGCCCTGCCAGCCTGGCCCAGGCCATGCAGCGGGTGGGTGCAGCACCACATCATACCCCACTCATTCACAGATTCTCAGCTTCTTCATAGCAATGGCAGTGCTCAGTGCTTGCTCAACAGCCCACTGCCTGGCCATGAGTGTGCCTCAGCCCTCTCCCCGCACCCTGGTGGTTTATGTTAGAGGGGAACTGCATCTCTTGGCACCAAGAGGAGAGTTCTGGTTTCCGAGGCATTGCTTTTCAGTGAGTGTCTCCAGCTGCAGCACACCCCTGCAGTCAGGGCACTGACTCATCCTTTTCACCATCACTATCAGTCTGTTTTCATAAACAAAATTAAGTGCACTGTGTTTATTCATTAGGGAGATTTAGAGTCAGATGTCTCTCAGCAACCAAGGAAAACGCTTCATGGGATGAATCTCCTCTCCTTCCTCCCCCCCCCTTTTCTCTTTCTACAGCAGAACAAAGCTGCTGTGGGATGCTGCCCCAATGCTATCTGCAGCTCTGTGCACACTGCGGTGCTGCTGAGAGCAGCGCTGAGTTGCTCTGCTAGGGCCCATCAGTGCCACTGCTCCAGACATGGGCACTCAGAGCTACGCAGAGATGAGCAAGAAGAAATGGCTGTAAGCTGCTCCATGTAGGCACAGCTCAGCTGAGGGCTCCCAGCTCGTCAGGTGGAGCAGAGCCAACCTCAGCCCATGAGTGACAAATGTAAGGTTGTCTGGGTCTGCAGCTGTGGGATGAAACCTCTGTGCTGTTGTAAAGGGTAAATGCAAAGGAAAGCAGGAACCAAGGGATGGTGTGAGGTGTGTGGAAGCAGAATTCGATTAAATTAATAAATATGCCCCTGTAATTCATACAAGTTTTAACTCCAGCACTGATTGAGCACCTGGGGAAAGGAGCCGGTCAGCCCTGGGAGCACAGGTGGAGGTAATTCAGCTTTGGGGTGGAGCCTGGCAGCACCTGCCTTAGACCTCATTTAATGGCTGACTGCAGTGGGGAAGGGTCATTGTTTGGAGATCCTTCCCTTGTGGAATCTTTCCTCTGAGCTGAGATCTTTGAGACAGGTGAGCACCTTTACTCTTCCTTACATATCTGTGCTGATCCCTTTGTTGTTGTACTCCTGTATTGCCCTTCCACTGCATTAATCTTTCAGATTGTAACAAGGCTGAAGGAAATGAGCTGGATTAGAATTAGCAGGTCTGTACAGGGACCTCTGTCTGCTCACGCAGGTTTACTCCTTCATGTATGTTGCTTATTACCGTGCTTGTCAGAGTCCTGCTTTGATAGAGTACTGTTGCTCCCTTGGAAATTTGGTTTATGCTATAGAATCCAAATCAGGGGCTGCAAAGCATCCTCTGTTCTGAGCTCATGCTTCCATTCAGATTGCTTTAATCCTGCAGAACAGAATCTGGTAGAAGAAACCCCCAAAGCAGCAGTGAGCAGCAGCAGGTATAATGTTAGCGTGCTGGGAGAGGACCTTCAGCCCTTAAAGAGTGAGATCTGGGGCTGAACATTGACAAGACCACATTATCACAGAGTGGAAAACAGACCTTGAATATCTGCTCCTAACAACTTCCCCATGCTGTCTTTATTAGCGTGCAAATTTTGTACCTATTGAAGAGGAAATAAATGTGGAATTTGCTGCCTTTGCAGCAAACGTAGGAGGAGGTATTTTGGCCAGTCCTGAAATCCCACTTTCTACCACAAGTGAATACCTCTCACTTTTACTTTAGAGGGAGCTGTAAATCAGAAACAAAGGACAGCAGAATAACAGGGTTGTGTTTCTCCTTCTCTGCACCAGGCACCCGGTGCCAACAGCAACGTCAGTGTGAATGGTGGTTTCTGTGCCAGACCATTGTAGGGGCCGGCAGCACGGCAGCTGCTCACCTTTCAGGTGCCCAGAGCCAGCCCACATTTGCCAGCCCTCAGTCTTCCTCTGGGACTGTTCCTCAGTACGGGATAGTTGCAGCCTACCGTAATTTTGTGAGTCTGTGTGTTTGCACCCAGAATGCCGACAGAACGCTGGGCTGCATCAGCAGGGGGCTGGCAGTGGGCAGGGAGGGATCGTCCCCTTTAGCTCTGCCCTCACTTGGTCCCATCTGGAGCACTGCATCCAGGTGTTGGTCCCAGCACAGAGAGATGTGAGGCTGCCGGAGTGGGGCCAGATGAGGGCATGGGGGTGCTTGGAGGGCTGGAGCTCCCATGCCATGGAGGCAGGTTGAGAGAGCTGGGGATGTTCAGCCTGCAGAAGGGGAGCTTCCAGCAAGACCTCACTGCGGCTAATGCTAAAATGCTCTAATGCTTAAAAGGAGGGGTCTGACTTTTTACAAGGGTTGACAGTGACAGGACAGCAGAGTGGCCATTGTCTGAGTCTGTCCTTCCTATGCTGGTGTTCAGCAGTGCTCGGCTGAGGCTGCTGGCTGCTCCCAGTATGGTTTACCCATCTGTGAAATGGGGCTGCACGGGAGCATGCAGTGCTGGGAAAGCTGGGATGCCACCCACTGCCACAGCAGCTGTGCTAACACCGATTTAATAAAGAGCTGCTGCAGCTCTTAATTCCTGTTTTATAATTGGAGAGGCATCACCCACTCATTACTGGCTGCACAGAGCACAGCAGCAGAGCTCAGTCCTCTGTTTTCTTAGCAGGGAGCCGAGCGGTTCGGGGCTGCCCGAGTTGCGTGGGGGACAAAACCCACGGCTTTCCGTGTACGATAGAGGGCACAGCCATGACGCCCTTCTGCTCTTGGCATTGCGAGAGCTGGGAAGGAGGCCGTGAGCCGCGGCGGGGCCACGGGAGCGGAGCGGTGCGCTGTAGGGGCTGCCCTGCAGGTGGCAGCGGGGCTCCGCTCCGCGCACAGCCGCCGTGCCGGCCGCACTCTGCTCGATCAGGAGAAGGAAGCACCTGAAGAGCCACTTTGGTACGGACTGTGCTTCGGCCCCAGCCCGCCGCGCAGAGGGAGCAGAGCCGTTGTGAGGCACGGTGTTAACGATCCCCTTCCTGTAAGGAAGAGTAGAAAATGTAAGGTATGTGGGCACGGCTCAGTCGTGTCTATTCCTCCCATTTATGTCTTATTCTACGTGGCCTTTTTAAAGGTAAGTGAAGCCAAAGTGTTTTATTGCAATGCCATGTATAGGTGGCCAGTGAGGATCCTGATTTATAGAACTGTTTTAGAATTGGGAAACCGAAAAACAACAGGGAAGGCACTTTGCTGCTAATGCCAATCTGAGCTGCACGGCGGCCACTGTAACTGAGAAAGGAAAAGGCTCTGTGTCCCTTCTCTTCCAGTCAGCGAATCCAGACATGAAAGCCAAGAAATTAAACAGCTGCCAGCCTCAGATCTCAGCGTTCCTCCATGCCGACCCCAGCAGCCTCGTGGCCACACAGCTCCCAGCCATGTTACAGAGAGTGACTATGATACGTTTACCGAGGTGGACAGAAACCCTCTGGACTCGTCGTCTCAGCAGCTTCCATCACCACCAGGTACCTGGGGAAGGGTCACAGTGGGGAGCTCAGTATCACCAAGTGCCAAAATGCCGAAAGGATCCCCTCCTTTTGCCCTGCCTTTAGCTTTTCTCAAGATACCGACATGCTGTGAGCCTCATGTCACTAAGCTTGGGCCTCTGGGTCTGCTCCACTCAAAAGCCACGGTAGGCTCTGGGAGTTGTGGCCATGAGGCTGCAGTGCACAAACAGATCGGTGTCTGTGCATCTTTGAGGCAGGCAGGCACTGCTCCAGGCACTGCTGTGTGCTGCCTGGCTGAGCTGGGATGGGGCAGGACAGGTGGGGGTGGCTGCGAATCGCTTCTGAGCGGCCGCCTGAGGGAGACAGTGGAGGTGCTGTTAGAAAAGGATCTGGCATGAAGCTGAAGGGCAGCTTCTAAAATTGAGTAAATTACATCTGTATTAAGAAAGAACTTGTAAATCAGATATTTACACAATTGAGCACGCGAACAAGCGAGTCCTCATACAAAACCCAGATGTTCATTAGAAATGTGAGTAGGTCTCCTTTGCTGCTACCACAAGAAAAAAGCTGGCTGTGCTGAAGGGGCATAAAAGAATGAGTGAAGTCTACAGAATCCAGGAAATTTCCGGTTAAAGCTAAAAATGTGGGGTACTATTGCAGTCTTTTCATTTGGACCCAAGATATAAATTAAAGCCAGAGTATCAGCTCAGGTGCTCAAGCCCTCAGCACTTAGCTGTGGAATTTCCAGGTTAAGTTACTTAAATTTTCCTGTTGCTGAATAAAGCTAAAATCCTGTGTGCTGTATATTTGCTCATCATAAAATGTTCTCCCCCAGTCAGCAGCAGCAGCTTCTTTGCTGGCGAAGCCTTTCTGCTTTATGAGCTTCCCAGCCTTTGAATGGGGCACTGCGAGTTAAGAACTTCCACATGGCTCTTTCTCTGAGGCTTCTGTGAATAAGCGAGGCAGCGTGCTTGCTCCATGTCCAACAAATGCATCAAATATGGTCTGAAATCTGTTTTTAAATGCAAAGGATAATATTGATTTTGTTAAGGTAAGTGTCTTTAATTGTATGCTGTATAAACTTGACTCTTACTGAGGCATAATGGGCTCTGGGCATCCTTCCAGTAGTATGAAATGCATTAGAGTGTCTCCAGTAGAGAAATACAGAATGAAGATTTAGATGCAGAAAAACTAAAGAGAGCACATCCCTGTCTCCAAAACCCATATAGTGCTGGGGAAGGACATTTACTTGTTGCTATGAATGAATGCTGTAATGAGGGAAGCCCTGCAGAGTGCCTGTTGGTGGGCACTCTGCTGCTTTTTGCTGGGGTGGCGGTGAGGGGTGGGGAATGACATGAGGGAAAGCGGACAATAACAGCAGATGAAGAAGTTCATTGAGGTACTGTTGTACAAATCAAACTCATCTACAGAAACAGAATGGGGTCTCAATTCAAAGGGAGGCCGGGCATTGCATTTCCAAGGATGCTTTGTGTGCTCTGAGAGCCTTATGCACATCACTGTGTTCTGGGGGGATGGGGACACGTGTGGGGCACTCACCCCCTTGGTATCTGTTTGTCGACGGAGAGAAAGGTGTTTAAGAATACACCAAACGCTCATGCAGCAGATGATATCCTCTCATTTATTGCTAAACTACCACAGTACAGGCAATATATAAAAATATTTTACAGACGATAGCAAAAAAAAATTACATTGGAGGTTAACCATGTTGTTGTAGGAATGTAAATGGTATGAGCTCTTTTTCAGTTCTTAAAGTTAGGACTTTGAACAGTTTGATTAAAAAGACATCTGCTAGAATGATCTGAGAGATGATTGCTTACTTGTGTGTATTTCTGCTAACAGGGCTTTGTCTGGACACAGAGAGTGTCAGCAAGGAGACCTGGGCGACCTGAGCCAGGGGAACACACTGTCATCTTGCACTCACACACAGGTCCCAGCCAGGCCACAGCAGGACCCCTGTGTGCATCCCCAGCTCTCACCACGCTGCTGTGTACTGGGCTGGAACTACAACGGCAGCACTTCAGTCCTTGCAGCTGTGGAGGATGGGGGAACAGCTGGGGATGGCACGGAACGTTATTCAATTGGTGACTCAGCTGTTCTAGAACTTTCTGCCCCATTTGGCTATTTTAAGAGAGTGATTGGAAAGAAACAGGAACTTGTTCCCCAGGTGACCACTCATTTGATCTATTAGAATGTCAGCATCTTCACTTCCAATTTGCACTGCAATGTTGGTTTGGTCCCAATTTGTTTATTTCTGTACACCAGGAACAAGGAAAATGGTGCAACAAATCTTAAACAGACCAGAGGGGTGAGATACTGACGGGCTGTTAAATTGATTCTTACTGGCTGTCACCTGCTGCTCTGATAAAAGCAGCAGACGTGAAGGACAGATGCCAACATCCAGAAAGGTGGATTACGCGTTCTGAACTGAGATGAATAAAGGACGACAACTTCCCGTGTGTCGCAGCGGGCGCCGTGCGATGCCTCACTTGCACACGTATGAAATCAGTGTGATGTAAACAGTGAGGAAAACAGTCCGGTTCTGGGAAATCTGCAGCTTATGTGAGTAACCAGGAGAACTGCAGGTGAACGGGGACAGCAGGTGATTGCACGGGGCGTAAACTTTATGAGGATGAGAATCAATTCAAGATCTGAAAATCAGATGAGAGCCATTTTCTTGAACCCCATCTGGCAGATAATTGTTCCCTATTAAAAACCAATTTGGAAAGAAACACGGGGACAAAAAGATTGAAATATTTAGAAAGATGCTTTGGAAGTGTTTAAAGCTGTCTTTGAAGTCTGTGGAAAATGGATCCAATACGACTTTGGGGGCAATAACAATTCCACAACAATTGCATAGAAAATCAAAAACCAAAGATCCATCCTTTATAAATACCATCCTTACTCCAACAGGCGTTGCATATTTGGCCAGACCAAAAGCACAGATGCTTTGTTTGGTAAAGATACGGTTTACAAAATACACTTTAAAAACATGCTAGCTAATTTGAGAACTGTTTTAGATACGTTATCAAGCAGCAGCATTTTATACAATAGAGAATAACATAGTGCTGTTTTGGGAAATATCCTACATTCAGAAAATGCCGTATCCGTACAGGAAGAATGGAAGTGATACATATTTACATGGATACAAATAAAGCAAGTGCAAAACCCATGGCTCTTCTACATTCTTTCTCCCAATAAAAACACGTACATTAGACTCCTTCATCCCATCGCAGCTCAGATCTTCCACTTTGCTTATTCTCATGGAGAAAAACAAAAACGGGACTTTGTACTTCATTGCATCTTCACGAGCAATTCCTCTCCTGGCAAACTGTGCTTCCAACACTCATAACTGACACAGAAACATCTCCCTGGTATCTGTCCACTCCCATTCCGCTCTCAGACTGTTTACACATCGTGAACGATGGTTTTATTTTACGCATTCATATATTTGATGCAGACGTTTATAGAAGCTCATCCTGTACTTGCAGCCAAAGCTCGGATGGAAAAAATGAAGTAAAAAAATGCACACACACACAGAAAAAAAGAAAGAGATGAACTCTGAGTTCCAATGAGCCCCACGTACTTCGCATGGTATAACTTTGATGGAAAATGCATTAGAGTTGTTCACCCTGCACACAAGGAGGCCTTTGGTACAATGGCAGGAAGGCACTGTGGTGAAACATTCAGATAACTGAGGAAAGACAGAATTTCCTCATGTGCAAATATGGCTATCTTCCAGATAAAGTGAGAACAAATTGCTCACGGAATGGCATTAACTCTTCTGAGGTTAATCTAATGCTTGTACAGAAAAGGAGGGAGGTGTGTTACGCCACAAAGATTAATACTGGAGGAACACTGCTCAGCGAGAACAGGAAATAATTTAGTACTGCATATTCTGAAGTTCTTCAGCCTAGCTATATATCTGTAACATATCTGTTTTCTTTTGAAAGAGAGGCAGCGACGTACGACGCTACGTCTGAGGATGCTCCTCTCCGGAAATAAATATGAAGTGGTTAAAGCTGTTCTATGCAACTAACAGTTGACGTAAAAGCAGGTGAGAGTAGCACAGCCTGACCTGACGTAGCTGTAAATAAAACCACTACAATGTAGTCTGTATTATGTACACGATACGAACCCTCGCTCCAGCAGCTGGCTCCGTGTGGCAGCAGGTCTGTGTGGCTGCAGCCAGCTGTAGGACTGGTGTGTGTGTTCAGAGAGAAGCACAGATGTGTATACATATATATATAACCATCTACACTTACGTGGTTATAGTATATAGATAGACGTGTACGTGCCCCTACACTAACACACATCCAGATTAGTATCTATGCCTTTAAAAATGAGGAGGAAATACAGCTAGTGAAAGCATGAATAAAGCACTTGTAGCATATATTAAATGTACATATAAAAAACACCCTCCTGCTCTCCAAAGCAAACTGCCCAAAAGAACACCCCAGAGCAACCAACCTCCCGGTTCATGCTCAGGTAAGGACACATCCTGCTCAGGAACCCTGCAGGGCTCGGGGTCAGCCTGCGTGGCTCCTGCTGAGGGCTAGATGGCCACTTCTGGTACTTCCAAGCCAAGAGACCCATTTGGGCTCTTCTTTTGCTCGGCTGCAGTAAAGAATTTCTGTCAGGCAACTGTTGGCATTAGAAAGTGTTCAAAATGAAAAATCCATAGAAGTGCAATAAAAATACACAATGGGTGGCAGATTGCAGCAATACGACACTAAGTGGCTCCTCTGAGGCGTGTGAACCTGCTGTGCAGTGTAAGTGCTGTCAGTCACTGAGCTATGCAGAAGGCACTGCAGCCTCAGTTCTATTCCTGCAGCCTGTGGGATTGGTGCAAGCATCTTCCTTGCAGTACGGGGGAGCAAACCAGGCAGCTGCTCTGCTGGTCTTCAATATTCACACAACCCAGTGGCTGCTGTGAGCACGTGGGCACACTGCTGAACTCTGCTGGGAAGCAGCTGAGCACAGGGCAGGACTGCTGTGTTTTCTACAAAGAGCTCAGGCTCAGAGCCCTAACAGTACAGCTTTCCTCATTCACAAAACCACTGCTGCCCACAATGCAGCAGCCTCTTACTGCAGAGATCAGCCACTCCAGGTGTCCTTTCATCCCACTGGGGAAACAGAGATGCACTGAGACATTACAAACTTGCTGGCTGTATGGCTGCAGGCAGCTCTTACCATGATAAGCATTTGTCAGTACATTACATTCAAACACACAAAGCAAAACATAACATGCTAACTCACATGGAATTTTAACCTCTCCCGAAGCTGCTGGTAGCTTTGCAGTGCTAAAGAGACAAAGCATCTATAAGTGAGCATATACTTTTTCTGGAACATACAGCTTCTGTGATATGCAATTATTTCCCTGTGCAGCTCGTGTGGTTAAACATTACAGCTGCTACATGAGACAAGGTACCAGTCAACAGCGGGTTCTATGTGAGAAGAAACAGCAGCAATTCATTAGAGAGAAAATATGTAAGATGCGCTGACACACTGCCTAAGTGAGGGTGGGTCATGAAATCTTTGTGTTTACTGTGACTCCTTTGCATTCATCTGTTTACGTGGGTTTCATTTACCTTCAGATAGGTGTAACAGCTGCTGAACTGCTCTTTCCACTGGCTCTCTGTGAGCATCCTTCTCCATCAAATCCCTGTCCATTCTGACAAGAAAAAATGGAGAGAACTCCGAGATTGGGTTGAAGTCTACTGCTCGAAATACTGATCACAGCGTCTGCTCCCGGAATGGGTCCAGGCAGAATAAGCTTGAGCTGCCTCGGTTTCCTACAACAAAATTTTTCAGAAGGGCTTTGCGACCTGGAAGGCAAGTCATTGTTAGTGAGCTGCAAGTGCTGCTGCCCTTTCACACAATATATTACTCTTTCTTCCCTCGCTTCCCACCCCACCCAAATAGAGACTAATATATAACCTCCCTTGCTTTGTGTGGCGTCCAGGAGTGCCATCTTACTTCTCCCTTACTACTGAGATAGATGCATCGATACGTAGCTAGATTTTTGCAGCAGGCTTGAAGTGTTTCCTCAGACAGATGCTCAGTTACATGAGAACAATGCGATCTTTGGACGAAAGGAAGGGTGCCCTTTTCGATGTTTACAGAGAGAGGTGGTGAGTTGCTTAGTCAAGGCTGTCAGCTTGATGCCAATACATTGTTCCTTGCATTGAACTGGTGCCTTGAGATGAACAGTTAAGGAAGCAGGAGGTTGCAGGGGCACTGGAAGGATCTAAGAGGTCAGTTATGGAAGGATTTGGTCGAAGCTGTCTCACAGATCTTCTTCTATGTCTGATTTCTGGCAGGGAGTCCAGAAAATTCCTTCCTGATAATTTCGTTAACTGTGAAATAAAAGCAAGAGGAAGAGACGTTAAGAGCACTTCCAAAGTCACAAGCAGTAAAAGCAGTCTGCCATGAATTCAGAACATCCTCTATCTGCTCTTAGTGTCACTTTTTGATTAAAACTAGAAAAAAATGTTGGCCGAATAATCCACACCAAGCACTTTTGGTGAGCAAGAGGGAAGGAGAGGAGAGAGGGGGCTGAGCTGGCTTGGCATGCTTCGAGTGCCATGAAAACACAACTGACAACCTGTTCCATGTCCCTGGCACACACTGCACCCCCTACATAACACAGCTCTTCTCCTCTTTCACAGACAGCTCCTCCGCCTGGGCAAACTGAAATCAAGCTGTATCTCAACATTTCATCATTTTTCACTAGGATGAAACAAGAATATCCTGAATGGAGAAGGGCCTGACTTGGAGGAAATCAAGCAGGAAGTGCTGAAAAGACAGAGGCTGCAATTCACCTGCTGACATTTCTTCCCCATTGTTATTTCAAAGCTAAGGCACAGACTGATTCAAAGCAAAGCAACTCCTCACCCAGGCCTGGCTGACAGGTGTGCAGCTGTAAGACTTCACAATTCCATCAATAAACAAGAAATGTTTACGAAAAGTGGCAATTTATCACAGTCATAATATTGCGCCCAGCCTCCTACTACCTCTGGGAGAGCTCGTGCAATAGTTTTTAAGAGGTATGACTATTAGTTTGAAACCTCTCTATAAGCAATGGATCTTATCCCAGAAAAAAAGAAAATATCTGCTTAAAGTGAGGCTCCATGTTGTTGCTGTACAGATATCTGCCGTGGTTGCCTGTACTCCTCACGGACTAAGAGCTGCCCTGGTCTCTGCTGCATGCTGCGACACAAGGAAGGCACTTTCCACCCTCTGTGCTCAAAAATCCCCCCGTGAACAGCCTGGATTTCAGCTCTTCTTTCTCATTCCAGCCAGGAAATGCCTGATTTCAGCTCGATGGGTGCCTGCTGCAGAGCACACCTACCAACAACAGGTGGCTGCCAGCCTGCGCCCTCCTGCTGCACAGCTTTCTGCTCCAGCCCGTGGCTGCACCCGCGCACACGAGGCACATCCCGGCAGTGCTCGGTGCGCTGCAGTGCAATCAAGCAACCAGAGGGAGGTGAGGTTGGTCTACTTTCAGGCCGAGCCCTCCTGCGGCTCACTCCGAAGAGCTTCCTGTTTGCTCTACCCAGGAAATGAGAGGAGCAGGTCTTCAATGGAAATTTTTCAGCGTCTCGGCTAAAAATAGCAGTGAGGTAAAAGAAGTGGGCACCCATCTCACAGGGTCATTTCCTTTCTAAAAAAGAGTGGGCTGAGACTGCAGGGCGATCTATTTATTGACATGCCAGCGTACCAAGCATGCTGTGCAAGTTTCCCTTCTTCTAATACAGCCATGACTAATGGAAACGTCAGAGGCAACAGTCACCTTGGTCTAAGAAGGGTTAAGTATTAGATGAAGGAGCAGGTAATTAAGAGGGGCTTGCTAAGCCTTCTGTGGTGTCCCTTTTTGGTTCTGCTTCTCAGCCTGAGCATGGGGTGAAGTGAAAGCAGCAGCAGCAAACCACGAGCCCACTGAGTGCGGTCCAGCTCACAGACCCAGGCAGCTGGGACAGTGCAGTGATGGGCTTACACAGCCTGCAGGCTTCACTTTCCCTCCTGTGTGCTGCACTGGAGGTTAGCAGCAGGTTTTGTGGGTTGAGGTTATAGAGGGGCAGCAATCTCAAAAGAGCTCCAGTTGCAACAGGCCGGTTGTAGCTGGGCAACACTGGAGCTCCAAGAGAAGGCTGTGTAAATCCAGCAATCCAGTCCTGATTTACAACCAGAGCCCCTATCTGATGACAGCATGCATGCTTGGAGAGATGGATCCCAAGTCTGCTTGGAGTCAATACCACACAGTCTGGTGGCATCACCCATCTTCAGATTTTGGGAGCACATGGATCCAGACTAAGGTGTAATTCAGTGATCTGCATTTCAAAAGCAGGGCAAACAAAATGAGCAAACTGTTGTATCTACACTTCAGAGGAAGCTGAGATCATGCACTGAGCTTTCTATTCTGAGATCCCCTAGATCTCTTTTCAGTAGCATGGTTAAAATGTCTCTCAAGAATGAGAATCACAGAACAGCTTGGGTTGGGAGGGACCTTAAAGCCCATCCATCCAGTTCCAACCTCTTGCCACAGGCTGGCAGCCACTGACCAGATCAGGCTGCCTAGGGCCACATCCAGCCTGGCCTTGAATGCCTCCAGGGATGGGACACCCACAGCTTCTCTGGGCAGCCTGTGCCAGCACCTCACTACCCTCTGAGTAAATAATTTCCTCTTTACACATAACCTAAACCTCCTCTCTTTTAGTTAAAAACCATTCCCCTTGTCCTAAGCACTCAGCTTTGATGGGTTAGAGTCAGTCTCTCAGGCTCCAGTCCTCAGAGATGTTTAAGACTCTAATTTGCATCCTCTCGGATAGAAATCTGGAGCATATTCACTTGTGGGATGATAGTGGGCTGTATTAAATACCGAGCTTCAACTAGTAGTCCAGAGACAGAAATCAGTCTCCAATTTTAGCTGGCAACAAGTCAGGCTCCTTGTAATTGATTATAGATGCACACACACTCATATGCATGCGTGCACACACACACATCCACACACACATTGGAATAACAGCTTTACTGTCTCATTCCACATATGTGTCTGGAATAACACCAATGGAGTCAACACTGTCACTGCACTGTATCCATGGCAGACTGGGGTTTTAGGATCCTACAGCAGTGAGGGTCCCATTAGGGGCATAGCTGACCTCCATGGGTTCCACCCTGCACCGCACTGCTGGGCAGCGATCCCAGGTATTCCACATCTGCTCTGCTAATACAGCCAGGAAGCGTTTTACATGCGTGCAGCACAAGACACGTGGGGAGGGCCTGATGGCACTTCAGGGACTGGAAAGTTGAACCCTGAGCTTTCAGTGTGCCATGAAGACATGAGCAGGCAAACCATGTCCTCGCTGCCACCTGGGAGCAGCAGGATGCTTCAGCCCCGCATGCACAGCCCCGTCTCTCCTTCCCTGCCCACCAAGGCCCAGCTAATTCAAGACAGCTCCGTGATACGCATGTGGGGAAGAAAAAGAATGAGGAAAAAAATTAAATGAAGTGGGATTTTAAACTCTCTAAGCCAAACAAAAAGGGGCTTTTGAATCGAAAAAATAAATAAATAAATAAAGGTCAAGAGAAACACACAGCTGGAGAAAAGGCAGAAAAATACCAATTACCTTTCTTTTTGATTGCTTGGATCAAAGATCAGTCATTCTTTTTCATATAATGTTTTGTATCCAGCTAAGGTGTGTATCTATCAGCTCTGAAAAAGATTTGCAAAACCATTTTTGAGAAAAAAAAGTAACTTTTGACCTATGTTGCAAGGCCAAATGCCAGCGTTCAGCTACTCTTTCATTTTGTGTTTTAACTTATTAAAAGGACATTTCACCATATACAATACATAAGGCAGAACTTAACCGCTGACCTTTCTGCTTGCTCAGATCCAGCACAAGGTTTTACCTTTTCCCCCCATCTTTTCTCAACTGATATTATCTAAAAATAAGCATGCAAAAAACAACCAACAAAAACACAGACCTGCACTGGTCACAACACAGCAGAGCAGTGCTGGCAGTTTGGCCCGAGGCCTCAGGAGTGCAGCTCCTAAGCCAGGTCAGGCAGCAGTCACTGCCTCTGGCAAAACTCACTGATGGGATCATCCTCGTGGCCCAAATAAAACGTGACACATTTATGCCAGACCAAAAGTCAGCCCCTTCTTTTACACAAGAGATCTAAGCACAGTGGCTGTGTAAATTCGACGTGGCTTTGATTGTAAAGAGCAGGAAATATGCCGGTCTTTCCTTCAAACACAAATCAAGTGATTTTTTTTTTCCTCATCAAATGGCAATATTAAAAATTCTGATGCTTTTTTCTGTCTCGTCTTTTCAGATTTCTTTCAAATTTATCATGAAAGCATTTGGCACTTCCTGCCAAACCACACGGAAACTAACAAAAATTGCAATAATAAGGAGGAAAAAGTACATCTTAAGAAGTGAGCTGGTATTGAGAACGGGACTGAGAAGTGTCTTTGCTGCTGGATTTCAGGTGACTATATATAGAAGAGAAATATTTTAGTTGGCTCCCTTGGACTGTGCAGCCACGTATCAAGCACTGGAACCTACCACGCAGTACACAGCCTATTTTATACCCTGCATCCTGGAAAATCAGCCTCTGCACATGCAAGCAGAGCAACTAATTGACTGGTAAATACAAACGTAGGTGTATCGAGCATAAGGAGCCCAGGTCCTACAAACTGGGGAAAAACAGGAGGGCTGGGGGGTGCTTTCATCCATTAATGGCAATGAAAGGCTTTTTCTGGAAAACTGGGCCATGTAACAGCTGCCACGGGGCGCTCAGCTGTGAGCTTTAACTGCCATTACACGTCTGCCACTCTGAAGGCTTTTACTCCTTATTAAAATAACATCAGTTGAAGCATCCTGGAACTTTTCTGTCCTCTTTGTAATCTATGAAATCTGGGTAAACTAGAAACTGCTTCAGCGCCAGCCGACTCAACAGCAATTGTGCCATCTCCATTACTTATAAGATGGAAGAAGTTGGAAGAAGTTACTGATACCAAGACAAGAGAGCTCCAGATCCATCTGAGTCCTACAATGGACGCAGGCTACAACAGTTCCAACAGTCTCAAAACTCATCAGCATCTTGCCATGAATTTAACATTGTAATATAAATATCTGATGGAAAACAGAATCTAAATCAAATACATATTTTTATCCGAAGCCTGTCCCAACTGAAATCAACAGCTAAACTCTTTGTGATTTGCAGGATCTAGACTGCACTCATAACATTCAAATATCCCACCCTTATATTTCAGTGTGGTTCCAGAGTGAGATGCTGTGGCAGAAAAGCTGAGTCACAGCCTGAAGCAGTGATGGAGCACCTGGGGGGAAGGCAGGGCCAGCCCAGGGGAGCCCTGGTATAAGCAATGTACCTGAGTGATGGAAGGGCTGGAGCCAGGATCCACCCCTTGCCAGGCCTCATTTAAGGGTTGGCAGCCCAGATGAGGGCATCTCATTGGAGATCCTTGCATGCTGGAGGCCTTCCAAATGTAAGCAGTTTTTCTTCCTTTGTTTCTGTGTCCACAGCTGCTGCATTTGGGCTTGTTCTCATTTGCTGAAGCCCAGGGTTGTGCCACTCTGCCATTATTGCTGTGCTTTTCACATTATAGCCTTACAGATGCAAAATGATCAGTATCTGTGATACCCAACAACTCTAACAGGAAGTTGGGTGCGTCTGCAGAAAAAGAGCATTTCGCATTTCTGCCAAAAATAACTACCCAGTGTCCTAAAAGCCCTGCACATCAAAAGTATCAAGAAGGAAATGCTCAGTACACAGATCAGCCTGTCACACCACCCCAGAGATCTCATGGGTTTTCTGAGTGCTTCCACTGTACAGTTTGTTTCCAGAAAATACCAAAAGCTTATTGCTGTGCTGCGTCTGTGTTAAAACTGAGGAGAAAGCATGGCCTAGTGGCTGGCGCATGGCGGGACAGCAGGACTGCACTGCTGGGAGTGCTGCAGAGCCCCCACCTTGCTGTGGGGCCCTGGCCATGGCCAGCATACCCCCAGAGGATCAGATCTAGACCAGGTCTACTTGAAGCTGAGAAATGCAGGAAGACTGTGAAGGTCGCACTTAAAACTGAAATATCCCATGCCTAGCTAACAGAAAAAGAGCTTGAAGTGATGATGACCTGCACAGTATGAGCATACACTGAGTGCATGGACATAGTGGAGAGCATTAAAGGAATGCTTTCCCTTTAGGTAGCTTGAATCCCAGCCTACCAAAGGCATGAGGTTCTGAGCTGTCTAACATCCTAATAGGCACCAGTGTAAGACACCAACATAGCATCTATAAACCCATAATCATCAGTCAAGACTGGAATACTCAGCATCTCTAAAGAAACTTAATTCTGAATACTTCAAAGAATCATAGAACCATTGAAGCAGGTAGCTTCAATGAGAAGCAGGTAGCTTCAATGAGAAGCAGGTAGCTTCAATGAGAAGCAGGTAGCTTCAATGAGAAGCAGGTAGCTTCAATGAGAAGCAGGTAGCTTCAATGAGAAGCAGGTAGCTTCAATGAGAAGCAGGTAGCTTCAATGAGAAGCAGGTAGCTTCAATGAGAAGCAGGTAGCTTCAATGAGAAGCAGGTAGCTTCAATGAGAAGCAGGTAGCTTCAATGAGAAGCAGGTAGCTTCAATGAGAAGCAGGCAGCTACCCCAGGACCAAAGGCAGCCCGGGTATTCCTTTCAGACAGACATCCCTCTGTGTTTGTTTATTCCCACATAATCCTTGGGCAGAAATTGTTACTCTGCATATTGTTCCCTCCAGAAAATTCTTCCTCAGCAATACAAAGCAAAGCGGGGTGTAAGGGTGGAGGTAATGGGAGATCTGTGCTGCTCTCCCTGCACCACATGCCACGCATTGAGCTGTGGGGTGCCTGTCCTGTTCTGCCATGCTTCACTTCATCTTGTTACACAAACGGTTACAATCTTGTAAATCAGTAATAAATTGCATCTGAACCTGTAAGTGATTAGTAAGAAATCACTCTGCTTCCACAGCCAAAGGTCTTTCACACAATTAATCAGTAAGGAGAGAACTGGGTGTTAACGCGTTCTTGAATTCCCTGCTAGACCAGTTTATGGAGACCCCCATAACAAAGGAGCTGAAACCAGGAGTGCAAAAAGTGTATGCCTACACACCACACACTGTCCTGGAGGAGCAAGAGCCAAACATTGCATTATGGTGAGCTGAAGGAAGGGACTGTGAGGCTGATCAGGTGCCCCCGTGCCAATCTATTAGAAACCTGAGCTGAGCTTTCCAGGCACTGTTTCCAGGGAACGGATTATGTGATCCTTGCAGGACATATGCACACATGCCCTGGCTTTCTTGTTCTGTGTTGTGGACTGGAGCAGTGAGAGAAACAACTGATTGTGCTCCCGAGTGTGATGTCCTGTTTGCTTGATGGATTTCAGTACTTAAATAGTTGGTTTTTTTATCTGAAGATAGTAAGGTCGGTGCAAACCCTGTCTGCATTAGGGAAGAAGAATCTGTACCAGCTGCCTGTGAGAGAAGTATACCTTCAGGTGTCAAAAGGATGATAGATGTTCTGTTTAGTTACTAGGTAAACCCTTTGTCTGCTCAGTCACTAGGTAAGGCACACAGGGCTGGAGCAGGGCCTGGCAGCTTTGTGCAGCTCTTCTGTGTCAATAGACACTTTGGGTAGCATACCTTGAAAGTGGAAAACTAGATCAGCCTGGGTGTGATGAGGAACTCCAGGCCACTGCGGGTTTGGTTTGTAGTAGCTTTCCATAACAAAGTCTTTTTTTAACTGACTTTTTCTGCTCACATATATTTAGATATGACTTTCATTCTGCAGTACTCCAATGCCAGAGAGTTTTGGCTGAGATTGTACGGGAAGGACACGTGTTTGAGTCATGCAGTTGGCTCTTTCTAGTTGATAGTAAGTTACTGAGAAAAGATGAAGTTTGTATTTAGTTTTAGTGAACGTGCAATGAGACCGAGCAAAATAATCCAAGCAGAAGACTCACATCATAAATAAAGAACTGATATCAGAAGGAGATGGAGTTCATTTTGTTAAACAAGGTTAGTTGGCTAAACAAATACAGAAATACTATGCTGATGGACTGAGCCTTAAGAAATACCAGGCAGAGATCTCTGCTTTCTCACTCCTACCTCCTGAGCTACACAACTGCTGAGGAAAGCAATGCCACTCGGTACTAGCACACATCTCTTCTAGATTAAAAGCAGAAAAACCAAAGGAGGTTGGAGATGAATTTTTCCTACAGCAGCTTGCACCTCATGGTCTGAACACTAATGAAATCTATAACAGATACCGCAGTGCCTCTAAATAGTAACTGCTGGCAGGAAAGGCAAGCAAGTGATAGCACTGCTCATTCACATCACTTTGCAGTTTCATCATTCCCCCAGATTTAACCTATTTACTGATGTGAGTCATTCAGTGAAATGTTTAAAAAAAAACAAAAAAGAATGGACGGGAGAAAGCTATATCTTTTTCAACAGGAAATAAATGGGGGGGAGGGAGGGAGGAACTGAAGAACAGTTACAGCCTGGTCAGGATTAGCTGAAAGTAACAGGAATAGGCAGTGCTGCTGCTTTTCATATTTCTGTCACAAAGGAACTACCAGAACAAATATTTAATTGGAGGGAAACAAGCCATTTAACAAACATTTAATTGAGGGGAAACAAACCGTGTTACCCTTCCCTTCAGGCAGTTTTGTAGGGGATAAACAGTCAATAATGTAATCTATTTTTCTCCCTTGAGCACTAGTGCTTATGTCTATTAATCCAGAGAACTATTTACTGGCTCAGATTCTCTGGCATCTTATCTTGTGGTGTGTCTTAACTTTGCAGGGCTTGTGGATTCTTGCAGAATCTGCTCCTCTCCAGCAAACCAGGTTTCCCTGTGAACAAGTCTGAATGTTGAAGCTGGTTCTAAGGAGAAAATAGCAGAGGCCAGAAGCCTCTGATGGGAAATAGCCTGAATGCATCAGAAAAATGTGCATGCATCATCCATAGACTCACATCTTTCAATCTGAGTCAGCAGCATGAACGATAAAAATTTTGTTTTCAGAATGAGAAGAGAAAAAGGAGGAGTGGAGAACAGAGGGGCTATAAGTTACCAGGCGTGGAACTGAGCTCCTCTATATTCAATGGCCGTTGAAGTGATTAACTTCAACTGAAGTTCAGCCAGGTCTATTCCTATCCTCATCCCAATAACCTACATTTGTTCAGAAATAAGCCCTCAGTTATTTGCAGACCCCCATCCCAATTCTAGATCAAGATGTAGCAACAACCACCCAAAGAGACTGCCCGAGGGAATCCTTCCCAAGATCTAATGAACCAATGAACCATCCCAGATTTTCCTGCTGTGGGGTCTCTGGGCTGTTCGCATCCCAACACAGCTCAGGCAGGATGCAAAATGCTCTGTGCAATGCAGCACGATGCAAGTACCTAGCAAGACTGTCCTAATCCTTCCCAAGTTCTCATCAGCTGTATGACAGCATTCTCCTCTATACAGGATTGTACACAGCCAGCTCATGAGCTCTGCATCTGTAGCTCATATTGAACCTATTAGTTTGTATTTAACCATCCATTGCTACACTTCCTGGGTGAATTCCAAGCCAACAAGGAAGGCTTTGGAACCACGCTATGATAAAACACCCTCTTGCCTAAAATAAAGATAAAACTTTCTTATGTGTGATGTGATCTCATCTGACTACAGAACACATTCAAAAGCAATTGGCAGGCCGTTCCTTCAGCTAGGAACACAGACTGAATGGGAATACTGTTTGTCTTGCAGTTGGAGAACTAGCCACAGACAGCTGGAAGATACAGCAGTAGCAAATTTGAAGGCCAAGATCACTGCAAGTCTTTCTGAGTGGTCTCAGAAGGAGAGTGACTGCCAACGTGAATGAAATGCCCCAGCTAATAAACACACAGCATAAAGAAACCATATGAAGCCTCTGGTATCTTCTGCAAGGCCAGATTCAGTAAGGTATTTCGGTTACTTAATCTCAATTAAACCACTGTAGACGAGACATCTGCCCAATTTAAAGGAAAAAAAAAGAAAGCACAGAGACAGAAGCAGACATTGCCTCTCAGTGAAACTGCAAAACCTCAGTGAGCCTGCTCTAAGCCGGACAGTCTGTGTCCAGGCCAGCACCTTGAGCTCCTGGGGGCAGCTTCCTCATTATCCTTATGGGAACTCCATCATAACCACACCAGAGAAGAGCGGGTCGGTCAGGACCTGCACGAACAGGCATCTACAGCAAATAATATGGCAGAGAAACTGCAAATAATGTGGCAGAGAAAACATCTTAGTGGCAGCCACCTGCATCTTGACTCCAACATCAACTGCTGTTTCTGAAAGTATGGCAATGCCTACACTGTGCCTTAAAGGGCAGGAGAGAGCACTGAGGCTTACCTCCAAGGGAAGAACTTTTAACAGGGTTTGGATTTTACAATGATTAAGTGAGGTTAACAAACAGATAGATAGGGCTTTATTTCTTAAACCATCCCTCCATTTGACAGCTGAATCCTAAGTCTCCAGTTCTTGTCTGCACAACTCTAACTCCATACTCAGTAAGTCAGACAAAATCATCCACGACTGAACAGCCAGGCAGACAGAAACACCACTCAGTGCAGCCTGTGCTGAGCAATGAGGGAAACAATGAGAGGTGATTAATAACCCCAGTGAGCTTCAAAAGAAAGCATAAGCTCTACAACAGTGCATTTGTTGCAGAAGGGGCATTTAGAAGAACGCCAGGGAAGGGCTTGGTGGAGGGTTTACAGCAGGAAGGGAGAACTGGGAGGGATGGAGGGGAGCTGGGATCCTGGACACAGCTCCTTGGCCACTCACACCCATAGGGTCTGCGAGGGGCTACAAAACTCAGCACAATCCTGCAAACCAACGTGAGAAATACTGGGAGCAAAGAAAAAGACCGAAGTCTGTGGGGAAAAGGAGTGGACAAAACCCTCTTAGAGAATCCCAGATTCCTGCGATGATAAAGTGTATCATAGCTGAAGATAAACAAAGTTGCAAAGTAAGTGCACAAATATACAGTGTGGGCTGCTTGGAAGGTCACTAAACCAGAGGAGAAGGGACTGCTTTAATTTCCCCTTTTACCTGGAAACAAAAATAAACCAAGAAAACAAAACAACCACACCATCTTTTTTAAAGGGTTGGAAAAAGCCTGTCTGAGAAGGGGGGCGGCCGGGAATGCCTTGCTGAAGGGCTGCTCTTCTCCACCCCCAGCAGCAACACCTCATGTGTCTGTTACCAGGCTGCTGGATGCATGCACAGTGTGGGAGAGGCGGGCTGAGGAGTGAGAGGACGTGAAGTTTGCTGTGCTGTCCAGAAGACGAAAACACTAGTGCTGTTTATAGAGGGAAACCCGATTCGTCAGCCCAAATGAATTCCTGTGCTAATCCATGCAGGCTTCATGTTTTCCACCAGCCCTAGCCACTGTAAAGACTATCTTTAGGAGGCACAGTGTGTTTGGAAAGGAGCAGCTGGAAAGAGGGGACGCTTATGCCATCTTGGAAGGCTTTCTGGTATGGAAAAAGAGGAATGCTCTCCTGGGTCTCCCCACAAAATTAAAGCATCTTCATCCAGAGCAAAACAGTGCCAAGCACAACAAACAAAAGCGGCTTTCCCCAATTCTCCTGGGCAGCCTTGCTGCAGGATTCACAATGGTTTCCATAGAACTTGTTTTGCTATCAAAACAAATTCCATCCATCCAGGCATGATGGTTCGCACCGCTTTCTGAAGACAAGAAAGTTAATTTTCTCACTTCTTTGTCTGCCAAAGCATTTCTGCCTGTGTGCCACAGCCAGGGACTCCCTGGATCACTGTGCATCTGCCGCTGGCTGAAGGCAGTGTGGGTCCTGAACAGAGACATCTCGAGAGGTGCTGGTGAGGACACACAGCAAGCAGAGCGACCTCTGCAGTAAGGCTGGGGCAGACACAGCCCTTGGTTAACCATTCCCACTCCTCACCCCAGAGTCACCGAGTGCAGCATGGTCATGTGTGGCAGTGGGAGGCTCCTGCAGGAGCCCGGCCATCAGCTGAACGCATCTCTCATTGCATGGGAGGAAATGAATGTCTTCTTATATTGACCACAACATGACAAAACACTTGCAAATATTACAGTCTAACTGGGATCGATGGCTACCCGGTTTGCACTGCAGAGGGGATGCTGCCTATCGAGAATGCTGAATGCAGAAGGGGTTTCTTCCAGCCCTGTGCACAGCCAGTCACACTCAGTGGTGATTTTGGAAGAGCAGAGATGCTTTTCTGCATGACAGAACTGGTAGAAGCACTAAAAGCTACTCCTCCTCCAAACCAGCCCTCCTCACAGGCAGTCCCCTTGGCTTGTCTGCTGGCTGATAGCCCCTTGGTACTCATTCCAAGGAAGAAGACAGCACCCAACTCAAAGCCAATGCATATGTGTAAAGAAGAAACCAGACAAGGAAAAACTAATGGAAGTTTAAAGAAAAAAAGACACACAAGACATAATGTAGTTAAAAACTATAAATCTCAGAAGTCTTCTCTGACTTGCCCAGCTCCTCATCTGATTCAAGCCATGCCAGTCTGCTCCGTGGACCTGCCCAGTGCCCACGTTTTCAGACAATTTCCAGCCTTTAGCAAACATCAATCTGTACAAATACATAGTAACTCCATATCCAAGGACTTGAACTGAAGGACACACCTAAGCCAACAGGACAGCTTCCTCGGGCAGTGCCTGCTACCTACAGAAATGCCAAGCCTTATTTTGGGGTGGTGGGGCAGACCTGTGACTCGTGTGACTGAAGCTGTGCACCCACTCTGTACACACAACATCTGAGGGCAGGAACTGCTCAGCACCAGAATCTCCACGCTCACCTTCAGAGCCTGCTCCCTCCACATAGGAATGGGAAACCCCAGGGGGCTGCGAGCATCCCCCAGGCAGTGGGAGGTATCTGACTGGACAGGAGAGCAGCACTGGGTGCATCATTGTGCCTCCTCCAGCCATGGGGCTACTGAGCCTCCTGGAGCTGGGCTCTTACAACATCCCCAGTGCTGCATTGCTCATAATGACAGCCACCGAACCCAGGGGGAGGTTAACTGTCACAATACTTTCACCATTGACTCCCCTTCTTTTGAAGTGGCTCCCCCCTCATTTAGTCATTTTCACTCTTTCCTAAGAAACTTAGAAACCACCTAAATAAATCAGCACTGATTGAGACACTGCAAATGTCATAAGAGTCATTCATGTGTCTCACTATTTGTCCTACGTTTGACTCGATTCATTCACGAATGAAGTCATTCATCATTAAGAAACTGCACCAAACCACACCGCCATTTGGGAATCTTTGACTAGGCTCCCCTGGCACAGATAATCAGAGGGAATGATTGCAAGTTCACACTCCTCTAATTTAGTGCTTTTGCCCTGCTCCAAATTATCCTCTGCAAGTTAAAAACGAAGGCTCCTTGCACAAAGGAAGAGCAAGTCAACATGGAAGCACTGGAAAAAGATGAAGCCATACAGTGTCACCTGGTTGTCCCTGCACAGCTACAAAGTACCCCTGCCATGAGGTGCACCGTGGTGCATGCCAGGTCTGCTGAGTACCTCCCCTGCCATGAGCCAAAGCGTGCCCAGAGCACGGGATCGGACGCTGTGCCCTGCCCTTCCCTGCCACACCTGCCAGTTATCCACGTGGGAAAATTCTCCCTCAGATGCAAACCTATCACTTGAGTGTCCATGGGCAGAAGGCAGTCATAGTCTTCCTACTGAATCTAGTTCAATGGCAATTTCATCGTAAATAAATGGTGTTTGTTCAGCTGAGGGCAGATTTTAGTCCATTTTGGAGTGCAAACAGTTTCCAAATTAAAAACCCACAAAAAGACGTGGCTTGATTAAAATGGGAACTGTGTGGATTAAGAGAACCTGCAGGGAGATGGAGAGTATTAGGCCAGTTTCTCACTTAGTGAATTAGTGCTGCTCCTCTGAGTCACATGGGCATCACCCCCGAAGTCCTTTGATCCTCAATGCTTCTGCTCTAAGTTGTAGTAGCTGAAGATTTAACTCCTTTATATCTAACATAATCCACTGCTTAACTCTAACTCGGGTCCAAGTTTTCAAAGTCAATGTTATCAGACCATTAGTCATATGAATACAGAGTGGTCAGAGTTTTAATTGCCAGACTGTAGTATTTGTAGTAGACGTGCACCTACACTGAAGAACAGGACAGTTTCCAAAGCTGGGAAGACTTGGATTTGGGTTTTTGCACAGACCCCTTTCGAAAGAGGCTCCATCTGTGAAACTCACAGCTGGATATATGCCCAGATTTCTGTGCTTGCAAAATTGAAGCATGGGGACTTAGAGAGATGATTCAGACACAACTGCATTGTTTACACATTTTAGGTTGGCTTTTACCTTTCTCTGGCTTCTTCTTGGCAAACACAGAAAAAGTTATATTACAAAACGAGGGACTGTGACAGTTAGCAGCTGGTTGAAAGCTCACATTAGAAGCAAGTATGCTGGGAAGGGAACTTTACGGTCTTCGAGCATTTGCTTTCTTTCCCCTATCTCTGACGTCCCTGCTGGCGTGACTACAGATGTGCTGCTTGTTTTTCAAATCACAGAAGTAGTACTGACCTATTAGGTCATTTAGTGCCTCTCATAGCCAATGCATGATTGTCTTGTGCATTTGTCCAGTCTGCTTTTACAGCTCCTCTAAAAGCACACTCCATCCAAGCTAGAGCGTAGAAGTCTCTTGGAACTGGTGAGTAACCAGCAATATCAAGTGACCCAGTACTGTAAGGCCACACCAGCTTCTGCTGGGCAGAAAAGTGGCTCTTGCTGCTCAGAGTTGTGTAAGAACATTGCCTTTGACAAGGAAATTCAGATCATTTGTCCCTTTTATTTTAAATTGCTAAAGATTTATAAATAATGATAGTATAGGAAATAAAGCATGAAAAGCAAGTGAAAGAAAAATGAATTTTAAGTCATTCACCAACAAGGCTTCATTCTTGTGAGGCACAAACAGCTACATGGGCCGCAGGTGCCCCAGCAATTGCTGTTCTGCCTGCCAGCAACTGCCCTCAGCTGCAACAGTGCTGCTGGTGTGAAACATGCTGGGAACCCTGCTGTTCTTCTATAGCAGAAGGCTTTGTAACTGCTTTTCAGTTTGCACCACGAGCAGGCTGTGTATCTTTAAGACTTTTGCCAGGCATCTTATTTCACAACAGTTAAATAAATGTGCAGATGTTGTCTCAACTTTCCAATGCAATGGAGCTCTACAGCTGCCTGCAAGATTTCGGAAGTGCAGTTTGAAAACTGCCGGAGCTGCCTGTTCCCTGACCCACACAGCAGGACGGGAATCCTCCCACTGTACCGGGCTTTCAGGGGAGAAAACATCTCTACCCTTTCCTCACTTTTATGCATCCTTAACACTAACAGCACCTGTACCAAGTGAAACTGTGAAGAGCATCAACACCCCACACGGGTGCTGAAGGCTCGTGAGTGATGCCCCTAATAACCATGAGGCTGGTTTTAAAATCAGGCAGTCAACCCCTGCTGCATCCTTTTGCCTGTCTGGATTCTGGGAGACCAAGACACGGTCCCAGTTTTAATGTTTTGTTGCTTTTCTTGGATCAAATTGAAAAAAATCACTGAGAGAAAAAATCTCATTCTGATGCAGCTGCCTGCACAGGGACTTTCAATCACTACCAGCATTCCAAGACTCACAATGAAATTGCAAAGAATTAGCAAAACCTTCAAGCTGCCACGTGGACGCAGATTGCTGGTTACACTGACACTCAATTGCAAAGCATTGATCTTAAAGGGGAGATAACAGGATACACTGTGAAGACAAGAGAGCACCCAGCTGCTGGTGTAGCTCTCGGGGGAAGAGTTCCCCCCCCACAACACATCTTTCTAATAAATGAATCCAGCACGTTGCATCATCTTTGTGGGAAGTAATGGCATCGGGAGTCATTTTGAGGTGGTAAGCTGAGCTCATACGATTATTACCCATATGAGAATCCACTCTATGACACAGACCTCAGCTACCTCTACAAGTTAACCAGCTGAGAGGCACTGGTGCTGCTGGAGACACCCTCCCTGTGCAGCCATGGCCGTGCTGGTACAGAACACTTCCACAACGCAGCTGGTGGTGCTTCCCTGCCTTGGTAGCAGACATGCTGATTGCAGCGGTTTTGCACCAACAGAGCTGTGTCTGTACAAGGGCTCTTACCATAATAGCTGCGTTAGCAAAAGAAAATCAGCCACCTCAACCAGCACAGTTATGTGGTAAGCTGCCTCAGACCAGCCTTGTGAAAGGTTTCCAGAAAGTGCTGCTCCAGCTCAGTGCAAAATGGTAACTCTAGGAATTAACCCCCATTCCCGCTTTGCACAGTTCTGTTAGAAGCCATTTCCTATCTTCACATTGCTCATTTTCAACAGCCTCCATTTAAAAAAAAATGTTGTCCAAGCAGTTATGACTTGGACTGAACTGAAAAACTCTGTGCAGAACACTCAGTGTCACCCCCAGATGACAGGAAGACCCCTGACTCTCTTTTCCTCACACCCCGCACTTGATTTACAACAGCTTTGCTCTTTCTTCAGGCTGTGTCCTAAGAAATAAGACTAAAAGGAGAGAGCATCTCTGCCAGTCCTCCTGTTGGCACATGTGAGCAGTGGGTCACACCTACACTGTGCCTCATTGCTATCCCTGCACCTGCACACAGGATGTGGCTCGGGGTCCTGGTAGCCTGGGATCCCTCAGGCCAGCTGCCGTTTTACCAGTGACATTCTGCATCACCTTGGGCAAATCACTCAGCAGCGCCGTGCTCCACTCCATCCATCTGTATGAGCAGGGGAGAAGCCCTGCCTGCTGCTTTCTGCAGTGGAATTATTTCAGCTTGTTACTGTTCCTCTGCACTGAGCGAATAGTGTCACTGGACTGAAAAATGTTATTGTTGTTATCCTTTTAAACTGAAAGTGGATAGAGCCTATTTTGGCAGATGTCTTCCAACAGATGGGTGTCTATGGTCTTCTTTATAAGAGCTGTCTGCTGTCTGTGATTCAGACCGTCTAAGGAATGCCATGAGCGTGGAGTAAATGGACAGCAAGTCTGGGAAAGGACTTTATTGTGGTTTAGAAGCTTTCAATTCCTAAATGCATGAACAAGTTCTTTTTTTCAAGTGACTCTGCCAGCATTTCAAAACTATCACTGAGAACTGCTTGATGCCTTCCGAAAACTAAGGGCTTTCTGCTGATAACTGTCCACTGGTTAAACCTTAATACAGCAGCACATCGTGCAGACCAGGCTTTATTGTCCTGGTGCATCAGCTCCTGGTGGGACTCTGCCCATTGAGGCACCAAGAGAGCATCCACGCACCCATCCTGCACTGTCAGTTCTTGGCAGCCGTGCCCGTGGTCTCCTAATGGAGTCTGCATGTTCTTTTGAACAGGAAATGCTTTGTAACACAACTTGCCTGTGGGCACTTACTGCACCAATTACAGATTACTGAGCTCAAGAACAAAGAGGTGCCAGTGGAACTATGGTTTTAATCACTTGATTCATTTTCTTCCTTCCTCCACTGCTGATTTGAGATGTATGGGTTTTTCTTTTTCTCACTTAGTTTCCTTTTGCATGTTTTTAGGCAGCAGGACAGACACTCAAAGTCTACTGGGAGAAGGGCAGTCTTGAAAAGGAGCTGAATTTTCAGTGACACAACACAGGAGACCTGCTTCCCAATACAACCATCCTTCTCCTTCCATCTCTTTGCTCTTTTTTTCATATCACACCCAGCAAAGCAGGTACCTGGCATGTGACTGCAAGACTTCAGTCCTAATGCAACACACACAAGAGCAGCAATCCAAAATGAAGCACGCAGTGTACCCTATGAGTGGCATAAGGTCCCAGCAGAGAACAGAAAGTCTGGAATAAAGTCAGAGCATCAGGGATGGGTCTGATGAATACACAGCTTTGCTGGTGTGCTTGAGCAAAATGCTTCAGAGAACAAACGTGCTTCACGTTTGGTACAACCCTGTCTGAGCAGAAATGACCACACCTATGAAAAGCAGTTCTAATTAAAAACAGAGCATGGCTTTTTGTGATGCAAATTGCTGCCCTCACTGAGCCGACGCTCATTTGTAACATGCAAATTCACTCCTGTCTAAAACACGGGGAAACAGGGACATTTCCCTCCCTGCCCTGGGTCACTCTTTTTCTCTGTGCATTTGTCAAGTGCAGACACACGATGAAGACAACTATAAACCAAACTAAAGCACCCTGCAACAGCCCCCACCTTCTGCAAGGAGAGAGAAAAGCTGCTCAGAAAAAAGTCCTCCTGTCCGTAGAGGAAAGAATTGCACTTGATTTCAGACTCTGGATTTTCTAGTAGTTGAATGACAGAACGCAAAAAGAAAAAGTAGAGATCATACTCCCAAGTGAGGGCAATGGTTACTCTGGTGGGGACGAGCACTTTGCTCACAGCAAAGAGGGTGCGGGTGAATTACAGACACGCCATTGCACACATTGCAGATGCAGAAGAAACTTCTCAGACCAACTGATCTGCAGTTATCTCTGGAATACGTGAGTTCACAATGAAACACCTCTGCCAACCATCAGTCTGATTGCACTGCACAAACATCTGCCTCGCTTCTTCCCATTAAAGATTACTGGTGCACCAAAAATCACTTAAAGATGCTGTATCGCGCAGACAGTTCTGAGTGTCAGATGTGGTTAGATAGTTACCATCTGAATAATGACAGCCTCTTTTCTTTGTAAAGTAAAAAGCACACAGTGTGACAGCTAAAGCCAAAACGACTAAATCTGGTGCAGGCAGGTTGATAAAACAACAGCTACACGTCCATTTATTTGTATGTGGAAAAACCTAACACCACATCTACACCGAACCTCTACAAGATGCTTCCAGATCATGTGGCATCTGAATGCTTTGCCTGCAATACATTCACACTCTTCCTGCTCTTCTCACACCACCCCAGTACCTCTGTGTGACAGATGGGAGCTGTGGCAGGCAGCTGAGCAGCTACCCAGGGCTGAGCAGGAAACCTCTGGTTCTGCAGCAGAAGCACAGCCAGCGCCCCGGGCCACAGCCACTCCTGCTCTCCATTCTGCCCTGTGCAAGTCAACACCGATGCATTTGGGATGGAGTTGCAAATAATCAGTTTTTATTTACAACTTCTACTGCAGTGGTTGGTTTTAGTGACAAGTTTTACAAAATTGAGGCCTTGGCTGAAACTCTACCTTCCTATTGTCTTCACCTGCATTTGAAACAAATTACCCAAGGTGAGAACTGATGGAGCAGGGCCTGTCCGAAGGCACACAAGAAATTCATGGCAGAGCTCAGAACAGAAGCAAAGTTCAGAACATTAAGGCTGTGTGTTAACCATGAAGGCAGAGGACAAGAGGTGATAAGAAGAGGTCAGAGATGCAGAAGGGTTGAAAGCTGGACTGTCAGCAGAAATATGGAGAAAGAAGAACAAAGAGGAGGGAGGAGGAAGATGGGGGAAGGGAAAAGGAGAGAAGGGAAGTGAAAGACACCAGAACAGTCACTGCCTAACATCTGAACATCAGCGACAGGGCAGCGTACTCATGCCAAGCCAGGCTGGGGAACCATCACCTCAGTATCTGTCTCTAAGAGATCACAACAAGACCTAACGGCTTGCTTTATCTCAGAAGAGTTTTCTGGATAAAAGGGATTTGAGGCAAAGCCTCCATAATCCTCTGGGTTTGGTTTCTTTTAGTACTATGAAGCACAAAAATAAACTTTCTAGTTAGGAAAAATATGGCTTTTGTTAAGTTCTGAGTCACTTCTCCCCAGCAGCAAACAAAGTGGCTTTTCAATTCAAGTCTTGAACATTTCAGAATCAAATGTTTTGCAAAGTCCTAAAGTAAATCACAGTTTTCCAAGTCACACTTCTAACTGATGTAGACTCACTGAAGTCAGTAAGGAGCTGGATGTGACCAGTGTCACCTTGCTTGATTTGTGCAGCAGAATTGATAAATTCATCTCTAACACTCAGGCAGAAGCCTGGAATTTCATTTCTAACTTGCTGCTTTTCTGCTTAGTGACTCCTCATAGCACAGAGGTCAAGCGCATCCCTTTGTAAGCTGTGCTGTGTTTACATGTTTCTGGTCTGATTCAAAATCCATTGAAACTCATGTTGTGGTCTGTTTTGGGAGCTCATTTAAGTGAATTTGGGCTTGACTAAAGTTTGCTAGCTTTAACTTCGTCTTTCCTCCTTTCTGTTTCCTTTACAAGGTTTGTGCCAAGTATTTCTACACAGAACCCCTCAGCTAGTCATATTAAAAGTACCTTGCAACACTGCATTCATTTTTATCACCAGAAAGATTATCTTGCTTTGCTATCATGCCCCATTCTCTGAACGGGAAGTGGATTTTCTTAGCTGTTTTCGTGCAGGTCTAGTAAATTTCCTAAATCAAATTCACTGTTGCAGCCCAATTTGACACTTCTCTTCAGACAAAGAGATGACTGGCAAAAACTCTGTATTTTACTGTCACGGCACCAAAACTCTATCAATCACATTTCAAACAGAGACCAATGGAGTAAACAACACATTCTACCTTGTCCACAAAAGCAGCAGAACTGTGTATGACGCAACCACAGAGCACTCAGTACCTCAACCTGGGAAAAGAATTCTTTCATGGGCACAATTTTACACCTCCAGTGGGTTTCTGAAGGAGAAATCTCAAATCATGCATGCAATTACCTAGACTGTAAGGATACGACCAGTGAATACATGCAAAAATCAGGTCTTTACTTTGTAAGAACACTATATTAGCAGCAATACACCAAGCAATCTCACTCTGCTCCAGTAAAATCAATGTGACTAGTGCTAGTGGCCTTCATGACTGCAACAACCAGCAGCTAGTATTAACTTTGCATTGATTTCCTCTTGAAAGGAACAGTCCTACTATTTTATTAAAAGAACCGACCAACCAGTTTGCCAGTATCTGCCTACCTAAGAATAAGCAGGATATGTTCAAAGAAAGCTTTACTCCAGCTTATTTTCATTCCTAAAGGCTAAATCTGCAAAGCTCACAACAAAGAAACAGCGTTGTTTTGCTTATCAATGTCCTACTGTTCATCTAGAACATCTGCAATAGTTTTGCCTGCAGCACAACCCCATTCATTACAGGCCTTGATAGACTGTTCAATGGGGGTTTTTGGTACAAAATGTACAGAAGCATTTTACAGAGTGGACTTTGCCCTGATATGAATAATAAAAAAATAATTTAAAAGTGCATTTTGTCTCGATTTCTCCATTTTCCAAAGTAATGCTTGGCAAATGGAAACAAAATGGCAACAGCTCGAAACCTGACAGCCCACTCCATGTCACAAAGCAAGACAGAGGGTTTCTGCTGAACACTGCTTTTTGCACAGTAGCTGTAGTGCATTGCCATCTACCAAAAATGCAACCGATTAAAGACAAAAACCATGCTTATATGAGCAAACAGCAAATACACACACTCATCAGAAGGAGGCCACATCATTGTTGTACCAAGGTGGGATTTATAAGCCACCCCTTCCTCCAACCATCAGACCCATATAAGAGAAAAGTGGTGCTTACCGTCATCCAGGTATGCTTGGTCCAGATTCTGTTCCTGCTTAATAGTGACTCCAGCTGGTAATACTTCTTTCTGGTCGCTGACTGGTGGTCCATTTTTTGCTGCCCGTTGGCCTGAAGCTGTCTGCTGCTGGATCACGGTAGGATATGAACTCGGACTTAATCTTTGTGCTTGACTGACTTGGGGCTGGCTTGGTCTTGCAACACTGGATGTAAAATTTTCACAGCACATGATGTGCTGAAATTCCTGGTGACTTCCACACCTCAGCTGCTGGTTGGTTGGAGAGTAGTGAATCACTGGAGAAGACTGCTGGTTGCCTGGAGAGTGGTGGAGCACAGCTGACGTTTGGCCTGGGGAACCAGCATGTACTAGCACTGACCTATGGGCATCTGAAATAGCAACAGGTGTAGCCATCAAACTGGATTGCTGGTAGCCCAGCTGGCTTGGGCTAAGGCTCTTGCTTCTTTGGTACACTACTGCAGCTGGGTTCTGCTGATGGTAACGAGAATCAGGAGAAGAAAGGCCCGAGCGCAACTGCTGGCAGGGAGCCATAGTGGCCACAAGACAGGAAGGGGATTCGGTGACCATTGTGTGCTGTGAATAGTACGGCTGTGTTACTGTTCCCAGGCCACTGTGTACTGTATTGCAGATTAAGGCTGGATCATAGTCATCAATGGGCTCTGTTTTGATTGATGGTACTACAATAAAGCATGCAAAGGATGTTATTTGTAACAAGCTGATGAGAAACAGAGAGCTTTTCCTGAAGTAAAAAGAGATTTAAACAATTCACAAGACCTGCATTCGCAGGCTCATATCACACAGGCATTAAGCTTAACAAAACATACACACGCAATTGTGAGAGGCTCTCACTTGAAAGCATTTTGTACTAAGATGTTCCAGAAAGTCTTTAATCAATTATTTAACCATAAATTTCTGAAAATTGAAAAATACAATATTTTAACTCTCATATTAATTCATTTAAGAGTCATTCTGGAACATAAGCAAAATAAGAAACACCCACAAACAGGTGTTTCATGTCATATTTGCATCTGAAAAGAAGAGTGAAAGAACAGGCATTCTGTGATAGGTACAGCACTTCATTTTTCTGCTTAACATTTAGCCAGTGACCAAAGGCAGTGCTGAACTATTTCACAGCTGTCTTTCAGGTCTTTTGCTACAAGTAACATTCTCAGTACAAAGACCACCACTTAGAGAAAGCTGCCTGAATCTTGGTAGGGGTAAATGATGGTCTTCTGGTCTTCTATAGACAAATTCTGACATTTCTAAGGCCTTTTTTTGTTTGCTTGTTTGTTTGGTTGGTGGGTTGGTTCAAACCTTTCTAAAGCTCAGTACAGAAATATCATACAATGGAAACTACATGATGGTTAAGCAACAGCGTAACCTGTTTGGGAAGTATAAGCTTTTCTACACCATATGGTCTGTTTCAAAGGTTGTGCTTAAATTGTACTTTTCAGTATTATTTAATAGGAGAACAATTTAGCACTACGTGAAACCACTGTATCAGTGATATCCTACACAACTCATATAGCTGAGGAGAGGATCAACAACTGTTAAATTGCAGCAGATTAAAACAGAACCAGGATGAATGTCTGCTTGTTCTTAGAAACCAGTCAAATTAAGACATCATTCTGAAGCTTGAAAAAAATCTGGTACTGTTATTTCATGCTTTCTGTTTTCACAAGCACAATACTCTGATTTTCTCACAATGTTTTTCTCCCAGCCAAAGCTAAGAAATTCTGGGAATCTCATTAGTAATCCTGTTGCGTTTACTGTGAGATTGCTCACCAATTCCCAAGAGTTAAAACATCACAAAAGCACTTGTATTTTTCTCAACAACTTCCATTCTGAAGAGTATATATTACTCTTCTTCCTCCATACCAGGCCCTTGTTAATTTTCCCAGATCCAATGTTTTCTTACTGTTGTACACGTCAGCAATGCTCACTGTTATCACAGGGTCAAATCATGTCACAAACTGAGTCTGCTCCCACTGAAGTTGTTGGCAAACTCCCATCAGGCGAATGAGGCAGAAACAGTCCACGGCCTATATAACTGTCCCCTTAAGTTTATGGGAAATTCTCAATCTGAAATCACATGCATCCTTTAAACCAAACAGATATTGAACACTTATTTGCAATTAGCTGAATCAAATCAGCAAAATTTAGATCCTCATATAATAGGGAAACAACATAGTGGAAAATAAAATCTTGCTTATGAGAAGTAGGCAACAACTTGCTCTGTCCTTGAGAATTACCTGGGTGATAGGTAAAGTGCTGGGGTTGGCTTCTTTTTCTTTTACCATTGATGACATAGAAATTCACCTTCACAGGTGTGCGAATGTGCTTGTTCCGGTACTCCGGTATTTCTACAAAGAGCATGCTCTGAAACAGTGAAGGGTGACAGCACAGAGTTAGTAACAGAGGCCAAGAACAGACTGCTGCGTGCATCTCCCCCACTGCGTGCCCAGGGATAAAGGAAGAGAAACCTTCCAGTTCATCCCTAGAAAGAAGAGTATGTGAGGAAGAAAGAAAAAAGAACAGACGGTGAAAAACAGGAATATTTTTAGCATTAGGAAATTGGTTTGTACGTGCTGTATCCTCTCCAGTACTTGATGTTGTCCTCAATTTGCAGAGAGAGATCTCAGCTCCAAAGAAAAGACACAGAATGGGTGCTTGATAAACAAATGAGTATTGTAGATTTCCCTCTCTGTGTTTGAATAAACTGGGTTATTCTATACATTTCTTACTTACAGCCAGACCGTGATTCCATGGAAATTAACAGTGAGTGCCCCATTCTCTTCTGCAAGGGCAGGCATGGCCCATGGCAATGCAAGTGCTAGCTCCTAAACGTGCTGAGCTACTACAGTACAGTCCCAGTAGCAAAGTGAACAATGAGACTCATTCCCTTGAAAGACCAACGTTAATTTTAAATACTGCAGTGCAAATCCTGTCCTGCACAGTACAGTGCACCCAAGACTTCCACATAGGCAAAAGGAAGTCAGGACAGCCAGCATCCTGCAGAGGACTCTTTCAAAACTGGGCTGATACAATAGAGTCTTCTGCGAGAACACAAAATCTAGCAGTCATTCAATTTGCTGTGGGTTACTGCTAAATGAATAGTTTCTTTTTGCAGCACATCTACTACTGAAGCATTTGACATTTGTTCCTCAGAGCAGTCAGATAGCAGCTCTTTCTGTTGAGACACTCTTTGGAAACTACCCCTTGAATACAAGCTGCTGTCTGAGAAGCTCAAGGAGAGGACATCCAGTGTTTTGCATACTTACAGGCTGGCTCTTATCTTTATCCACTGTTGCTTCCATTTCCCAGATCTGCTGCCCATCTAGAAGAACATTACAGTATTAACCTAACAGTATCTTCTTAAAATCATATGGCTTACAAAGAGAAAAGCAACAAATGAAGAGCAAAGCTTTCAAAATTGACTTAATTTCAACCAAAAGGAACAGCTTTTAATTTAAATACATCATTGAACACTTCTGTCACCAGGAAAAGGCTGACATATTAAAATTAAATGTTTATATAGAAATTAAGCAAACCGAGGAATGAAACATTCCACACAGGTGCAACATCTGCTTTTTAGCAGACTTGATTTCAGACAGCTTGACTGAGGGAGGGCACCAGAAGGTCACATACCTCGTTAATGGTCACACTGGGTCAGGGGTGCAGCAAACTTTCTGCTGCTTTAAGCTAAGACCACACAGTTCCCCACCAGTGCAATAGACACAGTGGGGGTGAGGAGGTAAAGGAAAGCCCAAGTAAAAATTCAGCTCTGGTTCACAGAGACCGTAGCATGCAAAATGACTTCTAGAGGTGCTGGACTGTGAAGATGGCACATGCTCTGAGCGTAGGGTTTTTTTCTAGAATTAGTTCAACAGGGACAGATTACTGATATAACTGGGAAGTCAGCTACAGAATCACGGGACCTCAGAAGTTGGAAGGGACCTCTGAAGGTTACTGAGTCCAACCTTCCTGTTAAAGCAGGTTCCCTCCAGTAGGTTGCACAGGAAGGCATCCAGATGGGCTTTGAGCATCTCCAGAGGAGGCTCCCCAATCTCTCAGGACAGCTGTTCCAGTGCTCTGCCACCCTCACAGTAAATAAGATTTTTTTCTCATGTTCATATGGAACTTCCTATGTTTCAGTCTGTGCCCACCTACCCTTGTTCTGCTGCTGGGCACTGCTTGAAGAGCCTGGCCCTATCCACTTGACTCCCACCCCGCAGATATTTATCAGCATTGGTAAGATCCCTTCTTAATCTCTTCCAGGATTAACAGTTCCAGTTCCCTCAGTCTTTCCTCATAAGGGACATACTGCAGGCTCCTATACATCCCTGTAGCCCTCCGCTGGACTCTCCCTAGAAGATCCCCATCTTTCTTGAAGTGCAGAGTCCAGAACTAGACACAGTACTCCAGGTGTGGCCTCACCAGGGCAGAGTAGAGGGGGAGGATCATCCCTCTCACCCTGCTGGCCACACTCTGTGCAATGCACCCCAGGGTACCATTGGCCTTCCTCACCACAAGATCACACTGCTGGCTCACGGTCAGCCTGGTGTCCAGGGCTTCCTCTGAAGAGCTCCTTACCATAAGAGCGTCTTACTATATATACTTACTTCTTGCATGTGCAATATTAAACTTCAGCACATGATAATAAGAAAAATATCTCCTCTGACATAGAAACAAGCCTAATACCTTCAAAACAAGAGCCTCTTATCTTTCTGAAAGTTTCATTTTAAAATGAATAGGGGTCATCTATACAAAATATTATGCTCTGAAATACTGCAGTCATGGGGCTGGATCCGCATTAGAGAGGGAGGAATTGCAGGGTTCCCCTCCTGCATGCCCAGGCCTGGTAGCACAGCATAAAGTCTCATAAAAACACTTCTTCTCAGAGGACTTGTTATTTTTCCTGATTCTTGGAAATGCTGCAAAAGCTGCTTTTGTCCGCTGTTATTTAAGTACTTCTGCTTCTGGCAAAAAGGGAAATGAAAGAGTATTTTTAAATGCATTTTGCATTTCTTCTCTTGCTTTCTCTTTGTTCTCCCCTCCGCAGACACTGAGCTAACAGATGTGCCCAGCTCTCAGGCTATCATCTCCTCGGGAAGGGCTCACGCTGCTGCTCTGCATCACAGCTGCCCCACTGTTTCAGCCCCTGGGTCCCGCTGTGCCCTGTGAGCCCGGCAGGACCATGCCTCCCCTGCCATCCCTTACCCAGGAAACCTCAGCTACACTCTGGCCCCTGAACACTCACAAGGAGAAGGAGGGTTTCCCTGGGTGCCCAGAATGTGCCCCTTCCTCCCTTTGACCCCGATGGGTCCCCCTGTGTTTCTCTTGGCTTTCTGTGTTACTTCTCTCATGCATACACACACACACACACACTTTGGCCACTGGTCTGGGCTGATGCAGGTTAAATCTATACCCCAATTAATGCAGCTAATGCTTTACAATGGCCGCAATGGTAAACACGTTTGGGGAAGCGGGAGACTGTGGGTTTAATCCTGCAGATACCAAATACATCATCTGATGACAAGGCATAAATACTTAATGGGGGGATTCCCCTTCGAGGTAACCCTTGTGAAAAGAAACCATCATAGTAGGTACTAAGGAACCTTACCACGTATGCCAAAACAACTCCAAAAGAACCATTTTTATGGCCCTCTGAGGAAGAGGTGATAAAAGAAAACAGAAAGATAGGAAACAAGAAGATATGACATAAAAGTCCTAATAGAGACATGCATCAGGAATAGTCTCAGCAATGAAATATGAAGACGTCTTGACAATGCCAGCCAAGTGGGAATAGTTGACACTGCATTCCCTCCAGGCAGCATTTTCATCTCTATTTCTATACTGTTAAATTCAAACAGTCTGTGCAGATGCAACAGCACTAACTTTGCATAGAAGGTAGATATCAAAAGGATTTGTCGGTCCAAAATGCAAAAAATAAAAGAGAAATAATTCTGAAAGTCATCTGCCACACTCACGAGGCCTGTGAAGCATATGTAACCGCAGTCACAGTTGATTTGATTTAGTAACCCAGCCACTGAAACTGCGCTAAAAGCTAATGAAGCCAACCATAAAAATCAAATGATGTCTAGGCTGAGTCCAAAGTCTGGGGAGAGTAAGAGTGAGACAAAGCCCAACCAAACAAGAAATAATAGTATCTGGTGTTATCATTCTATCAATGATGGATGCTTCTGTTTGGATATATTAATGCTCGCAGCATCCGAACAGGATCCTAACAAATCTGTCAGCAGTGTCAATTCCTGCTCTTTAGGCACCAAAGCCGTGTTGAATATAAGCACTCCGCAGCTCACTTGCTGACCTCCGTGCTTAAATTCCAATGATATGGCTCCATCTGTCTCACCTGTCACTTCCATAGCTGTGAATGTATGAACTTTACTTCAATTTAATCAATATCCCGTTTCCTTTGAATCCCTGCAGACAGGCAGATTACAACGAGCTTTAGGCAGAAGGAAACGCTATAGTGCAATAGTGCAATAACTGCAGTAGTGCAAAAACTGCAATAGTGTGACAGCATCATTTTTGCTGAAGCATTTTCAAGAAGGCAAAGTGCAGAGCTGTGTTGGCAGCAACACGCCATGCAGAGCACTGCAGGACATCCTGGTACGAACATGGCCCACATGAGAGCTCAGTGTCAGCTCCACGTGTGTGGTGCATCTCAAATTCCACCTCCCCAATGGGGAATTCAACCCCTGTCTCTGAATGGAGCGGTGGTTCCACTCAAGATGATAAAATACTTTTGGATGTAGACCCTGAGGTCTTACCAGCCATGGCTGCCTCATGCAGTATTTTTACTGTTGTGGTTCCCTGCTCATTTAATGGTTTGTCTTAGTTGGCAAGTCTTTAACACCACAGGTCAGTGAAATGTTCAGGAAATAGAGATTTTTGTGCTGCTTCAGGGTTATGAGACGTAGCGTTAAACCCCAATGAGAGATCTGATTGTGTCAGCACTCTTTGGAGGAATGAATGAGTTGCTGGAAGAAAGTAATTCTACCCTATCTAGCTCAAACCGTGATCGTACCAAAAATCTTGCTTCAAACTTTGGGGAAAATCAAAACGTCAGTCTGCATTAGGAACACTTGGGGTGATTCTCTGCAGCCCCTTAAAAGGCTTTTTTTAACTAGCCAATTAAAGGTTTTCTGAACCAGTTACAGCATTTGCACATTATTCATGATCCTTTACTCATGACTTTGGGGTCAGTAACTAGCAGAGAAACAAACTTACTGCTTTATTTGAACAAGTATGACTGATGGACTGAGAGGCTCAGGAAATTTTCTTTGCAGCTCTCTCCAGCTGCAGACTAAGCGCACTATTGTGCTCATTCTGTATGGGATCCTGCGCCTGCATGTGATTTTATGCCTGAAAATGTACACTGCTTTTCAGTCAAGCATTACACAAATTACTTAATGAACAACCTGTTACCTTTTTTCCCAGGCAGCAAACCATGTGAGCTCCCTGCAGAAATCAAGCCTGGTACCTAGTGGGGCAGCTGCCCTCACCATGCGTTTCTGCAGCGTTCCCTTTGGGCTTGCAGTGAATTGCCCCAGCTCAATGTGTTTCTGGGAAGCTCTTCCAAGAACACTCAACAGTTGCCTTTGTCAAGTTTTATCAGTACACAACAGGCAACTCTGGAAACAGGCAAGGCTTTTTAAGCCACCTCAAGAGCAAAGCAAATAACAAGGGCTTTCCAGCAAAACAGAAACTTTTGGGATGTGGAAACCTTACAGACAGGGGAAAACATGCACAGATCTCCTGCTCTTTTTGAGGACTAATTCTGCTTTTAGCAGGGAACTTACTCTGGGTCGTGTCAGAGCAAGTTTGCTGAGCACCCAGACCTAAGCAGTTGTCGCCTCCTTTTACTTCAGAACAGTTTTTATACTTTAGAGCAAACAGCGTGAATGAAATTACAGCTTGCAAAAGAAGAGCTACTGATTTTTCACCGAGCTTGATTTCTTTTTCTTTCTGAAGCAGGGCTGCCCACTGCAGTCAACCAGGCTCTGTTTATAGAGAGCTGAGGCCAGTGCCTTCATTTAACTGAGGACGTGAGTTTGAGTCACCAAGGCCAAAGCTACAAGTCAAGGTCTGGGAGGTAAAAGGCCAACGGATTAGTCATTCGCCATCCAGCCCAGCCCCACATCTGACATTTTGCACAGTGAGATCGAGTCTAGAGGAGATTTCTCCCCAGCTATTGTTGAGGAATTCAATTCACGCTAAAAAGAACCATACAGTAGTTGAGCAGTGAAAGCTGCAGAGGCAGCCTGTCATACCAGAGCTCTCCCAAATAACCCCTTATGCCAACTCATCAAAATAGATTAGTTGTTTTCCTAAAATTATGTGTGTTTGTATGTGTGTCTGTGTGTGTGTGTGTGTATAAATTATTAAACAAAAGCTCCTCTCAAAATAAAACCACTGGGAACCTCCATGTAATAAAATGAGTCACACCAGGATGCGATGACTAAGTGGGAGAATAGGGAATTCCACTCCCCGTGCCAGCTTTTTAAATGATCAATTTTCTGTCAACAGGTGATGGGAGCTCGTCTCCCGGCTGTTTGTTTATTCCCAGAATTATTGCTTTTTAATTTTCTCTTCGAACAATTAACATTCAGAGCTGAATAATGAGGACCAGGCATGCTGCCACTAGGCGCCCCCGTAGCAAACAGCGAGCCAGGGAATCCAGGCCAGTAGGGGCTGCCTGTGTTAATAAGGATTTACCAGCTGTAAAATTCCAAAATCTTGTGTCATACGGGGAAACCTTCCAAAACACTGGATTCCACCCTGTCTCGCTGAGCCTCTGACAGCTATGGCAACTCCATTTCTGCAGCCACACACTCCTTTGCATTTTTGTCTGTGTGATCCTTAGATTTTTTCCTGTTTTGCAGTGTTTTCCTGAGATCCCCACCTTCATGTCTAACAGCTGTCCTGAGGGATTACAAGCACACCTGGCCCCAGCAGCACATTTGGCCACACAGTAAACCTGTGCACAGAAAGGTTTGCTGGGCTTTCAGCAGCTACGACCATAAGAAGCAGCGGCAGATGTCCTATTTACCCCGAAACTCATCTACTAAACAAAAAAGGGCAAACTCAATCTGCCTGATTAACACTTGTTACTCTGCAGTAACACTCATAAATGATGGTATCTGCTGGGTGCCTTTCTCTTTTGCTCAGAAAGAACAAACAGAACAGAAACTCAAAGAAAACAATCCTCTCCCAACCCTCCCTAGTTCTTTTTTTTGCAGCAACAACTACCAAGCAGGTCCTGTGCTCCGCTCTGCAGCCACGTCAATACAGTGCGCTGCAAGGCATAATAAGGAGATTAATCTGTAAGATGATCACTTTTAGCTAACATCAAAATCAGATGGGCCCCCTGATGCAGAGACCAACAATGTACACCCCTGGGTCATCCCATCCAGCGCTCTGCAGGTTTGCAGCTGGATATGCAAATGCAGCTTTTAATGCTAAAGTCTAGCCACAAATTGAGCAGAGCAGAAAAAGCACTAGCAGTGCTTGCATGCTTTCTACACTATCAGGAAAAGAGCAAGATTTGTTTCATATACTCTCTGCAGAACTTCACATATTGTGAACAAATGGAATCATTTCAAACTACAGTATCACTCTTAGTTTTGCTAACTCCACAGATATCCCTGCTTAAACCTTCTATTTCATTTCACTGCTTTAGAAATCCAGAGAGATAGCAGAGCTTTCAGCTTGCATGCTAGCTTTAAGGCTGTTTGCTGAACTGAGATACAAAACATCTCTGTTCAGTGCATATGGGGAAAAAATCGAGTTTCAAAATGTTTTGTGTTTCTCTTTCATCTTTGATTTGCTGAATAAGTTGCATCAATAATTTTGCATCATTAAGTTCAAAGAGAAAACTGTTGAAAGTCGTTTGCTACTTTTGGCATTCTCCAGGACATTTTTTGATCATTACCAAAACCGTCAGACAGATGACTGCCATCCAGCCCCTTGTCTGGAGCAAGGAGAGGCACTTCAGGCTTGTCACAACAGAAAAGGGGAGAGTTGCTCTAGACGATCTTATAATTTCCTTTCACATCTCCCACAGAAGATGCCAATCTTCAGCCCCAGCTCCTCGCTATTATCAATACACAAGCCAACTTCTGTTCGCACTTAGCATTATAATGCCCTCCCATCACAGTTTCCTACAGCAAACTGCACTGTCCAGAAGACTCTCACGTTTCAAGTTGTTTGAGTGACTATGAGCAGATAAACATCAACTCACGTAATTACAAAAAGTATGGGCTACAAAAAGCACTTCCTGCATAGGAGAGCACTTGCAATGGTGTCAGCCAGTGTGTGCCTTGGGATTCACAGATGTGAGGCAACACTGACTCTGGACTCAGCCTCCATAGGGGCTGCAGCTCAAACAACACATCGCCCCTTGTTCAGGCTGCCCTATTCCTCCCTTTGGGGCCTGGCAGCATACAGCTGAGAGGTCACTGCGCCAAAACCACTTCTTGAAGTCTCCCCATCAGCAAAGGATTTGCCCCATCTCACAGGACTCTTTGGCAGCCTTTTATAAGCAAGTCCTCTGCTCTCTTGCTACAGCTGCAGACCAGAAGGGTGGAATTGTAACAAGCTATACATTGTTAGCATGTTTTTATTCAATTGTACATTTTAACCAAATATGTATGTAACAAATAATCACTCTTCCCATCAAGAAGTTGTGAATATAAAACCTTTCTAGGGAGCTGTGATTTCCTTTTAACTTTTGCAGGGAGTGGTGCAGGAAGATTGATAGCATCATTGGGCCCAACGTATTGTGCTTTACAAACAAGAACTTTTCTAGCAAGTAGAAATCTCAGAATCTGCTCCCTTGTGGTACAACAGCAATACTGAAAACTGAGTTTGAAAGCAAAATCCCTACAGATCCTGCTTGGCTGCTTTTAAAATTGAAAGCAGTCTGTTTCAAAGAAATGAAATGATTTTTTCAGAATTAAAACAAAATACATGTCTACAGTAAGAGATGTACAGAAGTGCTGGAAATCGGAGAGGGAGTGCAAGTGGTACGGATACCACTAGAACAGCTAAAGTTGTTGTTATTCTAGTGATAGTCAAGTCATTGCAAGGGATGTAAATGCAAGACACTGAGATAAAACAGGAATCTGGCTGCTTCCGAGTACACAACCCACTGCAGTTAGTACAGCTGGATGTGCAATGAGAGCCTGACTCCCACAGCCACCTCCCATGGACAGCAACACATAAACACGCACGTGAGAAGTACGAAGTGCCCAGCCTTAGGACAGGCACAAGCTGGAGGCCAGATGCTCACCTGAAGCTGCACATGAAGGTGTGTGCTACTGACTGCATGGCCATGGTGGTGACACAACAAACTGTGAACCATGTTCTAAATGTTTTAGTAAAGCTGTCAGATATGCCAGAGGGGTAAAGGATGGAGCTAGAGGAGGTACGGGATAGAAAAGTGAGAGGAAAGAAGAAAGATTGACAGGACTTTCCACTCCTGCTGTTCGGAGTGCTAGCACAAGCTCTGTGGTTTGTAGCTGGGGAACAGAGCTCAGCGCCTCCCTTCACACACAGCGTTACAGGCACTGCACAGGAGAAAGATTCAACTCACTGCTGTCACTAATTCCCAGGGCAGACTGGCGTGCACACTGAGCACAGCAGTCCTGATCCTGCCCTGCAGGGAGCTCTCCTGAAAGCAACAGATGTTCAAGATGTTCAAGTACACTCAGATTCACCTGCTCCAGATAATAGCATCCTAAGAAACCGCTGCCATAAAAATATTACTGAGACAGACACATAAAAGAACTCGAGGGAAAAACAGAACAACAACAACAACAAAAACCCTAGAACTCTATTGCTCAAATCTGGAGGCTGGAAAGATTTATTTCTGTTGAATGGACTTTGACTGTCCATGCTTCAGAGACCTGACAGCTGCATCAGTTCAGAGGGCGCAGAGAGCACCACCTCCTCTCCCTGCACTGCGTTGCTGAACTGGAAGATTTACGGTGGATCTCCTCCAAAGATGAACGCTTTCTGTTTGGGTTGTTCCTCCACCACCCACATTGTCCTAGCGATGATTCATGATGTCCGTGCGGCCACCATTAGAGTTTGGCACGGGAAAGCCAGTCCATTTGCACTTTTCTTCTGGAGAAACACGGAACTTCTCTATCACTCATAGCAGAGCAGCAGTAACCAGTATACAAATGGGAGTAAACAATGCAACCAACAGCATCTGACTTGCAAATTATTACATGATAATTAAAACAAATACAAGGGGGGATTCCCAAACCGCTGTGTGTTGTTTCTTTTTTTAACTGCACTGTAAGATGAGGGCCGTAACCAAACACTAACACCCCTGACCTTTAGCATATTCAAAGCCCTTGGTAGCCACAGGATTGCTTTCCCAGCTCTCTCTTCCAGATCAAAATCAAAAAAATACTTCACAAATTTCTGTCTGGGTGATCCCATCCAGTAACTTCCCCTGACCTATTTTTATTCTGATAGATAGGCTCAGTTAGGTTTGTCTGAGTTCAGATCTTGAACCCAGCTCTGCTTCTGTATGTGCTGCACTGACTCTTTCTAATGCATGAGCTTCCCTGCTCTACAGCAGCTAGAGATTACAATCGTTCATCAGAAAGACACAACCTTAAAATGAACTTAGAACTACAGTGCTTGCATGTTGGTAAACCTTAGCATTAAGAAAATGAATTGTATTTAGGCATCAGCAGTTCAAACGCAAGCACTTCATCCCCTCCATCACACACAAAGCACTGAGCTCCAGCCTCTTCAGTTTGTTTCCTGCTGCCATTTCCTGTGGCAAGCCTAGAATGAGTCTTTCACAGACTTCTTGGTGGTGAGTTAATTGCACTAGTTTGTAGTTAGCACGCAAAAAGGCAGCTAATTTCATAATGAAATCCCAATGTAATTTTGGGAGTATTCTTTATTTTCCAGGTATTTCTAGGGGAAAATGGCATCTATTGTGCTCTGTAACGGAGATGTAAAAACTATTCATCATTGTTTTCAGAAGCATTCTGTATTTTGGCCGCAGGTACAAACAGTTCCACATTTCTGTGTGTCACAATAATGAGTGAACAACTGCCCACAAAATCCAGAGGAAATTGAAGAATGCTTTAAATATCCATCTGAAGTGCAAAACCTATCTGACAGCTGTGAGCCTCAAGAGCAGCCTACTTAGTCCTGTAAGACTTCAACACCAGCACCTGGCACAATACAGACACCTCCACACCCCAGGTAGACCCAGGTGGTGGGATGTCTATGAATCCCTGAACAGGAGAGCACCTCACTGCACAGGAGTGCTTGCACAAAACTTTCTGGGGAAAAGAAAAAGGAATCTTGCTACTCTAATCTTAAATCCAGACAAACAAGACAAACCAAAGACATCAGCAGGGTACAGCATGCCACGCCAAAAGCCAACAGATACTTGTCCACACTGCTGTTCTCACACTTGCAGTTACTGGTAGAGCTAAAACTAGTGGCAAAGGTGGGAAATGAAATAGCGCTTGCTGGCACAGAGAAGGCTTGTGGCTGTTAAAATGAAACTCCGAGAAAACTGTGTTTCCCCCGAGAGCTGCTGCATGTTCCTGCCTTCACAAAGGTACCATTCTTTCAGAGGCTCCCCGGGGCAGCATCATGAGCTGGGAGAGGACGCGACAGGCAGGGTCATGCGAGCAGCAAGCAATCCACCCACCTTCATGTTTATTGTGGTTTAGTTTGCTGCTGAGCAGCTTATCAGAGCTCTCTGCACAGTGCTCTGCAGACAGAAGCTGCAGCAAGCAAGCTCTCTGGGGTGAGCGCAGTATCCACCTCCTACTTCCACCCAGTAACGTTTCTAATTGAGACACTGAGTTGCAGAACTGGCCTTTTTTGCTGTGTCCATGCAGCCTAACACAATGACAACTAGGCACGGCGCAGTAATAGTAATTTGAATAGCCTACAGTTCATAAAGGGAGAAGCTGAAAGTCACAGGTGACTAAGTTCCTGACTTTCAGCCTGGCTGGGACACTCGTTAGTCTGTACAAGCTCTGCAGAAAGGCTTTATTCTCCATCTATTACGTTCAGCTGAAGTCACATCAACCCCTGCACGATTTGCACATCCAGCTCATTTTCTAAACCTTCCTCATCTTAACGTGTATCTATTAAAGAAAGAAGCCTTCACACTAAAAGCACTTCAGGGTGTATCTGAAAGAGCTACTGCTGAATTATAAAGCAGCGCACAGGCACACAAGGAACTACCAAGCTTGTAGCAGAGCGCAGAGTCCCCCAGACACACCACAAACCAGCAAACTGTGTGCACAATTCTCATCCTGACAAAAGGTTTGAAATTCGGCTTCCCAGCCTCCAAACATCCCCTCTGCCAATCATTCCTCCAAAATCCAGCAGCCTGACATTGGCTGCAGAGGTAGCGGGGGAGCAGCGCAGGATATGGAACACCAGCATGCAAATCTCTGCTCCAGACTGAGCGCTGCTGCTGGGATAAGTCATGGCTCTCCACTACCAGGAGGTAAAAAAAAGAAGAAAAAAAAAAAGGATCGGTTTCCCCAGTAGTGAAGAAAAGCTTTAGATTTAGTGTGGAAAATGTTGTTGTTCTTCTTACTTTCTAACATCTATTCCAGACAGAGCCTTCTCTACTCTCATACGGAAATAGGGGCTGGGCACTTCAGCTGTTTCCTCGAAATGGCATTAAGAGCTACCTCCTTCCTAGTGTATCATCTCCTTGAGTTACTGCACAGCATTCTTGGGACAGGTACCATCGCAGGCTGCCAAGCATGTTCCCATGCACCTTCATGATTCGCTGACATCGACGGAACAGTGGCAGCATGGAGGGAAGGAATTAATTCATGGGCTCAAAAGGAAACCAGGAGCGCCAAGAAAACTGCACTGACTGCTCAGGCTCATCAGAGCCTTCACAGTTCAGAGGCCTACTGACTCTTCCTTACTGAGAAACAGCATGCCTTGCAGGTGCTATGAAAAGAAATCAGGTCCCCTAGCATGCATTTTTTCCCCTCAGTTTCACCCGTGGATGCCCATATACATTAGTGCTAGGCTTGATTCTTATTTTTTGCCAAAAGCCTTTCCCAACAAATCACACACATGCAACTTGCCTGGGAAATGAAATTTCTCAAATCCCTTCTTGTAAGTCACTTGAAATAGTGCTTATGCTTTCTCTGCCACAGTTCACTGACAGGCAGTGTAGGAACAGTGTGTTTTCTTAACAGCACAGAGACTGCAAAGTTGACATAAAACAAACTGCTGCTTTTTAGTACTGCTAATTCCTTTATCTCTCTGAAACCAACACGAGTAAAGGATGGCAGAGTCCGGCCTTTCATATTGCTAAGTGCTTTTCTGTTCCCTGCCCACTGTTAACTCCTTACAGAGCACATCATTCAAAATACAAAAATGAAGCCTAAGGAAGGGTAAATTCAACAAGTCCAGACCATCTACAAACAAACAAGTGATCACTGAGAAGTGATGCAGAAACTATTAATGTGGAAACAATCAGTGTAAAAATATCTGAAAAAATATAGAAGATGAAACGATGCACTCTTGTATCTCACTATGTGTATAAAAATATTTTGCTTTGATACTAAAATGCACACCATGCACATTTTTCCCCCACAGACTTCTAAGGGCAGAAAACCCAACCTCTGACTGCAGCTCACTGCAATAAGAAATGCTCATTTCAATTATTATTTCTACAGTACTGTTCACTACAGCACGTAATGGTCATTTCATTTCTTTGATAATACATCCTTTTTCCACTGATCCCCAGTGTCTGCATTCTTGTGAGCCTTCCCCACGACATGGCTTTGATTTACTTTCCAACAGTTGCCTGCAAGGCCAATGATGCAGATGTTTGCTCCCAGGACTAATTTCACTCACATGGTTAACTCAAGTCAAGAGATTTGGTTTTACTTAGCACAACCTGAAGGGGATTACTCACTGGAGTAGGGCTGAGTACTCCCGAGCACAAACCATAGGACAATACCACGAGACACAACAGTGCTGCAGATTTGCCTTATCTCATTAGGGAAGTGAGGAAAAAACTGCCTTACCTGAAGTTTTCTCTGTGAACACGACCTTAGACTCTGCTGTGAAATTTTGTCCTGTCAGGATCATCTGTTGCCCTCCATAGACGAGGCAGCTATCAATATCTTGTCTTTCAACCATCGGAAGTTCATGAGCAGACCTTTGGGCTGTGGACAAAATACAGACATGAATGAAATCAACTCTGTTTTACCAGCACTTTCCAAATCTGCCCAGAACTATCCACAGATTGATCTTGTCATCGTTACCATCTGCATGACTGCCAAAGCTTCTCCAGGGTGCTAAATTTAGGTTTGAGAGGGAAAAATAAACTTACTCAAGGCATTTTATTTGGAAACATTCAGGAGCTGGCGGCAGCGTTCAGCTGTGCTGGCCTTACTCCTTGTCCTTGAAAAAGGACAGCTTGGATGAATGAGCTGGAACTTGCCCATGTCTGTTTCCAAATAAATGGCCAAATTTTCAAGTGCAGGCACACTGCGGCTCTGGAGCCCAAAAATTCCACCTGCAGAGAGGATTCCACTGAATAACACCAAATTCCTTCAGAAAAAAAAAATAAAAATAAACCTTTTCTACAAATGCCCATTGCCTCCCACAGACCAGGCCCAATGTCAGACCCAGTTCCGCACTGTCTCCATGGGCACACACAGAGCCTGTGCATGGCCGAGGGGCAACCATAAAGCCAAGGGCACAGCAGCTCCAGCTTTTTTGTACTACTCAGAAAACCTAGAAAGCACCACCTCTCCACCTGCATTCCCCTCTTCCTGTTAAAACGGCCACATGCAGGGTCAGGAAAGCTTCAGAGGGTCCCGCTCACCTTAATGTGAGCCCACCTTAACACTCTGCTCACATGCAGCAGGAGCCGAAGAAAGTGAAGATGTGAGAATCATTCCCTGCAACGCAGACAGCTGGAAAACATCACGAGCTTCCCTGTGAGCAGACCAGGTGGGCAGCAGTTTGGGGCTGGTGAACTGCGAGTTCGTGACCTACAGTCAAACTCCTCCAGATTCATCCACCCCAACTGGAAAGGCCTCCAGAGGATGCCGCTCATCTATTTAGCAGCTGCCTTGGCTGGATTTTAACTTTCTGTAACAAAAGGTCTGTTCCCAAGAGGCCCTGAGCACTTGTGTCTTGCCTTCACTGAACACCAGTTGCTGCTGGGACAAAATAAGGACATGTTAACTATCCTACACGCTCGGCGCTGGGCTTCCACTCTCACATGGGCAGAGCTGTGGTGCATGCATCCTGTTCATCCTCTTACTGCTCTGCAACCTTGCAAGAGCCTAAAATCTGACAGCTCTTGGCTGCAGAAAGAGCTGCCCAAAGTCTCCCTCTGCAACAAAACAAAGTTGGCATATTTGGAGGGAAAACACAAGCATTAAACCATGTAGACAGCCATACAGGGGAGGGCAAGTTTTCTAATAAAGACAAGCTCAGCAGAAGCCCTTCTGCAGTCTGACAACTTTTGTGCTTGTCAGCAATACAAGTAAGTCAATATCAGTAAGTTTCTTACGCCGTTCAAAAGGCATTTTAAAAAATCTATTTAAAACAACCTTATGACTCATTGTTCCCTTCAAATATATTACAACAGCTGGGCTAAGATGCTGCCAATTAAGAATATATATTCAGATTACTTTCACAGAAGCTGCTAATTTCTTTCACATGGCTGCATGATTAATTCCAAGCCCTAAATCTTCACACTTTTGATGAGTTCATAATTGGATTTATCACAAAGGTTTGGAACCTCAAAGACTTACGAATTAATAGCAGTAATCGTGTCTACAACACTCAAGAGAAAATGTATTTACACTGTGCCCTGCACACTGTTTATTCCTATTCAGTCCACTCTGTTTACTTCCTGAGCATTCCAAATCTTCAAAATTGCAGATTAATCTACATCTCCTACTGACTACAGTGACTCAACAGAGAGCTCTGTAACCTGTCATCCCACCGACCAGTGGTTTGCAAGGCTTTTTAGGGCTGAAGGACAAATTTTAGCCTGGAAATTACCATCTGACTCATCTTAATTACATCTGGATCCAGGCAAGTTGGAAATGGCTGCTGAAGACCAAGACTCGGTCCAACTTCCATCCAGCACAATGTTTGTGTACACTGCAACGACCTACCAGGGAGCTGGGGAGGGCAGCAGGTACACTGGGGAACCCTCAGCCAAGCAGGGCAGCTGAGCAACACTGCCTGGAATTCTGCAGCGTGCAGAGGAGTTCTGGGATTTCCTCATGCAGCCCCACACTGGCCAGCAGCAGGCTGGAGCAAAGCTTTGTGCAGGCACAGCTACAGCAAGCAGAGGCTATGGGCATCTCCAGAAGAGCTTTTAACTAGACCCAGAATTAGAAACTTATAGGTGCATGCTTATAGGTGCCCCAAACCCACACCTACTTTAAACGTGCAGCAGAATCATGTCATTTAGAAATCTTCCAGTTGAGTTTCACAGTGCAGATATCGTGCCAAAGGGAAAGGTGGAGGAATTCATGTACCTACTGAACACCAGGCTTCCTCCTGCATGTTTTGCCAGCACCGTTCTCCTCCCACTGGGTGGTTTGCAAACCATTTTCTAAAAAAGCAGTTTTCATTTTCCAAGATCTTATTTTTCACCCAGGCCTGCAAGAACATCTCACCCCATTCCCCGTCTTCACTAGAAGGGAGGCTCAAGGTTCAGCATGGAACTGCCTCAACAGGATTACTTTATTTTCCTCTGCAAGAAATATTAATTGCCAATAAATCCCCTTCCTCTATGGCTCATGATGGGTGGACTGTATGCAATAATTTCACACTATTCCCTCTCTTCCCCCAGGGGTTGACACTTCATAAAGTGACCTACAGCTACTGGAGTTTATGAGCTTTGAATAAACAAAACACTGTTGATTTAACCAGTTGGGGTGTTTACTTTCAATAGCAACAGTTACTGACATAAGGCAGCAAAGCAAATGCTATAGAAATACTCGCACTTGGCCTGAAGCAGTGTGCCAACCTATTAATAGGGGGCATTATTTTTCTATTTTATTGGACTGTCTGCAAATCAAGATGTCATGGATGCACGGTGCCAAGAAACACAATGCAAACAGTGACACAAAAGAGAAAGGCAGCTGCTGTCCCAGCCACTGCATCACCCCTGGGCAGCCTCAGCTGGGAGGAATGCGGCCCCTGTGCCTCCTGCCCTGCCCACAGTGCCTGCGGGTCCACATGCTGCTGTCATGCCACACAACCTGTTCCCATAGTCCCCCTTGCTGTGTCAGCTGGTGGAAGAAGGGTAAAGACTACCTCAACCTCTAGGCTGCATGCTGCTTGTGGAATGTACAAGCTGACCATAAGCAGAGCACCAAGGCAGGGAGAAGGTTTTTCTTGCTTCCTCACCTCCCACAGCACCTGCAATTGGCCCTTCTTTGGCAGAGAGGCCTTTGGGTTTTTAGGAAGGGGATGTTTTGAGACAATGACTACCTGGAAACATCTACTGCAGCTCCAAATTCCCCCCGGGAACGTGTTACTCATACATGCCCCTTAGGAAATCTCAGCTTTGCCTGAGAGCTCCTCTGTCTCTTTTATCAGCGTGGCTCCTCAATGTATCCCCTGCACGAGCAGCTCAAGTCCTGCCTGAGCATCATGTTTCCTTCCACCGGCTTGGAGGGTTTCCAGGTGCTGCCTTGTCTTGCCCAAAAGCTGACTCGTTTTATGAGGAGTCTTAACTGAAGCTAAATGTATCTTAACAGCCTCCAGAGAGGAACTGTCTAGGCAATCTCTCTTCTTCATGAGCAATGAGAGTGAGGGCTTGAATCAGGAAACGTAGGCAGAGTGAAAACACCAACGTGATCTGCCTCTGGGGAGGAACAGGCTTGTGAACTCCGCACAGAGCACAGCCGCTTGCAGGGCAGACACTCCATAGCCTTTCCATCATTGTAGTTTCTCAATGCCTTATTCTGCAGAGTGGCTGAAGGCTTCCATGCAAATTTCTGTGTAGTACAGGTCAAAGAATAGCTGCTCTGTGCTATCTTGCTGACACTTGCCTCAGCTCTGGATCCAGAGCTTAAACTGCCCTGCTGTCCCTATATCTGATCCTATTGTTGAGCGCAGTTCAGAAGGGATCTTTTATCCTGGGTGATCAAAAGCAGGACTGAGGACCACCCACGACTCACTGAGGACAAAGCTGGCATTACCTTGAAGGCTTTACCTGTAACTGCCACCACAAGCCAAGTAAACTAAAATCGAGATACTGAAAGGACTCCAGACCTGCACCTCCAGCACAGCAGATGCCCCGGGCCAAATGTCCAGGTCTCTCTTTGGGACCTCCTGCTCCCACCTCAACCCAGCTTGCTGGAAGCCTTCACACCATGACTCACCAACCCCAACACAGCTTTTCAAACCCCCAAAGGCTCGTGGCTCAAGCCACCGGTTCCTGCTGGGTTGGAGAAGGGAAAGGAGAGCTGCCTGTCTGATGCTAAAAAAACCTCCTAAACCCTAGAAGCAACACCAGTGCCTTAGCAGCGCCGTAATTTGTTGTGGGATTAATTCTTCCAGCTCAGCGCAAATCTTAATGAGCCAAAGTAAATATCTCTTTCCTCTTGTCACACTGTGTTTATTTATTGCGAACTGCTTGCCTGTAGGAGGATTGATAGGAGCAGCACTCCTGTGCCCTCTGCTTATCCAATGCATTAATGTCCTGAGAGACTTTGATCCCATTCATCACACACTAGAGCACCCTGAGCTCTCTGGGTGGGCAGAGAGGTGAAGGCTGGGAGCTGCACTGTGGAAGCTGGGAGAGGACCAAGGACAGCATGGTGGGATGATTTACCTCCTGGTAAGAGCATGGTGCGGCAGAAGGCTTAAGTGAGAACCAAGTAAATAAAGCAGATTTCCAACCACTGCGTTGCGAAGCCTTGAAATGTGTCGGATTCCAACTTGTTACCAGCAAGACTTAATTGCAGTTTGATCAGAGCCATTCAAGAAAAAAAAGTGCCAAGAATAGAGGACTTTTCTCCTCCTCCTTCACTGCACATAATTTACTTCACAATGCCCATATGAAGAAGGAGTACAAGCACCGATGGCAGCAGTGTCAGATAAGTACGATACTTTCTATGAACTGCAGCCAGCTCAACAAACCAGCATGTGATTAATGACAGGAAAACCATGGCCTCGGTTCACTTCTCTGTCGATCATCTCTGTGGGTATGCACAGCATTTCCCTTTAATCCCTTGTGGAAGAGATCTGCTGAGCTTAAATTATGCTCAGAAATCCACGGTCTGCATAGTAGGCTGGGTTGGTTACTTTCACCAGCAGCAGAACTGCAAAGGCATAAAGTAAACTGGAGTTCACCCCTGCAGCAAGGCCTGCAGCCTGCAGAAAGGGTGGGCATTCTCCTTCTGAATCAGATTTTCCAGGTTAAAATCTTCTGGTTGCAAGATGCCAGAACGGTAACATTCTGTGCTGTAGGAGGGGCAAATTTCACTTCAGGAAAAGCAGCAGTTTTTGCGTGAGCTGCACTACGTACAACTGCACAGCTGTCTTGAAGTTGATGAGAATGGAGGAAATTCCCTGAATTCAACTGGAAGCCATGCTGCTCTCATTATAATCACAGTTCAGCTTAAAACTGCCGACAAGTATCTCTCAGGTGCAAAGAGACCAACTGCTTCTATGTTTCTATCTCAATAAAGCAGAGCTCCTTCTTGCCTGCCATTGTATTCCAGCCAGCACAACTCGCCGCCGAGGAAAAGCGCTGTCTGCTTTGCCAGGACAGCATTCTTTCAAATGACTAGCTCTTTCCTCCGGAGTTATTAATGTGTCAAATATCATAGGCTCAGATTGTCTAATATGGGAAAATCTACTAGAAGGAGAGAAAAATAAAGGAAACTTCCAGGGAAATTGATTGAAGGGAAATAAAATATTTGACCCGATTCAGTGGAACAAAATACTGTCAATAATAGAAACTATTCTAAATTCCTTAGATGGACACACTGTTCTTTAGTAATAAGTTTTGTTTGTTTTGCTTTTACCACCGTGGAACATCTATTATAAGAACAAGGTTTTAGAATTTTTCTCTCTCTCGTGCCAAGTGTCATCATTTGCATTTTAAGGGATTCGTGAGCACAGCTTAGTGTCAGCAAACACAGATTATATGAAACACTTTGGGCAGCTTTGACCACAACCCACTAGAATTAAATCTACGACAATGTGAGTGGGACCTCTACCCTTACATCCACATCTCACAGACATTTGCATTAAGCAGTTTTCCTCTTTCAGCAGCAGGAAGGAAACCAGGCAGTCTCTCACAGGTGCTTTTGTAGGTGCTCTGAAATGCCTTCAGTGCTGCTCCTTCCCCACCCCACGGATATCTCAGCCAAGGAGGAGAGATACAACTCCAGTGATCAACCACTCACCAAGAAACGAGCTTCAGCTCATGGGGAGCAGCACAACAAAGGAAACAAATGGAACTGATATGATAGATATTGTTGGACTGGTTTGAAAATAACAACCAGGTCTGCAAGCACCAAAATTCTCCAGGGGCAACTCACTGTGTGCCTTGTTGTTGTTATGGCTACACACGAAGGGCCAAGTTAACGGCAGGACTCCTCATGGCTGAGATTTCACTCCCTTGTGTGACAGCAGCTGTGTCTGCAGCTCTGTGATAGCTGCTCTGATCTCAGATGTGCTGTGGTGATGATGACAATACTGTATTTTGGCAGCAAAGGGCTGTAACTGAGAAGCGCTTCGTTCCTGTTATATTCTCAGTACTTTCAGAGATTAGGGCTCATGCTTAGACTCAGACTTGAGGTCAGCATGGAGCAACAATCCAAAGAGATTTTTCTCACCCTTCCAGTGCCATACCTCCAAGACAGCAGCTTTTTTATCCTTGCCTAAGTAATAGCCTGTTACAATTATCAGTGGGCTTTCAGATGCCTTTACCTCCTCAGAGGCTTCAGAACAAATCAACAGGCAAAAGGATAAGACCTCTGCGAGCTGCTGAATGTGCAGGCATGTCTGGATCCGAGGTCCATTTCGAGGCACAACCGATCATTTAACAATATAGCACCTCTGTGTTCCTCCCACACAGCTGCCTGGGGAGGAACTTGCTCCGGATGGTTCTTTGAACCTGTGAAATCCCCTCCTAAAACCTGTCAAGTGCTGAATGTGACACAGATGAGGCAGAACCAAATCGCCCCCTAGAAAAGCAGATACTTCACAGTTCTTGCTTCATTGCAGCTAATGATCTGCTGACACTGGTGGGAGTTTTTGGCCGGGATTGGCTTCTGCTGAGGAGAGCACTCAGATGTTCTGTTGGTAGCAACAGCTCTCTCTGGGGAACCCCACTGCTGGGGAAACAGCAGTTATCTATCCTAAAGCTGCTACTTACTGAGGCTTTCCCGGTGAGACATCATTAACAGCTACCAGAAAGAAGTGATCGCCCAGGAGAGGCCGTGGGGAGCAGGGCTCCCATGTGGCCATGTCAAAAAAACAACAAAGAGCAAACAGTGGTGGAAAAGAGAATCCCAGCAGCATGGAAAGGAGGAAACTGGGATGCAGGGAGAAAACACCTTGGAGCCCTAGTGGGCTCCTACTATACCACGGTTTGTCAGGTTATCTGATCTTATCTGAGCACCGCGACATGAGGAGGCTGTGAGAAACTTCAGCTGCCATCTCTGGTGTGATTTAGCCCATGACCGTAGTGCTGGCTGAACCAACTCATGAATTGGCTGCCATCGGGAAGTGCTACTTAAATGCAAAAAGCCTGTAAATATGTAACGCTCTAAATGGAAGAGGCTTACTTCTCCAGATCACTTCACACTCTGTTTCCATGAGTTCAGGAAAACACATTTCTCATTCATGCTTTCTTGTCTGTCTAACTAACATTTCTTACATTTCATTTAATTATAATAGATTTATTATTTAATTATAATAAGCCTATAAATAGACCACTTGACTAATGTCTTCACTCTTGGCTTTTTTTATGCCTCTAGGACTCATCTAAGTAAGCGCATCTCAGAATGAATGCCTAGACATCTTAAACAAGCTGGTGCAAATAGTCATTGCACCGGCAAATTAGGTGTGCGCATATAGTTCAGAAAATGCGATCTTATTCTGTAAACCACGACTGGATTTCTGCTTGAATGCTCATCAGTGATGGACACAAATACAGTGCGTATTTGCGGAAGGGTCTTAGAACTGCCCAGCTCACTCTTTGTGAAAGTGGTGTTTGTTTTTCTGGTAGGAGAACTGGAATAACTGGGGTGTGATTGGTGAGCTCACATAGCCCAGGGACCATCCATCTGGACCTGTGATATTTGTCTGCACAGCTGACAAATGTGTTATACCCAGTTCCCCACCTAAGCACATCCCCATAGCAGGCAAAAAATAGGCTATTTTCACTTGGAAAAGAAACCAAAGAAGAAACCAGGCGACCCTTCACTGCAATTCCTTTCCTGCCCACAGAACGTGCAGTTTACTGAGTGTTTCCTCTAGCAAATGGTCCTTTGTTTCAGCAGGGACACACCTGGAGCCACTATCATTTCAGGCACTTGGTCACATAGAGAACCCTGTTTCCCCTGGAGACAGCTGGTAGTGACTTTCACTGCTCTCCACTCCCATCACAGCGCCCAGAAACTTCTCTTCCATGGTAAAACACTCTGATAGTTGGTATTCTCTCATACAAATTGCCAGGAGAATGTACATATCCATCATTGTCTCCTTAGCCTTGCTTTTTAAAATTCATTTCTACTGTTTGTTTTTATCAGTGATTCACTAGTTACAGTTTGCCTTGATTTTCCTCCCAAAGTTGTCTCCTCTCCTGTTATAAGCAGCTGTTATTTAAGTAAGTCTGCACCTCAATAAATAAATAAGATGCACATGAGAAACTCTTCAATGATTTTAACATGATTTATGGCAAGCCAGGTTCTGCTAAAGGGGTGACTCATTCAGCAAAGGGAGATGAAAACTGTTCATTTTGTATTTGTGAAATCCCCAAACCGCAGAAAAGACACCATTTACCAACAAAAAGCATCACAGGATGCATGTAAACCAGCAGAGTGGGTGGAGCCCTTCCAGAAATGACTGTGACCCTGGGGGCACCTCACTGGAGGCCTCTCTTTCTCAGGATCCAGAACGTTAAAACAAGTGGGAGGTTCAGGTTTTCAGCTTACACACTTACAGAATATGCCCCTAGAAATCAAAACTGTGAGTTTTCTTCTGTCTCTCAGGGGAATACCAGAATAGCCTGGGCTTTCCCTGCTTCAACTGCAGCCTGCCGAGCTGCACACCCCTCAGCGGCACTATCACCTAGAAAAGACAACCAGGATGGACCCAAGCCTCTAAACCCAACCTGCTCTCCACTTCATTTGTGCTCCCATCACAGAGCTGGGATCCAACTCAGGTCCAGATTCCAAGCCTCCAGCCACCAGCTTGCAGATAACAAGCTTGCTGCACCTTCACTCTAAAGACCACTCCTCAGAGCACACATACTCCTGCACAAACAGCAGGATGCATCTACGACCTGTCCGCACATCCATGCTGGCTCCAGGCAGATCTCAGGGGGTACTTACAGCACTCAATGGGGTTCGATGCTGCCTGCAGAGAGATGATGCGGCCGCTGGACTCAGGGATGTGCACGCGGAAGACGAGCCGGACGCGGGTGTTCTTCCTGCCGATGTCTGTCTCACCCTTACGCAGCTCGATGTCCGCATTCCTCAGCTTCAAAATCCCTGCACAGTCAATGCTGCCAAACATACAGGCTGTTCAGAGCAGGCACAACCCAGTAAAACAGAAAACTCTTCTGCTCCCGTTCACCACAGCCCTGCACAAATGGAGGCTGACAAGAGCAGGAGGGGGCAAGTGAGGGGACAAGGATTGCTGTACCCAGCACTGCTGCTCAGCATCGTGTGTTTATGTGCAGGCTGACTTCTAATGAGTCCTGTGTAGCATAACAAACTAGCTGGCTTACAGCAGAGCCCAGGCAAGAGGAAGTGCCAATTCATAGTTACAGGACCTAAGCTCTTCAGCTCAGAGAGTACAGTGAGTGACGGCATGAACAGGCACTGCCAACATCTTTTTGTATCCATTTGAAAGATACCACACGTTCCATGTGAATGGAAATCAAATTTTGGGAGGATAAATCCAGCTCAGCTTCCTACCCCCTCACCACTGCTGATGTGCAGGGGTTTATTATTCTAGGGTTACTTGTTAGGGAGAGACAGTCATGTTCCATTTAGCACTTGGCTGCTCAAATTTAAAATGCAGGCTTTTATTTACTTCTTTGGGTGCAGAGGGAAGGAGAGGCCGGGAGGAAAGGGAGCAATTAGGTTTATATTCTATTAAAAAAAAAGATATATAAAGAAAGAATGTGTATTTTGCGATGACGCAGGGGGGCTTAAAAAGAAAGCCTCTCTGCCAAGTTGGTCAGTATCCTCTGAAGGATGGAGATACAGCTTTTCCCTCTGCAGAGCAATCACTCTCATGCAGTCTGGCACACATCCAAGCCCAAAGTTTCAGACTGGTGCCCACTTCATCCCTCTGCCTCCATAAAACTGCAAGGAATAATACAGAAAAGATGTGCCTGTACTTGCTTTTCTGGTAACCTATTACAACAGAGAGTGCAATTTCATGGCCAGAGCACTTGGCTGAGTTCAGGAGAGATGTTTTCTATTCCACTAACTGTTGTAAAATGAAATGTATGCTTCTTCTCTGCTGTCTACTGCTCCTTGTTCGCATCCCCATGGCATAAGGACTTGAGATCTGAGCCTCATTTTCCTCAGCACCACACCAAACCATTCTGACTTTGGGTACAACAATTACCATACAGTTATTGCAGCAGCTGGGGCAAACAGCAAAAACACGTGCGTGCTTAGCTGATGAATGGTAACTCTGTGAGCAGCTTTCTCCCAGGTACTTGTAACTGTCTGCTCAAATGTTAGTAAAAAGGGCCTTACATTCATCCAAAGGCTTTGGAAAGGGGAGTCTTTCCAGGACAGACATCTTTATCCATTTAAGTTCCTGCTTTCAATGGGAGGAAGAAAATAACATCCACAACTTTGCTAATAAAAAGAAATATGCTTACGTTGCTTTCATGTTGTTTTTGGGTTCCAGCGGGATCTCTAAAACTTTGGTGTTGCCAATAATCTTTTCATAGCTGGTGGTGGTGACAGTTTTTCCTGTAATGCGATGGACTTGATAGAAAGCATGAGGTTTGAGTATCCGTTCGTCTGCCGTCCCAATGAAGATCTGAAGACCCAGAGGTTTGTTCTCCATGTAACCGTGAAGCTGGCAAGACATTAAAAGTCTGTTATCTCACACAGAGCTTCCAATACCCTCATTTCAGGAAACAAAGGAGAGGTACTAAGATGCTCATGGATATGGAGATTGGCAAGTTAGCCTCTCCAAAAGTAATGCCACGTATTTATTTCCACAGAAACTACAACAGATACAAAGAGCAGAATAACACTACTTGATAGAGTAAATTCTCAGCTACAAAACACTGCATTTTCCAACTTAGTCATCATCATCAACCATGCATTTTTGCCAGCGATGAACAGGAGCCTGCAAGTCGCACCCAGAAAAATCTGCATGGCCATCAGGAACGTGGCTTGTCTTTCACATCCCTGTCACCGCTGCTGAAATGCACCACCCACTGCCTCACCGTGCTCATATACACTGTTTGCTCACAGCACCGTATTTTCTGCCCACCAGCTTCTTCCCTTTTAACACCTACATCTCCACCCCACAAAGCTCTCAGTCTGCAAAATTCTTAACTAGTCTTAAAAGAATACATCTTCTTGTTCTTCCACACTCACTGATGTGGGGTTGAGTCCCTGCTCATTGAAATTCATCCTTCCCCCAGCTGCTGGTTCACCTTCAGCCACTCCTTTTGCCTTCCACTAAATACTGTACAGCTAGAGATGGTCTTTTTGTTTTGTGACACAGTGAAGACTTGGCTGAATTAGAGGTAAAGCCCTCTACAGTTCAAAGACATAAACAGACCCTTCCGTAATAAATAACATATTCCTAAACAGTATTAGCTGCAAGAGAAGTGAGAAAGCCAGAATTTCTTCGTAGGCCAGAAGACAAAGAAACTACTTCTTCTTCATTAACATTCAAAATTACAAATCAAATCATCCTAAATTTCTCACATAACCAAAAATGAAAACCAGACATTTATCTACCACATAGCTGGTGATCTAGCTGAAAGGGAACGTTGTAGTCTGAGAAGCACTAAATTTGTTTTCAATTATTCTGTCCACATACAAAAGCTCGATGAAGTTGTGCAAAGCAAACAGTCCGAGAAGATCACAAAAAAAGGAAGATTAAGCTAACAGTAATCATGGCCAAACCTTTCTCTTCTTTCTTTTTTCTTTTTTTTTCTTTTCTTTTTTTTCCTCTTCTCAGCAGGAGGTATCTTTGCATAGAAGGATTAAGCCCCCCCGGAAAGGGACCACATGCAGCATCAATGTGATCCTGGCAACTTTCCTTCAGTATGGCAAATGTAAAGCGACACTCACTCTGCTAAGCTACCATTACTCATCTAGCACATATTTGCAAGGCACACAGAGATGATGTCCGTGCCCCAGAGACCTTACAACCCAAAGCTCCACTGAAGCCAACAGACTTAAGCACAGGTCATGCACAGAAGAACCTCAGAACCCAGCCCAGACACAACTCAGACATCTACAATAACTCACTCACACAAGCGCTCTGCTAAGTTATTAGGAGGGAATTTAGGATCCGAGGCTCTGTGCCAACATGCCAGTTGGCAGCAAGGCAGAGGAGAAGCAAAGCTGGGCTCCAAGTACAAGGGTTGTTGGTAGTGGAGTAGCAATACTGCCTAGAATGTGCTAAATATGATGGCAGCTGTGAGGAGGTTCAGAAAGAGGCAGAGGGAGGCAAAAAGAAGACTAAAGGCAACAGAGGGCTGGATGACAGGTCTATTGGGAACAGACCTGAGTGTGCGAATCATCCCCCTGCCTACCCATTAGGAGGCCCACTAAGTCCAGGTCCTCCAGGAGCAAAACTGAAATGCAGCTGAAGCACGGTACTTCCAAAATCCAGGATTTCCTGGCCTTCAGCAAAAAGCCATTGTATAAAAAAAAAAGCCATTTTGTCTTTACAAGTGGAGAGGGAGAAGAGAGCAGTTTTTTAAGTACTGAGCACAGTATCATCATGCCTGACAGCACAATTCTTTGTGGACACAGATAGGACAATCAGAGGATGCCTTGGGCTGAAGAGTGGCTACAGCAACAGCAATGCAGCATTTGCTCCAACTATGAACCCCAGAGCTATCACTGGGCAACTGGAACAGAGGAAAACAGGTAATAAATACAAAGGAAAATTCGCCTCAAGTCAGCACAGTCAGCAGCTGTAGCAGAACTGGCTCCATACACAGGTTTTAATACTGATCACCTTGAAAATTGACTGTAAGTGGTGGTTTTGATCACGTATAGGTCACGTTTCCAAGATAAAACTATTCCTGCTCTTCTAATAACACACATATATGTAGGAGCACCCCTGTCTAAATGCATACACGCTTAAAAAAAAGAGGAGTCAGCTGTCTGTTCATATGGCAAAGTTTGTGTCACCTGAGGGACGAGAGCAGTAAAACACATCATAAAAGACCTTGTCCTCTATAGGATCAGATTTAAAATAAACGGTTTCATCAGCAGAAGTAAGTAAACTAATTACGTGGTAATTTACAGCCCCGCAGCAATGCTTTGGGATGACATCACTGTAAATCAAAATAGCACTGTATGAATCAAGTACAATGAAAAAAAGATATCATCATCATCATTTAGCACAAGCATTTCCGTCTGCCACTCATACATCAAGAATAAACCAGGATGACTTAGGAACAAAACTGAGGACAGACAGCTCACAGAACTGCTCCAGGCATGTTAAAGTCAGAGTTTCACACCCAGCTTTGCCACTAACTTACTGCATTGCTTCGGTCGTGCCATATAACCTCTCTCCATCTGCAGCAGGGCAGTGGGGAGGCTAAGCCTTCTTTACAGGGACAGGAAGGAATTGATATTTTGTGCTGCCATTGTCATACACAGAAATGCATTGTGAACTAGAACGAAAGAAGACATTAAGGTTTTGTTTCAGGCACACCTTTCCTCAAAATTGAGCTGGGTGAGACTGTCAGTCTGCACTGACACCTCCTCTATGCTCGGCAGCTACCTCACTACTTATCAGAAAGCTGACCTTTCCATTGAAGGCACAAAGAGGGGACAAAAGGAGCTCTTAAAGAACCTTACAGAGAAACTCTAAATAGTAATTGTGAAGTTTTTTCCTCTCTTAGCAACAAGCTCCTCTGACACCTCAGGATTTTCAGCAGTTTCTTCAGCTCATCCCTCGAAGGGCAGAACACAGCTGGCACTGCAGAGCTGCAGCTGCCCAAGGGCAAGGCGCAATGCTTCGCTGCTGAGGTGGACTGGGAGCACACCAGGGATGAGCGCAGAGGACCAGCCCCGCACCAAGGTGCTGCCTTACTGCCTTTCAGTTCCAAGAGAGTGGGAATTGAGAAAGATTTATGAATAGAGAACTCTGGAAGGAAACATGTTTGTGTATTATAAGGTGAGCTATTCACAATAAAACTCCCCCAAACTGTATACAGATCGAGTTGGAAAAAAACCAGCTCCTTTGAGTCACATTTGCCACAAGGGGAATGAGAAGCCAGACATGATGTGTACCTTTCCATACTCTATTTTGGGATTTTAAGATCCTATTTCTTTCAGTTGAAAGATTTTTCTTAAACTTTACTTTTGCATAACTCTTGTAATATTAACATGGCCAGACATGGGCTGGTCTGTGACCCAAGGAAATGCAAAGCACTTCAGCAGATAAACAAATAACATCATTCAGAAACAAGGAGGCTTTTCTTGTTCAGCCTTTGCTGTTACGATTGGATTTCTAAACAAAATGGAAATTTGTGGTATGATTAAAATCATCAGCTCACCTCTCCATAAACAAAATTCGTTCATTCTGCACTGCATCCATAGATCAATAGCAGTCAAATTTGGGAGAAGGGGGAGGTAATCGCCCTTTTCAGAACGGCACATGCAACTCTACATGCAAAACACAAGCAGATGCGCCATCAGCAGCTGTGCATGGGCAGCCCAGTCACCCACTCAAACACAATTCCTGAGGTAGCACTGGCAGCTGCAGCCACTAAGGCCACACATTGGGCACATGAGAGAAGGCATCATTTTTCCTGAATTACTTCAAAACTCGTATCTTATAAACCAAGGAGGCAGACCTGAATACATAACACTCAAAGAGCAAGTCTGAAGTTCAAGTCTAAATCAGTCCCTAACTCACAGTGTGCAGATGAATCAAGCCCTGCAGCTGTACAGTCTGCATAACCTCAGGCTGCGGTGATTTAAAAGCACAGGTTCACCTCTGCAGCACTGTGTAAATAGCAAATCTCTTTGCAAAGCAAAGCCTGCAACACTGCTTGCTTCCACTATTTGGGAGCATGGAGTGATACATGGACAGCAGTCAGAAAAGTGAATTCCTTTAAGGTTCTGTAGGTGGTCAGCCACAGGTACAACATGTGCATACAAAGAGGGAATTCAGAGAAACCTTTGGAACTCAGATTTTTGAATATTGCACGTATCGACTTGAATTTAAATATCACTGCAGCTTATATACAATTGTATTATTGTCAGGAAGTAGGAAGAGCAGATATTCTTAAATGGGGAATCCAGAGCAGCAAGGAGCAGTGACATGCCAGGCCCTACAGGCAGTAAGCACACTGTGAACTCACCCTGCCATGCTGTGCCTTGCTGCAGGAGCTGCCAGCCTCTCTGCAATTTGCGCTATCAACTCGCACCAGCTACAAGATCTTGGTTTCTGCTAGTACTGAAAGTTTCTGCATTTGCTTTTTTAATTCTTCAGGACTTCAAGTTGCACATCTACAAACCGAATGCCTGGTCTGAAACAAACAGTGATGGGCTTTACCAGACAGCAGCAGGAGAACCTGCAAGTCTTAAAGGCACCTCTGGAGAGCCCTGCGTGATGCAGGCTGTGTGATACAGACACTGATGGCCTGTGAGAGTAGAAGGGAATGATTTGTTTCCCACTCATCCGAACAGAGCTTTGCTTGTCGAGAATTGAGGCCTTTCCCCCCTGGGGAATATAAAGCTACACATCTTTAAAGATGATTTTGCACATCTTCCTGTCTAGACAACACAAGCTACTGCCAGAAGGAGAGTATAAAATTGGGGAATAAGGATATTGAGCCTAGTAAATTAATTTGTTCGAAATAAATCAGCTCTTCTGCTTGTTTCAGCTCACCGTAACACAAGGCTCAGTCTATTAACTGCTGCATACTACTTGCTGTCTCCTGGTGGAAGTCATTTCAGCTTCCCTCTGAAAGGGGTGTGCATGTGTGTGGCCATGGTGATTCAGAGGGGCCACCATCAGGCGTTGGTGGAAAGTGGGAAAACAGAACTCAACCAGCAGCACTTAATTAGAAGCAAATAGAAAGCCGCGTGAGAAATCGCTTCCTCCTACTGCTTCCCTTTTCCTGCTGTACAGGAGAAGATAAGAAAGCACTCTCAGGATCGCCCCTCGGCACACACGGGGCAGCATGCAGGCTCAGTGCCGGCTGCCGGAGGAAGGAGCCCCACTCCCCCAACTCCCACCTTCCTCCTGAAGCAGCCAGAGGCTCCAGAGCTAAGCCTGCGCCCCGAGGGCTCTGACACCACCAATGATTTTCCTGTTTGCACTTCATCTGCCCGAAGGCTGCCTTCCACACCAGCAAGCATCTTAGGACAAGGTGCAGCAGAGCAGAGGAAGATGTGCTTGTCTGAACAGACCCTGCTTGCCACAGCTCTTCTGCAGTGCCTGGTCAGTTCGTTTTGTGGTTGAAGGAACTTTGTGTTTTGGATCTGATGGTTAATTCCATCATTAACACTCTCTGGCTGCAGCACTTCCAAGGATTTTTTAGGGGGGCTTTTATTCAACAATATTCTGACCAGGATGGAGAAGTGTATTGTCTCAGGGAGAGAACCATACCAACAGCTGTCAGTAGTTAACAAAAGACCTCCTCCAGACACCGTACCGTGTAGTGGCCCTATTTTTCAATCCATGTCTTAACAAAAGCCAATTTCAGGCTCCTCCATGTTTTCCTGCCCTACCTCTGAATTATCTAGAACTTCCATTTCCTCATTGGCTCCAGTGAAGTTTTAGATTGATCCCAAGGTACAGCCAGGCTACCAGTACATACCAGTACAGTGTCAGGGCACCAACTCACCCACCCTTGTGTTTGATGGTATATTCATTTTGAAGAGAATTTCCCAGATTGATCTAAACCCCAGGTCTCTGTTCTCAGAACTGCAGATCAGTCCCTGCAATAGCACATGTTACTGCAGCAAACAGATGCACGAACCAACAGCTCGGTGCTCGTACAATTGCCACAGTTGTGCAAACAAGCTCAGTAATCGTGCAGGTAAATTAGGCATGAAACACACAGACAATTTGTCACACACGGTGATCTGGGGGCAGAATCCCCAAGGGACAACAGCAGCCAGGAGCCTGTGTAAGGCTTCCCTTTGCCAGAAGAAGGAAGTAAAGGCAATGAGAGAACACAGAAGCATGGCACAGCACGAGCCAGCTTTGCTGCACATGCCCAGCACAGCCTGCAGAGTCCAAACACTACGGAAGTGCAAGCACCAGCACCCAGCTTTGTCCCAGACCTCTGACTTCCCCTTCCCTGAGCAGGGGGACAGGCAGAGAAGGCCAAACTCAACTACCTCTATGTGCCCCCAGCACAGAATCCATCCAGGCCCACTTGTGGGAGGGTAAATTACGATAGCAAGCTGTGATTTAGCTTTGAGTTTCCATCAAAGGTTCTGGTTTCACTAATAAGCAAAACAATTAGTTGACTGTTGGAAGTCGCACACATTTACAAGCCAGAGCCCCACGGGAAGCCTAGACTAGAAAACAAAGTCTTCTTTGACTTGGAAACCACAAGAAAACACATACGGCAAAATTCAAATATAAAAGGAAAGTGCACATACATTTGTTATTGTAAAGCAGCTCCTGTGTGTTCCATTAACAGCTCCACAATTACCGCTTCTTTTTAATAAATAAATAAATAAAGAGGCAGTGAAAGTCACCACAGTTTTAAAAGTGACCACCCAGGGGAAGGAGGGCTATGCTGCTGTGCCACTGCCATGCTGTGCCACTGCCATGCTGTGCTGCTGTGCCACTGCCATGCTGTGCCACTGCCATGCTGCGCTGCTGTGCCACTGCCATGCTGTGCTGCTGTGCCACTGCCATGCTGCACTGCTCTGCAGGCCTGGGTAGCACCACAGCCCTGCACAAAGCTCAGTGCTCGCTAATGCCTCTCACTGTGTTCTTACCATCAAACCAACACCAAAGATGTAATTGCAGCAGTGGGATGGAAGCTCATATCAGGGTTACCCCTCCCCTCAGCTTCTGAAACAAGGCTGACATGAACATTCCTGCAGCTGAAGGCCCGGTGCCCGGTTTGCCCAGAATCTCAATAAAATAATACATCTCAGCCTCTCTATAGACCGTGGCAGATGCACAATGGAAACTGATGCCCTTTGTCACTACTCTCAGTCGCTTTAGGTGACTGCAGTAGTAAAACACACATTTATCTATCTGACCACCTACAAGAACCCTGCGTATTTCAGAACACAACTATTTCTAAGGAAGCAAGTACAGATCTGAGTATCCAGAGTGTGTGGATAATCACTTGCATTAATCAGCTGCTCATTTTCCTTTAAAGCTTTTCCTTTCCATTTCTCTAGCCTTGAAGGAAGGACAAGGGCTCTACTTAGAGCTCCCCAAAACATCACACAATTATGTACAACTTCTGTTCAATCATGAAAAAAAGTTTGCCTTCACACAAAGCAATAGGACAAAAACAGAACTGCTGAGCTTTCTGAATTTGTATGGCTTTTAAGGGACCAGAGACTCTTCTTGTCCGTGGGGAGAATCTCGTTCATATCCAGCCTTTCCTTATCAAATCCCAGCCCTTCCTATCAAATTGGTCATTTTTTTTTCCATCACTGTCTTTGCTGAAGAATTGAGAATCTGTCCCCCTGAAGCACAGAGGTTCTTACTGCCACATTTTCTCACGTGCAAAGGAGAAACATACTTATTTCTAAGCCTTGAGCAGTCAGGTACAAAGAAGCAGCTGTCCCCAAACTTCAGTGAAAGAGATGGAAAGAAGGAAAACAATCACATCTCCTCTGCTGTTTCAGCAACTGGATGGGTCCACAAGAAGCTATGTGCGTGTAAACTTCTTCTTTGTCCCTGCTACTCCGGATTTCCTTGCTGTTCTCAGCAATGTGACATCCAGGGGACACTCAGACTAGCAAAATGTTGGCATTCAATCTACATCTTGAAAAGGCTCAAGTTTCATTTTAGTTGACAGCAAGTTGTAGCTTCCTTCATAGAGTGATTCAGAACTGAACTGGGAGACTTCACTTCTCCATGTCTCTAGGTGGTCTCTGAAGTTGAAGAACATTAAATGAGATTAATGCCTTCTCCCTTCCTTCCCTGGGTAAACAACACAAATGGCCTCTTCTGCTTGGCCCATCTAAATTGTCATTTTGATTGATCAGACTCTTCTCCCACCAAAGTTGGAACACACAACTGGTGCAGAGCACGAGCTCTCAGAGCTAGACATGTGAAGAGGAGGAAGCAGCATCAGAAAGATAAACCACAAGATAAGGCCTGGAGGATATGAGACCTGCTGCTTTGTATCTTCAGAGCGCCCAGAAGAAGAAGCTTGCATGCAAAATTAGTTTTCAAACAAATAAATACTGCAGACCAAGACCAAGTTACAAAAACTAGCCTGCATTTCTTCCTCCAGAGGGCTCAGCTGCATAATGAGCCGCACGAAGGGTTAATTTAACAGGAAATTAGGACAAATATATATTTTAGAAAAAGTATTCAAAACAGAGGAATAGCAGCTTGACAGAAGTGGTTGTAAAATGCAATAACACAAAAGGGATGTTCACTCTTTCTATGAACACCACCACCCTGGTGGGGCTCCATACTCAGGGCACGTTTGGTTTCTCAGTGCTGAGGTCCAAAAGTTTAAGATGGTGCTGGACTCAGGAAGGTTGGAGTGGAGGGATCTGAGTGCTCAAAACAAGCACCCCAACCAACCCGAGAGTGGTTGGTGTGCTCAGTAACGACATTTCAAAAGCATCCAGGCCCCAACACAAGGTCTGAAGGCCGCAGAAGAGCAGCCCTGACATCCCCAGGCAAGCACCACATTTCCGCCCCGGGGCTGAAAGCAGACACAGCTTGCTGAAAAGTAATTCAATTTCCTTGCTATCAGATGCCTGAAACTCATGCACACTTTCCACAGTGCTAAAAATCTCTTCTGTTTCATTTTGTCTGTGATATTGGAATCTGACAGGAACACGAAAGTTAAAATGCTCTGAGGGGGAAGAAGGAAAAAAGCCTTGAAGCCAAGTAACTCATGACATGAAAGCTTTGGATTTTACTAGTCTTCATGACTTTCAGATGTTATAAACTGTACAGGTGCAGCTATCTCACTGCTCTGTACCCATATGAACTCTGTTACATTCAAGTGAACAGAGATCCAACAAATACTTCCAGGTTTATAATAAACCTTCATAAGGAAACTGTCCATATTTTCCCCATATGCAGGCACAGCTGTGCAGAGGCACATCTGCTTGGGAGACTTTAATGGGGATCTTTGATTTCACAGTTTAAGATCCCGAAGTTTGACAGCAAATTATGATAAAACTAAGAATATCAGTTCCTGTCTCCAACAGAAAATATAAATCCCTCTTTGATTGATATTGATTACAGGAAGGAAAGAAAACACTTGTATTTACCCACGTGACAAGAAACTCATTGGCTGCAATAAACATCCAGAGGTCAGGAACATCTTGGGAAGGTAAATGATACTGTTTGCAAGCAACTGAGAAATGAGCGAGTGCTGACTGCATATACAGTTCACACATCCACAGAGCTGCCAACGTACCATGGTGGGTTATGAGCTTGTCAGGTTTATCAATTAAAAAGAATCTCATCTATTAAGTTGCGGCAAACGTGACTGCTATTTATTATCATGCTGTACCCTTAAGCATCCAGTTTACATACACAAGTCCAGCTCAACCAAAGTAAACACATTCATTGATTTAACAATTTATGGCTTGATTTTAAAAGGGGTTGAGCCTGCAGGGTAATATTTAACATATATTTGAAGTCAAGCACAAGTCAACTCAGTGAAATTACTAGTATTGATCACATGCTGAGAACTGAGCAAAAGCCTCTGCGTTTGCCTGGCCTGGGCTTCCTGTAGCAAGTCACGAGTGTGATGGGAACAGCTGTAGGATGCACCCCAACTTTGCTTATTGAAAGCTGTAGCTGTGGCTGAGCCAGACAGGTGCCATGCAATTACCAGCGTTATCACACCAATACCCTGCAATGCCGACCAAAAGCCTGGCTTTCCTTCCTGAGCCATATTGCCTGAAATGAGCAGGAAATGAGTGAAAAGCCTGATGTGGCCCCAAATGGCTACAGTCCAGCTGCTCAGCCGTTTCTTTACCACGGACTTTGCACATTGAATAAGCCCTTCCATGGATCAGCTCATCAGCTGAGGGTCAAATTTGGATACCCTCATCTGTCTCAGCCTGGATCTGGTTTGCTGATTTCAGCAGTATGAATTCCCTTCTCACAAGCATGGGTAGGACCATAACCAGAGTTATGCAGCACTACAAGCAAAATCTCAGAGATAGAAAGTGTTGTGCCTACAGAAATCAGCCCAATTCAGGAGGGAGCTCCTGCTTAAACTCATTCATCCTTTCTCTGTAGAGTCACAAATCTGGTCAACACATTCTCTCTATAGCCACAGCTTTAAAAAAAGGCCAGATGTTTTCTTCAACTCATCCCCATTGCTATGTAATTCTGATGCCCTCCTATCTCCTTATCACACCACAATTACAGCTAGTACCATTTCCTATTGGTGTCACATATCCAGGACAAAAAGGAAGGCAGCAAGTTACCATAGATGATGAGCAAAACTATCAGTAAGCTACACACAAAACAGGCACGAGCCTGAAACAAGTGAAACAAGTGCTTGAATCACACACAGGTGAGTTTCTCTGACCTGCATTTCATGGGAACTTGTTCTGCAGGAACCCAGGGCATCAAGGCTCAGAAATGCTCATCCACTGCAGCTAGGAGGACACAGTACTGTAGATCTAACACAATCTGCTACTGATTTCAAATCTCAGCTTGGTCAGTCACTGAGCTCGAAAGCCAGGCATGATATCTTTACATCTTGAACATCTCAGAACACCCTAACCAACAGAGAGACCATTTTCAAGGTAAAATGGGTTCAGATGGGATTTAGGGCATCTAGATATCTTATGACAGAGATGGATCACAGAATTCAATGTTTAGCCCAGAAAAAGTAGCAAATACTTTTCTTCAGTTCCTGAGTTTTCATAAGCCAATCCAAACCAACTTCTCAAACTTCCAGAAACGCCCCCATCCAACTTCAGACATTTCATAAAGATCCACAATCACACCCAGAGTCACAAGCTCCCCATTTCCAGGTCAGTCCCCTACACAGCTTTCCACCATAAGCTAGCCCGTCTTTCCCCATGCATTTCCTCTCCAGTCCCTTACCTGGACCACAGGATGGCCTCCAGTTGGGGCTTTCACAGCCCCTCGACTCCCCTCGGTCTCGTAGTGTGCACGGTGGTGAGGCTTGGGCTGCACCTCGATGCGGAGCTCGTAGGAGCCGGACTGGCTGGAGAGCGGCCACTCAAGGGGCGGCAGTGACTGGACAGGCAAGCTGGGCACAGAGAGACAGGAGAGCTGAAGCTTCTAGCACTTCACTTCTCAAAGCCCTGATACATTTGCCCATCAAAAACCCCACCAGGGCTGCTTCCACTTTTTATATGGTTAGGCAAACTAATGTGCAGAACCAATGAATCAGTTCAACAATGTTTCTTCCAAACCCATATCTTCCATCCCTCACAGTCATAATGAATTGGACTCCCATTAACCTTTGCTGCCCCTAAGCACGTAGCTCTGCTATGCAGCAGGATCTACCCAGGGAAACACTCCCTATGGATCGCCACACACAGGATAGGGCATCACACTGTCAGAGAACCCACAACCACAAGAAGCATTACATACCTGCAGATAGGTATTGCTGGCATCAGTTGCTTTGTCCAGGATGGAGGAACCAACAAAATCGATTCTGGTGCTGAGTTCCTCCTGTCCTCCTGCTCACAGGGCCCGTGGAAGTCAACAGTCTGAAAGACGTGGCACGGAATGCTGTTTTTGTGGGAAGGCATTGATGAAGGGTCAGGGCTGGTTTTCCAAATTTTGGTGGGAACACCACAGGAAGGATCTGTAGGAAGGCTGCTCATAGCATCCATGGAAAGAGGAGCGCTGGACAACTGCGTGTAAGTGACCGTAGAGCTGTCTTCCCTCAGGGGGATGCGCGGAGAGGATTGTGGAGAGGGGGTCCTTGACTGTCGTGGAGAGGTGGAAGGCTGCTGAGTGCAAGAGTACCTCCGTTTTGCACCTGGCGATGAAGACCTTGAGTTGGGACGTGGTGATGGTGAATGTTGTCCCAAGCAGGTTTCCTCCGTGATGCTTGTTCGTGGTGACATTATTGGAGAGGTTCTAGGAGAATAATGAGTATGGATGTTTTGAAACTGCGGACAAAGGTCATCACTAGGACCATTATTTGGTGAAACACATGGTGATGTGCAAGGAGATAAATTTGTCTCTGAAATGAAACTTGCAGAAGAGCCGCTACTAGCTGGGCTCAGACACAGTGGTTCTCTGTAGCCCTCAAAGCCAGGGACAGGCAGGGTAACCCTTGGGCTAGTGGTAGCTGAGTTTGACTGATGTTCTACCAAAAGAACATCTGTGTCTCTGCTGCGGAAGGGACCCCCTGAATTAATCAGTTCAGGATATGAAGTAATTTCAATCCTAGGACTCGGAGCAGAGGCCCCTGCGGCGCTGGCAGGGTGTGTAGGTGCTGTCCCTATGCTATCTGGCTGTCCATATCTGCCCATGGGATCTGCAGAAAGGCTAGGAAAAGGCAGGGGGCATGGCTTGAGGCCACAGTCCAAGACATCATGAGCGTATGCAACTCCAGAGGGTGGGCTGTTGGTTTTATGTGGAGTCGGTTCTTCTGGAAAAAGAAGGGTCTCTTTAAGACTATAAATATTATTACAGAAGCTGAGCAATCACGGATTAAAAATATGCATATTTATATACTGCTTGTGATCAGGTATTAGGTAAGTATTTGTTTAATTATTTTTAACTGCAATTAATACTTGTGAAAATTACTGGATTAACAGCCAGGGAAGCCCAAGAGCAGATGAGGCACGGACAGAAGCGCTGCCAGCACCTCCATGCTGCCCTGTGGACTCCCACAACCCGAGTCCTGAGCTAGAGGGGTCACCTGGAGGGGTACACAACACATCAGCCTCCCTGCTGGCCTTCCTATCCATTTGGACAACTATGCCCATTAGCATCAATTGGGGTACTGCGATTCTGATCAAATTTTATCAGCTATGAGCTGGAGTGAGACCATCACATCATGAAACTGCTTCCAAGTGAGACTACATAAAACCAAAACATCGAGGAACAGCTTTTAATAGAGAGAAAAATATTTCTTACACATCAAATCCCAGCCAAAGTAAAAGGCTTCATGAAACCAATGCTGAGTTCAAGTTCTCAAAATAAGAAGCCAGTTGTTTGGCTCCGTATCACCCCAATGAGTTTCAGTGACAAGTTTTGCACAAGAAAGCACTGTATGATCAGAAATCAGTACGTGTGCCACACAAGGAGTGCTTCACTGAATTATGCAGATAACCACTCCAACATCTCTGCCTCCCAGCCTACACAAGGGAGCATTTCCCATGAGCAGCACATTGCACACAGAGCCAGGTCGGTGACAACTGCACCTTGTGCAAAAGCAGACAAGCCCAAAGTGATGCTTCTACACACAGTGACTGTGATTTAAGTTCAGGGGTTTTCTGTTAGCTTTCACTATTGAATTCTTCTGAACGTGAAAGCAAAACCCTCCACAGGTGGGTTTGTAATGTAAAAAAGAACAGTTCAAAGCCACCTCTATTTTTTGATGACGAACCCCATTTTCCCCTCCAAAGCGACAGCGTTTCCCAAGTATGGGACTCATCAGCTCTGGAGAAACAACCTGGAGAAACCCATTTAAAGAGCAATTTAACAGGAACTGCTGAGCATAGTGCTTACTGAAAAACAACTAAAGCCACACACAGAATCTACATGGGACAGAACCAGAGAGAGATGACTGGGGAGTCCAGTTGGCAGAGCTCCTAAGGTTCCCTCTGGCACTTAATCCTGGCCATCGCTCCTTGGGGAGTAGAGAAAAAGCAGTGATAACTGAACTTGGAGCCACATATTTCTCAGCACCATTATCTCACTCGTGGGAATTCACGTGTCACTCACATCACCCACATTCTGTTGCATCATACCCAGATATTGGTGTGGCTCACCCCTCCTTAGGGCTCAGTAGAGCAGCACACCTCTTGGCAGCCACACAAAACATCACTCCCACTGCTTTCAGAAGAATCATTCGGATTTAAATTAAGGCAGGAAAGCAAAATTAGCACCAAACAGAGCAAAGCTTGAGATGGGATTCACACCACCATCGCAGCTTCAGCCAAGGAACAGGGCTGGCCTGGCTCCCCACACAGAGCAGCAGCTGCCCCACATATCTGCTCCTTATCTGTGCCACAGCTGCTGGGCAGCACGCAGCAGGGACAACACTGCAGCTCCTCACAACTCGTGCCAAGCACTGAAGCTGGTGTGTTCAGATTGGCACACCACCCTCCCCCCCTTTACGTTCATTAAAAATCAGCCTTCAGATGACTTTAGTTTTGCTTTTCACTGAAATACTGTGTCTGAACGAGCACTTTCACCCTTCATATTCACCCTCCCAAGCAGGATCCATGCTCCAGATGTTAATAACCCCACTTATGCACACCACAAGCTGCAACACGAACCGTGCCTCCACACAGCATTCCTCACAGCACTGCAGCGCTTCACGGCCACGCAAAGCCAGATTGCTCACAGTGCACAGCAGGCACCCTGTGCCAAACAGACAACACCCACAGCCTTCCTCAGAGCAAAAACATTTCTCCACTGCCCCACCATCAAGTTATTGATCCAGCAGCACTGGGATGGGACTGAGCTGCAGACAGCAGCTAGGCTGCATGGGGTTGAGGCTCAGCACCAGGGCTCCAGTCCCCACAGGATGAGGGTTTTTTGGGACATTTCCAGGCCCTGCGTGCCTTCAGAGCTGCAGTGAAGTCACTGTCCCAGGCACTGCTGCCCACGCCTGTGATGCTGCGCTGCAACACTCTGACTTCACCAGGAGGGAAAAGGGGGGGGCTGGGCAAAGCAGCAAGCACTGCATTCCAGAAATAGAATTCTGCTGCTGAAATCAGTAGAAGTTTTTGTTTGTGCCTCAGCAGGAGCAGGGCTGGCTGCTCAGCTCACTGCCAAGGCACTGAGCAGCCTGAGCTGTGGGACCCACATGCAAACACCACAGGGTTTGTTCTTCCAGTGTCAGAGAGAGAGAAAGCGGGGTGCAGGGAAATGTTCCCCTCTGCCTTCCCAGCACCAGCACGAACGTGCAGCAGCCCAGGGCAGGGCAATGCCTCCAGGCACATGGCCCCAGGGAGGCAGCAGCGCCTGTGCAGCTCCACAAGGTGGGGATGAAAAGCTGCCCCAGGAGCAGAGGGCAGCAAACCACTGCCCAGAGCTGACAGACAGCAGCCCCACTGCCCCCCAGCAGGGGCCATTGCATCCCCTCCAAGAGGGCTGTTAGGACCAAGAGACCTAACAGCGGTGTTTTTCAAGATCAGAAATAGCTTTAAAACCATCACGTGGAAACTCTGGATGTGCAGCTTTGTACCCCAAGTTCTGCCATCTCCAAGGATCCACCCATTCCTGCAACCCAGCACACAGACCAAGCTCCTCCTGCCGCCAGCTTTTTGACCACGGGTGGGAAGACGTCACAGGGAGCGACCCAGCTCCTGTGGGACCTCTGTGCCACACGGGTAATTACAGTGCTTCCCCACCTCCCATCCCCTGGGCACTCCTCAGCCTTTGCTTCTGGTGCTGAATCACCCACTGATTCACCAACAAAACGTCCTTCTCGTCTGAAAGGGAGTTTAAAGAAAGCTTCACATCCAAGCCACGCAAGCCGTCACACCCCCTCTGCTACCCACGGCTCAGTAAGCCCCAGCCCTGCTCGGGATGCTCCAAGCCCCGCCGTGCTGCATCCACACTGACACTCCATCCACACTGACACTCCATAGCTCCTGCTCTGCCCTGCAGTCTTTATGCACTGTTCAAAAGACGACCTTTCCTCCTCTCACAATAGGAAAAGAAAGCAGGGCTCTGCTTGCTCCCATGCAATAAATAAACAGCACACCAGACTCCGCAGACACACGACTGCTACCAGCAGCTCAACTACTCAGCGCGTGCCCCCCTCCCCCCTCCCAAAGTCTCCCCAGGTGCTCTCATCAGATGCAATTAACAACGAGAGTTAAAACACAGGTGGAAAAGATCAGCAGACCGAAGTTCCAAAGGATTTCACCTTTTCACAGTGGCAGGACCTGCTGGCCACGAGGTGTTTCTGAGTCCCGGTGTGTGCATGCAGGGTGGCAATGGCCCATCCTCTGCCACGCTTTGTAAAACAAGGCAGTAGCCTCAAAGCCATTCTGTGAGCCAAGTGCCACCTTCCCAATTAGCGTGAAACCAAGGATTAACAGACCGTCAGAGTAGCTGCATTCCACGATGGGTTTACACAAATCATCACCTAAGAAAAGCTGAGGACAGCAGCTGTGTGTGGGATGGGGGAGCTCAGGGGAGAAGCACAGCTTTGCCCTCATCCATTTGCAGCAGCGCATCTCCTGTGATTTAAATGGAGTTACTTATCTGTACAAGAGTCCAAAAGTTCTTAATCTGCATACTGTCATTTCAAAGGGCCGTTGCCGAGCCTGTGGCATTTTTCAAAAGCTGAGCATCCTGCTGTATAGCTGACTGCTTGGAAGCTCAAAGTGAAAGTTGGTTTCCTGAGTGAAATCTGGTATTCTCTGCTACATGTGCATATTTGTTTCCTTGCTGTAGGGCTGCTGCAGAACATCGTGTCCTGCCTTACTGAGCCCGGTGCAGCACCGAGCTGCAAGCGCTTCTTCCCCTTCTGACAGCTTCATACTGAGGAGAAAAGGAGCGATGCAGACACCTACCCAGAGTCTGACAGCTACCAGATGTGGCAATATCCCCGCGTCTGTCTGTGCACTGACAAGCATTCCGAAGAACAGTAACGTTTACAAACATTCCTTACTTCCCCTCTATTTATGATATGCACACAGCCGCTTCCTCATAGGTCCTTACTGCAACATGGAACAGAAGATGGAAACAAGACTAAACTTGGGATATCACCAGCAGTACCTCCATGTGTCTATTGCAAGGAAGCAAATCTAACACATTCTCTGACAGAGAAAGCATCTTCCTCGCCCAGGTGAAACTATGAGCCCCCAGCAGCCAGGAGAGCTGCCCTACAGCTCCAGCAGCACATCTGTCCCCGTCCCCATCCCCATCCCTCCTGTCTGGGGAGAGCAGCAGATGTCTAAACCATGTCTGGCAAGGACAGGAAAAGGCACATGGAAAATGGCACAGGGTACAAGGCTCCTGCTTATGGAAACAGCTGGCTTAATGAGGAATATCTAATATTAATAATATTGACCGTAGGGTTTTTACTGACTCTTTTTCCCCTGTTGCTTTTATAGCGGTCCCTGTTCCTGTTGTCTCAGGCACACATCAGCACTCCTGAACGCCAGCGGCTTTCAGTAAGAATATTTCTGGCATTCCCATGACAACAAGTTGTGGTACCGATCCTACTTTGAAAACATCAGCTTAAGCGGATACAATCAAATCACAGCTTTGGCAACATCCACCAGCAGCGCTTTCTTCCCCCGACCCACCCCCAAAGCCTCACGGTTCCCGTTGTTTCTTTAACAAAAAAAAAAAAGGCTCTGAGCCTGTTTGCAGAGATTTGTTATTGCAGGAGCTGCGAGGTGGGTGGAGCTGCCCAGACTCGGAGGAAATCGGGGCCACTCAGACGGGCCCTGAATGCGGGCAGCAGGCTGCAGCACTGCCATCCTCAGATGCTCCTATGGCTTTGGTTGCGTTTTGAATCCTCCACAGAAAGGACTTGTTTTCCCAACTGCAGTTCAGACGAGGCCAGAATCTCACATGAACAACAAGCATCATTTACCACCAGCATGTGGACAAAAAGCCCTTCCCCAAAATTTGAACATTTTCTGTTCTCGTGTAAACATGCTTTAATCTTTTGTACATGAAAGGTCACGGATGTACACTGGATTGCTTACAGACTTTGCCTGGTGCTTTTCAAAGCGAGAAAGAATGCTCTCCAGATTACAATGCTGGTATATATGGTTGTGATCTTTTTTTTTTATGCTAATGATTTCCATCTTTGGAACAAACAAAATTACTACTAATTATGGTTTGCAGCCATTCAGATGGGGAGAAAGCAGGCTCAAGAAGGAAGTTACTTCTACTACGAGCACACACTGCTCCGCATTTATGCGGTTGAGAAGATTAAAACTTTCTACCCCCCACCTACGCACTATTATGTGCTGCAGAACTTCCCCCTTCGTGCCCCACAGCAGGACGCTGTACTGAAGAAAGAAGTCATGAAAAAACACAAACAAAAAAACAACCAGTATCTGAAGCTTTCACTGAGACTGAATGTATTTCCATTAATATCTCTGACCTCTTCCCATCATGGATTTCTTTCAGTATTTGATCTACATCGAACCTCGAAACAACATCCAGCTCTGTACATCTGCTGCCATCACCCCCCTTGCCCAGCTGCCATGCTGGCAGTCTGTGTGTGTGAACAGGTGAGCGATGGACTCTTCAGTTCACCAAGGACACCCCAGCTCAGACCCACTGGTCTCCTTCCACAAATGCCCTCACAAAACAGCTCCTCAGCTCTGCAGAACTACAACCAACATATCTTAGAAATGACCTGGCAATCCATCCCCTGGGCCCTGCCTTTCAGCTTTGTCTGCTTCACACAAACCTGCATTTCATGGGATAGGAAACACTACTTTTTAGTGCCGCTGACGGTTACAGTTATCATTTAGGAAGTCAGGGAACACATCAGTGCTGGTAGTACCACAGACTTGCATCAGCTCAGGGAAGTAGAACGGGCTGCCTTTTCTTGTTTTTAGGCTGAAGGGTACGGTGTTTGAACCCGGAGCAGGAGCTGGCCGCCCCCCCAGGCCGCTCGCTCCGTGCTCCTGCCCTGCGCCAGCTCCCAGCACACCCGCTAGCACGACGACGACGCTCACAAGGAGACCAACGGAGCCGAGCGCTTCTGCTTCGTCTCTCACCGCTGGGCTCAAGTTCCCACGTGCACCGCTTCTGTAACTAATAAGAAATCCATCCCCCAGCCGCTCGCGGACGCTCGGTCAACCTGCAGGGCTCGGGGCAGCCACCGCCCGCAGGTGCCAACTGCGGCACCGCGACGCCCCACGAGTACCGTGCCGCGGTCCGGGCTCCTGCCCAAGGCCGACCCCGCGGGGGGTCGGCAGCGCCTCGGGGACTCCCGAGCGGCCGCAGGCAGCGCCCGGCCCCGGCAGCGGGGCCCCGTCGGGGCGAGGCTGCTCCTCACCAACCTTCGATCGGCTTCAGGTAGTCGTAGTCGAAGAGAATAGAGAAATCAAACTCCTCCTGCGGGCTGCCGTCCCGGGCCGGGCCGGGGCAGTGCCCGGGGGTCCCGTCCTGCGGGTCGGGCTCCGCAGCTTGAGCAGCGGCGCTCATCGTGGCCACCCCCGGCGGGCAGCGGTGGGGCGGGAGGCTCGTCCGGGGCTGGCCTGCTGCTACAGGAGCCCGAAGGGCGATGGGAACCGGAGGTATCCTTCCAAGTGCAAGTGGAGAGGAGTCAGGGAAAAAAAAACGGGGAGAGAAAAGAGGCAGAAAACAAACAAACAAAAATAATAAGGTCTTCCAGGGATCGCTGAGGCCGGCTCCGCTGCCCCGACAGCGGTCGCACGCGAGGGGGATCGGGAGCCGAACGGTAGCAGCTTCCTGCTCCCGAGCAGCCACCTGCAGCCCGGAGCCGCCCCCGGGGAGGAGGAGCCCTGCCCGACCCGTACCGGCCCCAGCCCCGGGGAAAGGGTGGCTGCTGCGAGAGGATGCTGGAGGAGCGGGGGAAGTGAAACGGGAAAGGGAAGCGCAGGATTGTGGGGGTTGTCGATGGGCTCGCACAGTGCTGGCAGTAGCGGTGGTGTGGGGCACCTCGGGAAGTCCCACTGAACTCCCACGGGGTGAACCACCCTCTGCAATGTTACCCGACGCTGAGCAGTGCTTCGTGTTCCGCTCACAGCCTCCCCCACTCCAGCCATCAGTTCATGCTGGTGGAGCCTGCAGCAGCTCCAGGAGCCCAGGTGCCGCCCTTGCCTTCTCCAGTTGCTTTGTATCCCATGCCATGTGCTCCCTGATCTCTCTGCAAGGCACCAGCAGGCGATTTCTGGGCACATCTCCTCCTGCACTCACAGGTCAACCTCTTTTAACTGGGACACCCACAGAAACACGAAGCTCACCCTGCACAAGGCCTCTGTTCTTTCCCTGCCCTGCTCACAAATAGTATTTCACCAACCAGCTCCCCCTACATTCCACACTGCCAGCACTGCCAGCCATCCTGCTGCCCCTTGTCCACCTCCGCCGCATTGCCTCACTCATCTGCACCTTCTGCAGCCATTGCCCCGCATGCTGGCTCTGCCTGCCTGCAGCCCACTGCCCTCCAACAGCTACTGCCACCTGTGCTGACTTCACCTGGAGATCCTAAATTTGTGTGATTGCAGCACCTGTGGTCAGAGGACTTTCTTTCCTTGCTTACCTGTCTGTATGGTCCCCTTCACTGGTGTGCACATTGCTGTCATTGGGTCTGTGGGCAGAGTAGAAGGGCAAAGGCAGACGGACTGAGATCATTAGAAAAGTATATTAGTATTCACTTCAACCTGTTTGTATTTGCTAAGCCTGTTAGCAGGACAACATCAACTGCATTACAAATCTGACCCCAAGTTGCTGGCTAAGCTCACCAAAAGCCTTTAACATGGTGCACATCAGCCAGGATCTCAGCATAGAATCATAGAATACATCAACAGCATGTAGGCTTGTAACCTGTCCCCTTCATCAGTAATACGGCAGCCAATGAATGACCTCCTCACTGCACTGTTTTTCTCCATCCTCTGGTTCAGAGCACCAGAACTGGGCTTTTCCTGCTACTTAAAACCAGTTCCTCCACTGAGCTTCTGCAGGCTCTCAGCAAACCCCGTGCCAGCAGCTCCGGGTTGCGTTAGGGGCACCTATTGGTGAATGCAAACACTGCACGAGGCTCTCTGCTGCGGAGGGAAGGGCAACTGCAAGGGCACTGCTGTGGGAAATCAGGCCTTAATGACATTAATTCTTTACTTGAATGTGGTTAGGGATAGGGGAAGCAGCCGTCCAGAGGGGCAGGTGATCCCACAGACCTGCTGCACTGAGGTTTATACTGAGACCTCTACAGGAGGAGATAGCTGTAAATAGAAAGGAACCCTACTAGTAAATGCTGTCTACACGTTACACTGGAGCATGATTTAGACAGAGAGAAGCCATTATTCTGTATTCACAGCCATCAGACTAATGAGGGATGTCACTGCAATCAGTGCTGTATTTTAACTCAGCAGAGACTAAAAGAGAGTTGGTTTTTGTTTTTCTCATGAATGTATAATGTACCCAGTAATACAGCTGAATGCTCGCATCAGGCTATCTGAACTTCCCGCACAGCAGCCAGGATCAGCAAGGAGTGGGGTTTCCTCAGGGTCAGCGTGCAGCTGTATGCACACATGTGTGTGTGTGTGTGTAAGCAGTGTGCAAAGCCCAGGGCTGTGTGCATCTCCTGCACCGTGTGCGGCTTCTCCCGCCCGCGTGGCTCCCTGCCTGCCGCGGGGACTGCCGGCGCTCTGCTGAAAAGCATCCAGTGTCTCTCTGCGGTTGAGATGGAGACCACAGTTAAAGTCTACCTCATCTGCTGCAGCGATTCCTAATGCTACACGAGGCACTCGTGCTCTGGAGTTCCTTACTGTCTGCTTCGGCCAGGAATGGGCTGCGCTGCCGCCGGGTGCAGCCAGGGAAGGCTGCGCAGCCGGTGATTAGCGGTCACGGCTACTGAGACCCAGAGCTGGGCCCCCCCAGAAGGCTGCAGCTGGGGCTGAGCTCCTGCCCTCAGGAACGTGCACAGGGAGCGGCCCCGCAGGGAGCGTGGGCTGCTGCGTCTGAGGGCTCCACTCGTTCCCCAGTGTTTAAATTTGAAGAACAAAATATATGAAATTGGCGTGTTTATTTATCTGTTCTGAAATGATGCTTACCATTTGCTGGAGCGTTAACCTTTTATCATTGGCTGTTCTATGTGAAATTTGTTAGAAAAACTAAATATACTTGCTGATCTTGGCTTAGCTCTAAAGGGAGCTGTCAGCCTTCCAGCTCACAACACATGGAGCACGAGTGGATAACATCATTTGTATTAGCCACAAAAAGAAAAGACACAAACGATAACATTGGCCTTTCAAATTAAGATACGGATGACTGGCAGAGAGCATGGGGAAATGACCCCATCTTCTGCTCAGTCTTGATCCGATCCTCTATCCTATGTTGCCTAGCTCGTCTGCAACCCATTAAGAATGTACAGTTTCGAAGTTATCCTTAGCTACTCCTAGAATTAGTAATACTCCACAAATGGAAAATGTACCTTTTGCTTTCCAAGAGGACCATGTCATGCGAAATAGCTTTGCTGCTAATTCATCGAATCATAAATTCTGACACTGACAAGGAATTGGGGTGACAGCAGTGAGAGAAGTGCTGGAGAAAGGCAGGGATTAGCTCAGTTTGTAGGAGTCAGCTCTTCTGCCCAGCAGACAACCTGACAGATGTCAGGGAGCTGCAGCCTCCGGGCACATCGCCGCGTGGCTTCCCCTGTGCGCACAGGGCACGTGAGGACATTGGTCATATGGCAATAACAGCTCCCACAGGCTTCCAGTGTGCAGAGGTGTGAGTTACAGTGCTGCACCCCGTGGGCTGTGCTGGAACCTACCAATGTGCCGTTCCAGCAGAAGTGTTCTAAATCCACACAGTGCAGATCTAAATGGAAATGCACACAACCAACCATCAGTGGGTGCGAGCAGCTGCAGTGTGTGCAGCTTGAGTGACAGCTGCAGCTTTTGGAGAACTCTGAGGACTGAGTTTAACTTAATCGCCAAACATGTTCTTAAGCCAACAGTTAGAAAAAGGTGTTTGAGCTGCTCCAGCTTACAGATACTACCCAGCCGCCATTAATACTTTGCCGTGAAGATAAGGCAGGAAAACTACAAGGCTGAAGCAGACTGTGGGCTCTTCCGCTCAATATGTGCACTCAGAAAAGGCATCCAGCCACTTCAAATCAGAGGAAAAACCCAAACAATGTGACAAATGCTTCCTAATGCTTGTTATCCATTGAGACTGGAGAGAAAGGCTAGAATGCAGCATGCAAGGACTGGAAATACTACTTGCTTTCCCTAACTCTGTTTTTTCCACATGAGAAACACTTCCTCCCCATAAACTCCTCCATCTTTGCTCCCTTCTGTGCTCTCACAAGCAGTGCAGCCCCCAACTCCCCTCCCCCCTGGGCTCCTGATGCCCACAGCAGAGCTCTGGGACTCAGCACCAGCTCCTGGTTTTCTATAACGCTGCTCTCATGAGCCAGAAAGGTGTTTCAAGGAGTTAAGCAAAATCTGTCCTTGGCAGCAGTAACAAAAATTGCAGCCACGTATACTTGCAGCAGCCTCCGCACAGAGCATAACTGGAAATACACTGTGTTGCCATTTCAGGGAACTGGAGAATGGAAGGACTCCTTTTCCACATAGTTGGATGAGAGCTTGCCCTTGGCAGCACTTTGCCTTAATAAACTTCAGAAGTATGTGACTGCAGCACTACCTGGGTACTTGGGGATGAGAAATCCAAAATCAGAGCTAAGAATACTTTTTTAGTGTAACACAAACTACGATTTTAAAAGCACTCAATGTAATTCTCAATGTTTAAATCTGCTGCAGATCCAGCAAACTGCTTCCGAGTTCCAGTTTCTCCTTACAGCGTCCCACTGTGTTCCCTGCACTGTAGCGCGGGTGGTTGGATGATGTTCTGAGTTGAAAGAAGATGTAGACACCCTTCTGAGAAGTGTGCGGACTGCTGATGGCTGGGAGGACCACACGACACGTAACCAGATCTATACGACTGCAGCACACTCCTATTAAACAGCGCTAAAGAACAAGAGCTGGGGAAGGGTATATTAAAAATGCTGCACTTCAGCAGCTGAAACCCAGAGAAAATACAAATCCGTGCTGTCTTAAAAACCAAAGAGTCCTGACGGTCCATGTGGCAAACATCAGAAATTTAGCAGGCAACCAGGACTTGCACGTGGACTTTATCCAAGCGCTTTCAAATGAGCTCAGACTGCAGTGGATGAGCTGCTCAGCCTGAAGTGCGGGGAGTGCTGGGAGAGAAAAAGGAACGGGAGGCGGCGGAAGGGGGGAAATATTCCGGCACTTCTGTAAGAGACGCACTTGCACAGACAACCATTCAATTTTGGGGTCAGGTTGAGTCAGAGATATTACCCCCCAATTTCAGGCTCAAAGCGGTTTGGCAAGAAAGGACGATGGAAAAATTGCTCATATCTCCACGTTCCCATTAAGTTCTGAAGTCTGCTGTGCAAACCAAAGGAATGCGCGTATCATAGTTTAAAAAAATAGATTAAGCCAGTAGTGGAAAAGAAGCTCTGGGATATTATTATCCTTGGCTGTTTCCAAAAAATGAATGATGAAACATTTCAGTTAGAATATCTATTGGAATGTTATAAAAGAGTGCTCCAATTATGTCAGTGTCCCATCTGTGAATGCGATTTCTGCCCCGTAAGAGAGACTCGGAGGTGATTCACTGGCTGTGAGCTGCTGTAACCGTCTCGCCACGCGTGCTGGCACACGGGAAGGGGCTGCCTGGAGAGGCAGAGCATCAGGAATGTGGGAAAACGGGATGACAGAGGGACTCGGTCACCTGATGCAAACCTCTGCCGTGTCCCTGTCCTGCTGACATTTGCAGAAGCTCAAGGGAGCACAGCCAGAGAAGCACCATCCTTTTGCAAACAGCCACGTACAGCCTTCGTTCCCCACTCTGAGCCAGCTCTCATTGTAAAATGCGGCTAGAGCCCAGAATTATTAACACTTTCTTACACACCCTACATTAATGAAACTCCTGCACTGTTCTGTGGGTGCAGGAGTCCTCCCAGACCCAGAGCCTGATCCTGAAAGTGCCACTTGCTATTTATTCCCAGCACTTTCAAGCCGCTGAATCATTATGGACGGGTTGTGAGCAGAACTGACACAACAGAGAATTGCTGTCACACTCCACTCCTATTGCTGCCGTGCCACTAACAGGAGCATGAATTTTGCCTGAGGGAGAAATAGGTGCCAGGGCCCAGGAGTGCAATCGCAGAGCACCTCGGGGCTGTGCCGTGTGGCTGCTGGAGCAGCTGCTGGGCTCTCCGATATTTGATCTGGAAAAAAACTCGGTGCTTTTTGTTTCAGTCTGTGACTGCAGGGCACTGCGGGGCGGAACTGCTGGGGAAAGGGGCTGCACAATAATGGGACAAAGTGCAGCAGCTGCTGCCAGAGTGCTGCCTTGTGCTGAGGTACATGCCTACCCTATAGCAGGTGAGAGCATGACCTTACTTAGGAGAAAAAGTCTCCCGTCTTTCACCTTCCTCCTCTCTCTGCAGCAAAATAAGTTCTCCGGGTTGTTGTGAGAGTGACTAAGAGCAGCTGAGGTGCTCAGGGTAGAGGGAGTTGTGGCCGGAGAAAACCGAGGACCCAGGAGACAAAGCGATGGCCTGATCCTAAGGCGGTGCAAAGCCCGTCAGCGCCTTTCCATTGGCTCTACCGAGTTCTCGGATGATCCCTTTCGGGTGCGTGTATTAATGAGTGTATTTTGGCAGGTGCCTGGGAAGCTTCCTAAGGCAGGAAAAAAAGGAAATCGCCTCTACTACGAGTCCTACCAGCACAGCCCCGTGGCAGCGGCCGCGTCCCTCCAACGCATCCCCGACCCCGCACGGGGCGGCCGCGGGGCGCAGCGGGCACAGACGGCGGCGGGGAGCTGAGCGGGGCAGAATCGAAAATGGAACGGAAAAGCGCTTCCATCCTCCGCCTCCTTCCCCCTAGCGCAGCTTCGCTATCGAAATAGCGACTCACCTGCGCTCCCCTCCCCGCCCGGCCCTCGGGGCGCAGTGCAGAGCGGGCAGGGGGCCGCAGGGCCGGGGGAGCAGCCAGCGCCTCGCGTTGGGATCGCCGACTCCGTACGAGAGCCGGGCCGCGGGCGGCGGGGGCTTTCCCAGCGCGGAGCATCCCGCGCCCGGCTCCGCTCCCGGGAGCTCCGATCACGGCTGCGCCCGCGGACGCGCTCCCTGACAGCCGCAGCCCCGCACGGCCGCACCGCGCTCCTCTCCGCGTCCCCACGCACGGCCGCTCCCGGCGCCGCGCCCACAGCCCGGGCCCGCAGCCGCACTCGCCGCTGCAGGGGAAGCCGGAGCTTCCCCCGGTGCCCCCGGCCTCCGTCCCGCCAGGGGATGGGGGGATCTCGGCGGCGGAAGCGGGCTGGCGGCTCGGGGACCGAGCGGACCCCGGCGCCGGCGCTGACAGCGGCGCAGACTCCTCCTCTCGCCGCGCTTAACTCTTCCTTCCACCGGCACCGAGACGCCGCGGCGAGGGCGGGGAAGCGGAGCGCGTCCCCCGTGAATCTCCGGAGCCCTCCGTCCGACTCGCCCCGAGCGGGGGCCGCCCCCGGGGAGCTCCGAGCCCGCGTCCCCCCGCATCCCCCGACCGCAGCGCGGCCCGGAGCCGCCGGTCCGAGCGCAGCGCCGCCTCCGCCCGCCGGCGGACCCGGGGAAGCCGCCTGCGGAGCCCTGAGATCCAGCCCCGGGCAGGGGGCGGAAGGGTTAAGCGGCCCGGAGGTTTGACAGCGAGCCTCCTCGGGTGATGGCTTGGAAGAGGAGAGCCTCTCTGGCTGAGCTTTAAAGGAGGCTTTTCCAGACAGCTTTGTATCGCCTTCACACCGAACCCAAACCCCGTCCGGTCCCCGAGGGACCCTCCTGTCACGACCCCCTCCCTGCCCGCTCGTCCGCGCTGCCCGAGGCAGAACGAAGCGCCGGGGCCGCGGGGTGAGCGGAGCAGTGCTGGGAAAGGGAAAGGCACAGGGACACACACACAGCGCACAGACAACACAGCACCCCAGCGAGACCCTACCTTGATCCATAGACCTCATGATGTGGTGGTAATGAAGCAGCCTGCAGGCAGTTTCTCTCTGCATTGGGAACTTAAATTAAAAAAAAAAAAAAAAAAAAAAAAAAAAAAAAAAAAAAAAAAAAAAAAAGGTATCAGTAAAAATTTTAAAAAAAAAAAAAAAAAAAAAGTCTTCTTTAAACCATGATCGACCAGTGCTGCCCAGACAGAGGGAACCCCTCCTGCTCGCCTCCTCTGTAAGCGTTTGGAGGTGCTAAGAGGGATCCGAACTGGGCTGAGCTTGTTCCTGAAGTGAAGTCAGTTCTCTGCTCTGAGATGAGGGTTACTAGAGAGGGAAAGGCCACTTCCTTCCCTGCTCCGAGTGTTTATAGTCTTTGAATGCTGTAAAATAACGGGATTCCCTCACTGTTTCCTCCTGTTTATCCCAGTGCCATGGAAACCCCTGGATCGCCTCCATCTCCCAAACCGAGGGCTTTCCTGCAAACTTCACACTCAGGAATCCATGACGTCTCCCAGCTCCGGGCCAAGGCAGCTCTGCGGCTTTCTCAGTCTGCAGCACAAGCACTTAATTGTTGAGCAGAAAGCTAGAGAGCGAGAAAGAGAGAAATATGGATGATGTTAAAAATCCCAGTGTGTGCTTTTTAAACAAAACTCGCAGGCACTGCAAAGCCTTTCAAAGCAACGGGGCTTCTGTGCAGAAGTTTTCCTTCTTCCCAGCAGAGACGAGCTCAGGCTGCTGCTGCTTTTACCTTTGAATAAATCATTGAGAGAACTCGAGTCCCAAGCTTATACTGAAGTCTTTTAAATTTGCCAGCACCCTATTAATACCCATCTCGTTACTGGCACAGGCTTTAGCTTCTAATTACTGCTGCTTCAAGTCTTTATACAGAAGACGAAAAGAAAAGAGAAAAAAAATATAGGGGTTAATTTGTTTGCTGGTGTTTCACAGACCTCTCTGCTTCTATTTTTGGATTCATTTAGAAGAGAGAGGAGCAACCCCACAGCTTTCCATTGATACACGTGGAGCTCAGCAAGAAAGAAATAGCCAAGGAAGCCTCTGAAACCAAGACAACGCGGGTGTGTTTACACGTACTATGTATAAACAGGAAAATAAAGCAAAAGAAAACAGGAAAATAAAGTCAAAGATGTCGCGAGCCGTGTGCTGCCTACAACATAGAGTTTTCATTGCCACGTTAACGAGCATCTGCCTCTTCGCTCGGTGCTGGTGCGGTGCCTGCATGCGCCTGGGCTCGTGCGTGTCCCTCCCCAGAAGCGATCCTGAGCTCCCAAACCGACAGCACCGCTCAGCCCCGCCGAGCCGCGCTGGGAGCCGGGGTGGCTGCCGGGGTCAGCTGGAGCCCTGGGCAGCAGCGGGGAGTGAGTCACCGCAGCGGGACTTGGCCGGCGCTGTGCAGAGGGCTGGCTGGCACCCGCACGCCGTTTCCATTTTTCACTCTCTGAGTCCCAAAATCGACTCGAAGGAGGTATCACAATCAAACTTTCTGCTTCTCTAGTTTGTTGTCTTGCAGGCTAGCAACTGCAGGCAGGCCAGGGAAACTCAGCGCACCTCACTTTCCTAGCCTTTGTCATTTTTGGACGTGCAGGGGCGGAAATACTTTCCCCAGCTCCGCACCCTGTAAATGCAGCGTGCTGCTACTGAGCCCCGAGGGTGCTGGGGAGCGCTGCCCCACCGTACATTCACCCCACGGGGCTGAGCATCCCTCCTGCACACACACCTGGGGCTCCCACGGAGACCCTGCAGAGGATGAGCCCTATTGCCCCACTGCTCTCTGAGCAGCAATATCATTTGCAAGTCTCCCCTTTGGGCTGCAACCTATAAGGTTTCCCTTCACAGCTCACCCCGCACAACAAAGGCACTGCTGAGCACAGGGTGCATATGAGGCAGCATTGGAGGAAGGAGCAGCCATCGGGGCAGCACCACAAAACTGCCCTCACACCTACAGGATTTGCCCTTTCTCAGCTCTGTGCATTGCTGGCATTGTCTGTGATGATGCACCACTGGAGCAATGGGTGTGGGTGCTCTCCTCCAGGATGGAGGCGGTCCTGCTGCACCCAGCAACACTGCTCTTTTTCAGAGCCCACAGGTTTCACCCCTAAAGCCAGCTTTGCACGCTCTCCATGCCAGTTCCAGACCAGATCCCCATTTGCATCACTTGAAGCAAAGTCAGAGCCATTCATTTTCTATTTCCAAATATTAAGGGGCATCTGACAGTACTGCCCTGCTTGGACAGGAGAGCAGCATAGTTCTGCAGTGTTCACCCCCATACTCCTCCCTGCGGCATTGCCTGCTCACCCCAGCCCCTCTCACCGGGGTCACGTAGGCAGCTGAGGAGGAGCTGGGGGGCTTCAGGCAGAGCGCAGCCCTGCAGCAGAGGCGAGGGGGCACAGGGTCCCGCAGCAGAGCAGGGAGGTGGGGGAACAGCCCGGGGGGCTCTGCCAAAGGGTATCCCAGAGTGAGCGGAGAATGGGCGACCCCAATGGAAAGCCTCACCTCATCCCACGCTGAGCTATAATCGGGGGAGCAGTCACGGCTCAGCAGTTATGGCACACAGGTTGGCTTCCCTAGTCTGGACCGTTTAAAAATACAATGTCTTTCTTTTAATAGCTCGGTTTGATCGGCTCCCGCTAGTTCACATGACAGGGTTTTCCTAAAATATCTTCTTCCACCAAGTTTTTTCCAACTTAAAAATGCTGAATCCTGCTACCCAAATTAAACTCAGCTCGAAGCGAAAAAAAATAAATAAAGAACGAAGTGAAAGAGGGCTGGCGGCTGCCTCCGGACTGCGAGCATTCCCCAAACCAGCATATGACACAACTGTCAGATTTCCAACTCTTTTGGAGAGTTCAGCGAGAGAATCCTGTCCTCCACTGGCTGCAGCTTCCCCGCTGAGTTAAACTTTCCTGACGGAACCTTTCTCCATCTGGCTCCGCTCGCAGCGCGTTGTGAGCGGCCGCGGAGGAGAAGGGGGATATAGTTCAAGTCTTATATAACTGTGCAGGCTGGATGCGGGGGCAGAGACTTTCCCTAGAAACGAGAAATTTTTATACATATATAGTTATTTTTAGCTTCCTTTTCAAAGGAAGGCCAAATACCTCCGACTTTCCTTTGCTTTCTTATTTTGGTATCACTAAGGGATTTTATTTTTGGAGGTAAGGAGCTATTAATAGCTAATATTTATAACTATTTATTCCCTCTTTAGGAGAATACTTCCTCTTCCTTTCAGGGGCATATTCTGGACCACATCCCTACCCCCAGCAGCAGCCCCACTGCGTGCACATCACCCTGGGATTTGCCACCAGGACCCTCAGCTTTGGGGGTGGACACATCTCTCCCAGCCTTGGCCCACAGGCCAGTTTGGAAACTGCTGCAGCCCCTGTGGGCTGGGCACACAGCCGAGGAGCTGACAAGGAGCTCCCTGCCTGGCATGGAGGGCTGCAGTGCCAGGCAGGGCCAGTAGCCGGCCAGGGAGCAGCGTGCTGGGTGCCAGAAGCAGCGTGCTGGGTGCCAGGCCAGCCACCCCCCCATCCCCCAGCATCACTCCCCGCTGGGAGCCACGCGGCCTGCCTGGCTCTGTGCCGTTAATTAGCAATAAAAACCAAATTGCTTGTTTAAAAAAAAAAATTCACATGCTCTCCAGGAGATAAGACATCAAGGCTTCCTGAGGATGTGCTCGCCGGCCATCAGGGCAGCTGCCCAGAGAGTTTATCATAATAGACTTCATGGAGACATCTCTGTTTTCCACTTGCAAAGGTATTTCAGACTCACAACAACAGCACTTTGGACAAAAGCTGATGGCCTTTCCAAGGTAAATAGAGACCTCCCCATCACGTACAGCACACACCGGGCGATGTGCTGCAGGCACGGCCCCGCATGGCCACCAGAGTCAGGCACCCGCTGCGCCCTCAACTTCCCCCACCACAGTGAGCACAGGCTGAGCCACCCAGCACTGCAGCATAGCCTGCCTGCTGCACACTGGCATCTCTCTCCATTTCTGTAACGGCCCGGAGCACCGTGACTCCAGCAAGCGTGTAACCAACCAAAGCCTGTTCTGACAATGCACTTGTCTGAATAAAGTATTCGCGCACTTAATTAAGTTGCAAGCGGAGTGTCTGATCTGGTAATGATCTCCACGTGGCTCAGGAAAGCTCACAGCTCTCACAGGCTGCAATCAGAGCTGCTCGGATTGTCCTCATCTGAACGTTTTCTCCACAAGAAAAATAGCTTTTCATCTGCAATGAAAACCGCTCAATCTTTTATTCTACAACATCCAATAAACTGAAAGGCTATTTTTGGAGTCACAGTGATTGTGTTTCCTAAGAACTGGCCTTCAGCAAAAGGACTCTGTGAATATTAAAACTAACTTTTGGAAGTAAAAAGTGATTTTCATTTTTGCCCCTCAACAAAGGCAGCTCCAGCAAACAAAACCACAAATAAGAAAGATGGTGAAGAAAGTGTAGAGAACATTCTTTCTCTTCCCCCTCCCCTCAAAAATTTCCTGTAAAGGAAAAAATAAATGTCTTTCTCCTCACTCACAGAACAATAGGGCCCCACTCTCACTGCCTTTACTCAGGCAGCTCTTGAATTAGTGTCCTCTTAAGGGATGTGAGGATGTAATTATTGCAGCTGACCCCATACAATCCCATCCTGGGCTGCAGTCTTCTCTTCTACCCATCACACATCCGCCTTCTGCAGTTCTCAGGATTCCAGACAGAGCAAAACACATTTGCAAAGCAGACGCACAATGGCACGACGCTGTGTGTATGGCAGTGCCCACCATCCCCACATCAGGCTGCAAGCAAAATTACTACTGGATCTGCACCTGCAGCTGCACCAAAACCCATTCTGAACACAGGCACCCCACAATCACTGCAGACCCCAGCCCCACTGCTCTGCAAGGAGACCATGCTGGATCTAGAACGAGGGGCTTAAGGGCATGTGTTGAGGGAAAGGGGAGGTGCAGGTGGAGCAGGAGCTGTGCGAGCAGCACCCAGACACAACAGCTCAAGGATAAGAGCAATGGATGGATTTACTGTGCTGCAAATGGCTCTAGATCTTCTCCACAACCGACAATCTCCTGGTGCACTCAATTAGCAAACTTGTACAGCGACGGATGTTTACGCACCATGATTTATGCTTCTATCCAAACATCAAACATTGTTCTCAGGGAACACTTAAGCCTTCCACATTGGCACTGCCTTACAAACCACTATCAGTGATGAGGGTAGCAGCTCTGAGGCCCTCTGCAAGCAAGTGCGTAGGATAAAATTGAACTTCCTTTTTAAAGACAAGAGTAACTAAGCAATTAAGAGCCCGGGATGAGACCATAAAGATACTGGTTTTGTGCCAAAGTCATTTTCTCTTTAAGATTATAAAGCCACCGGGTGTTCTTTGTTTTTGTCTTCCAAGTTTTGAAGGTGAGGTTGAGAGGAGTGAGAGCTGAAAGGAGCGATTACACACTGCAGTAATTGGGAGGAACATTAGTCACGTCTGGGAGTTGGAGGGGTGCTTCTCTGTGCAGGGAAAGGCAGCAAACAACACTCTGACTTTTACCTGTTCCTCTCAGTGCTTGGGCTGCCGGAGCTGCGGTCACCAGCTGCATTCTGACATCTCCAGCCAACAGCTGCACAGGGAACAGCACACCTTGAACCCTGCCATGCTGCTGCCTCGGAAGTTCCCGTTGTTGGCCAAACCAGGATTAGAAATGGTTCTTAACATCCTGCCCTGCACAGTGAACACAGTGCACAGAGGAGCACAGAGATCCCATCCCAGGGCGCTGGGACCCAGAAGGATCTGCTGGGGCAGCAAAGCTGCAGAGTTGTTGGGGAAGAGAACTGCTGAGGGATTCTCCTGTGCAACATCAGAGCAAATTGTAGGTTAAAGTGATGTATCTCATCCCTAAAGACAACTGCTTGCCATCGGGGTGCTGGCAAAAACACAACTGTAAATAAGTGGCATTAGTTACATTAAGACAGAAGCTGGCTTATTAATAACAACAAACTAAACCAGTGAGGCACCTGCAGAGTGGGTTTGGGATGGAAACACTGATGTGGTCATTTACGATATCATACGATGGCTAAACTAAACAATGATGATGAAGAAAGGCCATGCAGGTGGTTCTGCGCCTTCAGTATCACCGTCAGGGCTGGGAATCTGATATTGCATCCCAAGCACAATTTACGACTCATTACTGGAGCTCTGGCCACACCCGGCAGCTAATCTAGAATTTCACACGTTTAATGAACTTCATACTTGAAATATGTGGTCTGTAAAATCTGATTTACACCGTTGTTAAAGCGGTTGGTGTTTGAAAGAAAGTGGATTTTTAAGTGCGTATTTGTGCACAAAGATTTTTTTTTTTCCTAAACCCCAACCCCAGGCATTAATTTACCCCAAAGCACATAAAACGTTCCCTACAGCGTAATTTCTAGCGCAATATTTCTTTCAGCACCTCAGATTTACTCCCTACGTTCCTTCAGGAGCAACTGCATTCAGTTACAGAAAGGAGCAGAAAGCACTCGCAATGTCACTGTAGGTACTTGGGGCAGTAAGTCAGCCTGACAGTCAGCCCGTGATGGAGTCCAGGGCTGTAATTAGTGCTTACCTGTCACCGTCATAAAAACGCTGTGCTTGGTCGGGTCCTGCCTCAGCCGTACAAGAGGTACCTCGCAATCCCGGTTCATTCAAGTGTGTTAGCTTTTTATTGGATGTTAACACCTGATATTTCCTTCAGGCTCTGGTTTTACTGAAGGCTTTGCCACATTATGTTCTTCCAAGGCAGAATGGGAACAGGAGCTGAAATAAAGGGGAGGGAGATCACATAAATCACCGCCCGCACGCATCCTTGTGGGGAGAGATCCCAAAAGACACAGAGGCTGCTGAAGGAAATAGCTGTCACTCAGATGCGAAATACAAGACGTTTCTTTCTGTTGAAGACTATTTATGGTGAGCAGCACACCTGTAAAAATTAGTTCCACACTTCAGTAACAAGGAGCTGCAAGAATTAGGCTGGGACTCCAACAAAAGCCGCCGGGTCCCCTGGAGGTGCAGAACAGCGCAGCCCCAGCAGAGCACACCCTGCACGCTTCTCTCCAGCTGAGTTCAGAAGGATTTTCTCCCCTGAGGCCTCAGCACTGCAAATAGCAATTTTACTTTACAAATTTGTTTCCTGGATCATTTCTCCTTGTGTATAGGAAAGATCAGATGTCAAAATGCAATCACAGCAGGAGGCCCGAGGCTGCCTAGGAGCAGAAGTGGGCAGCTTTGAATGAAACTTCTGCCCGGAGGACAGCTGCCCTATCCACTCTGGGACAAATTTCAAGCTAAAATGCAAACTCACACTGGTTCGGTTATTTGGATCCACCTTTGCCTTAAAATCACTTCTCTGTTTGTCACCAGGCTTGAATTGCTGCAGTGTAGAATGAATCCAAGATGGCCTATTAAATATTTGAAGTTATATTAACAAACACCGGGATGCAACTGTTCCAAAAATGAAGGGAAGGACTGCATGTGCAGCCCGAGCAGGTTGTGATGCCCGGGGTGCTCCGCAGGGCTGCAGGGCGGTGAGCACAGCTGGGTTTCCCTGGGCTCACTGGGCACAAGAGCAGCTCCAAAAGCACAGCTCTCCTTACTGGCTCATGCTAAGGAAGCCTTGGCAAGAGAGCAGTTAAAGTGCTGGCTGCTCTTTGCTGGGGCTCTGAAGCTGCACAGCTCATGGCTGCTGGATGTTAAATGTAAGAACAGGATGGAGCCTAACAGAGACATAGCTGGAGAGAGCTGTAGATGCTTCCAGCACCACCTCCATGGTGAAAGTGGACCCACCTCAGTGGACACCTGCTGGCAGCAGCACCTCCATCACTGCAACTCTGCTCTCTTCCCAGAGGTCAGATCCTGCAGAGTGAGACAGAAGGGAATACGATGCAATGAGAGCAACACACTCTGGCTCCCAGCTCCCAGCCAGCCCCGGCTGCAGGGGGAGTGGGCTGATGTGCTGCCCAGCCTGGCAGGCACAGCACAGCAAGGTACCGAGGAGCACAGGGTCACCATCTGACAGAGGTAACACCGGTCCTCATAAAGGGGAATCCTGCATCCCCTACCATGGGCTCAGCACCAGCTGCGCTTCTATTCATGGCAACGCTGCTGCTGGGACAGTTAACGTGCTCCGTCAGCACCATCCTGCAGCACTTTATCTAATAGCCACACTAAGCCTCATTTTAAATATCTGTAGCAATTAGCATCACTTTTTGACAAGTCACATGTTGCTGAAACCCACCACTGTACAGAATGAATCACAAGTGACATGTCTTAAAAATGCAAGAGCCAGCACAGGACAGATCCGCGTCCAATGGCAGAGAAATATAACGCCTACAGCAGAGCTGCAGCACAGCTCGTTTGGAGCAGATGTGCAACACATGGTAAATGTTCGTGTGGTGAAACAATGAGTGCAGAGCAGCCCCATCCCACGTGCCCAGCAAGGTGTGTGCTGCAGGAGCACCTCGGGATGGGGAGCAGGAGCACGCAGCACCATCAATCCACCTCTCTTCGTGCTCTTAATTTATACTGCGAGTAATTCGACTTTTGCCCTTGTAAACAAGTTCCTGGATATGGTTAAGCTACTCAGAGCGTACATTAAAATAAAATCTGGTTCACATAAAAGGACAAATGAGAATGACTATTACCCCCATCCTTAATGCGCTAAATTCTTTTGCACAGATTGTTCTTGTTACTACTTCTTTCTGTGAGAGAATCTGAACAGCACACAATATTCCTCCTTACGTGCACAACTCCAGCAGGCCCAGAGAAGGAGGCTTTAAAGTGGGAACGCAATGATTTGAAAGCCCTTTTGTGTAACCCGCTCAGTCAGTAACAGGTCCTGCACCACAAAGGGAGAAAGCACAGAGAGGGAAGGACATTATTCTTAAGGCCAGGTCCTGCAAGCCTGTCACCATCCAAACCTTCAGCTACAAGAAGCAGAAACTCAGAGATTCAGAGTGTGACCCAGAGAAGCCCCCAGCCCAGAGCTTTTGGGCAAGAAAATGTTTGCTTGTGGCCCCAGAAAGCCACAGCACCCAGCAGCATTAGGCTGATACATTGGTGCAGGCTCAAATTCAAGATGGAGAAACCCAGCAAAATGCCACCATCAGACTGTGATTTATCAAAACTCCACCCAACAGAACAGTGTTTTGTTTTGCTTTGAAGCCTACAATCACACCGCTAATTTAAAAGCAGCCATTGGGATACTCTGTGGAATAAGTATCTTAGCTCTGAGATTGACTTTAAGGTAGGGAAGAAGTCTGACAATCAAAACCAGATTTGTACTCCGTGCTCCAATGTGGGTGTTGGGTAGGGCCCAGGGAACCCCCTCTGCTTGCCCCCATTTCCCAGCTGCGAAACAGGAAGAGCAGCATTACCTTCCTTGCACATAGTTGTCACAGCAGTGATATTGAATGCCACGCCAATGCAGTGGAGATGCAGAGTGGATGAACAGCTGTCACTACTCGAGCCATCAGGAGGACAAGAGAGCACACGGACACGCTTTTCTTCTCTATGAATGGTTGAAGGTAATGTTCTATAGGTTCTCATACCACACACGAGGCTCGGGGCCACACTATGATACCCAATTACCAGCCAGCACCTTTTTTTCCCCCCTCCTCGTCTCTAAAAGAAAAAAGACACAAGCATATAATAATACAACCACAATCTGAAAAATAAGGCCTCTGGCATCCTTTGGTGAAGCTCAGGCTGAAAACTTATCCCAGGATGCGTGATCTTCCAAAAATCTGCCAACCCCTGCAGTGTTCAAACTGCTGGTTCAACCACAGCCAGATGAAGAATGAAATTAAACCCCATGGAAATCTTTGACATTTCTACTATTATGCAACGTTTGGGTGAAAAAAAAATGGAGAATTTCTCCTTTCCAGAGTGAGTTGAGAAAAACTATTTCTAACTCTTTCAACTTACACATTTCACCATTAAAAGAAACCGTCCATAAATTAAAAGAACCACCAGGGCTTATGTAACCCATTTATGGTGGGAAATTGGGAACACTTGGGAGAGAAATCTGTTCCTGTAATTTCTGGAGCCCACAGCATTCATCTGACGTGCACAAACATCACAGAAATTGCTGACTTAATATTTGCATTAACGCTGTACACAACGGGTTAACGCTGGGAGAGGTTGCAATGCTGGCATCCACGTCCTATAGAATCTAAAGGGAGTTTTTTCCTATGGATGTAATCGTCCACGGGATAGCTTTTAATTCCTGTTCTAATTAACCAGTCTCTCAAGTTACAGATTTACTTTATCTATTTCTGCTATGAAAGCTCTCTTCCTTCTTGGTTGAAAGGATCCTTATCGCTCTTGGATGGATCACACCCAGCCCGACTCGATGCATCACACCTGGCAGATATGGATGAAATACAGAAGTTGCATAAAATTTATTTTTCCACCTTGTTTTACAACATTCCCTTTTAAGTTCTTACACATCTGCAACGTACAACTCCACAGAACAATAAATAATTGGCATTCATATTTCTCTTGACCAGAGAGTATATTTACACGTTGTTTAACTAGATGACAGGTACAAAACATTGGCATCACAGTAAATATCATTTTGACACCAGAATCCATCTCCCCCGATTAAAAATTAAATTAACATTTAACTTTTAACAAATTTTAACAATTAGAAATGTTCTCAAAGGCATATAAGTACACATATTGTAGTAGGCAGTAATGATGGACCATACTGGCAAAGCTGTAGAACCCAGGATTTCATGCAAATCAAAGGGTGTATTAACTCTGAAGTAACTAACAATAAATACAAACTAAATGAGCCCACCCAGCTCATTCTGGAGATCCCAGCAGGCCCTGAGATGGCCCTCACTGTGCAGCCGTGGAGATGCACCAACCCCACCTGAATAGCTGTGTGCAATAACACCCGACCACAAGCTGCATGCAGTACAGCTCACCTGCCCGGTGCTGAGCACTGCTTCTGCAAACAAAGGATTTATGAATGCATCTCATGACACAGCAGCTCACTTCAAAAGATAAAGCCAGGAGACAAGCTCTAGGGATTCACACATGTAACTCACCACAGCTCCCTGATCAGTCCTGCCCAACCACAGCAGAAATCCTTTCCAGAGTTGCAAAGGAGTTTGTCACAGCATTTAATTGTGATCGTGCAGCAGACCACAGACACACAACGCCCTCAATGCTGCTCAGTTAGATCCAGCCACAGCTGCAGCTCTCAGCACGTAGCTTTCAACACTGAGGACACCAGGGATGCCACTCATCACTCAGCCCAGTTCTGATAAGGCTGTGCTCAGATCTAAGCTGCTGCTGTTGAACAAAGAATGCTGCAACTCAATTGCAGTATCAGCTGAGCTGAACAAGTGTTTGCAAGGATAACTTGGGGCAAACCATGGGAAATGCACGTGAGAGTAAAGGGGGAAAAAAAACGAAGAAGGTTGCAATATGCCTGGAGTTACTGCTGTGATGGAGGAACAGAACAGTGTGTGCCACAAAACCTGCACTCTGCCAAGCACAGCACGGCTTCCCCCCGGCAGGCAGCGGAGCAGGAGCACAGAGCAGCAGTGCCGTCCCACAGCAGCACTTGGGGCGCAGTCCCAAAGCTCACACATTGCACAAGCTGCTGCAGTACACAAACCAGAACAACAAAAAGGGGAGGGAAAAGAACACTGACTGAATCTGCACACAAGGTACTGCACACGAGAGGAAAACAATGCTTTGCTCCCAAGAAGCACGAGTTCTGATCACACTAGATGAAAAAGATTAACTAAAGCTTCCAACAGAGAACGCATTTATTCATGTGTAGGGTGAGCAGGAACATATTTATTACACTCTGCTTTTAAAAAGATGTTTAAATAACTTAATTAACTGCAGACGTAAAGTGCTAAAGCTGACAAACACAACAGCCCCTCCTCTCTCCTGCTGTTCCTTTGATGGCAGTTTTAATTTTCTGGTTGCTTTAAAAAATGCAGAGTCCAACCAGAGAGAAATCTCTTGCTGGATTTACAACCTTGTGCAAAGGAACACCACCTCCACCCCAGGACAGCCACAGACCGCTCCACTGCCACCAAACGGGCCTTCAGCATTCAGGTTATGATTGCATAAATGTTACTGAAATCACGGGTCACTCCCTTCCTCGGTGCAAGCTAATATTTTGCAAATATGGTCCGCTCAGTGTAAACTGTACTGACTTTGGGAAACAGTGAATTCGACCACAGACACAACTCAAATATTTACAGGCGGTAGCACAGCACTGCTGTCCCCGTGGGACGTTCACACACACAGGGATGGGGATCCTACACAGATGCGTACCACGATGCATCTTCTAAAGGATGACAGGGACTTCTTAGTGGCAAGAAGCTGCCAAAAGAATCTGGATTCTTGTATTTGAATCTACTTAAATCAGATATTGACGGGAACTCAGAACAGCTGCAGGTCTGACACTATGTGGGAATCACAGCAAGTCGCAATGAAGAGAATGTGAAGCACCTTTTGGCACATGGCATCATTCACAAAATGCTGCTGGCCCAACTGTTCCAAGACGGGGCTGCACACACGCTGCTTCTTATCCTTGGAGACAAACCGCTGAGCGGTACAGGACATACAGCACCTTTCCCAGTGCAAACGTGTGTCAAAGGGGTGGAAATGCACACTATGGTACTATCACTGCTTTAGGAAAAATTTGGAAGAGAAGAAAGGCAACATTTTGAAAACACGCCTTTCTGATCTCAGGGAGTCTTCCCCACATGAAATAACAACAAGGTCATACGGGCTGCTGCTTCCTCACCCCCAGGCTACACAGATGATCATTTCTGCTCTAACTCCTTCGGACTTGCTTCCCTTCTCTTTGGTATTTCTTCTCCATAACTGAGAACAAGGAAGGCTGCCCAGGTCATCCAAAACATTCCTCGGAGCAGTCACCACACAAGCCACAGTGATCTTAAACTTGAAAATCCAAGGCGTACCACCGCGGATCTGCAGAGACTCCAGCTCTCCTTCTGAAACAACGCTCCCATTTTCCACTGCTTTTCACACCAGAGCTTTTCACGCCGCTTGCAACAGCAGCTGTGGCAATGGCAGCAGAAGCTGGCAGTCCATGAAAGGCGCTCTGCGTGGCACAGAGACGAGCAGGAGCGTCTGCTCCGTGCAGTGCCCAGCCTGGACAGGCTGCCCCGATCCCCGGGGTGTGCAGGCACACAGCTCTGCCATTCCTGGCCGCTCCATGCAGCCGCCCTGCAGCGGCGCCAGGCAGTGCCAGCCACCACCGTGGTTTCTGTGATGTGGGAACCAGACAGAAAGCAACTAATTTATCACAGACTGAACGGCCATTAGACAAGGATGGCTGCCACTATACGAGCTCAGCCACGATTGATGCACAGCCCCAACAGCAAAAGGTTCCCGAAACTGCCATACTCCCGAGCTGTCTGTGCACATGCAACTGTCCTCACTGTCTTACAATGGGGGCTGAATCTCATTTCAAAAGCAAAGCTCACCAGATTAAAATACATATATATTTTGCTCTGCATACAAGCACAGTGCCCTTGCCCAGACCCTGCTCCTGACTCTGATTCAAGTTTGTTTTTTTTAGAGTGAAGCACGTGGAAGGTTCTCAAAAACCGCCTTCTGTAGGGACTCTGTCACAGACAACATCCACCCAGGAGAGCCTCGGCTTATTTGCAGCCCATCTTCACTGTTCCGCCCTAACAGGAAACAGACTTGGTATAGCTGTGAGGAGCAGCAGCTCTGTGACCTTTCCTTTCAGTCTCCAAGGATTCAAGACAGTCTGCCACACTGTCTGCAGAACAGTACAAGTCTCTTCTCACGTTGTCAATACGTTTCAAGTCTGATCAACTGCAATTTTATTTTCCAAAGGAAATTTGCTTTAGTTTAGATAATTCTCTCCTATACAAATAAATATACAGTAAAGCTATTATGTCACCAGCTCCTTTTAACAGGAAGCACAAAAGCTAAACAAATCTCCATTTCTTCATTTTGGATTACATTTCTCTGCAGTTATTGATGGCTGGATACCACCAAAATCACTAGGGTGAGCGCTGCTGGAAGATTCTCAAGTGTGTGTAGATCGGAGCCCCACTATGGGAACAGCATGCCATAAATCAGGAATCTGTTGTCAGCACAACAGCACATCACCTACATGAAGGGATTTCCAAGATGTAAAAAGAACGTACCTACTTGAACTGAAAGAATGAACAGTACAAAACTGCACAACACATTGCAAGGAACACCACGGATACGTAGAAAAGTAAATTCAAAACCGTCAAATATAAGTTTTGAGGTCAGTTAGCAGCTTTTGGATGCTTTTAACCACACGTGGGAAACCAATCATCACCACAGCTGTGTGCATTTGACCCCAGTTAAGTTGAACTAAAGTGACAAAAAGCGGCTGAACTAACAAGTGCCTGCACTCTCCAAAGAGCCCCCTCGTACCGGTCAGTTTCCATTCATGCTAGTTGTGAAGTCTTTTTCAGTGAAGCAGCATGTAATAGAGATTACCACATGATCCTTACGCAAATATCAGACGCATTTGTTACAGTAACAACTACATGATTCTGTCTCTCAGCCCTGTGTGGCATTTGTCCCTGGTGCACAAGGAAAGCAGCCCTAGGACGTGAGCTTCGAGTAGCTTGGAGGAGAAAACCTTCGCCTCAGGTACTTCAGGACGTAGAGGGGCAGACAGCTGACCAGAGTGATGACAGTGACCTTCCACAAGAACGACAAAGTAGCAATGAAGTAAACATCTGTAAAAAGAGAACGTCAACAGAAGAGAAACATGTTCAGGGAGGAGGTACAGAAAGGCGATGCAGTCTGACGGCGCTTCTCAAACAGCCTCAGCTTCCCCCACACACAGAACTGCAGAGCTCACACGATCCCTGGTACCTCACTTCTCTGCCTCTTTCACAAATGCCTGAGCTTTCTGCATGATCCATTCCTGCAGGATTCCAGCAGGGCATGAAACTCACCGCAGGCAAGTGCACATGCACACCCCATCTATAGCAGGGCTAACACCTCCTGGAAATACTGAGCTCTCCCTAAAAACGCTACTTGTACACTGACTCTTAAGACATGGACTCTACTGCTTGGCTTGTAGTCCAAACAAACACATCTCTCAACTCAGTTACATCTCAGGCACTACAAAAATAGCTACAACACTGCTCGAGATAGAGCTAGCGTACCCATCTGTAAAAGACACAGACCTAGCCCACGAGGAAATTACCCTTATGGCCTCCAGTGTAAGCAAAGAGCTTTATGGAAGAAGTAGTGACATCTTGTGGATCCCTGAACAAACACTGGAACAAAGCCTACAGACCTGATGTGTAATTAGATAACTATCAGGGGGGATCTGGAAATCTGGAATTCCTCACCTTTTTCCCTTTAGCCATGGAGACTAAACGGATTAACAACCTTCCAGCCAAAATTTCAAAAACAAAAACAAAAAGAACTAAAGAAGAGAAGGGCCTGTGAGGAAGTGGACAAAGCTGGGTAAGTTTTAGGAGGCAGTTACTTCATCCAGTTAAAAGGTGAAATTTTTCAAAGCAAGAGGATCAAGTTTTCAGCCTCAAGTCCAGCTCCCACATGGAAATAAAAGATCAGTGTTCCATTTGACAGCTGATATGTGGTGAAGCTCTGAAAGCAGGGATGAGATTCGCTGAGCAGCACACAGCCTACTAACTTTATTTCCTCTAGCACTTTGCTGTAAGAACAAACCATAAACCTTCAAAACCAAACATGCTTCTTCTGGTCAGAAGCATCATCGTTATAATCACGTTGACATCATCAACAACCCTTTAAATCCAACTATTGTTCTTACGGTCCAGTTAACTATTCAGGTCATAAAGCGACTGGATGGAGAAAAGGTATTTAACCTTACCAATGAATTCATGTAAGAAGACCAGAGAAGCTATGTAGCAGGAGAGACTAAGCAGCTCAGCCACTATCATGAGCCAGTGCCACGTCTGGATCGTCAGTGCCACCATCAGCAACTCTGTGAGGATCAGCGACGTGAAGGAAATGGCGACAATGTGAACAAATTCAGACTCGAAGAGGAGGAGCGCTCCGTACATGATGATGCTACCTGCAAGAGCGTAGATCAGTTGAGTATTTTAACCAAACATCAGTCAAAACTCTAAAAATCTACTGCTAAGTCTTGGAGAGATTGAAACACAGCTGTGTCTTGAGACTGTCATTACATCCCACAGGCTTATTGAAAAACAGTGGATCCGTTACTATTTAGGAGACAACTGATAAGAAGACAGGGGAAAAAAGTTACTGTACACATGCCCAGACTGTTATAATAGCCTATCATATTCACAGACACGTGGAAATTGGAAGTGAACACACAGTATTTTGGCAGCTGTTAACTCCTATAATCATGAAAATCCATCCTCCCAGAAAAGCAGCTGGTCACTGCTCAGAAACTAAAGGACATCAAAGATTCCTAAGACCCTCAGCGCCCAGATGGAAGCAAAGTGTATACAGTTAGCTTCTCTTTGCCTACTTCAGCCAAGTTCTCTCCTCCTTCACACTTCTCCCTAATAGGAGTTCACACTAAAGCACAATTAGCAATGTATTGTTTCATGCTCCTATTCTGGCTTTAGCTGGGGAATGCTCACTATGCCCCGCACAGCCACCTGCACAAATAACTCACACTAACAACATGAGTAATCCGCACCAACATCCATCACACTAGGCTCCTTTCGGAAGGAAAACCTTCAAGTGACTGGAGCTCCAGCCACAAAGTTCAAATCCAGCTGTGAACTTTCCAACATTTTGGGCTGCTCAAGTTTTCAGTCAGTCTCATCTCTGCTAGCAACCAGTTCAATTGTTTTCAACTTGTTTAGCGCAGCAGAAGTGAAGTCACTTTGGCCAAATATCGACAAGATGGTGGTTTTAGCTCAAGGAGAAATCTTTCCCTCAATTCTCCACCCTCTGGCCTTAGCTTTCCACCACTTGTGAGTTTTCTGTAAATGCCCTGGCCTTGCCATCATATTTATCCAGCAGCAGAAGGTGCTAACTCTGTCACGGGGTGCTACTGCATGAGATTTCAGCAGATAAAGTTAACAGAGCTTTTGTATTCTCGGTTTCACTCCCTACCGAGGATGGTAACATCATTTAAAGCAGTAAGAAGTAGCTGCTTACTTTGGCACGTTTATGCTGACTCTTGTTGATAAAGGAGTTTTGGAAAACAAGACATTTTGTCATAGGACCACATTGCCATTTGAGCCTTGTAGCTCAGCACTACGTACATGCTTCCTGTGATTCCCTGGTTAACAGTTAAAGAAAGTTTCCAAGTTGGAGGTTATTTGATTAAAAAAGGCAGCTGGAAAGAAAAGGCCTTCTAGACATATTCCCCAATTACCACGTACACTTTAGGAAAATGGATGTGTTGTTTTTAGGGCATTTGCTTAACTCTCTCAGCAGCTTAATTAGAACATATGCGACATGACCAAGTCACTGAGCTCTACTCTAGTCCTTAATTTCAGACTGCAATGAAGTAACCAGAACCATGGCTGCTACGAACAGACAGGGTTTGGACAAAATACGCAAACATACAATTCTGTGTTTGGTATATTGACTAAACAGCAAAACACAAAGGTTTGGAAATCTGTTTGAAAACAAAGAACAAGTCATGAGCTCCTCCTTACAGACAGTGCAACTACAGCACCAAAAGGAACCTGCACAAGATCATAAGGGAAAAAAAGCACAACGCCTTGAACTTCTAACATCACACACCATGTGACAACGTTGATCAGTTGCTGCTAATATTTACTTTTAGATAATTTCTTCTTTGGTAACGCTGCCAACATTTTATAAAGGCACACACATTTATTCACCATGCTAAAGATGTGTTGCTAAATTCACTTCCCTCAATACAAACAAGCAGAAGTTGATTTCTTACCTTGATAGATGCTTATTAAGACCCATATCAAAAATGTTTTATATGACAGCGGTCGCCCCTAAGAGAGGGAAAGAAAAAAAAGACAAAGCTGTGTTGGCATTTTCCACTATGAACATTCACTTAAAGATCAACCTACCAATTAATAAAAGAGAATTTGAGGGTGACTTGGAGAGAAAGCAAACCAGACCATCCAGCCCTGCGGTGCTGCCTTTCTGTTCTCATTTTTCATGATGTATGAAGGAGGCCTGGGACCATGAACGCCCACTGCTTGCACAGATCAGTACAATCTCTTCCTCACTGCACACGCAATTTATTCATTGCAAAGATGACTCCCAAGCCTAGTCACTGTACTGGGAAATATAAGATGTGTGCATCCACAAATGTGGAGATATTAATGTTGTACTTCTAGACACACACAAATCACATCATATTGAAGGCAGATAGGTTTTAAAAAAAACCTTCTCCAGCCAACATAGCTGTACCAGTACAAAACCCCCTATGTTTAGACCAGGCCTAAGGATGGTTGGAGAATTAGTGGTTTATGACATCAGAGACAACATACAAGTGAAACCAGATGGAGACTTATTCAGGCTGCTGGAAAAACAGGCTTTGTTTCTAAGAGTATCTGTTTAGCAGAAATCCTTGAGGGAAGCGCTCTGCTAAGACTCAGTCCATCCTTTCCTCCAGTTAAGAAAGATGTTCCCAGTCCGCATATCCAGATATCCCAAACATTTTCCAGAAAAGAAAAACAAGACAAAAAGGAACCAAGGACAAGATTTATCTCTCTGATATATCTACGGTAAGTGCCAGAGAATCTTCTTTTGTCTGAGAAGGACCTTCATGCTCAAGCAGCGACAAAACACACAGCAACCAAACTTCTAGGTCCCTTTAGATGACCCTGAAGGCAAAGTCCAGGAAGCTGCATGACAACCTCCTCCCTTCTCCAACCTGGATCCCATACTCACACCCGCTATCCCTGTTTCTGGCTTCAAAAGAGTGCAGACTCCACGGCAATTTCTCCTCTCCCTTATTTTGAAAGAAATCACTGATGTTATTTACTTCGAATTTCCCACTGAATGGAACTATTATTTCCCATCCGTTTTCAATAAGTTGTATTTCATGCAGCATTCAACAACAAACCGTACAGAAATCTGTCCATATCAGTTAACTCAATCTTCCCTTTAAAGCAATTTTGCTTGAAAATGAGTACGTCCAACGATGAGTTCCACACCGACTGATAACACATTTGATTTAAAATGTTCAGAGAGTTTCCAATCAAAGTGGGGTTTTGCCCTCAACCCAAACAAACAGAAGTCTCTCCTACCTTAAGGAGATCTTTGTAGAGCTCTGGGTACAACATTGCAACTTCAGACTTAACATCCTTGTCCAGGACCAGGGAGAACACTGGAAACATGGTGTAAATTGTGGAGTACCTGAGAAGAAGGCAGAAGACTGATAAATTATTTAAACTCCAGATAAACAAACAGAAATGCTAATGTTCAGAATGGAAATGCAGTATCCAAGTATTAATGGATGTACTATAAAACACAGGAAAAACCTGTGGGATTTGCTTTTTGAATAGCTTGCTATTAGAAACATCCATAGGCAGATGACCGATTCAAGTACTGCAAATGATGTTACAGGTTTATTAACAAAGCCAATTATATTAATTAACCCAAATCCATCACTATGCACGTGTTTTCCACACTATTAGTAAAACGTGAGCTCTCACCCAATGATGAGAAAGCCTTGGTAGAGGGGGACCGAAGCAAAGTAAAATACTGATGAGAAAACAGCCTGGAAAAAGAAAAAGAAATAAGCTTTTCAGGCATTAAATACTGCAGTTCATGTAGCAGCTTAAAAATACACTCTGTTCAAACTGAAAAGTACTTGGAGGAGGCTCTCCAAATTCCTGAGACAAAGAAGAATGTAACATCAACCCTTTCTATTCCCACAAACCTTGGATGAAATCTAAGTTTAATAGCAAACATTGGAGAACTGGACTTGGAAAACATTTTGTAATACAGTTCCAGAGAAGAGAACACGAAGAGTCTCCTCCAGAGCCCACTGCTCTGATCAAAGCTGTCCTGATGCCATAAAGGACAGGTGTGCACTTCCTCCTGCCTCCCTCCCTGGACGATGCCTTTACAGTGTAAAAGAATTAGCGCTCACTCATGCAAGTTACAAACTCCAATGAGTTTTCTGATTTGAAGTTTTGGATACATTTCTGCTGCTGAAGCAGCTTCATTGTCCTCTTGAGTTTCAGTCTCTCTTTTCCACTTATCTGTCTCCAACACGTTTATACTAAAAGGATGGGAGGGAAGAACGAGCCTTCTCAAAAGCTCAAGTATTTTACTAAAACATGTTAATCTGTCCTACAAGAAGATCCTGTGTGCTTTCCTAACAAAGTAACAGCCTGCAACCCATGCAAATTTTCACAAGAAATAGCAGCACTCCAACTGAAAAGCACAGCCTTTGCTTTTTGACTTTTTTTGGCCTCCTCTTCAAGGGAAAAGCCCACAGAACATGCCCTCACCTGCATTGTGCTGATGCACAGGCTCCTGTGGATGACAAACTGACTGAGAGCTGCAGACCGTTTGTAGCTGTTCCGTCCGTGCACCATCAGTAAACGACCCAGGTGTTTAAACTGAGTGATAGAGAAATCTGCTGCGAGTGATGCTTGTTTGCCTTCCTGTGTACAACAGCAAGCAAAGCACGGTCAGATCATTTCATTATTGGAAACAAAGAAATATAATCCTAAGATATCACAACAGAATTTCATGAAAACGTGCAGTGCATTAGGAGGGGAAGAGTATTACCTCAGCATTTCTGCTTTCCACCACAGCCTTTAAGCAAAGAGCACAAATATGAAAAGAATTCCCATTTGAATCCTGGCCTCCGAATCTAAGCAACCCTCTGCATTATGATCCACAACATGCACGTTAACACCACGCTCATTTTTACCACGTTGGTTCTGAACACAAATGCTCAGGCTCAGCAGCTCCCTCAGTGTTAGTGTTTGGTAAGCAAACCAGTCTTTACCACCACCAAATCCAGTCCTTTCACTTGGAACAACACCACATGCAGGAACTGCAGCTCTAACTTGGGGCTTCCTAAAGTGATGCAGTCCATTTTAATTGCATGTGTGTAGAGTGACTATTAAAGCAATCATAACCTACATGTGACAAAAAATCCCAAAGTGCACATGGTGGTCCAAGCTTGGGGAATCTCCCAGTAATCAAATAAGAAACTTTAATTCCGCTAAAGCAGCTTGTGACTTCACCAGGGGTTCACTGGTTATTCTTGTGGAAGCTTCTCACTTTCTTGCACAGATTTCTGAGGATTCATTTAAGAGCTACTTGCTAACACGTTTCTGAATTGCTGCAGGAAGACAATCTCACCTTTCCTTCAACTCCGACACCACAGTCCGCCTCCTGAATCATGCTCACATCATTCCCTCCGTCACCTGCAGGTCACAGCATGGATTAATTGGTAGTTTAGCTACAAAGATGACTTTCAGCCTCATCAAAGGTGCCTGGACCAGGCTGTAATACAAGAAATACTGAACTCTGTTAACAAAAGCGGGATCTAAAATTACCACTTGGGAATTTTTGTTCTTTCAGAAGGTTGTCATTTGCTTTTTTACAGACCCACACGCACTGGAGGTCAGTGAGGAGTTAACTGTCTGGCAGGTGTAACCACCTTACCTGCAATGCTGCCATAGAGCCCACATTAACAATAGCACTGTATCTGATGAAGCTCAAACTCTCTTGTGTGAAGGTACAACCCCAAACATCTGTGCATCCCCAGATGCAAATCTTCATCATATCAGTCATCCTCCACACACAGATTAAAAAGCTCCTTATCTCAGCATTTCCAGGGTTATGGGGTGACATGGTCACTCATCCCTGGTGAGGATAAAGGATCTCTTACTGCATGCATATGCAGCCAAAACACACTCTTCTTCAATCTCTGTCTGCTTGTAGCCATACCACCCATAACCACAGCTACAGATGCCCCTGCAGACACTAAAGCACAAACTCCTCGCCTAAGAGGTGAACAGGAAGATACTAGAAGGAAGACAAAACAGTTTTCAGGTGCCTCTGAAGCCCTTACCTACAGCGCAGGTGAGTTTGCCAGTCCTTTCCTGCAGCAAACGCACGATCTGGGCTTTCTGCGTCGGAGCACACCTGCAGCACACGACGGCAGGGCACTGGCAAGCCAGCTCCATGAACTCATACTCATAGTACTTCAGACACACCTAATGCACAGAGAGCAGAAGCATCACTGACGTTTGTTCCACCGACGCTCCTTAGCAGACGTGAGACACGGGAGTGCAGTGCAGCCCTACCTCCAGGGAGTCACCAGAAATGACCAGTGCACAGTCGTGCTTCCTGCGGAAGGCGTTCAGCTCCAGGTGGGCTTCCCCACGATTCGTCACCTGCAGGGAAACACGGCGTGAGGGACGGGCTGCCCTGCGGGGTGAAAGCACCGGGACAAGCGAGTGCCAAAGGGAGCAAAAGCAGTACGGATAGGCAGCACACTGATAAACGAGAGGGGACAGAACGCTGGGCTGAAAGAAGATAAAGAGCCTAAGCCTAGTGCTGGAACAGAGCTGTGGTCTCAGCATCCCTCCCGTCCCAGAATTCGGTGTCCTGAGAGGGGCACGTGGGTGTTACTCACTAGTCTGAATATATGGATGTCCTGTGTGCGTGTCACCAAGTGCGCGTTCTTTGCTGTACACGTGGCTGTCTCCAGCTTATCCCCCGTCAGCATCCACACCTAAAACCCAAGTATGCACTGTGTTAAGCACAGAACTTCAGAGCCACGTCTGCAGGACATCTAGAGGAAAGGACTCTTAGGATACACATACACACGTTTTCTTTCTAAAAAAAAAGAAAAAAAGCCCTATTTTAACATGCACAAGAAAACTCTCACTGATTAAAATGAAGATTTCAGGAGGCCAAAATGCAGAAGAGGTGCCCAGCTCCATAAAGCATTTCTCCACTTGCAGTTGTTCAAGGTTCTGACAAAACACAATCGAAAGAACACGAACTGTGTTCACACGTCCCACCCCGGCCATTTCTTATGTGCTGAAATAAGCAGGCCCTTCTGCAGCAATATCCCTCACGGCCCTGCCTGCAATGCGGATGATGCAACTGGGGTTAGCTCACTGCTGATGTGTGCATCTGGAACAGACCGAGTTGGTTTTGTGTTAAGGTTTTCTGTTGTATTTTTAATATTTTTTATTTTACACACACATAAATATACACACACTGCTCCTTTTATTTCGTGCTGGCAAGGGGGGGATTTTAGGAAGCAGTGCCAGCAGCCATACTCAGCAGCAACGCTCTGCTACAATCTGGCAGAGAATTCCCTCCATACAGTAAATATGTCAGTTTGCTGGTTGTTTTTCCTTTGTTTTCTGTTGCCCTTTTTATTGCACGGCTGTTCCTACACTTTCAAGGCAACACCCACAAACACTTAAACCTTTAAAAAATAATAATAAAAAGAAGAAGAAAACACACACAGACTCACTTATTGGTTCAGCATTCTTAGCTTGGGCAATGACTCCACCTTAGCAGAACAGTCCCTTTGATGAATTATCAGCCTGCCTCCAGCTGTGATTTACCTCCTGGTGCCCGGTGCTAATGACAGCATCTGGAGGCACTGCACCATGAGACCCACACACAGCTCCCAGCTGGAGGCACACACAGCCCTGCTCAGCAGCTCAGCTTTCTGCTGTGTGCCCAGAGAGCGGCTCGAGGTGCTCCTGCTTATGGGGATGGCCCCAAACTGAAAGCACTCCTGGAAGATGTCCCTAAGCCAGGAATTCCACTTCCAAACTAAACCCCCAGCACAGCCCTGCTGCTGGATTTACAGCACAGCTCAAGATGTTGCTCACTTTGATACTGAAAAGTAGAGAAGCTAAGGAAAAAAAGCACTAAAAACTTTCTACTGACTCTTCCAGTTCAAACCGGAATGGCAGTCCGTCCTCTCACCCTTTTGCGATCCCGAGATCTGAATTACAGGTTCTCCGGGAGGAAAACTAAGCAGGAATCCTCACCGGCGGGTGCGGGTTTTTAGTGCCCGCATCAGCGGCAGGAGCCCAAAACTCCGGACTGTCCCCAGCCCTTCATTCTCTTGGCTCACGCTCCCTCTAGTGGCTGCTGCGCAGCACTGACAGCCCCGGCCCAGCAGCACCCCCCGCTTCCAGCACGTTCTGTACCTAAAGCTGCACACCAACACATCAGCCAGACCCGATGGTCCGGCTCACACCCGCTCGCTCATTTACTCCAGCACAGCCCCAGAACGCTCCCATTTTCTGCCTGCAGGACAGCAGACTCAGAGCAGCCATGTGCCCATGCCAGGGGTGGGTTATGCAGACCTTAATGCCAGCATTCCTCAGCGTCTCCAGAGTGGGCCGGACGTCTGCCTGCAGCTGGTCCTCCACGCCAGTGAGGCACAGCAGCTCCATCTCCATCTCCAGACTCTCGATGACCGTGGCCACCTTCAGCGAGCGGTCGTGCACACTGAGCTTTGCCTGGACATACCGCGCCTGAGGACAGAGCAGACAAAGCCGCGCTCAAGCAGCTAGCTCAGATTTGTGTGCAATACGGGGCTAGGCAGCAGCAGCCCCAGAGCAATCTCTGAGCTGTCATTCAAAGACAACTCCTGCAATGGCCCTTTAGCACAAGGTGCTGCTACAAAATGTGCTACAGGTGCTTCTGGTAAGTCTGTCTGCGTCCTTCTGCTCTGCAATGTGCAGAAAAGCCTGCGAATGACCCCCCAGCAGCTCAGGGCCCAGCCGTGGCTGTCAGGCCTGACATTTCCCCAGATGAGGGTCACAGAGAATATTAAACCTTTCTACCATCTCATCTCTGTGTTTGGCCACAGTTCTCCTTCACATCTTGCCTGCCCAGAGGAGCCCATCTAACAAATCCCACACACAAAGCCTGGCTGTGTTGGATGTGGGATGTCTGCAGCTTTCCCCAGTGTCAAAATGCAACAACGCAAATTAAAAGCCAATACCCTGCCCCAAGCAAACACTATTTGCCTAACAAATAATGGATATCTGCAGAACATGTCAACGCAGAGGATTGTAAAGCAGGAATGGGGAACTGCTTGGGACGTTCCTGGATGGGATCCAGTTTCCCACATATCACTTTTAAAGTCACTTTGATTAAAAGAACAGCAAGACACTGAAAAATGGCAATTCTAGCAGAAGGATCAGGGAGATGAGAGGCAGCATTATCATGAAAGGCCTGTGAGAGCCAATTCTGCCATTATTTGCTTAAAAAAAGAAAAAGAAACAGAAAAAAAACAACAAGACACTTACTTCAAAGTCTTGATACTGCTCTTCAGTGAGAGACTTCTTGGCTACAACAAGAACCCTCAGGCCTTCCCGAGCCATGTTACCACACTGGAAAGAAGAATCACATTGTAAACCATAAACTGCATCTCAAGTAAGATGATTTATGCACAGCATTTCAGAGATTGCAATGCAAGATAGCAGGTTAAGAAAATAACGGTCCCATTTGAGCAACCCCAGCAAGTCTGTAACATCTGATAAAGTGCATGATAAACTCAAAAGGAGAAAAAGGAGATCTGAAATGGTTTTGCAATCTATCCCAGTGATCAGAAACAAAACTGTCCCCCTCTGCCGTATCACTGCGGCAAAAAACAGCCCCACTGATTTTGTCTGCTCTGCCTCTAAGAACACAAAGCTTTGATTTGATGACTTGAAATCTATGGCCATAAACTCAATAAAATTAGGCCAGTGCATTATTTCTGTGAACGTCAAGGTGTGGGGCTGGAGAGAACCAGTAACCAAAGCCACTGCTACAAACTGTGTCAACATTACTGCAAATCTGATGCATGTATCCCAGCACAAAGCTGTCAAACAGAGTTTAGAAACTAGAAATTCAGTCTGAAATAAATCCAGACATAGAGCCAGGCTCATGACAAACTTGGTGACCTTGAATGGCAATAAGTTTTGAGCAACATCCATTTTACTTATGGAAATTACTCTGTACTAAGTATGTTGAACTTGCCACCTGATTTCCCTGTTACTTCATATTTGTTTGGCCAAAGACTAACCCACTGAACTGCCAGCACACGTGATCTTTTGGCCTGCAGGAATTTTAGCACTTGTCCCCTTAGTGGCACAACGACAACAGAAGCTTTGCCAGGTGTTGCCCTGGCAGGAGAAAAGCACTTACACAAGAAAGCCCTGTACTAAGAGAGACTGCCCCGTACCTCCTCTTCCAGCCAGTCGTTGTACTGCACGATCCCAGCCATCACCACGTCTGCTCCCTTCATGTAGAAGGTGATCTCTCCCGTTGACTCATCCTGAAGAAGCAGAAGAGTTAAAGCTGGGGCAATATTAGAGCACTTCAAGTGGGCTCAGAAAGGCAAGCAAGGAGCTTTTCACAAAGTCACAGAATCTCAGGGGTTGGAAGGGATCTCAGGAGATCATTGAGTCCAATTCCCCTGCTAAAGCACTTCCCTACAATAGGTCACACGGGTGGGGTCCAGGTGGGTCTTGAGTGTCTCCATAGAAGGAGATTCCACCCCCTCTCTGGGCCAGTGCTCCATCACCTGACTGTAAAGAATCTCTTCCTCATGTTGATATGGAACTTCCTACGTTCATGTTTTAGGCCACTGCTCCTTTTCCTATCACTATGCACCACCAAGAAGAGCCTGGCATTATCCATTTGCCCCCCACTTCTCTTCAGATATTCATAAGCATTTAACAAATTCTCCTCAGTCTTTTTTCCAGGCTAAACAGACTCAGGTTATTCAGCACTTAATCACAAGGGAGATGCTCTAAACCCCTCACCATCTTCGTGGCCCTCCTCTGGAGTCCTTCTAGGAGGTCCATCTTATAGGGACTGGGGAGCCCAGAACTGGACACAGCATTCTAAATGTGGCCTCAGCAGAGCACAGGGGGAGGACCACCTCCCTCGACCTGCTGGCCACACTCCTTATAACACACCGCAGGATACCACTGGCCTTCTTGGCCAAGTATGATCAGCTTCTTAATCAGCCACACGTGATCCTGACAGCGTGTGCCTTCAAACAGCCTCTGGCCCTCACCCCGAAAACCTGCTTCATACTTATCGAAACAATAAAACAGATGCACAAAGCTGGACAGGCTGAAAGTCACACTAATCTGTCTCCGTTATATTATACAGCATAGGCATAATTAAAGTTTATGCTTGCTGCAGAAAGGTTAGATTGCTGCCTGCCTTATCTGATACAAGTAATTTGCAGGCTGCAAGCAAAGCGTATTTACATTACCACAAATTAAAAAATCCCTTCTAAGCAGGCAGATACCGAAGGAGGTCACAGCTATCAGTATTACAAGCTAATGGAAACTCTGGCAATTTCCTCAAAGGAGTCAAAACAATGAGCAAGAAACAAACCGCTCCATCAACCAAGATAGCCACAAGGATAGGAAGAAAATAAACTTCACACACAAAAACAAAAGCCCAGGAAGGTCTAGAAATACACGGCCATGAACAAAGGAAAAATCAAAAATCATTTTTAAAGAGCACAATAAATGCTGTTTCATTTTTGCACTGTGTAATATGGGCATTAATTTGTTCTGCCGTTACCGAAACTGGTGATGATGGCTCTCCCACACACAGAGTGCAAGTCAGCAGGTGAAAGCCTGATGTCCCATGGCACCAGTGAGACAGTTTACTTCCACAGCAAGAAAAAGCAACACCTGATGCTGGCACTAAAAATCCAAAGAGGAAATGTAAGTGTCTTGGCTGGGAAAATTAAGTGGCCAAGGATAACGAAGATCCTTTACTGAGCATTTTAACCGAGCTCAAAGATCTTCATGAGTGCAATTCTTACACAATTAAGCTTCAGAATTCTTTCCAAAGCCCTGAAGCATTCAGCCTTTGTGTACCAGCAGCCACACTTCCCAGCTCCCCAAAGCAAAATGAGCACCACTATCAAAACAAGCAGAAGGTACTGAAATAAAACACAACACGCCTTTGTCAGAGGTAAAGGTAAGGGTGTATCTATTCAGTTATTGATTTAGAAGTGTCCAACAACATCTCTGTAGGAAACTGCATAAGGACTCCACTTCCCCTGCTGCAGAACTGGCTAAGATAGTTGAGAGGTTTTGTCCAATGTAAATACTGTATCAGCTATCTCCTTGCATTAGTCATTTCCTCTCAGCAAGTTCAGTAGGAGGTTACTGCGTTCTCATATTATGGTGAGATCGCACTATAAATCCACACAGAGATTTGCCAGTTACATTGTTTTGGAGAAGCATCTTTTTCCACCGTGGTCTGATTCTGGCCGCAGTTCAAAGGCTTCTCTCAATTCCAGATATGACAATAGCACTATCTTTGCTTTGCAACAAAGATCATTCCACATGGGTAAGGGGAAAAAAAGCAAAGAGAAAGAAGAATGGAAAAAGTTGTGGTCAAACAAACAGGCCTCCTTACAAGAAGATAAGTAAGTAAATAGCACTGCAGAGAGCGGCTGCTTTGTTGAAACGGGACTTCTTAGAACTGAAATAATCGGCTACAGAAATGACAGTTGATCACACATAACAAACAGACCTTGCAAAAATATCCCAAGCCAGGCAACATCTGCTGCTTGTTTTCACTATCAGTGACTGCTTTATTTACTAAGAGTTGTGTGTTGGAGATCTTTTTGTGAGGGCCAGAGAGGACGGGACCAGCGAGGGAGCTGCAGGAAGATGGCAAGGCACTCACAGTGGCTCCTGCTGGCTGAAAAATGGCAGTTTCTAGGGATGGGCAGTAGCTGTAAGGCTGAGCAGAAAATACCACCACCCGAATCCTACTCGGTGCAATTCTGAGTGAAGTCTTGCTCTGCAGCTGCTCTCTTCCCCCTCCCAGCACACTGCTTCTGTTGTCTCCTTGACACTTCACACCACCTTGCAAGCCCTGGATCAGAACCAACATGACTGCTTTCACATGCATACGTGTACATACATTCAATAGTTTTATTTGTCAGTTACTCTTCAACTGCTCTTAATGCAAACGGCTTTAAGACAGTATTTTGGAGCAGATGGGAAGAAGGTGAGGTAACATGCAGGCAGTCAACACCTGCTCCTCAAACCGTGGTTCTGCATGGGGTGCAGAGGGGGGCTGCTATAGCAGCTCAGCAGCTGCAAAATGAAGACATTTAACAAGCACAAAGGGCGGCCAGTGCTTCTGCTCACAGCACAAACCTGCTCTACAGACACCGGCTCCGGCCCTGGCATTGCTCCTGCCGACCAGCAGTGGGAGCTTTGCTGCTTTCTCCAGCAGTGCTGTTAAATACAGCAATGCACAGTAGGAAACCCTTTCTTCCTAAATGAGAGGAATGGAGCTAACAGTTATTTCAAAAGGCATAAGCTTCAAATCGCTGCTTTGTATCTTATTGTTTTACCACAGATAAAGGCGGGGATAAAAGGGAACCTTTCCACTTAGAGAAGAAAGACTTTCAGATCTTGCATTTTTCTGCTGAGCACACAAACACAAGTTAATGAAACGCTCTCTGGTTCTGATGCTCAGCCCACTTACACTTCTGACACAACAACAGAAGTCTGAGCTTTATTACAAGCAGAAGATAATTTTACACCCCGCTCCCAGATACCCCAAAATAAATAGGAAGCAATCTAGTTTTAGCTCAAACTAAGAGGAGGCAAAAATCAGTCTTAGCCATTCCCCACCCTAAATAACAAGGATCACGTGAAATGATATGGCAAATCATTTCTTTAAATATCATACCTTAAATTCCTTAAGGAATTATAATCATACCTTAAATTATCCATCTGTACTTGCAGTAAAAATAACAAGGATGTTTTAATTATCTGCAAAAGAAATATTGAAGCTGCCTCCTCTCATTTGCTTTGCAGGAAAATGGAAGTGGCTCACTTCACCTGGGCTTGTTCATTTTCCTGACTTCCAATCAGTGGCACTATCGTGAAAACTAATAACAATAATGGCACCAATTCATTCCTAGTGTTTTTTAAACACCCACACTTTCTTCTTTCTTTCCAAGGTAATGAGCTTCTAAGAGTCTGATCTCCTATTGTGTTTGCAGACAGAATGACAAAGGTACCGCACACCATTTCAGCTGGGCACACATTCAGCCTCCGCAGTGCTTGCCTGCTGATAAACTTACCCACTTGCACTGATGCACCCTTTTGCCTCCACTCAGCTATTTTCAAACTCTGTTCACAATATAGCATTCTCAGCATGGTTTTGGGCTGCTAGCTCAGGAAGAAAAAAACAACACCATACTCCCTGCAGCTACATCAAATGCCTCCTTCCATGGGACCCAGCAGAGGTGTGGGCAGCACTTCCCCACCACCAGGAGCAACACGCTGAGGTTGTTTGCTGCAGCACCAATCCATGATCCCTCTGCTCCTTCCCAGCTGCTGTCTCCATCACCCTGTTGTACGCCTACATCTCTGACTGCGGCACAGATGTGACAGGGCAGGACCCTTCTCAGAGGGACAAGGATAGCCCTAGGGAAGTAGAGCAAGGCTTCAGAGCCAGCTGGAGCTCCCCTGTGGCTGGTGGGGCCTCATCCCCTGGGGAGAGCAGTCCTGTGCTCACCAAGCTCCTCTTCCTCTGCACTGTGCCAGCCACCACGGGAGGGAATGCTGTGTTTAGGTCAGAGGGTAGCTGTGTCTGTTTTGTTTGCTTGCAGTGCTGGCTTCAAGCTTCCTAGGAAGGCTTACTTGAGAGACAACATGGCACCTCTGCTTACCATCCGAACTGTCGAGTGTTGGTTCCCCGCACAGCCAGCCAAAATACTCTGATTTTTGTTCCTTATTGCCCAACCAGTCCCTCCAATTTCTACAGCCATACCTGACCAAGGAATTGGACGTACTGCCAGACTAACCCAGCAGTGAGATGCTGCTGGCTCCAACCACAGAACCAGCCTGTAGCCCGGGGAGTCACACCGCTCCTGGGAGCAAACGCACCGAACCTCCCCACGGTGCATCCACAGGACAGTCACAAAGATGGAAGAGCGCTGCCGAAGCCACTTACCCGGACGATTATTCCCATGCGTTTGCTCTCGTAAGTGAAGGGGAAGATCTGGAGGATGGTGAAGTTCAAGATGTGGCCGCCCGGTGTCCTCAGCTGCATGGAGGACTGGTCTCTGCCCACCAGCGTCAAGCCCACGCTCTCGGTCCACTGCACCAGGGCCACCTGAGAGGGGAGGCACAGCAGGCTGTAATCTAGCTCTGAAATTACACTTTATGAATTAAAACCCTTCCCATTCATTGAGCCAGAAAGTGAAAAGAAAAAAAAGAAAAAGCAACTGTCAGTTCTTAGCAGAGAAATACTTCCCTCCACACATCAGTTCTTTTCTTTTTCCTTTTTTCAGCATGGCAGCACAGCTGACACGAGCCCATGTATCAGCAGCTGCTGAAAAGATCAAGGGACACTTTATATAGAGAAACACAAAATACTACAAGGATTTTACAGTGACATTTTCAAAGCTTGAGAGCACTGGGCACAGGGCTGCTGCTGAATGAAGGATAATGAGTCCTTGGGCTTTTGGAGCTCTGATTTTACTTAATTATTAACCAAAATTTCTTAGGTGTAAATGCTGTTTATTGTGGGAAATCATTAGATACAGGTAGAAATTAAATCTATAATTACTCACATCAACTCAGGATTTTATTAAGGAAGTTAATGCAGTTGGTCTAATTGGACAATCCTTTGTGTTCTGAGTTCCTTTCATCTACTGTTCGGATTAAAAAACATCCCAAAATATATTTCTCGAGTCTTAAATAATCAGACAAAAAAACACGAGCTGATTAGGCTCTGTCCTTAAAGGCTTTTATGTCATTTTGAATCAGGATTTGTCTTTATGTTAGCAAATTTTTGTAGGCTTATTCACAAAGTTTGCAACAAATCAAAGGATCTTTCAAGGTTCTTTTTCAGCTTTCCTTGAGACATCCTCAGTGCATTACAGTGCGCAGCCACATAATCCTCCTCACCACCTCCCAGAGCAGAAACGGAGTGCAGGTTTCTAATGCTTTGGTTAATAAGCAACAACTGTGAATTTGTTGCAGTGTGATGTTACATGAGCACTCTCTCAGTGTACATGGCACTAAATGTTCATCAGACATTTACAGCTCACCAGCACGGGCAGAAAACATAAATCTCTGCTCCCCACTCAGGCTATTAAGGCATCTCCATTGCTACTTTCTTCCAGGTACCCCCTTCCTCCCTCCTGCCAGCATCTCATTCCAGCCCTACATCAGAAAGCATTCGAACCTCCAGAAAGGAAAGTGATGTGAAGAGCAGTGTGGGATCCCTGCTACGCTGTGCACATCGTACTTCTAACTAACTGCATTTCATTGTGCAATGCTGCTCATTTTGGACAGCCCTGGGACCACAAAAAGGTGTGACAAGAAAGGGGAGGAATAATGAAGAACGTTATCCCTCCTCCTTGCCACCACAGCCAGGTACTTCTTTCAGCCCTCGGTAGCCCTCCAGGCGAAGCACATCCAACGTGGGGCCTACCCCTTGTAACTCACCATCTCCCAGTCTCTGCACTGCTCTGTGAGTAACCCAAGAGGAAAAGCGATACAGCTTTGAAGTGCTCCCATCAGATCCACTACAAGCATTGAAGTTACCATCCCCATTCACCACACAGCACGATGTGCTTGGTCCTGAATGCCAGGGCACAACACCAACTGGAAACCCCTCACACACCTTCAGGAGAGCCCATGCTGACAGATGAGGAGAAATCAATTCGTCCCTGAGTGCACTACAGGAGTTTGCAGCTCTGTCCTGGCCAGGTCAGACACGGATCTGTGCACTACAGACCAGAGCAGCTACAGCAGCACAGCACACTATCCCACCAACTTTGCTCTTTCTGATAATTGAATTATCCAAGTCACCAAAGTGAATATTGACTAATAAGCTTCATTCTAAGGAGACAAATTGATCCTCCTGCGCTATGAGTTTCTCTACAAACGTCCCTTTTAGGGTTGCCTAGGCACACAGGCAACAGGCAGAAGCCCATTGATCACAGCATCCTTTCATGTCCTGGCAGCTGTGGTGGGTTGTCAGGGTCAAAGACTGTTTGCCCAGGAATCTCAGGCACTCTTATCTCTGATCAGATTATATCTATTTCATTTCCCCTGTTAGTTACTGTATGGCTACAACTGACACGCATGCAGAGCCCCAAGGCTGTAACTGATACCTGAATAAAGATACTTCAAGACTTCTAAATGGCAGTGTGCACAGGAAACAAATTTAGGAAATCCTGCTTTCTGTTACAGGAAATGAATCCTGTGCCAACTGGTAGAAATTACCCTCACTGTTAAGGTAAAGAGAATACAAGTTTTTGTACTCATTTCATAAACTGACCTTCCCTGCCATGGCAATATTTTATTGATATAGGATTTCAAAGGCTGGCTTTAACCGGAGCCCAAAGTCATTCCCCTACAGGGAATGTTATTTAACAGCATCGCTCTCTTCTCAAGGACTTGACTTGTGCTGATCCTGCATTTTGCACCATCTAGAGTGACATACACAGAGAACGTCTAAACAATATTTGTATATCTAAGACCCACAGAAGAGATTTCTTCAGTGCAACAAAGCGTATCTGATTTCCAAACGCGCTGCAATTCTCCACTGAAGACATTTGGAGAAAGGAAAAATAAAACGTAAAACACTGGAAGGATTAGCCATTGTGCTGGGGTAGAATGAACAAACAAGCAGTAACTCCTTCGGTATTCAAGACAAACTGCTGCATAAATAATTAAAGGCAGAATAATGCAAAAAAAATTAAAAAAAAAAAATCTCTGCCATATATATATATATATATATATATATATATATGTGCCATAGGTTCTGTGTAAATAAACTGAGGATCTGGTGAATGCTTCAGGAAAAAGAAACAAAAAACCCTCAAATAAGGAAAATTCCATCTGGAAATCATTCAGATCTCGTTTCAATCCAAAGGCAGTTACTTTCTGTAAAGCTGCCTTCATGGGGGAGAGCGACACATTAGAGGAGAAAAGCAGGTAAGCAAAACAGACCCGGATTCTGGGTGTGAGGATCTCACCAGCTCCCAGGCCAGGGAGGGCCGAGCGTTTGTTGTCACTACGGCACTTCAGTGCAACAGGGGAAAGCAAAGATGCAGCTTTTGTATAATACAGGCAAGATACACGACCTGAAATGAATGAACTGCCAGCCTGGGGACAAAAAACCTCAACAGGGAATGTTTGGAATGGCACAAAACATGGAAGCTCCGTGACAACCTTTCAGTGGTTGCACACACATTTCTGACAACTGGCAACTTGGTCTTTAGCCAATTGATTCATTTATTTGCAAACAAGTCCCCACCTCTAACTATGAGGAAAGCTAATTTCTCTTCTGCTGACAAACGAGGGAAGTCTGTTTTACTTGTGGCAATAAATGGAAGAATCCATCAAATGGGTGTTTCTCAGTAGGGTTCTTATGGAAATCATAAAACTTCAGCCTAACAAAAGTACAGAGCACGAGTAATGATACAAATGAAAACTTTTTTTTTTAAACTTTGTTAAGCTGTGAGTGCATCGAGGAAGAAATATCCAAGAAGCACCAGTAAAAGGCTCAGCAACAAGCAGCAAAGTTTGCCTCACTGCAGCACCATGCACAGCCCTGGCTGGACCAGGAGCTGGAGGAAGATGGCACAGCACAGCCCAAAGGCTGTGAACCTCTGGCTCGTGTGGGTCATCCTGCAGTGCTGCCCCACATAGGAAGCGATGCCTCCCCAGACAGATGGGCTTCCCAGCACAGCTTCCACCTTTGACAGAGGAACTGCAGCGATTACCTACAAACAAAATACACCCCGGACAAAACATGAGTGTGGGAACACAAGCTGAACTCCACAAACTGACCTCATCGGGACTGGAGGCCTGGTACACCCTGCACGAGTCCTCGTAGTGCCTTTCAGCTTCAGCCTGGTCCGTTACCCCGTTGGATTCGTACACCGGCGTCACATTGTGGCACAGCGCGATCGCCTTCACCGCCTCGTGCACGCGGCTGCTCATGGTCTTACGCACCTTGGTGGCCAAGGCAAGGCCTTTCACAGCGGGCGGCTCCTGAGATTGCTTATGGGAACAGAGAACAGAGCCTCAATGCAGAGAAAACGATTCTGATCAAGACTTCACCTCAGTGAAAGCCACGTAATACATGATCTGTGCAAACTCTTATGTCCTCGGGATGAAATGTTCTCATTGTACACTGTAATTCTGATCACCACTGGGAACACCATGCAACCCATTTATCGGTGTCACTGATGGAGGAAAATATGCACAACAAAATCGCCTTAGTTTTTAGAAAATACATGAGGATAGGGCACGGTGACACAGATCTGCCCAGTACCGATGGGTGCCAGGCCAAAGGCACAGGACTTGTTGAAACCACTGTGCTCTCACAGAACATCAGTGCCTCAGCTGGGTTCCACGTGCAACAGCACAGAACTGCTGGAAACAGAAAACAGACGAGTTCTATGGACCCAGAAAATCTTAATTGCATTTGTTTAATTTTTAATACTATTTTTAGTATCAGAGTGGGACTCGTCAGATAATTGCACAATTACTAAATTATCCTGGTGGAAGAGGGGACGCAGCAATCTAGTTTCCTGCTCTGTTAACCTTTAGTGTCAAGAGGACAAAAGTTTCGCTTCCAGGTCAAAGGCCACAACGTGGTAAAAATAAGAGCAAAGAATAAGGACTGCATTTCCAAATGAATCGCTGCCTGCAAATGCTTCCCGTCACAGGGGATCTCCCTCCACAACCATGAGACACGTCCTTCAGTGTAAGGCCAAGTGCTACTTTCCACACTGTAGTGACTACAACACACAAGATTTTCTGATTTACTACCGCAGCTCATCAGCACTTTAGCAACAGCCTCTAACCAACCGAACACAGTAAACTCCTGGAGGTGCTGAAGGGCATTTAGACCAACATGCAGCACTGCCCTCAGAGCAGGACAGTCAGCCATCAAAACATTCTCAACACGTATTGGAAACATTGGCAAATAATTAACCAGCAGTCCAGTTTTCTCTGGAGATTGAGTATGAAATGACAGAAAATAAATCTGGTCTGTTTTTGTTTTTTGGTTTGTTTTAGTCGTTTTTGTTGTTTGTTTTTAATCTGTTTAAGTACAGTGCTCTGTTACTGCTTAGCGAGTCCTGGTGGCTCCTCTTTTCCTTTATTAATTCCCCAGTAGGTAGCATTTCAAATGGTGACTTAATCCAGTAAACGTTATCTTGTGTTAATTTCCCATAAGCAAATGCTGTGTTTGCTGTAAGTGGTGAATAACTACACAGAAGTACACTATTTTACACTCTGACCTCAGGACACAGCACGTGCAGATTAATTCATCATCAGCCCGGTGACCTGGAAAGCCAGTTTTTGAATAAAGAGTTAAACAATCCAATTTAATTCTACCTGTGTGTATATACTGAAAATGTGGCTCTGCACTTCATCCATGGAGTCAAGGCCGTACGCCACTGTGCCCAGATGAAGTCGCTTGAAGACCATCTCATTCTGTGTAAGAGTTCCTGCAACAGAAGCAGCACCAACATGGAACGTGAGCCAACATCCCTATTCTGCAGGGCACGTTCTTATCCTTGCTGTATCCCGGATACAAAAGAAAATGGCCCAGAAGTTGGATGGATCACTGCATCAGGCTTTCAGCACAGGCTGGGGCTAAAGATACCTGTCTTATCTGTAAGCAAGTAGGATATCCTCCCCAGCTGCTCAGGAATAGTGCTGGATCGAACCACGGTCCCAGGGATTTTGGAATCTCTGCGGATCACCCAACTGTAGACGATTTTTCCCATGTCCAAATTCACACGCAAACTATGAAGAAGCAAAAGGGAGAAAAAGTGAATCTGAAGCAAAACTCTGGAAAGAAATCATCGTGAATTGCCACAGCGTAATGAAAGCACAGGGCTTCTATGCTGCAATTGAACTGCCAAAGAGCATGAGGAGAAAGATGTTTGAAATGAGTGGTTGGGCAGCAGATGGGGAGAAGTGCGCACTGCTGCACTGGTACTGTAATTCAGAAAGATATATGACAGCATTACATGGAGAAGGACAGATATAATTTGTGAGGATGATGAATGTAGACAAGTAAGGACACTGTAATTGATAAGGGGACAGCAGGTTAAATATGGAACCGAAATGAATCCCAGACCTACGCTGAAAATAACAATCTGCTTATTAATTTGGTGCAATTAAATATTAAAATTTCAGTCCCTTCTAAAGGCATTTGGGTGCTATGCTGTATAAATATCTCTCCTTCTCTGTTTTCCTCTGTTCTTATCAGAGTAACCTGGCAGTCCAAACACAGAGGCAGGGCCTTAAGACACAGACCTGCAGCCTATGCCAGGGAGCACAGAGAGTGGGCAGATGAAAACTCTTCAACTCAGCAGGAACAACAAAGCAACTCCTGTGTTTAAACAGCAATTCTATTTCTAAATTTGGTTGTCAAACGAGGAATACATGAGACTTCACGTGTGTGCCCACATTAGAAGCAGGAAGGAGGATGCAAAGGAAGCGGTATCTTGCTGGGAAGAACTAGTAGTTGACTCACCTAATTGGAATGATGTTTGAGAAGAGGAGGAGGAATCTTATGATCTGAAGATACCAACGGCCAGCAAAATGCTGAAGGGCCACCATGACAAGTGAGACCACAACCAGGGCCCCAAACAGGATCTTGGTGAGACAGTTCACTTCCAAATCAAAGAGACCAATCTAAAGAAATAAAATCAAGATATTCCAGCCACACTACTAAAGTCATCAGCTCAATTTAATATTCACAAAAGGAACGAGCCCCTAAAAGAGTTATTCCTCACCAGTCAACGTTTAGTTTTTATTTAAAACAATACAAACTTATTTGAATTTATAAACAATGTTGTTGCCAGATTGCTAAATAAGAATTCCTACTAAATAGGATTTCATCTCTTGGAAGCTGAGAAATGTCTGAAGAGGCAAGGAAAGACTCATGCTATCAAAAGCTGCAGGCTGTATAAACACCCCCACTCACTGTCTTAGCTTTGCTACAGCAGAACACAGCAAAATAAGCTTTCCCATTCTACCTGGGAATGCTTTATTATAACCATGTAAGTCATCAGCATTACCAGTGTTAAAAAAGTGAGCAGGTAGATGAGGAACAGGCTCAAAGAAAAGAATGACAACAACCATCTCTGATATGGTAACAACCTTAAAGAGTAGGCTGAAAGATATAAATCATTGTTCACCTGACGTTGTCCCTAAAGTGTGTATGTACTGTCCTTGGATGGGCTTATTTTTTCTGTTTAATGACAAATTACTGCCAATTTTAGTTATTGTATTACTGCTTTCTTACCCTACCTTACTTCTCGGGTTTGAAGTATTCATCACACTGCGCAGTTCCCTTCCAGTGTACAGGACAACTCCCACAACCGTACCTAAGCGAAGCAGAACATGCATCAGCCTAAGAAGTACAACCTCTGCTTCATAGCCTTCACAGTTGAAAATGACTTTTAGCAGGTCAGCTCCTAAAGCAATGGTAACAAAGACTAAAAAGGAGAGTGATCTGAAATGTAGAATCCATGCAAACACAGATGCTGAACAGAGGACAGCCTACTAGGCTCCAACCACACTGCCCTTATGGCTGGACTTGATGCAGCTGAGGAGCACACAGAGATGATTACCTTATTTTAAAATCTATGCCTTAGCTGAGTATTTCTTTAAATGCTGTTCCTACTGAAAGCTGAATCATACCAACGCCCACCTTACTGCAACAGATGGAGCTGCCAGGAACCCGTGTATTTTAATGCTATGTCCTGCAGTTTCTAGAGATCTGAGAGAAACACCTTTCTCCCTTTTCTTTCTGCAGACATACAATACAGTTTGGTACTATAAACCACTGTTTTTCTACAGTTTTCTCTTAAAGAGTTTGCAAAAAGCTAGCTGCAGTCACGAGTTTAAAAGCTGCTATTGCCAGCACTGGTTGCTACTAGAAAATGTTACAGGTCTATAGAAATGGATAAAAACACCACTAAAGGGAAACACCGCTATTCTGCTGCTGCCATTAACGACCAGAATTTTAACAAGCTAAAAGCGTATCATTTTTAAACAAGATTAACTCAAAAGAGGCGGTTACTAAAAACGATGAACAAAATTCCTTTGGAGATAATAATAAAGAAATAAAAACCAAAACAAATCACTATAGGCAGATGGCAGGAGGGGTAAGATCACCGCTATTAAATCAGCAGATGGCACAGCTCCTCCAAATCAACTGCAAACAGTCAGAGTTGGACCCTCCTACCACAGCAGCAGATGGAGACAGTCACATAGCTCTGCTCCATCCTACAGGCAAGGGCTGCCCCAGCAATGGCAGCACCACGACTTCACAGCATTTGCTTACAGAGGAGAAAAAACGATATTCACATTTTCCTTTTACAGGCTTTCCTTGCAGAAATAAACTGCCATAGGAGAAACAAAAATGGACATGCTATAGGTCATAGGTACTCACCAGCTGAAATGACAACAATATCTGAAGGATATTCTCAAAGATATCTGTACTAATAGCTTTACTCATACTTGAAAGGAGGGTGGGTTTTGCCCCAAAGCAGGACAGACTGAGGCAGAGCATTGCACAGCCTGTTGGGTGTCAGAAGCCACCCAGCCCCAGACAAGGTATTTGCAAGCAGGAAGGCAGGTTACTTTCTACACGGCAATTACTAATCTGTAAGTACTATTTACGTGGCCAAACTGTACATGGATGACTAAGTTTTTAGCATCCTTTGGTTACATCACTGCAACAATATTGTAATATGTTTCAAAGAAGATCCTGAGCAAGGCTAGATGGAAACATAAAGGAATAAAATCTAATCATATGTTCTGCATTTGAAAGGGAAAATGAGAATCTTTTCAGGACTTCACAAACATCTTTCAAAGTTCATGTTGCTTCCCACTATTACCAATCCAGGCACAACACGGTACTGCACTGCAAAGTCCCTCCACTCGGCAGCCTCTACTCCAGCACTGCTTACTGAACTTCACTCTCCTCCAGCTGCTGTCCTGTGATCCTGACAGGCATGCTAAGCAGGAGAGGAGCAAGGCTTTTACTTTGACATGCCTCTGCAGGAGGGCCCTGATTAATTTCAGGCCTTCAAGCTTATCGTACACATGTACTAAAGTATGTCAAAGATTGTATTTTTTTCCTTCTTTAAAACTATGCAAGATGAACTCGGTGGAAGCAGTTACCTGGAAATCTTTCATCTTAGCTTCTGTTACCAGAATCTATTTGACACCATTTCTGTTACAGATTAGGATGTCAATGTGGAGGGCAATTAAGTGCTATTCTGGTCCTAGATGCTAGAGAAGTGCCCAAAGGCCTCTCTAATTCTTTCTCATCTAGGAATGTCCAAGAGGCAATTAGCTGCCAGTCCAGCTCCCCAGAGGTGTTAGGACAAGTGGGAAACCTCACTCTGACTGCTAATTTCTCCAACTGACAGAGATTATTATTCCATTACAAAAAGACCCTCAAAAATTGTTAACATATTCCCTAAAAAATAATTTACACGTGCCTCCACCTTACCCGATGCAATCACTGTGCTGGCCCACAGGGTGTTCTCTATGCTTAAACTTTCGTTCACAGAAGGGTCACTGTCCTCCTACAATAGGGGGAAAATAAGAAACCGTGTCAGTAACTGAAGAGGCAGTAGGTTGTTGGAGTTACACACGGGTGCTTGGAGAGGGATGCTCCATCAGCACAGGGCTTCTAGGAGAGATGGAGGATTTTCATTAACCCAGCGAAATCTTTGGCTAGGTTGAAAAACAACACTTGATTTCAGCAGATAAAGTAGGGTTGGAAGAAAATGTATGAAGACACTTCCTGCTGAAAGCCACTATGCATTAAGAAAGAGAAAGGGATTAGTGAGAAGCTCACCAGGAACCCCTGCTTTCTCACAGGCAAAAGGTTTTAACCCTACAGAGACTGCGGTGGTGCTGATCTCCTAAGCACCACGCATTCACAACCACCAACCTCAATCCAAATGCTCACACCTACTGCCATCCGTGGAAGGTCCCACATCACAAACAGCCCATGAAACTGTTGCCAAGTCAAAGCTTCACAAACAATATTCTTGTTTCAGATTTATTTTATGTATGTTATGGAGGGGAAAAAAAAATAAGAAAAGAGAGTGAGAGGAAAGGCACAAGGAAGAGCATAACCTCACATTTCTCCTGAAAGAACTCTGGCATCCTGCTGGTATTTAGGAGGTTGGCACAGAAGACAGTACATTCATTATTTCAAGTGGATGTAAGCAGGACTTACCCTTGTGAAGGTTCCCACAAAATTGTGTATATCAATATTGGGCTCTTCTGCATATATATATGACCGGATTTGCAGCAGGTCCTAGAAACAGATGTGTTTGGGCAGGCATTTAGACAACCATGTTTTAATATCATACAAATGGTTCTAACAAAACACTTCAGGTTACTTAAATTGTACTATTTTCTTGAGCCCAACTACCTAAGAGAAAATATAACCATTTTGCCAGCATGTCTGAAGTATTCACTGGACCAAAACCAAAGAGACTCCTGGGAGTTACTTGGTTGTTAGTGCCCCATAAAAGCAAATGCAGCCTGAAAAAAATCAAGGGAGCCTAACAAACACATTGCTTCCAAGCAAAGAAGGTCTGGACCTTCCAAGTTAACCAAGGAACATCCTAACTCTCAATATTTAGTGGCACTGAGAACAGTTCCATGGTGACAAGGAGATACGTCAGTTCTGAGCAGCACTTCCAGTGCTGACTCCATGTGAACTATTCACTCCACAGATAGAATGTTTAGCTTAAGAGGTCTGCTATAAAATAATCTTCCTGCAACTTCACATACAACATCAGTAAAGCATGGACCCAGATTTCTCCTTTTCTTCCTTCTTTAAATTTTTGAAGACAAACTACTTTAGCCAGAGGGCGGTCGGCCAAAGTAGCCTCCAATAGCTGAAGAGCAGTTTAGCTGGAAATAGCACACTAAATGGGGGCTATACTCTTGTTTCAGATCACACAGGGAAGCACCAAAGGTCACTGCTCCTTTCACAAGGTTGCCAGACCTAACGTGCAATACACACCCAGTCCTGCATAAAACAATGCTCACTTGTTTCTCCAAACCATTAACTGAAGCAGAGGAACATTTTCCAGGTAACTGACTGATACCTCTTCACCAAAGTGAGTACGTTTAGCAGGCAGCTTACAGAGGCGGTGGGCAGTCTCTGGGTGCAGGTAACCGGCAGCCGCAGTTTCCAGTCTGTCTCACCATCCAGCTGGTCAGTGCGAAGGAAGCAAGACCCTGGGGAGCATCCACACCCATGAGTGCCCTCATGTAGGTACATCTACAGCTTACAGAATGGTTTTGTTTCTAGGACATCTTCCTTTCTTTGGACACGGTACCTCATTTAAAGTAATACTGGTTAATAAGGTAAGAATCGAGGAATTACACTCCCACATCACACATTTGTTTCCTCCCACCAGTCCAAGGTACAGTGGGATTCTGCTCTGTACCTTTAAGACATTTGAAATTAGCCACCATGCTCCATAAACATGCAGATCAAGCATTTCCTTATTCCACACTTAACAAAACAAACCTGAACAGCACGTAAAATGATTTACATTTATAACGCACGGCATTTTGTGACCTCATTCACCCTCCATTCAACTTCCTACATTCTTGGAGCAGCAAACAAAATCCAAGTGTAACATCCTGAGAGCCGGTGGTCCCTTAAAGCCTTTGAATTCCCCATCTCTTCTAAATTTTACTATTATCTATTTCTTTCACATTTTCAAAAGACAATTTTCTCTAAACAACCAGTGAAAGGTTAATGGCTATATTGACAATTGGTTCCAGATGTTTACCATTCTTCTCCGACGTCCTCAGGAAGATCATGTCAGCAGGGACCCGCTGGTTCTGTTACAAGAAGAAAGGCCATTATTGTGCACACACCCCACACGCGTGCACAGCCTCCTTCCACAGCCCTGGCCACAAGCAAAGGCTATAGAGGAGAAAGAGCATTTCTTTGTCAAGCAGAAGCTTGGTATTCATTTTGCTTTGAATCCTGAGCTCACTTCCCTGCAGAATCCCGAGTGCAGAATAACAACCGGAGTCAGCTCCCACTGACCAGACTGGCCAACGTCTAGCTTTACAAAAGAGCCAGTGATAACTCCTGAGCTCAGAAGAAATGTTAAACCAATGCTGGTTTCCTTTCAAGGAAGCTCTAAGCTAGAGGATACGTGGTACCTGGGGTCTACAGGTACCGGGTTTGGGGTTGTTTTTTCACTCCATATTCTCATACTAACAGTTTTAGAGGACACAGCTGCTCGCATGGAGAACGTGTGAAGAAAATAACTGGGGGAAAAAAAAAACAAAGGGAAAATGTACAGCCCAGTGTCTGCAAATGGATCTGTCTCTCCACCTCTGTGTTGGTTACACCAAACACATTTTGATGTTGTATGCTGTATTTGCATCAGACATTTAACCAGTGTCCAGCAGTCAAAGACAGGGTCAGGGAGTCTTTTTCTCTTGCTATAGGGTGATCAGAAAACACCAGTTATAGGCTCTTATTCTGAGATCTGGTTTGTAAAGGCAATGATGATACTTCCAGGGCCAGGGGGAAAAAGGGAGACCCTGAAAAGCAATTAAATTCAACACCCAATATTGTAAGCCTACCAAAAATCAAATACCTCATTCCCCAAGAAAAGCACTTTCCAAAGACAACACACATAAAGGCTCACCTTTTCAACAATGATGAGGTCTCCTACTTGGATGTTAGAGCTCTTCACCTTCACAGTCCCTGCAGAGGGAAGACAGCAGCGTGTCACAGCCCCGTGCAGCAGGGCAGGGCTGCTGCCCATCACCCCAAACGACAGCTCTGACACTGCAGCCATTACACTCAGGAACCTGAAAACACTTTCAGCTCGTGCCAGGCAAACAATGGTGCAAAACCAGGAAAACTGCAACAGCGATCCAGCTGCTGCTTCCCCAGGTGGGTGAAAAGCTAAAGCTCAGCTTTCCAGGATGAGACCTGAGAGCCGCAACTAAAATGGACACACCTTCAAAACCAAGCTTGCTCCATCCTGCAGCACAGCGCTGCCTTTGGTCACCTCAGCTTCCTCTCCTTCACCTCTGCAGGGACGCAGCCCAAACCATCCCTGCAGAGAGCAGGCACTGCAGAACACACCTACATATTTCCTTCTTTGCAGTTGCTCCAAAACAGAGGGTGAATTTAACAGTTGGCCAGTAATTTCAGATCACTAGCCAGCTCCTGATTCGCCTTCTCAAACTAACTAGTGATTTAAAAATCAATTAAGTTGAACCTTGTACTTCAACAAAAGCCTCTACAACGTGCTGTGATTTGGGTAGAAGTGGGGAAGGCACGTGGCAGCTCTCCCTGGCACAGACAGCCCTCCGCCAGCACCTCCAAATTCAGGGCTAACTGGCCAGATAGCTGCACCGGGGTGAAGAAGGGGGAAGGGAGGGGGAGCAGAAATTAGCACAAAGCACAAAGGTCACTGGGATTTTACTACTGGCAGTCCCTTCATTAGCATCCTTCTCAGGATATGCTTCAGTGTTTCTGCTCCAAATTAACAATGAAAGCCTTTCTGGGCTCCTGGCAGCCTGCTGCTTTGGTGACACACTGTGTGCTTAACAACATGCTTCATCACTGCTGCTAATAAACGCGGACTTCCTTGCATGCTGTAATTATTCCTACAAATTATAAGCAGTCACGGCCCGTTTCACAAATATCTCATAGGCCTTCTGCAGATTCTGGGTTTTGCCATCTGAGAGACTTAAAATTGGGGTTGTTTGTTTGTTTTTTTTCAAAGTAAACAAAATGAATGCTGTGCTGAAGACACCCCGGCCAGGCAGGGAAAGCACCGGGGATTAAGAGTCCATTACTGCAGAGGCTTGAAAAGAAAAGCTGTGCTCTGAGAGGATGCAAAAAAGCATCCCTGGCAGCTTTCTGCACGGCCATCCAAAGCGAGGTAGGTGCTCTGACACTAAAAGGGTCTGACAGATAACATCTCTGCCTCCCCTTTTAATACGGTTATTCATGAAACAACAAAAAGTGCTTTTGAATATTCCTCTGTGCAAAGGTCGGAACCCCACACAGCAACCCCTGTGCAGAGCAGCCCATGGGAAGAGAGGTGCACTCCTTTAACCCTACAGGGACATTTTCTCTTGAAGATCACATGGATTCTGTTGGTGGTTGGCAGTACAGAAGCGCTTCCTGCAGGGCTCAGGGATGGAGATTTGGGTTTGTATCACTTTTCCTCAATGAAATAAAGTTGTTCTGGAAAAAAACAAACGTTCTGGCAAAGCTACAGCACAATTATTTCCTATCATCACATGCATTAAAGGGCTTTTTGCATCACTACTCTGAAAACAGCTTTATCTGCTCCAAAGCGTTTTCCAAAAAATAACTGGAACAGATTTGCCTTGTTCAATAACCCTCCCAACATCAGCTGTTTTAAAGTGAAAGAAAGAGAGGAGCTCCATAAGCACCGCATGCTTTTACAACTCTTGTATACACACACGAGGTGCCCTTTTTAGGTAGCAGAGCTAATTCTGCTCCCCAGCCATAGCCCCGGCCTCTTGTGGATGACATCTCTGCAGTCTGCACCAGATGTCCCTCTGTGAAGGTACGCAACCAGATGTTTCCTTTGACTCAGGACCCCCATAAAGCAACTTACTTAAATGGGTTTTATTTTGACCTTGGGAATTCTGCAGTACCTTTCTCCTTCTGTGGGGAAACCAGCTCCTGAACATTAGAGGTTTCCTCACACATTTTAGAAACCAGCTAATAACACCACTGCTTCACTTCCCAGTATTGCTCTGCCATTAAAGTATGCCTGTAATAAGAAATAGCTGCTTTTATAAAGGCATTTCGAAGTGCTTTCTAGGTACACCCAGGTCTGTTAGTACAACAAAACAGCTAGATCTGATCTTCTGTTAAAACAAAAAAATATCAGTTCTTAAAATGTGATACACGTTTCATTCTGAATTGTTTAGTTTTGAGAAAAGACAGAAAGGAGATAATACAATACAGGCACTTGGCTGCAACTTCATCCGCAGCCTTTGGAATCACCACCCAATTTGCAGATGGACACACCACAAAGCAGATTATTTAAAGTACTCAGTACTTTAGCCAGGAGAAATGCTGCCTTCTGTCCCATGAGAACTTCAGATCTCACCATAGATGTGCACAGCTACGGCAGAGTTCAAAACAGCTCATCTGGAATTGAAGATCATGGAGCAGTTTCTTGAAACAAGCTGAATGCATGCCGAGAAATGAAAGGGTGGTTTGGATGCATTGCACCCAACTTTGGGCTTCCGCAGCTTTACGCTGTGTAAACTGCAGAGCGGGGCTCAGAGGGGTTGGGAAAATATTGTTTTTTCTATGGCTGGTAAATGCCAATGATCTGTATCTCTAGGAGCACCCCTCCATAGGAGGTCTCCTCCCATTCCTTTCAGTGGAGTCTCTCTCTGTTATGCAGTGTTACCCAGAGAAGGCAAGAGGGAGAGAAGAAAAACAAACCAAGAATTTGTGAGCACGGTTCTAAGCTTTCTATCATGCAGAAAGTCAGCACACAGCCCACTGAACACAGGGAGGTTTGTAAGTTTATGAATAGGGGACTGAGATTTGATTATTTTTTTTATTACAACCCAAACAAATGTCTTTTAAAGAAAGAGCTCTCTATTAAAAAAAACAAAGAAGCTGCGAGCTACTGGTTTCATCATTTTAGAACACAAACGGATCGTAATGATGGAGGAGAAAAAAGGTTCAGGGGGATTCTTCTTATGATGTTAAAACAACACAGAAAATACCTGCCTGCCCTGCATCACGCCACCCTCCAAGAACATTACAGACACTGCAATTCAGCATCCGTATTCAAAACAAAATCTGATCCAAAGAGGGTTCTCGCTTCCCCTCTGCAAGGAAGGCAGCCCAGTGAGACTTACAAAGCTGTAAGTACCCAACACAAACCCTGCACACAGGAGCAGGGCTGGGCTGTGTGGGGACCAGAGCACCCTGAGCAGGGAAAGCTCCCATATCTGTGCTCAGCTGTACCCTCGCTCAGAACAGCACACAGGCACTTTTGTTGATTGATACTTCAGTTTGTTTACGCACGTACGTGCTTAAGTCAACCTGACTTCATTTAGACCAGAGAATGTACTCTCAGCCTTGAGGATGCTGTGGGGAAGTAAGGCTGAAGATGGGAAAACTATTCTCCAGTCACCTTAATGGCAGCTCAGTGCAATTACTCGGGGGAAATAAAAATAGCTTGGAGAAAGCTACAGAGCCATTAGATCCATTATTGCCAATCTCCAAGAACAGCAGTGCTCGGCATCGTGCCTCACCTCATCTCCCCCTCCTAAGCACTGGTTTTAGCGTGGAACTATTGTCAGCCTTCAACCAGCCAACAACAATCCAGAGGGCTTTTGAGCAGAGTGCCCCTCTGCACTACAGGGCTGTGCCAATATCCCAAAGCACAAACTGTGCTGCAAAACAAAAACAAAACAAGCCCTACCTGGAGTTTCCCAGCTGCACTGAAAATTCATAGTTACATTCAGCTGTTCTCAACTTAACTTCAACTTTGCTATTTGCTGCTTTTACTTCTGACCCAAAGAAGCCCCAGCTTGAAAGTCAGCCACCTTTTCCTGCTGCTCACACAGACACATACACTCACAGACCCACCACCCACCCCCAGCCATACTGGCATCAGAAATGACTCTCAGAGGTGGTGGCCTTTTGTGGATGTTCATGTCCTCTGAAAAGCTCAACTACTGACAGACACTGAACTTCGTGTGAGACAGAAAATGGCTTCGCTCCCCAACTGACTCCATAATCACAAAGAATTTTCTGTGGTTTTCTGACTCTAACTTACGCTGCTTGAGGGTTTCATTACCAATTCTACACCAAACGTGTGTAAATAACAAACACAGTGGCTTAGGATTTTCAACCGCTGCCCAGCTGCCAATCCTCCTTGGGTTCTTTCACAAAATTAGAGAAGTTAAAGGATTGGGGGGAAGGGAAATCATTCATGGGAAACGTAATAGCAATATGAAAAGAACTAAAGGAGAGGTCAGGCCCCTTATAGATCATTGAATGGAATCCAGAAGGCAACTCTTTTATATTTTTAAATAGATGTAGTATACCCCTCTCGGGTGAGGCTTTTGTTGGTTGCCAAGCACTTTAAGTGTTGTAGTAAGAACATGTTATTAAAAGAGGATTTAATATTCAGAAACACAGATTCCCCAGTTTGGAGATGTCTCATAATTCCCAGCATGTGAAACATACACAACCCTAAGCAACCACTTTTTAAAAGCAAGCTTATTCTTATAGTGCAATTGTTGGAAGCTGTGCACTTCTAACACACTCCTGCACTGCATCTCATTTCAGGGCTGTAAACTTTCATAGCAAAGAAACTTGAAATAAACAAATAAATAAGTTGCTTAAATTCAGTTAATTCCCTGTTTTAAAACAAAGCTGTGGGATCACCAACACTGCCGCAGTATTAGCAGTCACTATAGCAAAGCAGCATTCAATTTTTCAGATGAGAATTTAAATGCCTTTGTTAGGTGTGACAGAGTCGTAAACAACAGGCAGAGGCAGCGAGCAGCACCAGGGCTGCAGGCTGAGCTCATGGAAGGGAGGGCTCTGCATTCCTCACTGCTGGAGGAAGGGGCTAAAGAAGATGCAAACAAAACTGAGAGATCAATACCGAGGAACTGCAACTGTCACTGCTTACAGAAACACACGGCAGGTGTGCTAACAGCACACACAACCTCTTCTAGCAAAAAACTTGCACGATGCATGCCACAGAAGAACTATGAAACTCAGCCAGCATTGCATTTCAGCAAGGGATGGAGCATGTCAGTATGTCAAGCAATTCACCTAAAACGTAGCATGTGCATACACAAGCTCCAGCAGGACAGAGTACTTGAACTGAACTATGGCTTGCAGTATGCATGCTGGAATGGCTCCCAGCACTAGGCATGGCCACATGGCCCACCTCCACCCTCACATGTTGAGTCTCCTTTTGCAGAAAGCATCTTCTGACAGTTTCGCAGACCAAGGTTTAAATTCTTGGTAAAATGGTTTTGCAAATAATCTGACACTGTGGATCCCCCTCACTCCTTTGGCTCACAGTTGTTCCCATCAAAAATATGAAGTGCTCATTTATTGGAACTGTTCTTACATCTGCTTTTCTCACTTACACTGTGACCAGGCAAGAAGCACAGGCAAGAGGAAGGTCAGGAGAAAATGAGGACAACAGCAGCAACCGAAACACAGCATGAATCTATCCTACCGTATGCTTTGTCTCCCTCCTTTCATTCCTGCACCAGTTCTCTCTGCAGAAAGGTAAACATGGTTCCTTTCTGGAAAAATCCACCCTCAAGCCCCATGGTGATTCACATCCAACTTCACTTCCTTTGGTAACTCAAATCTACCAAGAAGGAACAGTAACCTGGAGAAAACGTTTGGCCTTTGCCAGAATTGAGAGTAAAAAGAAATGCCATCAGCTGCATGGAAGCTCCCAGTGCCGCAGGCTGCGCGTTGAGCCCCAGCACTACGATGCTGAGCAGCTCCTGCAGGCAGCCAAGCAGTGCCTGGGCCACGCAGCTCCCAGCACAGCCCCACGCAGCACTGACCTCTCCCTGTGAGCTTGCTGTAGATCTGTGAGTTCACCTCTTTGTCACGCATGTAACACCTGATCTCCTCCGCGGCCTCTCGGATGACGGTAACGGCGAGCACAAATCCCTGAAAGAGAGCAGGGGAAAGAGGATGGAAAGGCAGCACAAAAGGCATCTGCCTCTAACAGGCGCCATGCACTACATTTGGCAGCAGTAATGCCATTCATTAACTGAAAGGGAAAGTTCCTGCCACAAATAAAAGCAACATTTCTGGCACACGGAGAACGATGAGGATCACCTGTACAGGTCAGACTTCACAACACGCCTGTCTGACTTCCCCAGCTCAAATTGCACACACAGAGTCCAAAGGAGGGGCAATTTACTTCCATTTTTTTATATGCACTTGGTGCTGCTTTTACAAATGCTGAAACTGGGAAGCCATCAGAAAACCTTTTCAGAGCAGCACTGCACCCCACAGTGCTGCTTTGTAACACCAGCAACTTTTCATTCCGGTAACCAGCAAATTGGGAAAGCAACAGACATTTCTCTTCTGTGTGCAATCTGCATCTGTGTGCTTTGCTAGAAATTCCTACCTCCTTCTCCAAAGGGGGAAAAAAAAAGCAGTGGAATTTTCAGCTTATGTTTTAGCCACTTGAAGAGTCTTCAAATAATGACCTCAAAATATTCCCACATGTTCAGTCTCACTATGCCACCACACAGGTCATCCTACCCCCAGTCCTGGGACTAGCAGCCAGTGGTGAACAAAGACCTTTCTTATGCTGCTTCCTGGCCACTCCGGAGCCAATCCCCAGTTGCTCACCTGGCACAGACAAGTCACAGCTGCCTATACAAAACCAGAAAGGTGTACTTGGAGAATAGGATCTGCTGATATTCTTATTGGATTCACACTGCAAATGCGTTTGTAAGTACTAATTTGAGAGAGAAAGCAGTGCGACCCAGGCTTTGGCACAGAGCTTTAGCAGCCATGTCCTCAAGCTGCACTTTTACTTCTTTTGGACTTACAACGAGGATTTCACTGTACTGGAAGCATGAAAGGCAAGAAAATTTCCTTTTGCTCCTCCTCATCCCACCCCCTTCCAATAGAACCAGGGATTTTTACCACAACTCTTTCACAAAGCAGCAAACAAATGGTGTCCCAGAGCACTGTGCTTTCATTAGCAAATCTCAGCCAATTTTTTTAATAAATGCTTCTTTAAAGCAAAAAAAAGATTTCTAAAAACAAGTTTTCAAAGCTCAGGAAGGTGAATGAACCCAACCTGAGTCGGTTTCTGCTCTGAGCAGCAGCTGGAGCAGAAGCTGAATCAAAGTTATTCCACAGTTCTATCAGCTGAAGTGCAGCAGGAAAGATATTTACAGAAAGAGAGAAATAAAAGCTGCACTTGGAGAAAAGCTGGGAAAAAAATACAGCTCCCCATATAAAGGCGTTTGCACAGTTCTGACTGGCTCATGCAGTGCAGTTCAGAGATCTAACAGCCCCACACAACTATTCGTTATTACATCATTTGACAGCATATGAGTCTCTGCTTCAAAACTGATTATTATTGATTTCCTTTGATCAGGCGAAACATATGGCTATCAAGAGAAAAGGGCAAACATTCAGAGGAAAGAAGGAGTATCTGCACCTTGAATAGGTAGGCGACAAACCTGCAAGTTCATCTCTCTCTCTCTCTCTCTCTCTCTATATATATATATATATATGTTTTTTATAATAAAAAATGGCATTTATTTTACATGCAGGTTTGTTGAGGGCTGTTTCTCAGGTTTCCCTCATTTGTTTTCCACAATGTGGTTAAACCATGAATCAGTCTGTTGACCTACGCCTAAACTGCAGGTCAAACTGTTTGGCAGGAGAGCATAATTTGCCTCCATTGCGCATATGGCCACTCTTTAAGGTCACTTCAGAGAGGTGCCCTTTGGTCCCTCACTGCAGTAACCAGGCTGGTCTGGGCTCCCCATGCTTGGGCTCCTTGGGAGGGCCAGATGCCCTCACAGACCCTCCACCAGCACACCCTGCCTTCACAGAAGCTGTGAGCAACACACAAATCACCAGGGGAATGTGTTTACTCCAGTCCCCATCTTCATGGGGAAGTCCATTACTTCATCACTTTATACACAAAATCCTGATGCCTTTGCAGTCACCATGTGCAGTGGCTGAGAGCTCTGTCTCTGCTGGCATCCCACTGATGAACGAGGTAGAGGCAGAGACCTCTCACACCCCAGGAACAGCTGTACAAAACAGAGCCTAAAGCCAGAACAGCGATCTATGAGACACGCACAGAGCAGGGCCTGAAACAGCCAGCTAACAAAATGATTGAAGGTATAAACTTACACCCTGGAAAAACAGCAGCAAAAGAAATAATGTCAAAAAAATGAAAGTTTCTTAAATAAATAAACTGCCAATCACTTACCAGAGGAACCCAGTATGTGTAGAGTGCACCAAGCCTCATTTCAACAACAAACTGAGAGCAGGCCAAAAGCAAGAAGTAAAGGTTGAAGAAGTATTTGAATTGGTTAAATAACACCTAACAAAAAAGAAAAGAATAGAGGTCCATAACAGAGTTTAGACAAGTTGAACTAATGCTCTGAAACATTTTTGCTTGCTTTGTCAGTGCATACATGCTCACTTAGGGTATTCTTAAAGTACTCATGGAAACTGTTCTAAAGATCAACCTACTCTGCCTGGTTGATGTTCTCCTGGTTGGATAACACTGCCACACGGCCAGGCCCAAGCCTTTAATACAAACAAGTCATTTTGTTTTGGTTTTAAACTTCTGACTATCTCCGCTCTGCAAGGAGACACAGCAAACAGCAACACTGCTACCTACAGGATTTGGTTTGCAAAAAATCACACTGTAGACATTACAAGATGATGAACTTAGAAAACCTGGCTTGTTTTAACACTCAACCAGACAGTGACCGCTTTCTGACATTAAAAGTGGGCAGAATCAGACTTGTTTCTGCTGCTGCTACCAGAGGGTAGGATGGACAATCCAGCTGCTCTGCCAGAGATGATGGACACTGAGGAGCTGCTGCCCATCCCACACAGCAGGCTGTTCCCCCAGCAGTGACAGGTGAGAGGCACTAGTCCCCCATCACCCCCCTACATGTGGGGCTGTGCTGCTGTGGCCCAGGCAGCCTGAAGGCAGCCCACAAACACAAACCAGACAGTACTCATTGACTTCTGTGCTTTCCCACTGTAACAGCACTGGAACTGGGCACAGCATTGGGGAGGATGACAAGAAGCAACTTTTTTCACACTTACCCCAGGGAGAAAGGTAAAAAAGTTGTATTTCTGGTTGTTGATAACATTGCGGGGGTATCTCTGGTCTCTCTTCTCTGGATGGCCAAGCCAAACCGTACGAGGTCTTGGGTCTCTTCTCCCACAGCATCTTAAGCACTCACAGCACCTGTGAGAGGAACACCTGATTTTAAACCCTTTAATCATGATTCTCACACACACCCCAGGCACTCTCCACCAGCCAGGCCAAACAGCCACCTCTCAGCTGCTACAGTTTTCCGCCACTTTAAATCATCTTTAAACCAGAAACTCTCCTCATGTTTTAACTCTCATGTTTTAACTACAGTGAACTCAGAACGATAGCAATCCAGACAGGAGGCTTTGCCCACAGGAACAAGGCTGGTATTCACAGCTTCATCAGGATGGGTTTCCAGCTATGGTGGGAACCACTCAACCCTTCAGCCACCTGAAACCAGTTACCTTTGTTTATTCTGTAGGCTGGGCCTCTTTTAGGGATCCTACTTAACAGCAAAAGGAGCTAAGTACCTACATCCAAATATTCCCAATAGGACAAAGCTTGAACAGCTAATTACTGTCGTTTAATAGATATTTTACTTGAGCTGTTAATTTTTACAAAGCGATATTCACCAACATGCCCCAGAGAAATTTCCAGCCACCCGGGCAGACTGTCAAGCCAACACCTAAACCTCCAAAACAGAATTCCAGACACATTAAGTTCAGTAACTTACAGAATATTTAGTCCAGAACATACAAGAAAACAGCGAGTGAACCCCATCAGGTACGCAGGACGTTCCACCTTTAGAGCAGTGTGCTCCACCCAGCTGTTTACATGCAATTACACTGCTGTCAATCTAGAAGGAAGTTAATACCTAGCACTGCAAAACTCCTTACAACTGCTCCTTCCGGAAGGGCACTGCAACCTCCAGCACTGACAGCACCTCCAAAGGGACGGAAGTGCAACAGAACTTCTCAAAAATGAAATAACCCCAAATTTCACACATGTTCTGCAATCAAAGCCACAGCCTCCCAGAGCAGAGCACTGCAGAGACACGTGGGGCTGCTGGAATTTGAATGCACAAACGATGTGTTACTACAAGGTTTGAGAATCCATCTAAAAATAACAGTTCTCAGTACAAACATGAAGGCCACAGAAGAACTTGCCATGCAAAGTCACAGGTTTGTGAAATTCCTGCCCTGCTACACTCACAGCTTTTGCAATGTCCTGAATTACAGGGAAAGCAAACCTAAAACCTCATCGGACAAACAAAGGAAAAACTTCCTGCTCAGCAAGTTTTCAAAGGTAAGTACCAGAAGTATCAACTTTTGAATTATGAATCCTCAGCATTTCTCCCACAAAGTCTCTTACGCAGCCTTTTAACACGTGGCTTCTAAGCAACATAAAGGAATTTGTCAAAACAAAACAAAAAAAGCCCACCAAGCTTCCAACCAATGAAATAATACCAACAATACTACAACCAGCAATAACCAAGCCACGTGCTGCAACAGCATTCAGCTGCAGAGCTGGAATCCCACCAGGCACCGCCCCACTGCTCCCAGCTGGAACACATGCAGGGCTGATCTTTATCTCACATACACCCAAGGAGATCCCCAAAGAGAATGTTTTACATTCTTGCTTTTCTAAATGAAAGCACATACCAGTCCTCAGGATGGCGTTTAACTCTGCCCTATTCCCCGAACTTGTTCCCCTTCTGTCCCACAGACCGCCTGCGCCTTGCTGGGCACTCAGAGCTGAAGGGTGCAGCATGTCACAGGCAACAGTTATTCCTGCACGCCAGCTGTGCCTGGCCTGGTACACTGCTAGCAATGGAGCTCTTGGTAGGAACACAGATATCTCTCAAGCACAGAACGATCGCAGAATCACCAGGGTTGGGAAAGACCTACAAGGTCAGCTACTCCAACCGTCTTCCCATCACCAATAGCTCTCACTAAGCCACATCCCTCAACACAACGTCTAAATTTCCTTAACATCTCCAGGGTTTGTGACTCCACCACCTCCCCGGGCAGCCCATTCCACTGCCTGGCCACTCTTCCAGATGTCTTCCCCAGAAAATAATAAATAAATAAAAATAGAAAGATATTCAAGTGTCAGCATCGTATTTATTTCAACTCCTTGATGATGTCACTAACAAAGAATGCACATCCGAGCTTACAAGTTCAGGACGAAAATCCCCCACACACCATCCGTGGCCCTCACAGGGTCTTACACAAACAGGAGAGGCTGCAGCAGCACTGGATGCTTGCACAGACCAATGGCACGTTCCACAAGCCACCCATGGTCACGTGCAGATGGGATGACTTCACCACCTGACCCTTTCTGTATTACACTGACAATGTTGCAAACTGAGTAAACACCATTTCTTACCGCCCACGTGCACGCCCAGAGGCGCCCATGTCTGGGTGCACCCTTCCGGGCTGCAGTGCTACGTATCAGACTTGGGACACCCATGGACAAGGCAGCGTGCTGGACACAAACGTTTTAGAGAGAAAATGAAAAAATGCTTATGAAAGCTTTTTATTTCTGAAACTAATGAAAAGGTGCCACATTTTCCTAAACCTGGAGTAGGTTTAGTCCAATCAGTGCTGAAGCTCATCCACATGTTTATAATCATTCATACAATCCTATTTCTCAGATGACATTTCCATGTTTCTCACAGGTGACGCTGTTAAGGACCTGCAACCTACAAACCAGCCTCCCACAGATCAGTATTTTAAATGCATGTAAATAATTTCCTACTGATATTAAAAACAAACGAACCAAGCCAGGCGGGCACACTCCCCAGCCCTGCAGCCCATGCCCTGCCAGCAGCCGGTGCTGGGAAAGCTGCATCCCCACGGTGCTGTCCCAGCCCAGTCCTGGCACAGCCACCCGCAGGCAGGCTGTGGCCAGGAGCTCCCATCTCCCTCTGTTGACTTTGAAATGGAATTTGCCATTTTAAGCAGAGCCACAGAGTGCACACACACAGACTGTAAGGCTCCTCCTCCCCCGGCTCATTCCCTGTTCTTCCTCCCGCGTTCCTGGATCAAGGCCTCCCTACATTGCAGAGGCACTGTGAGCACAGTAGTTTGCTGGGTTCAAAAAAAGCCTTGCAGGATTGCAGAATGAGACCATAAGCTATTTAGGGAAAAACCTGTGGTGCACTGAAAGGAGCGCCCGGGGTGCTTCAGGAGCTTGTAGCTCACATCTCATCAGCACCCAACCCTGGGAAGCTGGGGCTCCCGAGCCACACCACCAACAGTCCACCACTTTGTGCCATTCCCCCTTCCCAACTGGCTCACATCTGAGTGGTTTTCAGAGTGCTGCAAGGCCTCTGGGAAATATGGCTGAATTCAAGGAGTAGAGCTGCAAAGCACAGAGCACACACACACTTTGACAACAGCCAGAAAGATCCACATGAAAGTTATGCTCAGGAACAGATAACCACTACTCCCATTGGTTTATTGAGCACATGCTTTCTCTCTCTGACACAGATCTCAGCTGTCTGGACTATTATTCATCTCTGCAAAGCTACTGTGTGAGTCCCTCTCTGGCTGCTCTTCAAAGCACTACAGGCTGAGGCTGTAATCAAAGCAGCATTGAGATGACACCTGCCCTTCGCTGCCTGTATGAGAATTAGGTATGAGAATGGGGCATTTATGCTAAGATTTCTATGAAGTCATTCAGTCCATGAAATGGAATCTGTTTCTCACTCCCAAAGACACCAAGCCAGCAAAATCTGTCTAAGACCTTGCCCCCACTGGGGAAAAAGACAGACATGCTAGAAACTGCAGTCAGGTTATGCCCAAATGAAGCCTTTCACAGCTTGGTTACCAGCAGGTTTTCATATGTACAAACAAAGATGACTAGTGAGTGCTTTTGTTTGTGTTTTTCTCAGAGGAAACAGAAGAAAGGTCCTGATGACAGCTCAGGGCTCCCCGGACTCCATCCCGGACCTGACCCCCGGACCTGCCCTGGCCTGCTGGCTGACTCCTCCTGCAGTTGCTTTGGATTTACTCCACCTCAGTACTTGGCTGCCCACACTATCATCTGATTGAATTACAGCCTAATGATCAGCAAAACAAGACGTAAGCTCCCAGGAAGCAATCACATACCCAAACAGAAAACCCAAAGCCAAGTTACTCAGTCTGCCATTAAGAAAAATCCCACGTAATCTTCCTTCATAACTTCACGCCGCCAGCATTTCTTGATGGCACAGAAGCATCATCTGTGTGTCAGCTGACCAGGCGAGGTCTGTAAGTCTGCAGCTTAGGTTAGATAGAAGTTATTACCATCAGCTACCAAGCACATGGCAATAGGGACGTGTCAGAGATCACAGCACTTTCTGACCAAAAAAAAAGATTCAAGAAGCTTTGAGAAATTTCTCTGGCTGCCGCTGAGTCTTCAATCACATCACTGAATTTAATGCCATGGTGGCTGCACCCTGTGGAACCTGTCCAGCAATGCATGTCATGCAGGGGATGGAGAGTTCTGTGCTGCATCACACGTACCTCCCAGCTCAGTATTAGCTGCCACAGACACTGCTACATCAGCTCACAGAAGCTGTGCTGGTAGTTTATTCATTACATGAACTACTCCTTATTAAGTACCTTCAATCAGAGGAACCTGAATGAAGGCCATCAACACAGACCATAACAAACGATGGAAAAACAACCATCCCCTCTCGTTCTAGCAGGCATTATTTCCTTTGAGGCTTTGCTTTATTTTGCCAGCATCACTCGCCGCACCTACAAACACACCCAATGCAGGCCCAAGTTCAGTACGGCAACCTGATAGCCGGGTAACCTGGATTCCCCGTGCACATCAACCCGTCTGCACGGCAGTGCCATTTCCCACCGAAATCACGTTAACGGCTCATTCATCTTACTTAGCTTCCTGCCTGGAAACACCAGCAGAACGCATCCCACTGCAACACCCCAACCTAAGGATATTGTATTGCTCTCACTGATACAGTTAAACGCGTTCAGCCGGAGCGCTTTGTCACAGCCCCGCACAGGCAGAGCCGCTCCCACGGCCCGTTCCGCAGCTCCTGGCTCCGACTCGGCTGCTCCGGCCGCGCGGCTCCGTGCACACCGACCCCCTGCGGGCTCGTGCCGGCCGGCGCCGCTCCTCGTGCCGGGCAGAGATACTGCAGGCCGCGTTCTCCCCCAGCCCCGGCTCCGCAGGGCGGCCCGGCAGGATCCTTCCCAGCGCCGGGCGTGCCACGGCAATGGCGCCACGAGCAACCTGTCAGCGGCGGCCAGCCCCGGCCTCCTCTTCTTATTCCTCCCCTTTCCCATCCCGGTTCGCTCTCTCAGCCGCTGCCCAGCGGCGACCCCCGCCCCGCAGAGGCCCCGAGCGGAGCCCCGCCGCCCCGAGCAGAACCGCGACACGAGCAGCAGCGCGGCGAGACGGCGGAACCCCGGCCTCGGGCAGCCGCCCCGCGGAGCGCTCACCCGCTGCGGTGCTTGCTATCCATCCGCTTCTTCTGCCGGACCGGCTGCAGCGGGATATTGTCGGTCATGGCCGCGGCGGCCGGGGCGGAGCGGGGAGGGATGCGCTTCCCAGCAGCGCCTCGGCTCGGCCCGGCCCGCGCCGTCTGGCGGCTCCGCCGAGGGGGCCGCGCTCTCAGCACGCAGGTGCTGCGCCCGCCCCGCCCGGTTCGCCCCGCCCCGGCTCGGTTCTGTCCTGCGGGCGGTACCAGCTCGCAGCCCGCAGCCGGGGTACCGTGTTGCTGGCTCCCGCTGCCCGCCCGCAGCCCGCATCCCACCTGCCGCTTCCCCTTGGTGTCCCCAGCTCTTTTTCCCATCCGATCTCAGCACCCCCATACTGGCACCGTTGGCCTCTGCACGTGTGGCCATCTGGGCTTCACCAGAGCAGAAGGCCCGTGGAACGTCCTGCGTGTCCTCTGCCTCCATCAGCCAGCACACGTGAACGTATGGAAGTGCTGGTAGTGTCTCCCATTACACCATCCCTCCACCCGCATCACAGGACCAGGCTTCCCAGGCCTGCCCCTTGCCTCGTTCTTGCTTGGTAACCATCACCCACACCCAGCCAACATTTACTTTCAGGTCGATCAAACCTGATTCAGATTTCAGCTGTACATTCAGACAGGCGTTGTCCCAACATTTCTGTTCCAAGCTTTTCTTTGCAAAGCTTTTCTTTTCCTGTTTCTTCAGCCACTCCCCGTAAGACTTGTGCTCCAGGCCCTGTGCAGCTCTGCTGCCCATCTCTGGGTATGTTCTGGGGGCCTCAGTGACCTTCCTGTGCAGAGGGGCCCAACACTGGGCACAGCGCTTGGGGTGCAGCCTCACCAGTGACAGTATGGAGGGATGACCACCTCCTGCTGACCACCTCCTTCCTATCTGAAACCACCAGATTCACAGCTGTGCACTCTACGGATGGAGGAAATGCCCAGTGCAGATAAGGATCAAATAGAACAGAGCTACGTGTCCATCTCAGCATCTTCTGCTGCAGTCCTGGTCACCACAAAGTCTAGTTCAAAGCCAGCTTTTTCTCTTCCATTTGCAGACCGTTGGCAAAAGCTTTCCCTTACCAAATAACCTGCCCAGAATCAGCCTCCATGCAGAGAGATCTGTGTCCTTGTATCCGCTGGCAGTGCTGCTGCAGCTCTTTGCCCTGACTGCACTTTGTCTTTGTAGCTCCACATCCTGCCATGCTAAAATACCACAGTGACAGTGACCAAGAGCAGAGAATGAGTGAGTAAGCCACAGAGTAAGTCCAAACTCTCTGTCTGTGTGACATGTTGAAGCGCATGAGGCATTCCCATTTAAAGCACGCGTTGCCTACAGAGTGCTCTCCTGCCAAGTTTCATCTTGGGATTCTGGGCAAGAAAAATGCACAATAAAAATGATGAATCATTATTCAGCAAAGCTACACAAGCATGTCGTGTATCGCACTGCACAAATCATGGCATTCAAATGGCAGACTTTAAAATACCCACTGGATACAAAATACGTGTTCTGAAGAAACAGCACCTGTCCCAGCAGCCACTGCTCTGCACTCCGGTCCTTCAGAGACTGCTCACACTGAAATGAAAACTGATGAGCATCATCCTAATGCTCCGATTGCTTCCACAAACTCCATCTTTCAGCTTATCAAATTCCAACTGGATGGAACTTTTTTTTAAGATTAAGCCTAATGTAACTTAAGTAACAGTCAGAACGTTCCCAGTGCAAAAGGAAAAAAAAAAAAAAAAAAAAATAGGGAAAGAAAAAGAAGGAAAGAAAGAATATATATAATAATTATCTATTTATTTATTTATTTATTAAGGAGAAGAGCGAAGCACAAAAGAAGAAGTCCTGTCAGAGTTTGTGGGTAGCTCTGTTTGCTTTTGCTTTTTGCAATTATGACATCGAAGGGGGTGGCTCAGCTGGAGCTGTGGAACCACTCGCACAAAATGCCCGTGATTCCACAGGCAGCTCACACTGTGGCATTTTGCCTGTACCTTCATTACCTCGTTTCATAACTGCACGCTTTACAAAGACCAGGATGTACCTTCTTTGTCTGAAAATGCAGCCCGGTGCACATGGTGCAGCTCCATTGGCAAGGCACATGAGCGTGCAGGCACAGAGTGCTGGTTGCTAAGGGCTTGCAAACCTGCAGGCATGCGTGCACGATTTCCCCACACCATGGGCTCACTCACACAGCTGACATGGAAACAGAAGCTCAGGGGAGGTGAAACATCCCAGTCTCAAGGCACTACTGGGACAGACCTGGCCATGGCATTCACTCAAAGCAAGATGCCCACTCCCAGAGCTCAGCGGCTGCATGCAGAGTCATTGTCAGGAAGGAGCATTTTGGTAAGAGAAACACAAAATGAACAGGGCTATCAGAGCAGGAACTGTTAGCAGCGTGCTGTCCTTGCTTGCGTGCCCCGAGCCTACTTGGGATGCATTCATCTCTTAAATTTATCTTTCAAGCGTCTGAACTCAGACAAGACTACTGCAATTAATGGGTGAGTTAAACACTACCAGATTACAATGCCCTGTTAACACCTGCATCTCTGATCCGTGCGGATGGCTTTGATATTATTTTTTTTCTTTTGACAAGTGGGCGATAGCGGATATCCTTTAAGCCTATATTTAATGAAGCCCTCCATAAATCCATCAACACTTGCTAAGGGAAACTACAATAAAGCCCATACTGCCATAGGCTCCGCTACAGAGGGAACATTTGGCATTCCCATAATGAAGCTGCAGAGCAGAGACTTCTCACGCTGATCTGAGGAAGTGCAGTATTTGTATGGGATCCTTTCCCTCCTCACACAATCATGTGTTGCAGATCAAGAGGAGGACAATCCCTCAGTATCTCATTTTCACAACAGGAATATGGTCAAGCTGCCATTCCTTTAGGACAGCTGTCAGGTATGAGGAACAAAGACAGAAAAAGGTGCCGATTTTCAAGAAAAATAAACACCCATTTCATTCTGTTTGCCCTTGAGATGATTTTGCAATCAGCCTCAGCTGTTTTCTAAGCTGTTCCCATGCCGATTTCTACTGTTACAGGTCCTGTGGGTGGGATCAAAGAAATGTAAGGAAGGTGTTCTGGAGTGTAAGGGGATGTTAAGCTCTGTTAACCTGATTAAGAAGCCCTCTCCATCACCACATGCACAGGATTGCACAGCCATTGGAGAACCAGGAAGGTAACACACGTGAGGAGTTGCAGGGCAGACCCTGCCTCACTGCAGCAGCAGTGCTGTACACCCAGCAGTGTTTTGCCCCCTAACGTGGGCACAGCTGGCCCTCATATTCCTGTAGCCTCCAGGACTGGTGCTGGTTTTAAAGCTGAGATAACTGGAGTATGGACAAATGGCTGAGAGCAGTTAAAAATGGTATCTTGTTTATACTTCGGATCGTATTTGCTCTTAAATCTAAGCAAAAGCATAGAAACTTTTATATACAGCAGTTAGCAAACTGTTCTCTAAAATCCTTTATTTATTTTTTTCCTTCTTCCTGCTCTCTGTGTCCTGCTGGACCAGAAAGGGAGGGAATCCAGAAGCATCCTGACCCCGCTGGTACCACCATCCCAAGGGCACACAGGCTGCAGATCCCACTGTGCCTCCACAGCCCCTGCCAAAAGTTAATCTTTGGGCTGCACAATGCAACAAGCAGTGAGACTAACAAGGAACTCTGAAAGGAAAGGGATGCTGCACTGGACCAGCTGGGATGGCGAGTGCATAATTTAGACACAATAAGCTTTAAAACCCATGCCAATAAATCAGCAGCTGTCAGACACCCCTCTCAAGTATCAGTGGCATTAACAGCTCAAGGCTACGAAGAAAACTACTCATTATAAGCAACTAAGTTCAGTTGCTTATAAGTTGCTTTCTAAGTTCAGAAAACATGATGAAATAGATAATGTAATAATTTGCAGCAGCGTGCAGCTGATGGGTTTGGGTTTTTGTTTTTTTTTTGCTTCTGAGTTACATTTCCTGCCCTGCTGGGTGTGCAGTAAGAGACTTTTCTAGGTCAGCAATGAACACAAGATGTCCAGAGCTCACCCACACAGCCCAGCACAGACCTCCATGGCCACTCATGCTTTGCTCCAGCCTGCACTCATTCACCTCACCTGGGGAGCTGCTACCCAACTCACTCTGAGGGAACCCCACACCTTGAAGTCCCTGCTTTCTTTTTGAAACGTTTTGGACTAACTGAGTAAGGACAGGGGAAACACTTCAGAAGAACTTACCACTTCTTTAAAAATCAAGCCAACTTTCAAGTTCAAATTTAACACTTGAAGCCTTATGTCTTTGCTTTTGCTGAAGTAGTGAGCATGCTGCATTCAAGAAAGCAAAAAGTCCCCTGTTCAGTGAGCTAATAGCAAAGAGGAACAGGGAAGTCCTTCAAGGGAGAGGAAAGGCTGATGAGCAGAGACCACAGGTGTGCTGTGCTCACACTAGTCTCAATTCAACACAGCTGCACCGACTTCAGTAAACTAGTTCAGCTTCAGCAGGAAAAACTTGAGCACTATGTGTGAAAAAGCCATCCCAAAATTTATTCTCAAAATGTCAACAGAAACTCATCAGTAGATACTCAAAACTACAGAGTTCTTACATAAAAGTCATACATTCACAATGCAGAAAACTTGACAACAGGGATGCCTTTTGCATGTTCCATGTAACAATATCCATCTTACAGTGTAAACAGGTACTGGTATGTTCTCACTTACAAGTCCAGCAGGAAAGGCACAACTCGGCATACAGAGATCATAAGCAAGAATCAGGTGCAACAACATTACACAAACTTTTGGTAATCTGTACTTTTGGAGCCTTTCACAACAGAGACTGGACTTGATTTCCTGCAGTCCACAAAGACTTCTTTCCATCGCTCAGTCCTTCTTTACCAAATGCTATTTCCAGTCTGGTTTAGATCCCATTACACATAGTTCCAGCAGACATTAGAGGAATAGTGAAAGGTCAGTCCAGTAATCCTCAGGTGCTCCCACTAATACATCGGGTTTTGGTTTCAGATAGTGCATGGAAGCATCTGCTTGAATCTCAGTTTATTACAGTGGTCATTAATAGAAAAATAGACACTACATCTACAAAAAGAAAAAAATGAGGTAGATAACTTAGAATCCAGATGACCATCCCAGAACCTTCATACAATATGCACGGATCATTAATTACCATTTTGGCAGAATGCAACTTCACAGACCACCAAGAAACTTAATGACCAGAGTAAGGAATGCCATCCAAAGCCCAAAAAAAAAACCCACAACATTTAACCTAAGCATGAATACTTCATATTTAAATACAGGTTTACACAGACTGATCTTCTAAATTACTCAAATTAAAAACAATAAAAGTAAAAAAAACAAAACGCCACAACAAAGTCTCTTGCTAAGGAAGCTAGTTCCCATGCCTAATTGCAACAGTCACCTGAGATTCCTTGCAGAGCTTTCAGACCTGACTTCCCAAGGCAAGTCTTCCCTTTCAAGAAAGAAAAAAGTATATACATACCCACCCACGTTTGGTTTGGGGCTCTGAAATAAAACATCTCGGAAAAACTGCACGTCTTTGGAAGGAGGGAGTTTGGCACTAAACTTGGAGGCCTGTTTTAGTAGTAGTATTAAATAAGCAGCAGTCAGCACAACAGAATTCCTTAGAAGCAGTGATTGAAGAAAAACAGCAACTTCCTTTCATAGAACTTCTGAGGCAAAAAGGAATTTAAAAAAAAGTCATTTTTATCACCATTATAGTAAAAAAAAAAAAATACATTCAGAAATCACACAGAGCCAAAAATTAACAGGAAAACTACTTCTAACAGGGTGGCAGACATTCTAGGATATTTACCCGCATTAACAGCTTTCATTTCTCACCAGTAAATACAAGCTTCTCCACCCACAGCAGGCTGTTTCCACTCCATTCAAAACCCCCAAGTATTTCACTCTAAATGAAGAGGTAAATAATCGAAACCTTTGGAATTTCAAGTTGTAGAAACTTCTGTAAGGCTGTACACATTAAAGTCACACGTAAGAACTACTTTGCAAGACCCGCATCTTTCCAAATAAAAGGAAATCCTATTCTTTATTATTTACTATTTGCAAAGCAATACCATGATTGTACTCTGGGCAACGTAATCTTACAAAGACAACCATAAAATCATTTGCACGTCAATAGGAAAATAGGAGGCTGAAGTGGAATCTCTTAAAAATATATGTTTGTATATATATATTTGTTCTTTCTGTATGTCATCTTCAGTAGAGTCCTTAGCTAACAGCAATTTTGTTCTCCTCCATGAAGTGAGGGAATTGATGTTTTGGCACGTTGTCAGCAGCAGCAGCACCGGCCTTTTCCGTATCAGAACCAGTCCCAGGCTGGGTCCCATCCGCTTTGGTAACCGTAGCAGTGTTTATTGCCGAACCACCCGCAACGGAGCCCGGAAGGGTTGGTAAGCCACCACTCTGGATCACCGAGATCTCATTGGTCTTCATTGCTATGCCATTGCTGAGTACTGCTGTGTACTGATTCCATACCGTGGGGTCAATGCTCACTGAAGGAGCCATGATATCCTTGGGAAACATTTCAGATACCTTTTTGGGGTCATTCCCAAGTAGAGCCATGGGGTTATCAATTGAAAGCCTTCTTCCCCGTCTGGCAGAATTATTCCACATGTGAGTTCCTACATGGACCTTTCCAAGAGGGGAAACAGAGAATCATTAATGCCACAGTTCTCTTACGGCAAGCTCATATTCTGCTTTGCTTGCAGCCAAGCTGCTCAAACGTAGTTATGTGTGCATTCAGACTGTGCCTTCAGGTAGGTATTTAAGCTGGTTAGTTCTTGCCTGCCTTTATCCTCACCCCTCCACCTGTACAACATTCAGCAGCCTTATGTAACCACGGCTCTCCAACTTACTACTGAAGTGCTTGTAGGAATGTGTTTTCACACTTCTGTGGAATGATGTCAGCATGGTTGCCCCCCTACCTCTCAAAAAGGAAAAGCGGCACTGTTTGCCATAAGCAGGCTGCACTGAAAAAGTACTACTAAAAAAAAAGGGAAAAAAAAGCCTCACCAAGCAATTTGGAAGAGCTGTTACACCCAAGCTAATACCTTCCATGCCACACACAAGGTGCCGCTGCTTCCCACAGGTGACTGCTCACAAACAGCACAGTTTAAGTTCTTCCCACCCCAACTGCATTTATGCAAGCAAACTGAAGAGGTTCTCATAAGACTGCATGAGGGGAGCTGCAAGTCCCATGTAGGGCAAATGGACTAATCTGAAGACAGACAGACAGGAGTCAAAGCGACTGTTTGAAATGCCAAAAGAAAGCCCCAGCTGTTCCCAGAGGCTGCACTAGCAGCAATAGTCACTCTCTCCCTGGTAAGGCCTTCCACAGCAAAGGGGATCACAATGCAGGAGGCAGCTTACCTTCAGGTTCCCTTTTGTTGTAAAAGCTCTCCCACAGATGGTGCAGGCAAATGGCTTTTCCCCTGTATGGGTCCGCTCGTGAATCTGCAGGGCGCTGGCGGAGGAGAAGTTCTTCCCACACGTAGTGCAGATGTGCTGTTTGGCTGGACGGCAGAATTTCGGTCGTGGCACGAGAAGAGGGGCAACACCAGGGGACAGAGCTGGGGGGCCAATGAAATGGCTAGTGCTAATGGGACGGTCACTTGGTATTTCCATTTTTATGAGGGCTGGCGGGGCTCTAACAAAAGCAGCTGGAATACTATTTCGACCTTGAGAGGAAAAATGAATATACATATATATATACACACACACACACAGTATTTATCCCACCTCCACCTGCATTCAAGGAAAAAGCTGTCTGGGATACAGAAGTCTCCACCTTTAGAGACGCATGCTTGCAGAGCCATATAGAGCCCTATGGTAGGGCTGCTACACTCAAATCTTCTCATTCCTGTTTTTTCCTAGCAAACTTAAGACTTCAGCATTCTTGCTTCCTCATCAAATTCAGATAAACATCATTCTCAGTGCTAAAGAGTTCAAAAAACCCCACAAAACACTCTGGTGTTTTAATGCCACGTTCCTGGGTTAAACAGTTTTCCATAGAACATCAATGTGTGTATTTTAAATAGCATCAGGTGAGTCCAAGGAAGACAGCAAGTGCACAGCCCCTACTTATTTAAAGGACCTGTGCTCCCCCCTTACATAAGAAGACAGTATTTAAGCTATGAATTTTTGTTTAATTTTGAGTCTTGAGTCAAGAAAGCTCTCCTGGCCAGAATAGACAAGGGGAAACTTAATAGGTTTTGCCTCCTGTCAGTTCTGATAAAGAAGGCTTCCTTCCATCCCACTCCCCCATCCCAACTTACTGCCAGCATTTCACACTACTCACCATACTCTCCATTTGCAAAGTGTAGCCCAGGCTCTTCTTTAATGACTTTCCGACCAATGTTGCCATAAGTTAAATCCAAAGCAACGACCCCTTCCATCTCTCCAGGAGCGCTCTCAGGACCCTCTGATTTACTTCCCATGCCTACATCTTCTTGACTGGTGAAGCTCGGTGACTTTGACCTCACGCTCTCAGTCTGGCTGTTGGCTGGGGACAGAGCCTGCAGCGAGGTGGACTCGGAGGCAGCAGGACTCCGGCCATTCTGATACTCTGGATCTCCAGTCACAGAAGATGAATCATTCGTCATGCCATCGCTTTCTGTAGAGCCATTGTCACTGGACTTCAAGCTGCTTTGCCGTTGCAGGTTTAGAGCAGAGTTGACAATCTTCATTTGATTCTCCAGTGCTGCAATGCCAGAGAAGCCAGCAGCTGTGGCCGGCAATTCTGACTGTGCATCGAATGGGGTAGGAGGCTTTGAGGAACTCCTGGGGCCATCCTGAGACTCCAGGTCCTCTTCCATCTCCATGCTTTCCATGCTCTCATCTGGGCGGCTGATGTCATTGTTCTTCTCAGCTGCAGCAGGATCCACTTCAGCGTTGTCACAGGTGTTTTCTGGCATGGGTGTGTTGGGTATCTGTCCCCCCATATGCATGCGGATGTGCTGCTGCAACACAACTGCATTTGTGAACTTCTTCTGGCAGATAGGACATGAGTGTTGCATCTTCAGAGGAGTATTGGCCCGGTGGACACCATAATGAGTTTTAAGATTCCCTTTGGTGGAAAAGGCACGGCCACAGATTTTACACTTGAATGGCCTCTCCCCAGTGTGGGTACGATAATGCATTTTGAGGGAGCTCTGGCAGCTCAGCACTCTGTGACAGATCAGGCACTCGTTGGGGTCCGCAGTGGACTTATCGATGTTCTCAACCAGCTGCTGAAGCTTGGATGTTTCTGAGCCTTGCTCATTCGATCCGCCCACGTGGAAGATGCTCACACTGCAGGCAGGTTGTGGGGAGCTCAAGCTCTGCTCCGTTCCTGACTCATGACCGACAGCCCCGGATGAGGAAGAGCCACCTTCACTGTCTGGAGAAGGCCGTGAGGGCAGCTCTGCAGAGAAGGCGGCCGGCTCCTTGGAGCCTGCGAGGCCAGGGGCATTCGGAGGAGCGCTGGAGGCTGTGGAGGTAGGCAGGGTTGTCAGCAGGGGTTTACTATCCACGATTAGGTTAGACTCATCCAGTGGCACAGACATCCCATACGGGATCCCACTGCTTGTGGGAACATTGTCCAGGTGCTCAGGAACCGGGTAAGGGTTCATCTTGATGTGGGGGTATTTGTCTTTGTGACGCTGAAAATGCACTTTAAGGTTTCCTTTGGTTGTAAAGCGGTTACCACAAATGTTACACTTGTAGGGTCTCTCTCCAGTGTGGGAACGGAGGTGGATCTGCAGGGCACTGTCGTTGCCAAAGACCTTCCCGCAGAATTTACACTTGTGTTTGAAGAATGTCTCCTCTGCGCTCGATTTGCTTTCGGACACACAAATATTGGGAGGTTTTCCTTTCACCCTCTTTGAGGAATCTATGACAGAAGAAACGGCTGACAGCGGATTCTGGAAGATGACGGAGTGGGAGGACTGAGGTAGCAAAGGATTTGGGAACCGAGAAATAGAGCCGGCAAAGGTTCTGCTCGCCTCCGGCTTCAGGGGAAAGGAGGAGGAGAGGCCGGCAGCCAGCGAGCCGGCGGCCGCAACACCAGTGTTAGCATGAGGTAGTTTGCCTTGCTTCAAGGATTCCAGCGATAGGCTCTGGCTCCCTGCCTTCTGCCCGATCAGCGCCACGGCAGCCGACAGCTGCTGGGACATGTGAGCACCCAGCGCCTTCAGTGGGTCAGTGGCGGCGGCTATGGAGGGGTGCAGGGCGTGAGGGGCCATCATGGCGATCTGGATACGGATCTGCTCCGTCAGCTGGATCTGCTGGAGCTGCTGCTGCTGCAAGCACACGAGCTGCTCCAGGATCATCGGAATAGCGTTAAAGCTGGCGGCTGAAGAAGCGATGGCATCGGTGGTACGCTGATTCACAGCCACTTTAGTGCCACGTATCGTCTGCAAAGTCACGTTAGTGTTCGGTACTTTGGATTTTGGTAGATAGCTCAGCCCAGGAGTGGCGGGTGCAGCTGGGGGCTCTATTTTGAGGTACATTCCTCCTACCGATTCGACATCAATTTTTCCTTCTCTCTTCTCTGCAGAACCCGTGCAGCCCTTCGCCTGAGTATCCTTGCGTGCCCTGCTATCCCCTCGGTCACTCGAGAAGCCCCCGACAGCAGCTTCAGAGAAGCCTTCAGGAGGGACGGCTCCCTCACTGTCATTCATTATTAGGACAGGTGGATTTTTAGTGCAATTTTTCTTATGCTCAAGGAATTCAGAGAGATCGAAGAATTCTGCACAGCATTTCTCACAGATCTTGGTTTCCTCTGTTCGGCACCTTTTGGAGCTCATTTCTCCATCTCCATCACCTGGGACGTCTCGTGGACTCCCTTAAAACAAAAGAAAGTCACACTGTTAATAGCTGGATTTAGACTGGCCCCATCAGAACTGCAAACCAAGGACACAGGATGCTCTGAGAGTCCCACAGCCCAGTTTGCAGATTAAAATCCTACTCCTCCGCCACAAGTACACTTACAGCCTTAAGAAATTATGCATCTCAGTTCTGCTTTCCAGAAATCCAACCAAAAGGAAATCTCATGAGGCTTGAGAAGTTGCCTGCAAATCCCTTCATCCAGGTGGAAATGAAACAGTACAAGCCAGCCTGTCCCTACAAAATGGCCTGCAGAGTGACCCAGGTGAGACAGAACAGGCACCGTAACAGAGGAAAAACCTGATTACTGTAAGCTTACTTTGTCTTTGGTTATTTTTGTTTGAAATTCAAAATTCTCAAGTTAATGGCCTCACAGAAATTGTTAGCACAAAGTTCAGAGCAGTTCATTCTTCACTGTATACCAATACAGCAAATGACATTCACTCCTCCATTACGAAGGTAATTACTACCTAAGAGGGCTGACAGGCAAAATTTAACTCCAATATTAGCTCTGAAATATTTCAGAAGCAAACTGATAAAGCCTCCAGAAGGTCACGGCAGTAACAAGACAACAATTAACTTACAAGAATCCCAGAGGCAGGAATGAACCTACACTGATGCTGACAACTAACGGAGCACCGAGTTGTAGCCCTGCTTGTGACACACACGAAGCTTCAGACCCAAGGAGGATGCAGCACTTAGTTGCACCCATAACTTATTCCTTCTGTCTCCCTAAAAGGGAACAAAGCCCACAGGTCCACTCCTGCCCTCTGCCTGCTGCTGCCCCACAGCTGAGCACTATTCACAGAAGGACACATACAAAATATGATTCAGGGAAGTACCAGAATGGGAAGAGAGGCTGAGAAATTCTAAACCAAAACAGGATGTTTTTGTTCAAACCAGCCATCCTTCAAGCACCAAGCGCTCCTGCTGAGCTTGAGGTGGGTGAGCACGCAGGAGGCAAAGCCCCAGGTCCCTGCACTGCAGTGAAGGGGAAACAGGCGCAGCTCTGGACAGCCCAGCACCACACAGCATCCTGCAACCTGCAGTAAGTGCTCCAACCTTCATGGGTGCCATGGGTACAGCAAGCAAGTCCTCCGCTCACCTCCCACACACACCAGGGCCACGTTGAAGGCCCCAACACGACAACTTCTAAACTGAAAGACCCTTTGGATTCAGGTCCTGAACCTCCAGTGGTTCACCCCAGGGCTGAACTCCAGCTCCACACTATTAACCCACACTGTCCTGAAATGGAACCAAGCACCCTGCAAGCACCAGTTATCTGTGGCTTTCATTTTAAAGGTGTAACTGAACCACACATCCGATACGTGTATATCCTGTACACGGCAGGGTGGAGGTGTCTGGGCAGCAGCCACAGCATGTTCACCATCTGCGCTGGGGCAGCATAAGAGCTTTGTGGGGGGTTATATTGTAAACCTTGACATTTGTCCAGGTAAAAGGGTATAATAAATACGTATATATTCAACTAATCAAAACCTCGACTGCTGAACGTGGAGTGAAGGAAGTACACATGAAAGCTTTTTTAGAAAACTAGTTCAACTCAAACCTCTGCGTATCGGAGGCTGAAGAGCAATATGTACACACACAACTCTGCTAAACACATTCACTAGAGGCTACATATCAAGATCTCCCTGAGCAAGGAGAAGAGGCGCTCTCAGCTATGATCAACACCGACTCAAACCTCACATCTAAACAGCAACATGGGGAGAGTGATGGACTTTTTTTTTTTTCCATCCCTCCCCCATAAACAACTTTCACAAATGAAAAAAAGAAAATGAAAGAAATTAAAGAGTTTTGTTGACGTGCTCCCCATCGCAAATGGGAAACTGATGTGTCTGAATTCAATTGAACTACGGAAATCCAAGTCTGATCTGTAGAGTATTTAAGTACATGATGCAGGACTTGGTCAATAATTAGTGTCAGCTGAGGTCAAGAATGGATGTCTTCAAGCTCCCATTTCTGGGAGAATCCAAGCAGTTACAATGGGAAAGAAAGAAAGCACCCAAGAATGGAAAAGGCATCTTCTCTGTGCTGCACAGGCCATGTCTTTCTTTGACTACATGGGTAACTATTCCCACCCAGCAGTTACTTCACAGAACCACAGCCATAAACAGCAAAGCCTCTTTTCCGAGCGCTTTAGTATTTGCAGCTTTACCTTCCCCTGTGTTGCAAAATACCCCAAGGTTTTCCTTCAGGAAGCACAGTACTTTCTGCCCACCTCTCCTGTGAGCACACACATCACACCACCGTTGGCATCTCCGTGGTGGCCACCTGAAATGCTTCAGGTGGAGCAGGGATACGTGCAGGACAGACTGCAGCACACGTCAAGGAGGTATTCCAGCATAGCCATGTCCAGACAAGTTCTCAAAGCTAAACTACTTCCAAACACATCATCATTTATCTCCCTCCCTTCAACAGCTCCTTCTTATTTCTCCACCAATAAGACTGTGCTACATCCAAAGACTGTCATTGCTCTCCAGCTCCAGCACAATCCACATTCCCCATTCCCATAACTCTGAGGAGCTCCAGAAGCTACTTTTCTGGTCTCACACACCCCTGCCGCTGCATGGAGCAGCAGATCCCCAGGCCCAGGAGCAGCACGTGGGCCTCTGTGCAGCCACTAGCACAGTTACCATCACATTCTGGTCTCCAGTTCCCCCATCTGACAGAAGGCACCAGCTGAGCGCTCCAAATGAACTGAATTCCCAGCTTGCATTGACCTGCTGTATGACACAGAAGGGAAAGTAAGGCTTAACACTTCCCTACAACTCAGGGAAACTGAGTACAGCACTTCATTTATCTCAGAATGCTTTGTTGGTGGTGGTTTTGAAGATACACATAGGAATATGGTGCTCAAGTTACCCCACAGCAGCTGGGACACAAAGGAGCACTCTAGCATCCCACTGACACCAACACCGCACCTGCACCCAGTAGAGCCCCAACTCTGTGAGCACTTCCAGAGCAGCTGGAGCCACAGTGCTGTGCCATCTCCAAGGGCTGCAGGAGCAGGGCTTCTCCTGGCCTTGGCCGGTGCTTTTTGCTTTTCTTTTTTTTTCTTTTTTTTTCCCTTTTAAATCTCCCCAGCCCCGAATTTCAGGAATGTTATCTGCCAGCATCTCGTTATCCAATCAGTTAGAAGAATGCAGTAAACCCAGCAGGGGGGTTAGATTGAATCACTGGCAAATGGATGGAAAAAATCCACTATTGTGTAGGACAAGGCGGTCATCGACAAGGAGTGCTGATAAAATCCACACTGCTCAAATTAAGGGAGGTGGTTTTCTGAGAGGGAGAACCAGTAAAAGAGGAGAGAAGTAAATCTTATCTGGCTCGATTTCATTCCAAGCAGGGCGCTGCTGGCCCACCACTCCGCTCAGCAATTAGCAGCCTCCTTTTTTTCAACTGTGAAAACGTGTTCTGGGATGTGACGTAGGACCAAATGCTCAGGACTAAAGCTGTTTTCTTTTCCTCTGGGCAGTTTAATGCCTTCAGTGAACACTTTTCCCACTGACCAGGTACGATCAGCTTCTAATACTTAAGCATGATTTCAGCTGTGGACACACGTGCCTATTTCCTGGGGGCTGGGAGCAGTCGGCCCCGAGGTGCCCTCTGTGCCCCCCAGCACCGCCCTGCCGCCCCTCCTGCCTCCAGCTGACAAGTCTGGCTGCTTCCAGAACTGCCTGAACTTTCCCTTCAGCCCCAATACAAAATAACACAGTATTTTATCTAACAGCAACTATATAAAAATAAATTAATAAATAAACTCGAGTGTGCAGAGCCTTGGACCAATTTCTTACAGGAGTAATCCAAAGGCCTCGGTTTCTCTACCGAATTTACCAGCAGCATTTGCTGCCTGAGCCATCCACGTGTTACCACTGACTGCAGCTACTCATGCTTTCAGCTTCCCTCAAGGCATTTTTTAACCATCTGACCACGTATCTAACGATTTCCTCATTTGCTTTTTGGTCGTCCTTCTACCACCGAGAAAGATTCGCCAAAGGACACTGTTAGCTCAGGTAACACCGCGCCCGAAGGGCAAAGCAGCGTTCAGCTGCACGTGGAAGACGAAAAAAGTTCGCAGCTCACGCACTACTCTCGAACTCAGCACAGCGCTCGCAGCCCCCCCGCTCCCCCAGAGGGGCCCGGAGCTCCGCACTCGCCCCAGCAGCCTCCGGAGGTCGTTCCGAAGGGCTTTACAGCCCAGCGCCTCCGCAGTGCCCCCACCCGCGGTTACTCGCGCCGCTCCCGGTGCGGCCGTGCGGACCCCAGCGCACAGCGGAGGGCACACGCGGTCCGCGAGGCTGCGGCCGCCCCCGGAGCGGGGAGGGGGGAGCGGGGCCCGCAAAGCCACGGGCCACCCATGCATTTCTTTATTTATTTATTTTTAAAGCCAAGTTCCCCCCCCCCCCCCCCCGTCCTGCTACAAAGCAAAAGCGTCGGAACTAAAAACAGAGCTTTCCCCCCAGCACGAGCAGCGGGGCAGCCCGGCCCGGCCCTACCTGCTCTGCGCGGAGCTCCGCGGTGCGCTCCTCCCGCAGCTGTGAGCGCGGCGGCCCCGGACCACACTTAACACGAGTACAGTGTTTAAGACCGAGCTAAACGGCACAAACCCCGCTGCCAAGGTCAATTGCATGAGAGTCCTAATTGTAAGCCTGACATCAACTTACCACCCACAGCAAGCGGGAGGAGGCAAAGGTTAGAGCAGCAGCTCTGTCAAAACGTCACATGCCGCCGAGCCCAGCGAAGGGCTCCATCACTACAACCAATATAATGTTTCACTTACGTAAAAGGAAAAACAAGCGGGCATCGCCCAGCCCAGGGTCCCTTCGGCCGCGCAGCCCCGCGGGTCCCAACATCCCCCGACGCTCGAACCCAAACTAATAACGATAAGAATAAAACCCACCGGCACCAAACCCAGCGCCTTCCTCGTCCAACACCTCACCAGCTTCAGCACAACTCCACGCACAGAGCAGGGAACTGAAGAAATCCAGCACCACCCCGAGAAAAGCTGCAGTTTGATACTGTATTTTTAAGAATAAATCAGACGATTATATATATATATACGTGTATATATATATTTTAGTGGCGGCTATGGGGCACAATGGGCATTTTCACCCCCTTTGTGGAAATGCTAATTTCTCTGTGCCGCAGGATCCCCCGGTGCCCACCTGCTGATTTTTTGACCTGTTAATTGATCACCCCGTTGGCCGCGCCGCAGCTTAACGCGCCGCATTGTTCGCAGAGGTGGGTCCGCATCGCTTCGGGAAACAAAACAACAAGAAAGGGCGTTTGCAAACGAAGAGATAAGGGCTTGATTTTATTATTTCGATTATGTATATACTCTCGATAACGTCCCAGCCAAATCCCTGCCGTATTTCCACTTTGTTATGCACCCTCAGCACTCGGACACACCTGGAGCAGGGAACACGGGAACCGCTTCGGAGATCAGACACTCGGAACCCACGTGTTTTAATTTCGGAAGGCACGAAACTCCCGCAGAGCTCGGGGCCGCGCCGCAGGGATGCGTCCTGACCGAGGGCCGCCCCGAGGGATCCCGGCAGAGCGCGGCCGCGGGGCGGCGCCCGGCAGCTCCATCCCGGCTCCATCCCGGCGGCGCTCCGGTGCCCCCGCTCCGCTCCCAGCGGCCGCCGCGACCCACAAAGGCGGCCCCGGCACCGTCGCGGCGGCAGCAGAACCATCCCCCCCCCCCAGAGGGGCGAGAACTTCGCCAGGTTCCCCCTGGCCCGCGCAGCTCCGGCTCCCGTGGGGGGGCGGAGTGGGGAGTTGATGGAGGGATATGTTAAAAGAAGGGGGAGGGAAAAGAAAGGAAAAAAAAAAAGTCGACCAACACAAAAGCAGCTGCCCATTGCCCCAAGAGCGCGGTGTGGAGTGATCCTCCCCTCGCAGCACACCTCCCCCGCCCCGATGGGCCGCATCAGGAGTTATTAACCCTTTTGTTTCAGAGCAGCCCCGGAGGTGGCTTTCCAGCAGCGGGCAGTGATTTACATGTGGAAACATCACCTCCATCCCCCAACCTAACCATATGCACAAAGGAAAACAGTCATGCATTAAACATGGGATTTATTGCCTTCTGGCCAGCTTGCCGATTCTTAAGTCACCATTAACCGAACCCAACAATTGCACATTTCGACTCAAAGAAGAGAGAAGGGGGAGGAGGGAAAAAAAAAAAAATTAAGAGCCCGAACCTCCTGCGGTTTGGGAATCAACAGCTCCCGTAACGTGCTACTGACCAATTCCGGGTCTGGAATCCTCCGTCGTCTTCCCTCCCCCCTCCCCGCAAGAAAAGCTGCCCCTTGGGAAGGCAAAGAGCCCCCCAAAGCTCTAGAGCTGATTTACAGAAGTGCCTGACCACAACACCCACAACTCAAAAGAAGCGGCCGGGGCCGCTCTGGCAGCTTCTCCCCGCACCGTCCGACCCCGCAGCGGAACGGACCCCGGAGCCACCGCCTCCCCCGGGAGCTGCCCCCGCTCTGCCCGACTCGGGGTGCGGAGAGCAGGGAGAGCCCGCGGCGGAGCGGAGCCCTGCGGGGAGATGCGGCTCCGTCGGGGGAAGCCGGGTACGGAGACAGCCCCGAACCTTCCTCTCTCCCGTGGGTGACCGCCGGCAAACAGCCCCTTCCCTGCACGCCCACCCAGGGCTCTGGGCTATTTGAAGTTTAAGTACGTCCTTTCCTCTTTCTTTCGCAAGGCAAAGGGCTGCGAGCTCACCGAAAAGGAGGCAGAGTTATTTGTGGGAGCGAAATCCCCCGCACCACCCAAATACAAAGCGCTCCCGCACACCCCGCATTAGCTCACCGGAGTTATTTTAGGAAGTCGGAAATCAAAGATGGCTGGAGGTCAAGCTACAAAAGGTCCAGGGCGATTGTGATCTCCAACAAAAATAGTCCGAGCACTTCCCTCCCCACCACCTCTATTTTTCTCCTTTTAAAAGCCCCACAAAGTCTTCTCCTAACTACCGAGAAATAGGCAAATCGGGGAAACAGAACGAGTCATTTCCTACCCCCGAGAAGATGGTTCACAATTCCTTCCGCCTGCCCCCCCTCCCCCCCCGCTTGCCCCCCCCCACTCAAAATCCTTTCCGCCCCAGGGAAGGTTTTGGGGTCCCCTCCCACGGGGCCGCACCCAGAACGCACGGGGCCGCCGCACCCCGCGCCCCCCACGCGGGACCCGGCGCTGCTCCGCGGGACGGGGGGGGTCCCTCGTGGGGGAAGCGGGGCATCAGAGACCGCCAGGGCAAGGGTCTCCGAGGCCGTGCTGCAGGCAACACCAACCCGGCCCCCCCGCCGCCCGGGCGGGCAACCCCGTGGAGTAACTCCGCGGTGGGACCCCGGAGGGGAGCGGAGCGCCCCCAGAAAGCCAGCGGGGATCCGGGGTCGGAGCCCGAGGAGGGAAGGAGCAGAGGGTGAAGCACGAGGGTAAAGAACCCCCCCCCCCCCCCCCAAGAGATCACCCCACTGCCTCCGCCGCGCATCAGCCGGGCTGCAAAGCTCTGCGCCCCCCCCCTCCCCCCTTACCACTTGCAGCATCTGGGGGCTGCTCCTCGGAGTTGATGTGCTGGGGCTTCGCCTGCTTCCGTCGCGACATGGTGCACCAGCATCGGGAGCAAAATAGTAGCAATTATTTTCCTCTTCACAACAAATTCCTAGAGTTGGGAAATTACCCCCATTGGGCGGAATGCGCATGTCAGAGTAATTATGATTATCAATAATGCATTGCGATTTATCATGGGTCCCTGACAGCTGATTGGCCTGAGTCCAAGGGCTCACAGATTATTCAAATAAGGTCCATTGATCAGGGCGCACCGGGGCACGCTGGGCGATGTAGTCCCGGCCCGGCCCGGCCCCGCGCGGCGACGACAAAGGCGGTGCGGCCCCGGGAGGGGGGTGGTGGGAGAGCAGATCCCGCTCGGGAGTAAACAAACACGCGGCGGCCGGGCACAATAACGATACCTGCCTTATCTCACCTGCGCTTTTTATGTTGTACTTTTGAGATCTTTTTTTTTTCCCCCCCTTTTTTTTCCTCCCTAAAGCAAACAAGCAAGCAGAAGCTCGGGACAATGCAACCCCCCTTGTTGTTAGATAAGGTGGAAAGGAAAGAGCAGCGATTGTCCGAAGCGGGGTCTGCCGGTGCTGCAGCACGTTGAGGGGCTTTACGAGCAGGATCCACACGGCGCGTAATTACGCTTGGCGCTGGTTCATTTAAAGCCTTCTTTTAAGTCTCGCTTTCTGGGGAGCGACCGAATCGAGCCGGTCGCGTTTTGAAAAGCAAAAAAAAACAAAAAACAAAAAAACGTTGCACGCGTGAAAGATTCGTGTGAAAAACTCGAAGCGAGTGATGGAGGGCACCGCGTTAAGTGTGGCACTGCGGAGCGGAGCCCTTTTCGTATTTTCCCTCCTGTTCGATCACACGCGAAAAAAACGCCCCGCCGTTGCCCCCCCCGGGCCCCAGCCGGGTCAGCGCCCCGCCGCCATCCGCGGCACACAGCCGTGCGCTCCGCCCGCCGCCCCCGCCCCCATCGCAGCGCGGCGGAGCCCACCGGCGTGGCACGGCGAATGGCGAGCGGCTCCGGGACGGTTTGGAAGCGTGGGCTGCTAAACGGGCGTGGGAGTTCTGAGCTCCTCGGCTTTCCTGCTGAATCCCCTCCGGGGGTTGTGCTGTGAAAGAATGGAGGGGGGTGACAGAAGGCACCGGAGAGTGCTTGATTTGGTCAAGGGGTGATTGAATCATAGAATCATAGAATGGCCTGGGTTGAAAAGGACCACAATGATCATCTCTTTCCAACCCCCTGCTGTGTGCACGGTCGCCAACCACCAGACCAGGCTGCCCAGAGCCACATCCAGCCTGGCCTTGATTGCGTTGATTTGGATTCAGAAGATGGAGGTTCAGCCTGTTGGACTCCATGTTTACTTGCCATGGCGTCCCTCAGCAAACTGCTTACTGAGGTCTGTGCCTCAGTGTCCCACTTGTAAAATGAGGACAGCGTTTCCCCAGCTGTAAAGCTGCGGGAGTGCAAACATCAATCCATAGAGCTGTGGGTGGAGGGGGCGGGGGGATGACTCAGGAGAGTGATTTAGAGAGAAAAAGCCAAATCTTGCTAGAAGGTGGGGGGAGGAAACAATGGTACATGATGGGGCCGTGCTGTTGCCACAGCCCATTGCACAATGCCACAGTCTCATTTTACGGGTGACTTTTATCAGCATTTTTATCAGCAAAAATTGGGATCTGTACCATTATCTTAAAGTCTGTGCTGTAGACGCGGCCACGTCAGGTACCTGTAGGACTGCAGGACCGGCTGCTTCATGCTTTGTGTGGGCCAGCCGTGGAAGGACCTTGGCATTGCAGACCTGGGGGAAGAGTGCACCATGATCTAGTTGGCTGTATGTTCTCTTGGAGTTTTGTTTTCCTTTTGTAGTGTCTCTTGAAGGGTTTTATTTAGGGAAGGATAATACAAATCTGGCAGAGCAGAAGGCATCGCCCTCCCCCTTGGACAACTGTTGGAGGCTGGGGGAAAATTCTGTTTTTCACACCACTTTCTTTGTCCTTTCGTCTACACACAAATATCACTGCCTCACAGAGTCCTCCTCTATGGGGTATTCTTAACACACAGGAGAATCTGTGTGTTTAGTAATATGGAATAGCACAGATTAACAGGTATTTAAAATCATTTTTCTCTGGTGTTGCTCCACCCTGACACTTCCCAAGGAACTCCCCGTATCTGTTTGTTTAGCCTGCAGTTTGAAATGCTCTTTGTCTCCAAAGTGTGTCCTGGGGAAATAGACTGTTAAACGAGATTGATAGCAATTGATCCACAGATGGGTATTTACATTGATGAATTTTCTCCTTTTACACTTGATATGCTCAGCATAACCAACAGATTTTCATTTATTACAAATAATGCTGCCAGCCCACACCAGTGTATTTATTAAATGTGCTGCTTTAGGTATCACGCTGAGAGCCAGACAGCCCTGTACAGTAGATCCATATTTAAAATGGGCACCTCACATGGAGCATTTGTACTGAATTTAAAAGAATATATTATATGAAATCAATGGAAGTTTTGGTATTGATTTCAGAGGATGGGGGTTTCAGTCGGTGTGGCTCTGTCACAGTGAGGGAACTGAAGGGGACTTGGAAAGCATTGAATTAAGGAAGAAAAAAGCAACATGCTGTATTAGGGGATGGGAAGGCAGCAAGAGAAGGAGAAAGCACAACGGGCTGCGAAATAAGGGCACAGGAGAAATGTGCCCGACAAACTTTGCTCAGAAGCTGTTCCCATCGAGCAGTGATGATGAATAGGCAGAGCTGAGTGATTACATCATATGCAGAAGGCATGTGGCTCAGCTTCAGCCCGGTCCTATGGATTAGCACGATTACAGCTTCTGGGCTTGAAAAATAGCAGGCTTCCTCTTCGGGCTCAATGTTTATTTATTTTTTTAGGATCGGTCTGGACGGATGATCTCCTGCCACCCTCCTCCAGCACTGGGCATCCCTGGTGACAGGCGTGCTGCCAGCACTAATGGCAGCTTGCAGTGCTGTGCAGTGAGCACTGCTACCACTGCACCTTCAATGCTGGCAGCACAGCACTCTGCCCTGCTGGCCGGGAGCTCCCTCTGTGCAGGAGTGGCACTGCCAATCGAGTGGGTTGTGGTTGTCTCTTTGCCCCATTCCCGATAACTGCGCTCCACCAGCTGGGATTTCTGTGGAGGGATTACATTATTTTGCATTCCTGAAGCAATACCTGAGCACTGACTGTGGGGCTGAAGAGATGATGAGGAGTTTGGAGGTGGCTGTATAATCTCGCCTCCATTGAAGCGTGGGAAGGTGAAGGAGAAAGAAGCTGTTGGGGCTGTAATGTACCCATTGGCGTTCCCTTCCCTCTTCATCCTGTACTCAGCCTGTCCCACTCAGGCTGGCCACGCTGCTATTTCTAAGGCGTTTTATAATGCTACAGAAATACCACCTTCTTAACATTAACACTCCTGATGGGCCACCAGTCCCCGTGCATTCTGTGCCGTCACAAATCAAACATATTTTGCCACAGATGCCTCTGACTGAAGATGCAGGAAGCGGCTGTGAGGGAGCCCAGGGGTACAACTGTAACTCTGTGAAAGAGCCACCAACTGGCTCCGGCCAGGAGGAATGAGAGGCATGTGGGCTCGGCAGGTAAACAAACAGACCGGGGATGTTTGTTAAAATGCCCCAGCGTTTCATCTAGGCGAGAGTCAACACTATCAGCTCTATTTCTCACAGTGTGAGAAGGGTCCTACTGTAATACCTTGTATTAGGTGGCAGAAATGAGGGATCTGCCTTTGCCCAAGCATACAAACCATGTATTTTAAGGAATGGATTAACTTTGCTTCGTGAGTAGCATGCACTCTGCTCTGCAACATTTATTCACTTTCAAACTCTTATTTGCTTCTGAATAAACACACTGAGATCAGCGGTAAGTGTAACATCATTGTGGTGCTGCCTTCATTGAATTTCATGACCCAGTGGTACATCCCAGGTAGTAACAGGAATCCTGTGAGATCGTTTCCTTCCAGACAAGGTACACAAACTCTTTTTAACACTAAGCTGCAATGGAGCCTTCAGAGAAGTCTCATTGACCTTTTTGCAGGGAATAACCCAGCAGTGCATTTAGGAGTCCCGTGCACCCGAGGCATCGGGGTGGGCATTTTCAGAACTAGGAGTTAAGCCAATGGGTTTTGATCATGAGATATATATCTATATTTAATGAGTGCCAAACCATATCTGAATGTGATGGTAAAATCCTTAATCAAGTGGCTATGCTGAATACAATTCAATGGGTAACTAATTGGAATGTCCTCCCCCCACGTGCTTATTGTCTTGGATAAACAATGAGAGACTTGCAGGTATTATTGCTTCATTGTTTGTCAATACTTTGTGCCAAAATGCTGCTCCTTGCACCTGGTGAGGGGCACATGAAACACATTGCCTGTCGTGGTACAGAGCTGGCTTTGTTTTAAGACATCTCTTCCCAGGTTGCAAGGAAAGTCTGCTGAGTTCATGCAGGGAAGACTCAAAGCATCAGCTCAGAGGATGATGTGTTTCCTTCTTCATGTCAGTGAAGCACCAAGATCGAAATTGAATTATGTCAAAATACCACTTAGCAGGGTTTTCTACTTAGTAAGATTAGCTTTCACTCTCTGCTTCTATGACTTATGATTACTAATATACTAATTAATGCTGTAGATCTATTTCTTTGGCTACAGCAGTTTCTCCATTACTTTTATCAGTTCTATTCTGGTCCAAATCAAACCAGACAAACCCAAACCCGAGCCCTCCAGCTTTGTCTGTTTGGAAGACAACAGGGAGGGAAAACACCAAGAACCAAACATTATCACTTAAACCATACACAGAACGAAGTCAACACTAAGTTATCTGAATGAGGGCCTGAAAGCAGAAGGACATACATGCATTGCCTGGCCTGAAGCGTCAGCTTGTATGCAGAATGGTGAGTTAGATGTCTGGAAGTGAGATGTCCAGTGCTACTATTTGAAATGAACAATTATAGCAATTCTGTCTGATTCATGCAAATGCTGGAGTGCCACAGCAATGAGCCGTGAGCTCACCAAATGTAAAACTACACGCTTAACCATGGGCAGGAAATGATCTTTTAGTATTAGGTCATACACTGTTTGTGTACCACCTCCCCAGATGGCTGGAGCACACTTTACTCTTCACTGGGGCAGATGAAGTAGAACCCTTGGAACTGAGGGGACCTGGCATCGGTGGATAAACACACTGAAACTGAGCAAGTGAGATGTGGGACTGAAGTAATTAAGTTTAATAGCAACTCCTGAGTATGATTAAACACAATAGGACATCCTTGCTGCTTTGTGAGCCAGAGTCACTTCAGCAGTCTATAACAATTCTGGTATAAATTTAAAGCAAAAAACTACGAAGTATTTCATTCTATGAAGATGAGCTGTTTCACTGTGACCTCATTCATGCTGGCTGATCAGGCTGGTTTAGGACTTAGTTTTTTTGACACAGGTTAGTTGTATTTTCTGATGTCATACTAACTCAGCAGGAGCAGCTAGCAGAGCTATTTCCTTCTGTCTGGCTCCCCTCACAGCTCTTTCACACCGTCTGCTTCTATACCTACAAAACCCTTAATGCGTCTGCAGTGGTGCACCATGGCCTTGCACTTCTGTGTGTGTCAGCTGGCCTGTCCCTTAATGTGCACTGCTAAAATATCTGATGGATCCGTCTCAGCCCAGAAGTCCTTATTAAGCTCGTTTGCAATTAGAAGCTTGGCAGATAGCTAGATGCAAGTAAAACTGATGCAACGTTTGGCTGTTAGATGAGGAGAGGTCCTGTGCAAACCTCCCCCTTCTCTGCTGGTTCCAGCTGTAACATGGTTATCCCTGATTACAAGTGTTCAACAGCCTGAATTTTAGTTTTGTCATGTTAGCTAAAGTGCAGTCTACAGACTTTAACTAGATTAAAAGACAGATCAGTTATAATTGGAGTCTCTGATTGAATTAGTTTGGGATTACAAATATAATTGGATACTACCCTATGTGAGGCACTTGAAAGGAATTATATCTTCAGAGCATGGAAACTGAAAAATCAAGAGACTTTGGGAAAGCCTTGATGCTGTTTCCTGTGTGAATGTAGCTAGTCCTGTACTGTTCCTGTGCTGCTCCTGTGCTGTTCCTGTGCTGCTCCTGTGCTGCTCCTCTGCCTTCAGCAGAAAGACATAATTTAAAAAACAAGAGGCAAAACAGCCTTTCGATGCACATTCCCAAGTAAAGGCAACATAACCTTGCAGTTTCATAACCTTGCTAGTGATCCGGCCAGATTAGGCTAAAACTGTGCCTGAAAGGAGCTTTAAAACCCAGTAACAAGTCCTAAGTATGAACTAATAGGCCTCAGGTTTTATTGTAGGATATAAGCTGGGAGCCACGTTGAAGCAATGAATTCCTTTTGCTGACATGGCTTTTGCAGACATTTCCATTTGAAAAGAGCAGTTGGTTGAACAATGGTCTCAGCGCTGGTTCAGTGCTTGACACCTTGCAGCATGTAAAGGACAAAGGCTTGGAAACTTCTTTTTTTCCCCATATGATATCTTTTCCTGTTTGGGGCCTTTGGCCTTTGCGCTGCTGCGAGCCTCGAGCCACCAGAGCTGTGGTTAAGTAGGTCACACCATAAACAGGCTTATCAGCATAACAGCAGGTTCATAATTCAAGCAGGAATACATTTTGTGAGAGAAGCGAAACAAATCCAGCAGCCCCTTCACTGCCCCTCCTTTCACAAAAACTAAATCAAAATCTGACCCCCAGAGCATCCAGTCCTACTGCAGCGTGAGTCTCCATAAAGATATCAGCTTTATGTGGAGGGCGGCCGCGGTGCTCCACTGTGGCTTTGGGTCTCTTCAGTCTTCTATATCTTGGCCTCATTCAGTCTCCTTTCCTGACCCTCAAAAACCTCCAAATTTTCAAGCTGATATGGAAATAAATTTCATGAGACATTCTGGGGAAGGCACCCACCCCGGGGTGCTTCTTGGTTGGTTTGTGGATGATCTCTTGTTACCTTCTGCATTAGGTTTCATCATGCAGTTGCTCTTTGTGTAAGGGCTGCTGACCCGGTGTCATACGGTGCTCACCCCAGGAGGCTCAAAGTGCCTTTCCACACATGAAATATTGTTTAGAAGATAAAAGTGACCTCAGCAGTCCTATAATCCCCTCAGCCATTCCTTGTAATGCTCTCGATCCCGGCTCCCTCCACAAACATGCCAGGGCAGCAGAGCCCCTTTGCAGGATGCTCACTTCATAAATGACAGCCCACATGCCCGTGTTCACCCACCTCGTTTGCTGACTGTTAGTGGCACCGGTGTTCAAAGGAGCTCCAGGACAAACTGCATCTCATTTGTTGGGTATTTTTTGACGCTCCACAACTGGGTATTCTCAGGGATAGTGACAAATGCATTAAAGCAATGCCATACCCAAAAAGAAAACCTGTAATCATGAAAAACAAAACGGAATGAAGCTGTGGGCCACTCGGCTCCTTTGTAACAGAACATGAATAGCTAGGAGAGGATTTTTTTCTGTCATATGAATACCGAGATTTATGCTTGCAATTAAGTTTCAGTGTAAATTAGATTAGCTTGCATGTCTGTTTAATTGCAGGTGCAAAACAACTCGTTAAAACATCTTTTCCCCCCTCTTGGGTCTGTAAGGAGTTCAGGTCTGAGCTTCAGAACTCTGCGTGTACTTTGCAGATGGCAGCAGTGCCTTGCGAAAGCAACAGACGTAAACTCTGAAGTGTTCAGACAGTAAATGGTGTCTTCTACATTTCAATTAACATGGTAATTCAACAAAAAGTCCCGTTCTTTTGTCTCAGTATATAATTCCCTCAGTTTTGCACATCAAGAGAGTATAAACCAAATCCAAATATTGATACACGCTGAAGCTACAGATAGAAGTGAAAAGGTATCTTTCTTGTGCTTGAGATTTTCCAATTTCTAAGCCCGGTGTTATGTGACAACTTTAGCATGAGCAATCTTTATCTCTGTGCCAGTTAATTGAGAGAGCTCAGATTACCTCGAGGAGCCAATCGCTCCGGGTGGGGGTTGCTGTAATTTAGGACACCAGGAATTTTGACTCCAAGAACAATTCCTTTCAAACTTTTCTTTTCATCTCCGAGATTAGCTTTTACATTTTCAGAGAGGAACAAACCAGAAGCACGGCGGAGCTGGGCGGTCACCTTGGATGCAGTAAAGGCCAACCGAAGAGAGGAAACATTGCAATTTCCTTTATTTACTAAGCTTGCATCATTCCCGATTGTGTATGACTTGACAACGATATATTGATTTTTCAGGAGTTTCTTCTTACATTTACAAAAGAAAACGAAATTACTGATTGGAAAGAAGAAACTCTTTGTTCTGTTTTGTAAAGGAAATGTTTGTTTTGTTTTTTGGTGTTTTTTTATTTTTCCCCTTGTGATTAGAAGAAATAGAAATGCATTAAGAGAAGAAAAAAAGACAGAGATGCTGCTGCAGGAATCAATACAGAGAAATCTGTATGGTTTTATAAAGATCATTTTTCATACACTAAGTTTCCTCCAAAGCTTCTCCGGTTGCAGTTTGATTTCTGAGGTTTGCTGGCAGGCTTTGGGATGCTGAAACGCTCTTTGTGTTACTTTTTTGAGATAAATAAAAGGGGAGAAAACTTGGGGGCCACCTGAGGCAGCCCAGAGAAACGCATTTCTTTATCAGCCCTGCAGCTGTGTCAACGAGGTGTAACACTGTTGCCCGAGGGCTGAAAGACTCGATCACGCATCATTAATTTGCGGGGCGTTCCCTCAACATCGTACAATCGCAGAATATCCCAAGTGGGAGCCCAGCCCGGCCCCACACAGAACCTCCCCCACACAGAACCTCCCCAAAGCCCAACCCTGTGTCCCAGCACTGTCCCACTGCTCCCTGAGCTCCGCTGTGGCCGTTCGTACCCACCGCTCTCTGGGGTGCAGCCTTCCCCCACACAGCCCTTCCTCGGAGCCATCCCCGCAGGCCCCATTGCCCCATGAGGAGCTCCATCCATTGCTGTGCCTCCCCTCAGTCTGCTCCCGGCTGAACAAACCCAGGCAGCTCAGCTGCTCATCACACACCCTGTGCACCAGATCCCCATCTTTGTGTCCGCCATTAGAGGCTGTCTGACCAGCAAGCAGGCTGTCACCCTCATTTCCCCTTCTATCTTGGGCAGTCAGTACTCACAGTGCTTTATGAACACAGAAGATGGCCAAGATGCACCAAGAAGCGGTGTTTCCTCTTGGAGTGAAGTTACTGTGAAAAGATGGGAGAAGGCTTTAGTTTGGATGGCATAAGACTTTGGGTTTCCATATTCATGGAGCCGGCTTTAGCCTGATGACATTTAGCATCAGCACTGCGCAGCATCACAGATAGGTGCTCCCACCTTTCCCCTGTGCTTTTTATGCTGCAGTGGCTGAGAAACAGACAGCAAAGAAGTTGCAAACTCAGCCAGATCATTTCCTCAGACCACAGCCACAAAGAAATAGTTTGTGGGTGCAGGGGATGGGCACAGGGCTGGAGCAGGCGTGGGTGGCTCTGGGGGGATGCAGCCATTATCTGCTCCAAGTTGCCCTTCTTGTGCCAAACCCTTACCAGCACAGCTCACCGGGCAGCAACTCAGAGCTCTTTCCTTCCAGTTTGAAGAAAGCTGTGCTTTTTGTTTGTTTCCTTCTCTTTTGTCACCACTGTAAATTCACATCTAGGAAAGGGGAAATTCGTCTGCAATTATGTACTTACTGGGTATTCTGAAGCTCAGTTAATACATTCTATAACCCTTCGAGATGTGGGGGAGGTCGGCTGGATGCGCAGCCTAGACAAACACGGGCAGTTTTTCCCTCCAGCTTTGTTTCTCTGTGTTTTCAATTCAATAGATAGTGCTGTGTGTAAAGATGACTGAACTCGGATCAGTCGGGCTGGAACTGCAGCTACCCGTGTTTGGCTGGGAGTCAGCCTGGCTGTGCGTTATTTCAGGCCCTGCCCGTATGAATGGAGTTGCTTCAGCACGAGGAATTTTGCAGCAATAGCCCCGGGGCAGCCGAACACAAACAAGCTGCCTCTTGGGGAGGAATACTCTGAATGAGTAACCCAGGATACAGTTTCCTGGGCTCGGGTTGGTTTACCTCAAGTCACGGAATTCCATAATAGGGACATCACTTTTTTGTTTGCTTTAAGATACCCTACCCCATCTTTTTCTAATGAAGAACTGGGGGTGCTCCCCAGGGCTAAGCAGCTTTTCACATATTTTGGTATCTACAGGGATTTATCAGGAACAGTTATGCTAAAATAAGGCATTATATAGCTAAAGGCTTGCAAGGGGCTTGAAATTTCAGGAAACAAAGAAAGGATTGACAGTGTCCGAAGCCCACATGCATAGCACAGTGCAAACCCCAGTTTGCTCATCCCGGGGGTGCTGCAGGCTGTCCCCTAATTCCTGTACAGCTCTGCCCTGAATCTGTGCCAATGAAGACACATTTAGCTCACCTGATGCTCAGCCTAGCAAAAGCGTGCTACTGACAACACAAAATAGGAAGGCCAAAAACCATCCATAAATTCACCTGTGTAGACCAAGGAATGGGCTCTCCAACTTTTCCTTTGGGACACTCCTCCACAGCCAGAGGACATCTCGCACCTACGCTGTCCTACCCCTTGGGTGGGTGCAGATGGGCTCTGTCTCAGAACTGTCAGCCCAGCAGCTGCTCTCCCACCTTGCTCCCTATCTACATTCATTCAAGAAACACTGATTCCATTTATTCAAGCTTTACATGGAATTATGTGTTGTCTGCAAAATGTTATGGAAATTCCATCTGTGCATTTGTGAGAAAAGAGGAAAAAAGCTCTTATTTGATAGTGTCTATTTGAAGATGTCTGCAAACTTCCCGAGTTCTGGGGATGTACCAATACAAAGATGGCACTTCTGGAGGTGGATGGCTGCTTTCAGAGCCCTCATTGCTGCATTGAGCAGTTTTTTGATACAAACTGTTGGGTTTCAGGTTACCAACTCCCACGATATTTGATGTTACATTTAGAACTGAAGTTCTTAGAGAAACAAATGGCTGTATGAGAATCCTCTGTTTATCTCACTTGTCTTTGAAATTTATTCATTCGAACCCAGTGCACGTTCAGTTCTCCAGATACATGAATAAAAAGAGATGCAGGTAATCAGATTTTGCCCTGATGGCTTCAGTCTGTTTCTGGTTTTAGTCTGATGGGTTAATAGATGGCAGCGATACAACTTGGCACAGGTATCAAAAATAAGGAAATCTCAAGGGAGATGGATGGCAGGAAGTGAAGTAATGGATGAATAAAGAGAAAGAGGTGTTCTGAGTGGCGTGTCACTGTGACAGATTGGCTTCAAGTGACAGATTCCTAGGAAGCAGAAAGACATGTCAGCACGACCGCATGAGCAGGTCCAAGGTGGGCCACCAGCCATAAGGCAGCTTTGCCAAGTTGCCTTGGGTTCGTTATATTTATGAGTTTTAAAAGCATGTAAACTATTTACTCTTTTTTGTTGTTGTTGTTCATTTCTTTCCCAAAGAGAATAACCATAAATAATGCAGGAGAAGGCTGAGTGTAGCAGTGCAGCAAGCTGTGCCCCTCTGCGTTCTGATGAGTCTGAGATTTGGGTGTGTAGGACTGGGTCTGTGTAGAATGAGACTCTGGGGCTGCATCGTAGCAACAGGGAAGAAAACTTCTGCATAAGCAGCCCATTATTGCTGCCCTTCTAAGTCTAGTTGTCTCCTGTCTTCCACTGGCAGAATCCCTTTGCAGGGCATTTGCACAGCACCTCCTCCTGACATGTCTGAGCACCAATGCTTGATGGGGTGCTCAGGGCAGGCAGTGAGAAGGATCTTGCATTAAGCTGATGTGAGATAACCAGTCACCACATTAGGTTTCATCTTGACCTGAAAACCAGAGTATAGATTAGACCCCGAAGCCTGAGGTTAAACAACCCTTGCAGATACGCTATTAGCAATTACAGTTAAACAAAGATAGTTCTGTCATCCAGTCTGCGCCTGAAACTTTTAAAACCTTGTCTCCGTGGCCGTGAGTCCCTCAGCACCATAAATCTCTCCACAGAAAAAGCATTTCCTATGAATTTGCTGTCTAACATAATAAAATATCTCTCGAATGTCACGTCCCCTTTTTATGTGTCTCTCTTCAAAATTTAAATGATTTTATTTCCTGCTGGAGTCGGGCTATTGTTTAATCTTTAAAAGCTTCTTGCCTGGTTTTCAGAATTGCTGAGCACTCACAAATGGAGTCGATGGGTTCAGTAAAGGCTCAAAATCCTTTTCAGACCAAGGTGTGTTTTTATGTTCAGTCAGTTCGGTGATGCCGTTGATTTGAGCCCGTCTGATGTTCCAGATTTCCCAGTTTGTGGGCGGTGCAGAATCACACTGAGGGAAGGAGGGAAGGATGGAAGGAGTGCTGCACGAAGGGATGGGGGCTGCTCTGAAGGAGCACTTCAAGAATGAAAACCAAAAATGGATCCAAAATCCCATTGCTGGCTGCCCAGCTACAACTCACCTTCTGCGGCCCTAAGTAGTATTTAATCTTCTGAAGAATGATTACTGCTTGCAAACATGTTAGCAAGAACAAAACAAGACTGGCCGAGAATCCATATGTTGCGATTATTGGCTCTTGCTGCGGTAATGTGGGTGGGCTGGAGGCTGGATTTTTCAGGAAAAGATGCACAGGGAGAGAGGGCAGCAGCACGGCGGGACCGCGCAGCGCTGAGGCTGCTCTGTATCTGAACTTCCTCCATGGAAGTAAAATATTTTGCTTATAAAGAATTTTCATAAACATGTCTTAGGATGTGTATTAGAGGTACGTCTTAGGATGTGCATTAGGAGTAAGCTAAACAAGATGATATAAACACAGGGATGGCCTGTAATAGGAGAATGGATGGCCTGCCCCGCTCCCCCTGCTGCCCCCTCCTCCTGGCGAGGCCCCCCCCCTCGCACAGCCGGCCCATTGCCCACATGGGTGCTTCCACCCCGCGATGCCTCACCCAGAAGCACAGAGTTCATCGGAGGAGCTGTTTTTTCAGATGCCCTAAAGCTGCTGCTACACCTCAGTCCTCTTCAGCCAAAGCTACAAAGGGCAGATCTGCCTCAGGGCCGTCTCAGTGCCAGTGGTTCTCAGCCAGTGCAAAGAACAAATCAAAGGAACAAGGAGATTTCTTAATGGATTTGCTGTTACGTGTTTAGCCAAAGCATCCTGCCCGATTTTTAAAGGTGTTGGCAGTTGGAGATAAGCGGGTAAAGGGCCTTTCGTTCAGCCAGGGCAGGTGCCTCCTCCTCACTGAAATTCAGAAACACCTCAGAAGCAGTTTCCCTTTCCTTTTATCTCCCAGTCCTGATGCCCATTAAGCTCTGACTTAGGCAAAGCTCAGCTAGAGAAATCAGATGGTCATCACTTAGAATCTGGTAGATGCCAGATAGAGAGCAAATGCCTAATTGGACACTTCCCCTAAACTCTTGTATTAAAACTGCCACCACATCCAAGCTATGGAAAGGTACCAGTGTGGTCTGAATGATAATGGCTGAACTGAAATGCTTCCATTCAGAGGGAGGGCAGCAACCGAATGCAAATCTGCAAGGATTTTTGGAGCCAGGGAGGACAGTGTAAGTTATAATCAAGTTTAGTGTATAAAGCACTAATTACACATCTGTGGTACTTGTCAGACTAAAACGCTTCCTTACGATGTAAAACAAAATATGGTAAAGATTAAATTAATCATGCATTTTATAGGTGAAACTATGTTTCTAATATTATGTAACTGACAATAACTTCAAATAGCAACTGTAAAAATAGAGTGTTTTGGAACCTTAAGAGATGAAAATAAGTAACACGTGGGCCATCATCATCTCGGAGGCCTGGACTGCGGTTAGCATCACCTTCAGAAATATAATACTTGACTGCTGAATGAGGCGAGCAAAAAAGCCAGCCCAGTGCAAGCTCAGTAATGCTGGCCAGAAAAGGGCTTTTTACCTCTGAAACCAGGGACGGCTGTAAGCTAAGCTGACAAGAAGCCAACACACTCTGTGCTCATGAGGCCCGACAGTGCCTGGCATTGCTGCAATTGGCAGAACTGTGAGGAATAAGTGATGGTGCACAGCTCAGCTGTCAGCGGTGCCCCCAGGAGCACTATGAACTGGGTCCCATTCTCCTGCCTTCACCCCCCGCCCCGCACTGCAGCTCTGTGTGGCACAGCTGACACAAACGCAGCGCTCATTTCTGTGCGCTGATATCGTCTGCTCACACCCTGAGCAACATGCGACTAACGCATTACAGAAGGGGGGTTGTAAGCAAAACAACAGCAGTTTAGCAGTTTGCTTTCTCGACAAAGCAATTAATTTTGATTATTATTTTTTGAAATGCTGCTCCCTGCAGCACGGACGGCAGCTCAATCATTCCTGTGAGAACGCCGACGGATGGCAACAGCAGCTGGGGAAAGCTTCCAAAGCACCGCTGTGCTGTCCCAGCACAGCCAGCAGAGCCAATTTCCACCTGGTAGCAAACAAACAGTGCCTGCGTGAAGATACGGACGTGGAGGCTCTCTCACACAGCGGCTTTTTTGACCCGTTCCCCTGTTTGCTCTTCAGCCCCAGCCTGATTCATTCCCCTTTTTGTCTTTCTGCTCCGTCTCGTAGGCTGCATCGCTAACAACTTGGTGCTATTTAGTTTTATTTGCTCTTAAAATGAACAAGGCATTCTTAGGATGTGTTACGTGATACTACTGCTTTGTTACTTCCCCTGGATAATAAACAGTCTGGAAATTAATGATTTATAAAGGGTTAGTGCCTGTGTGACAGAAAGTAGAAGAAGTGGTGACTCTGATCCCGCTTGTGCCTGCAGTTCCAAATACCTTAATGAGTCATTGCTGATGGACATTTTTCCAGAACCCTGCCCAATGCACTTCTTTAAATGTGCTGAAGTCAAACGAGCAATGAGCATTCATGCAATGGCCACCGATGAAGGAACCTCGTGGAAGTCACCGCTCTGTTTTCTTTGCAATGAAATACGCACGCAGCTGATTTATATTAGAGAAGCACAATTCTGCATGGTAAACTCCAGTCGGGCCTTGTTTGTTGTACAAATAAGCTTGGGCCCTGTGGGATTTAGGAAGGGGGAGGGGTGCACCATACTGGCCCTGCAGAGCACAGCCCAGCAGCATGGTGGGCTCCCAGCAGCTCAGTCTGCAGCTGCACCTCACAGGGACTTGTGGGGCAGCAGTGGCTGCCAGCAGCCCAGAAACCCCTCCACCTTTTTTTCCCCCATAGTCCCTTTAGTGCTGATCCACCAAACTGTGACCCATTTCTGGATCTGTCACCAGTCCCTTCCATCATGGAAGCACGGTCACACCCTCCACTTATACCTTCAGTTCTTATCAAGTTCTATCAAACACGGTTAGGAAAACCCTGTATGACACAAAGGGTTTGATCTCACAATAAAACTTAATCGTCTACTAATGTGAAACAGTGCTGTGCTGAAAAGATGAGCTTATTCTGCACATATCCTCCTGTGCAGTTGTCCTGGACTTGATTTAACTTCCATGGAGTGGCACAAGCCCTCCCTCGGCCATGTACAGACATACCCCATTTACTGGAAATACACTCAAGCACCCCCTTAAAAAACACAAAGGAGTAATACTGAGTGATGCAGCTACAATTCTGGAGGCTGCTACTAAAAACCCAGCTTCACTAGGAATGGCTGCTGAATTGAAAGATTCCTTTTATAAGCCATGCACCTGCACAAATGTCATTAAAATCCAAGCAGAAATACTAGAAAGCAGTTCTCATGCAAGATCCCCGCTACTTTCATGAGACACATATAGGTCCCGGGCCGAGCACGTGGGGTATAACACCCTTACACAATGGGCTTTTGTTCAGGAGCTCAGGAGAGGCTCCAGTGTAACTTACCATACAATGGTGCAGTATAAGAGATGTGCAAATCCGCAAACACCCCCACAGTGTTTTGTGGTTTTGAAGCAGCACGGTAAGATCACATAACCTCAACTGCAGATGTAGGAACAGACCGGGCATTTCCATCACCCCCAGCTCCATTACTGAGACTCTGGGTCAATGTCTTTAAAATACTTCCAGCGTCATGGATCAGCGGCTACGTGAAAAGGAATAACGCTGTGGTATTATGTGTGGGGCTTTGCTCAGATGGGCCTGTGAGCACTGTATGAGGCTTGGTGCCTTCCTCAAACTTTCTGAGGTCGGTAGACGAATGGGAGTCCCTCTCATTGCTGTTTTCTGCAGAGAGCCCATCATAGGAAGGGCGAGCTTAACAAACATCGGAGGTTGGGTAGCGAAGTGCCTGGGAGCTGAAAGAAAGGAAAGTGCAATGAAAACTGTAAGAGGCTGCTGGATTTTTCTGAAAGATTAATATCAGCTCTGCAAGAAAAAGGCATGTCTACAGGCTGCTAATTTATTACCAGTAAAGCTTGGTTTAATATACTTGTGGTAAATATTTTCTGCTTTTAAGACCCTTTAATGCTTCAGAGGCTCCCATTTGCTTAGGGTCCCTAGGGATGCTGGTGCCAATGAGACATGTTTCATTAATTATGTTGCACAAATAAGCCAAATATTGCACAAACATGTGTAGCAACATCGTGAGGAATGCAGCAAGGACTCCTAACTCCACACTGAGCAGGGCTGCCCAGCTGGGTGCTCCTCTGAAGGACAGATAGAGCCTGAAGCACACGCCTGGGACCTGCCCACACCCCAAAACTGTGTTGTTACTGTTTGGGCCAGCACAGAACTGTCAAAATCCCCAACATGCCTCTCCCAGTACACAGCACTATTAAAATAGAAATAGAGAGGAAAAAAAGAGTATAGCGGAGGCACTGCAGATTCCTTACATACAATTTGGTTGGCAACTATGTATGTATCATGAGATACCAGAGGATGCTGAAGTCTGAGGTTGTGTTCCCACTCCTGTCTTGCTGTGGCTCCACTTGGAAGGAGCAGCACCTTGCTGTGAGGAGCCTGGAGATGGGCAGTCCTGGGTCATGCTCACAGCCACGGCTCTTGGTGCTGGAAAGGGAAAATATCAGTGGTGTGAGTGGCTACACTGCAAGAACACAAAACATAGCAGGGAAAGGGAATAACCAGGGACATTTCACAGCCATTAGTAAAAGGACACAGAAGGCACAAAATGATCACGCCTCTCAGAACAAAGACTGTTGGTAGAGCTATTACAAAGCTGATTATCCCAGAGGAGCACACTGAGATAGACAGAAACTCTTGTTTTGATTTTCACCTCACCTTTTTCCTTGCATAACACATACGTACTCCAGCAAAAAGCAGATCTCCTCTGGGAAGGTGAAAGCCCCCATTAAATGGGCAGTTGATAAAAGCTGGAGATAAACTCTCAGCCAGTCTTTCCCTAAACCAACTATTCCCATAATCTGTGCTTTCAAGGTAGCCAAGAGGCAAAATTAAGAAAAACTCTGTGGTAACTGGGGAATGGGAGGATGCTGTTTGACTGGTCACAGGAGCAATTGCAAAAGCACACTGCAGTACTTACAGCTGAGGGAGACCTTAAGAGCACATGCTGACGGTGTGCCATATGTCAGGGCACGTGCTGCTTTATATTACTTGGTGCAGCTTTGGGAAGGAACTGTACTTGGCTTCTATATGAATTTTAAATGAATTGTTAACACATTTTATGAATCTGGTAAATGGGTGCTGATGCGGGAGAAAGCACATGTTGGTTCTGCAAGATGGAGTAAATAAATCGTGGCTTTCACAAGATAAAACTTTATTGAGCAGCAATAAACAACAGAAGTACTTCCAACAGCATTTAAAGCCATGTAAAAGAAAGCACAACGGGTTGACTGCCCCAGGTATGTGTTCTTGCAACAGCTCACATAGAACTGATGGAGAAAAGGTGCGTTGCTGGAGGAGGCAGTGACAGGGTGCTGTGTAGGATTGCACACTGGTGCTGCAGTCCCCATGGTCTTTGGTCCCTGATTCCTCTCAGCATCTACACTTGTTGCTCATATCACCTACATCACTTTGCTGCCTTTCCCTAGACATAATTCATTTGCTCTGCTCTGCATTTTTGTCCCAGGGACAGTTTTGGAGCAAAGGACACGCTGTCTGAGCCTGGTGCACACTCCCAGTAGGTGTCCCAGAACCTGTGGAACCACCAGATGGACCCCGGCTTCCAACAGACTCCTCATCTGAGCACAGTCCTGAGGCTCCAGCCTTCCTAGGAACACATAAGCTGTGGGATCAGTCATGAGACAGACAGTGCCCACCAAGTTACCCAACATTCCCATGAGCTGAATGGGACCAAAGCTTCAGTCTGATTTGTGAAGCTAGGAGCCTCAAACTTTAAGGCTTTGGTTTGGGTTCATTATTTCTTTGCATCTCATGGGCACTGGGACAATCACAGTTGATCAAAACTGGGAAATGAAAAACAGAACAAAGTTTTCTTTTATGAAGACATAGGCAACAACACTTTGTGTTCCCAGGAAAACTGGCATATTGTGCAGACTCAGTTTCATGCAGCTATTCCCTTGTCTTGCTTCAGCACTCAGTGAAGACAAGAGTAACTTACTTCATCCCAGTAATTTCTGGGTTCCTGGGGAAGTCCCCCTTAAACTCTGGTCTTTTGGAGGTACCCACACAAGAGGAGAAATGAATTATTCCTTTCAGGAAAAATGTTTTGCAGAGTAATAAGTACCAAAGAAAAAAAAGTCACTTGCCTGATCAATTCCTTTTGGTTCAGCATGAAGTGGAATGAAACCTCTTGCAACGGGACAGTCTTATTTCTCTTCTAGTGTGCTCACTGCAGACAGCAGCCCAATAAATCTGTTCTTCAACGTATCCTTAATACCAGCAGCTGATAAAGGCTCAGCTGAGCACTGTATGTTCAGTGATGATATAACTAATGTCTGAGATAGGTAACTTCATATGTACGCAACTGTAATCTCCCCTCCATAAGGACATTTGTAAAACATCCTGATAAAGAATTAAAACAGAGAGATGCAGAAAGAAGTGAAATTATTCAGGATATACAATAGAGGAATTTTATTACCAAACTGACTGCATTATAAATCAAGTGCTCTGTAAATGCAATAAAACAATTGTTTAGTCTGCATGATTCATACCCCAAACCTCAGTATTCTGTGTTTTGATCTTATTGCAGCAATAAACTGTCTAGACAGCAATTAACAAACTGTTTTTTCTTCAGATGTTTGGAGTGCCTTTGCTGCCCGATCGGCACTCAGAAATACCGGGCTTTTTCTTCTATTCCGATTAATTATCAGGTTGATCAAGAGGCATGGTTAGCCATCCTCTGTAATTGCACAGCATTTCTCTTTAAGTGAATTGCTATAGGAGAAATACCGATAATATTGTTTTTCATTAGTACTAAGTGGCAAAGATAATGATTTATTTTACCACGGTGGTCCAGAATAAGTGTTAAAGTAGAATTTATACTGACAAATAGCATGCCATTTTAGGCCACCATTCAACAAGCTACTTGTTTGCATGCCCAACACTCTGCATCTCTGCAATCCTGATAAAAAGACTTTAAATTTTGTTGTGTGACATAATACTTTGCTGAGCTCCATCATGTATAGCTTCCTCCAACCTCTGACTGGACAAATGGAGGAGCAGTTGTGTTGCTTTTTGGTCCTGAGCTTAATGGTTTACCAGTAGGAAGTGAAATGGGAAGGGTCCTAAAACACAGGTGGGAAAAAAAGGATACTGGAGAAAGCCCTGCAGGAAAGGAATAGAGAGTGCTCCTACAGACACGTCTTTCATGTAAGGGATACAATGTAGTCTTACATAGCACCAGCTTTGTGCTTCCCACGGCGATCTGTGCAGGTGGATGCTTCCTTTCTTGCAGGGATGGAGGGCTGCTGCACTATGCTTGTTTGGCACTAACACCAAGGCCACAGACATGTGTGTGTGTGTGCTCATAAAGAAGGGAAGACTCACCACACGCCATTTCTCTTGCTTTTACAGAAGATGAAACCAATCCCAGGTGTTTGCCCAGTGCAGCAGAACAGAGATGGTGGTTCCCAGGGTGTGGGGCAGCGCAGCAGCTGGGAGCCCTGCAGCTCCGGGCCCTGCTGGACAGCTCCCACCCGCACCCAGAAACTTGGCGTGTCGCGACAGCCCATCCTCATATCATGACAGCCCATCCTCATGTCACGACAGCACATCCTCATGTCACGACAGCCCATCTTTGCAACAGCTCACCATGCCGTGCAGCTCCATGTGCGCTTTTGCTGGGTGCTGCAAATGAACAGAAACAGAATGAAACATTGGAGAGGGCGCTCACCAGCAGTGCGAGCTTACATCACTGCTCTGTACAACTTATGAATCTATACAGGTAAGAATAAGTATCCGTGTGAGTAGGTATGTGTCCTTATTTCATTCCTGAAATAAAGGCAGAACACCAGAACAACCAATAAAACACAAAGCTGTAACAGAAAATGTTATAGAAAAACTTTTCATACTGGCTTTAGGGAACTTCAGAACTTGTAGAGGTTAAGACTACCTCTTTAATTCAACCATGTGAGTGTATTTTGAGAACTTTCCTTGAGTTTCCTTTCTGAAGTGATGCCCCAGGAATAGGCATTTACCTTCAAGATGAAGTTATTTGTAGCTGATTCTATGATAATTCACAGTTAAAGAGCAGATCACCTCATCTTTAGTAAGTCTCCAGGGCTTGTATTGAATGGGACATTCTGTTATTCCAACTGGGCCATTTCTGAAATAAGCTTATGGCCACAACCACGCCAACAGTAAAATATTTGAAGACATATTTCCAGAGCTAAAGGTGGCACATAACAACATTTGTGCCCACGTATTTGAGGGCAAGGCCAACAAAGAAGGAAGGTCATGGTGAGGGGGAAAGGAAGATTCTGCAACTGCATACAGGAGGATACACGTCTTACAGGTTATCGGCTGAATAACTGATAAATCCAGCAATTCTGGTGGAGAAGTGGGGATTAGTTGGTTGCATCTGGAAAGGCTGAAACAGATGTTGGGAGAGTGCAACCCTGGGAAGTGTGGGAACTGCTGCAGGAGTCAATAAGTGCCCCAAAATCCACCAACAAACACTTGCCATGTTTGTTTGGTTTTTAAATTTCAAAGCGTGTTGCTGAAGGAGCTGCACAGCACTCTTGGTTCAACTCCTTTGGCTTTTTTAAATAAACTCGTGGGTTTTTTTTAACACTTGAAAAAGAAGCTTTCTTTCTTTCTTTCAATTTGCTTTCCCTTCATTACGTATGAGCACCAGGCAGATCTAGCAGGAGTGCCCATGAAGCCAGACCAGCAGCTTTTATACATTTTCCCTGGAGAAATTTGTCTTTAGAAAAAAAAAAAAAATACAATGAAATGAAGGACCATCACATAAAGAGCTGTGCAGACTTTACAAAGTCATTAGGAAACACACACAGTCACTCAAATCAAATTCTGAGCTTGCTAACCTTGGCAGTGTCCCTTTAAATTAATTTTGCAGTCTGGAAACACACAAACAAAATATTTTAAAGAACTTTTTATGTGAAAGAAGTCGTGGAAAAGCTGGAATTTGTTGCCCAGTGTGACCGGTGCACGCGTGGGGATGGATGGCCCTTCCCATCAGACTCGTGGCTGAGGCTGCCCCAGAGAGATGGACAGTGGCCCAGCTGCCCACAGCCACAGCTGGCCATACGTCCCCTTCCATCTGCAGGCACCATTATGCCTGTGGGCACACCAAAGTGCTCCGAAAGTGCAAGTCCCAGCTGGCTGATGGCCGGCTATAGGGCTGCAGCTCACCTGTCTACAGCCAAAGCGGGCACTGCATGAGATTCAGGACTGCTTGGCTGCACTTTTAGAACATGAAACAAAACAAACAAACAGTAATTCAAATCCAGTTATCGGGTTTACATGCAGAAAAAAATATCTCATCTACAATTTACTTATTTATTTTTTAAACAACAATAACGCTGGACATGGAAATACATAAATATGTTTTCCCTGCTCTCTTGTACATTTTCTTTTGCCTAAATCAAGTGCAGAGGGTGAGGGCTGTGCTGGTGATCTTGGGAAGGCAGGTGGAAGGCAGGGCAGGAAAAAAAAGGTCCAGTGTGATTTTTGTGCTGCTGCGTGGATTGTGCAGCCTGTAACACCGGGCCAGGTCTGCTTTGCACAGCTCAGCTGCAAAACAGTGGCACAGTGACAGTGCACTGCTGCACTTCAGCCGTGGTTGGAACATTTTTTCCTCTTTTATTTATGTATTTTTTCTTATACACAGAGGTAAAGCCATTTGGGCTCTCACAGAGGAGAAGATGGAGAAGCAGAGCTGTTTGCCTCTTTTCAAGGCTTTTGTTGTAGAAGCACAGATCAGCTCTCGGAAGAGGGAGATGCTGATTCCTCTTTGCTCAGTGCAACTCTTCCAAATTACCTGCAGCCTTTGCAAGTTTATTTCTTCACTCATTCTTTTATTAACTGCTGTTGGATCTTTCAGATGAATAGAACTCCTGGCACCAGCTGTGCAACCCAGGAAATCTTTAGGAAAAGAAATAAAAGAAGGACACCTTTTCCACAGAAAAACTGCTAAGACCACAGGAGTCATTTCAGGCAGAAATAGGGCATTCCAAACCCTGGCCCTACTGCTTGATTCCAGGCTCTGAAATCAGATCAGCCCCTTCCAAGTGCCCCTGTCCAAACCCAGCCTGAGCTCGCTGGAAAGCAAACCTTGCAGCAAGAGAGTCCTGACAGTAGAGAGCTGCAGCCGAACAAGACCAAATCCACCCGGTTTGGGCTCCCGCGTTTCAGATAACTGTGAGAATTAGCTGCGGGGATTTAAATGGTTAACGCTCCTCATTCATCAGGCCGTGCAGAGCAGAGGGGGCAATGAATGCCAATCGCTCAATATCAAGTTTTACATAGCTCAGTACAGCCTGAAAGAAAGACAGGCAAAACAAAGGCTTAACATTTAAATATTCCAAATACGTTTTGTTGCATTTTCTTCAAGCTAATACTGCCAAACAGTGAATCTAATTAACTGGACACAGGAGGGCCTTTATGAATGGAATGTAACATAACCATACAAAGTAATCTTGTTACATTGTAACAAGAGGTTAAATACCACTTCCTGCTATGTAGTAGCTGTTAAGTATAGTATTGATGAAAAATATGCTAATAACACCTTCTGAAAAGAATAACTTAGTTCTTGTAAGCTAATCTCTGCAAGCTGTTTGGTAAGCTGCTTTTGTAGGTGGTTCTATCACATGCACATCAGGCCAAACGATGCTGTTAAGTCTATCACCGTTTTAAGTTGCGGGAGTGGATTTTTCCACGGGGAAGATTCACGTATATGTGAGTATAAATGTATTTGCAAGCAAATTGTCAGAGTTCTGCCCTGCTGCTCAGCAGCCTGCCCTGTCCTTCTGCAGCACTTCGGGGTGTGTGGAGCTGCAGTTGGTGCAGGGCAAGGTGCAGCTGGGCACGATGCTCTGAGGTTGGAACACAGCTGGTGCCAAAACTCTTCCCCCAACAGTTCGATTAGGGCTGTGCCAGAATTTGTACAGACTTCTGCAGAGAAAGGAGAATCTGAACTGGCCTTTCACTTGCAAGCTGGGAGAAATCTGCTTATAAATTACTGCTGTTTGCATCTGGGGGATAATTACTGGTCAAAGCTCACAGATAAACCCCAAATTTTAACTTAATAATGTCAAAAATGTTAACTGCTTTAAATCACAGCAGCTGTCCTGGACCTTCGCAGTCACTGAGCTGATTTGCAGTTCTATCAGTGTGTCAGCATCCTTCCTGAGGTGCCCGCAGTGCAGGGGGGACTGGCGCTGAGCCCCCGCCTTCCTTCTGTGCATGGGCTGCCTTATCTGCAGAGCAACTTTCTGTTTTCTTTTCTCTCTTCATTTCCATAAACAATATGCACAATTCTCTGAGCCATTCAGTCAGCAAATAAAGGCAGAGGGCTAAGTAAATTTGCTTCACACCAATTATTTTTGTGAGGTCACCGAGTTAAGCATTAAAGAATACTGCTGCGGATGAGCACTTGGGAACAGTATGACTGTGGTATGAACTGCACAAAGCACTCAGTGCCCGGCAGAACACGACATTTATTGGGAAGCTTTGTTCCAGGAGCTAACAGAACAATAATCCTTTTCTTTTAACAACTCCGCATTACTCATTTCCCCACGTAACCCAGCTGCACTGTAAGCCACTTTTGTAAGTCACACCATAGGAGAGAAAGCGAAAGATGTGTGATTTCAGGGGGAAAAAAAGGGATTGCTCAGTTCCGTCGCGGGATGTTTTGTTTCTGTGCACAGCGTGAGGGTGAGCAGTCGTCAAATTATTGTGCTGTGTTTTTATGCAAATAAAATTACAGAAGGAGAGAACGTTTTTAAATAATCAGAAGCCAAGTGAGGAGCCAAGAATCCAGCTGCTGCAAATTTGCATGGCTGTATTGTCACACTCCTCACAGCTGCTTGCAGCAGCGAGAGTCTGGCCCTGTTTGCTATGTATAACTGGCTTGTAAGCAGTAAGTAACTGTGACAAAACGCTCAGCACATGAGTAATTGCTGATGATTACATTGCAGACAAAGCACTCTGGGTTTAACAAAACAACAAGGCGATATTTCCCCAATGGGGAAAAATTATACTGCAGTTATGTCGCTATTAATGGAAGAAGAAACGAGCCTTAAAGTCACTCTGCTGGTTTTAAGATGTGAGGTCAGGATCAGACTCCAACATTTCAGGGGATTTCAAGTATCAAGCAGAAAAATACGGCTGAAAAAGAGAGAGATGTGACACCGTGCTGTCCTTCCTTGGAGCAAAAAGTCGCACCTGGGCTGGCACCTTCAGGAAGGTGAAGTCGCTTTATTTTTGGAAACCTTATTCTGCTGCAGGAGAACAGAAGTGACTATTATGTGTACCAACAAAAGGAAGGCAATCAAACTACAGACCTTTGGTTGTTTAGTCAAGAACTGCTTGAAAACTACATTTCCAAATGCAAATCAGGAACGTGGTGTACGCTTGGAAACCAGATGAAAAGCTGAATGTAACCATGGCCTGAATTCTCACTGCCTGCATCCATGTGTGCCTGCCTGCCGGGCTGCAACCCACAGGACCCAGGCAGGGGAAGGCACAGGGCTGCTGCTCACCAGGGCTGTTTCCATCTGTATTTGCCCCAGGGAGCCGCACACCAAGGCCAGGCCCTGACAGCTTGTTGGGATGGCCAGCTTGCAGCTGCCTTGCAGCTTGCACCAGCTTAATGCCACCCTTCTTTTTATTACCAAAGGACATGATTGTTGCTCTCAAAACAGGAAAAAGTGCACAAACAGGAGACCTCATCGGGTCATCTCTTTGTTCAGACAGCGAGAGAATCACTTAATTACTGTCGCACTGACAAACCCATTCCTTGTCCATTTACAGTATTTGAGTTAGGAAGGGATGAAGCAGATCGATACGCAGGAACCTGGTGCAAGATGTCATTTTGCCTTTACAGTAAGAGACAAGACAATGAATGCAATATTTGTTCTTTTCTTGAGACGTCTGGGTGTCAATGATAACATCCAAGGTCTTTGCCTTTGCCACAAATATTTGATTGCCTTTTCAGCACCTCAGTCAATAACAAACCCGGGTAATTATAGGCCAGTCAGCCTCACCTCTGTCCCAGGGAAGGTGATGGAACAGCTTGTGCTGGATGCCATCTCCAGACAACTGGGAGAAAAGGAGGTTATCAGGAGTACTCAGCATGGGTTCACCAAGGGGAGGTCGTGCTCGACCAACCTGGTGGCCTTTTATGAAGATGTCACTAGCTGGGTGGACGGGGGGAGAGCGGTAGATGTAGTCTACCTTGATTTCAGTAAGGCTTTTGATACGGTCCCCCATGACATCCTTATAACAAAGCTGAGGAAGTATGGGATAGATGAGTGGACGGTGAAGTGGATCGAGAATTGGCTGACTGGCAGAGTGCAGAGGGTTGTCATTGGCGGTGCGGTGTCTGGCTGGAGGCCTGTGACTAGTGGTGTCCCCCAGGGGTCTGTGCTGGGTCCAGTCTTGTTCAACATCTTCATCAACGACCTTGATGAGGGGATAGTGGCCACCCTCAGCAAGTTTGCTGATGACACGAAGCTGGGAGGATTGGCTGACACGCCTGAAGGCTGTGCAGCCATTCAGAGAGACCTGGACAGACTGGAGAGCTGGGCAGTAAGAAACCGGATGAGGTTTAACATAAGCAAGTGTAGAGTCTTGCATCTCGGTAGAAATAATTGCATACACCAGTACAGGTTGGGGGAAGACCTGCTGGAGAGGAGCTCTGCTGAGAGGGACCTGGGCGTCCTGGTGGACGACAGGTTGGCCATGAGCCAGCAGTGTGCCCTTGTAGCCAAAAAGGCCAATGGCATTCTGGGGTGCATTAAAAAGAGCGTGGCCAGCAGGTCAAGGGAGGTGATCCTCCCCCTCTACTCTGCCCTGGTGAGGCCTCATCTGGAATACTGTGTCCAGTTCTGGGCTCCCCAGTACAAAAAAGACAGGGATCTCTTGGAAAGAGTCCAGCGGAGGGCCACAAAGATGGTGAAGGGCCTGGACCATCTCCCCTACGAGGAGAGACTTAGGGAACTGGGTCTGTTTAGCCTTGAGAAAAGAAGGCTGAGAGGGGACTTGATCCAGGTTTATAAATACCTGAGGTGTGGGAGCTATAGTGGCGAGGCTGGTCTCTTTTCAGTAGTGCGTGGGGACAGGACTAGGGGCAATGGGCTGAAACTCCAGCATAGGAAGTTCCGCACGAATGTGCGCAAGAACTTCTTTACAGTGAGGGTGACGGAGCACTGGAACAGGCTGCCCAGGGAGGTGGTGGAGTCTCCTTCTCTGGAGATATTCAAGACTCGCCTGGACGCCTACCTGTGCGACGTGGTGTAGGGAGCCTGCTTTGGCAGGGGGGTTGGACTCAATGATCTCTAGAGGTCCCTTCCAACCCCTATAATTCTGTGATTCTGTGATTCTGTGAAACACCTCCGACACTCACTGCTTGCTGTCCATTTTCAAAGGGAAAACAATGCCAAGAACCACAGATCCATCTGCTGCAGAAACTTGTGAAACTCTTTGTTTCGTGGTTGGTTTTTTTTCCCCCCACGGTGCTGAATAACCCCCTTGTCCCATATGTCAGTGAATTCTTGTTCCCTTACACTTTCCAGATCTGTGTGCACGAGGCTAATGCAACCAGTGCTGACAAAGGGGCTGCTGCTGCCAGATATTAAACATGAACGGTGCTTCAAAAAAAGAAAAGAAAAAGGAATCTGTAAATTAATTAGTGCCTGCTTGGAATTTAGTCCTGGGGATGAATGAGGAATTTCACTTGACTCATCTTCCTATTCTCCAGTGCTGTGGAGCTGAAGGGCCATGCAGCTCATGATGGCATTGATGCTTTCAAGGGGAACTCAGAGAGCGTAAACAGTTGTGAAATGAAAATAGCAAATTCCACAGTTATGAGTCCGGTGAAAGTTACTCAGACATTTACATAATGGAACTTCCTTCTCCCCAGATATCTTCCTTTCTGAAGAATTGTCTCAGGAAGGGACAGCATCAGGGATCATAAATTGTCTTTTGGCTTTTCAGCACTTTACAGGCTCCCATGCATCGCCAACAATAGGACTGGGGAATGACTCTTAACAGCTCATTAAGGCTGTTTTTGCCAAATGCAAATAATAAAAAGGCCTCTTAAGAGGCTGTCTCATTTTTATTCAGAAAAGCCTGCTACAGAATATAAAAAGATGCCATAAAATGGAAATGCAATAGAAGACCCAGTGCAGTTATCTTCGGTGTCCTTTGAAAGATTTCCAGGCTACCTTCAAATCTCATGGGCATTTCTGGATGCTCCCCCGAGAGTTTTTGCTACGTGAATAAGACTGTTAATTCAGAGGGGAACTTCAAAATATCAGATATTGTGCTGGTAATGCATGGCTTTCTGAGGAGGAAGCGGGGATGAAGTAAATAGCCATGAGATTTTAGTGGACTTGGGTCACACTTGTTATGTTTTCTTAGTATTGGTTCCCATTCACTTCACTGTTTCAGTTTTTCTGTAGCTTTTTAGATTCTTTAGTGCTTTTGACTCTCTCCCCCCCCCCCCCCCCCCCCCAAACAAGGAAAATATTCCTTGCCTATGCAAGGTATGCAATTCAATTTGGTGTTCCTTCATTCTGGGGAGGGTGGGGGGCGGTGGGGGGTTGAGTGCTGAGTGCTCATTGCTTTTCTAAGTCAGATTTGATAGTAGTCTTTGTAGTAACCACTGTGACACCTGAGGACTGCCCTGGAGCGTGCATTATTGAGTGGTTTGCATGGACAGACATTTTGGATCCATCTCCCCTACAGGGAAATCCCAGCCCATATATACACAGTCACTAAGGAGCACATGAGCTCAGTGAAACAGGACAATTACTGCAGCACGGTTTGAGAGCAACTCCAGGAACATTAATATGACAATGACCATTTATATCAAGTGATATATTTGTATTTGCCACTGACTAATATTAATGTATCTGTAGGAGATTTAGATTTGCTTTATGTTTCTTTCTTATACTATTGCCTGGGGAAAAAAAAAAGAAAAGAAAAAACAAACCTATTTCCCACAGACTGAATGGCTTGTTTCCATTGTTTGAATACCAGCGGGTATTCCCCATTGCTGTTATTTATTGTGCAACAACACCAGAAATCCCCTCAGTGAGAACCAAGATGTCATGGTGGGAAATGAGTCTGTCCCCCAGAAATACACTGCAGATTCCACATGGAGCCTGTGGGGTGCAAGAGTAAAGGCTTCATAAATTTGTAGCGCTCTCTTAAATCAAGGTCAAGAACTAACATGGAGGTCACACTTGGTACCTTCCATTGAATTAAGACTGGCAAAGGAACAAAAAAGCAGCCCACAGGCTCTGCAGAACTACGGGGTCCATCTCTGAGGCTCGCCCTGCAGCCAGCGCCAACCCACAGTACATCCCTACCTGCATTTTCTCACGCCTCCTTTGGTACAGCCTGAGCCTGCAGGGTCACATCTCTTGGCTTTGGCTTTGGGCTTTTCTCATTGCTGTTAAAAAGTAAGAGGGCATTTCTGGCTTTGTCCCGTGCGGTTGCTGATGTTATGCCACACACAAACCTACGCTGTGACTTATTGCCATTCTCACTACCTTGGCCTTTCAGAGTGGAAGGAATGGGCAAACCCAACTTTCTAAAAAATGTAAACGAACCAGAACCCTGAAGGGCCTTGCACTATTTTCCTAACTTCCTGATGGCCCATAAAAATGTGTCTCCAACGTTTTGTTCTGATGGGAGACCCCCACGAAGCAACATAATGAAAAATGGCACTGAGTTCCTAAACATGGGAATTAAAAACATCTTCATGCTCTCAAGAAGCCCCCTTCCTGCTAAGTTAACTTTCCCTGAGGTTGCAGTCTGCTCTCCATGCCCCCCACCCTCCCGCATTTAAAGATTGCATTGATTTGATAGTGGTTCATTGGCACTACGCCCTATAAGGAAAAAGACAGTAGGGTTAAATTGTGAATAGCCCTTAGTTCTGAAAAACTGCTGAGCTCCACCATATGGACTGCTATATGCCAAGGAATATGCTTTATTGGCATTGCTTGGAGGTTTACAAGCAATCTTCTTGAAGTTTTAATGGTTGCTTGGGTGATTTATCCTGTCTTGAGAGTCAGTGCTGTTAGGAGGCACCCAATTCTTGAGCTCTTGCTTTCCTTTATTATGAAAACCTTTAATCTTTCCTACATGTACCATAAATAACCTCATTATGGCCACACAGAGAAAATGTAACTGTTCCCATGTAAGTTTTGACTTTTTACTTAACACTTTTATGAGCTACTCTAACTTCACAAGGGGGATGCTTAATATACAGCAGTAGAAATTTGGGGGGGGAGGAAAAGGGGGGGACGAAGGCCAAGAAAGAAAGTGTCATATACAGTTCTAAGTCCAGTGTCATTTTTCAGCCACAATTACCTCCATGATGACAAGCAGTCTTTGCTTTCTTAAAATCGCAAAGGGCACCTCATGCTGCTGCTTCTGATGGGTGCTTCACAGCACTCAGCACCCCAGTATTTGGTTCCCAAAATAGTATTTCTCCCCCAAAACACTCCTTAAATCTGTTCTGCCCCAAAGGGTTTTCACAGAAAGAAATAATGGACATCTTTGGAGGCTAGAATAGGAAGCACTGATAGAGTTACACAGGACTGGGGTTGGCACTGAGGTTCACAGCACGAGTAACAATTACTTCAAGTTATCACATTTATCACATTAATGTGCTTATATATAAATTAGTTATTCTTAAATAGAAGGAAAAAAAATACACAGAGAAAGGAAAATGTGGGCAACTCTTGTAGCTCTCCCCACTTATATCATCCTTATGATAAATAACATCATTTAAAGAAAGATGGGGCACAATGTCCTCAGAGCCACCAAACCCCCCAGGCCTCTTTGGCTCCATATCACATCAGTCTCCATCCAGACGCACCACCTCCCCCCTTTGCCTCAGTTCATACACATGTAAAACACAGATGAAAACACTTATTTCTCTTTGTGAAGCATTGAGTTCAATAGAGAGAAAAGGACTGAAGTAATGGTCAGCACTAGTTCTGCTTTTTCTTCGGCTTCAGCATTCTGCCTAAAGGGATTTTCTTTAACAAAACCTAGTCCTGTGTGAAGGAGTTGGCTTTGGGACTGGGACACAGATCACCACACCCATGGGTGGAAAGCATGAGACAAATCTCAGATAAGGGGGGAACAGTTTGAGAATTTGGACTGATGTTTCATGCAAAACAACATTCAAATTAGCATCAAACAGCTGAGCATGTACCTTGAGATGGAGGGATCTGTGATTGAAGCAAAGCTCTTAGTGCTTCTCTTGAGCTAATTGCCATCTCAACGATTGTGAAAAAAAAGAGAGAAAAGGACTGGAGGGCAAATTACAACTTTGGAGTGAGGATGGACTAAACCTAGAGGATGCATACGAGAGTTATGCAGGGAATTTACAAAGGGTTGGGCAGCTTTTTATGGAACATTTGCCCTTAAGTTTTAAATATGCCCTTGGTTGTGTAAGGGGGCTGGGAGTGCTGAGTAGGAAATACCTCCATTTTTTGACAGAGGACATTCAATGTGAATTTAAATACTAAAAATATTACATTATACAGAGCATATAATAACAACAGAGCGTCCTTCTTACTCCCGCACTAATCCTTATCCCATGGGTGAGGATGAAAGCCAAGTCCGCAGTCCCATGCATTTACCTGGGAGATTTTTGCTATAGACTGGAGCAGCTCGTGCTCTCATTCAGAAAGGTGAGCGCAGATCAGTGGCACACTGGCCAAAATGACACACTGTAAAACACTCCAGATAATCACAACTGGATTAATTAGCAGCAGCTCACATGTTCTTTGCACGCTCATGTTATTACAGGATGCAGAGAGGGATACTTTATCGCCAATAAAGTGCCCAGTTAAAGCCTAATAAATGTATGCTGCTGAAACTTCCAGAGGTTCAGAAAGTGAGCCCAATCCATCAGTTTTCTGCCCCATTGTGTTTTCTTACTCAGAGACTGCAGTAATTTGCAGAACACTTGTTGGCTTTGTTTTTTGCTGCAACAATTTCCAGCATGTAATATAGTTTAAATGTGGGATGTATATTATGGGAGTGCCTGAGCGCTCCTGCAGAATGGAACAAACACCTCATACCAAACTGATACAGGCCGTATTTTACAATACCAAGAAAAACAGAAACAAATGATTTTTGCCTTTTGTGAAGCTCAGTGAGGCCTGCATGTAAAAGACACGTGTGATGCCAGCAGGATTTTGTCTTCTCATTCAGTGCACTGACAAGACAGCAACCCTGTGTGCACTCAGCAAAGCTGGAATGAGTTTGCTTTGGAAGAAGCTTGAGTGCAGCAGGTGATGGAAGCAACACTCAGAAACCCAGCAGTTCCTCAGCTCTGCTTGGGCTGCTCTGGGTCTCTGTGCAGGAGGCAGCAGTAGGTGCTCCTCCAACACAGGACAGAAAGGTGAACTTATTTCACACTTACAGAGAAAGCCTTTTGGAAATACAAAGCAGGGACTGCCGGGTGCGCACATATAAATGACCTTGTAGACGAAGAAATGTTGGCCCTGCAGCGTGCGCTGAGCACTCAGGCTCTTGCAAGCTGAAGAAGAGGCTGTGGGGGCAGAGGACTCTGGATAGCTTTGCGGGTACCATGAGGGCAGTTTGTTGTATCTGCCCCAAAGGGAGGTGATAACCCGGTCCTACAGCAGGAGCAAGAGGAACAGAGGGTATCCCCAGCTTCCAGCTGCTTCTGGGTCGTGCACGAGAGCACAGTGTGATCCCCATTGTAGGAGACTGCTCAAGGGGTTGCTTTAAGCGTGCCTTACCCTGTCCATGTGCTGCACTGAAGGGCACATCGTGCCAATAAGACAGATTCCATTTTCCCAGGTAAAATTCTTACTGAAAATAGAGTTTCCTGCCTGTGAGAATTTAGTCAGTGGTAGTTTTCCAGAATAAACTCAGACTGTGCAGATCTGGAATATACAATCAGATACAATACAGATAGTCTCAGATGCCTTTACTACCAGCACAGCAAATTATCCACTTTAACAAGCTGATCTGACAGATGAAAGTGCTGAAATCACTGCAACAGTCATTTCCCCCTTTTTGGGTCTCCCTGCCATGTCAGCCCATGGCCGCACAGCCTTGGAGAACTGTTTACTTTGCCTCAGCAGAATATTCCCAAAAGTCTGTGGCTATTTCCCAATTGTGACGATGGTTGGGGAGGAGACTGCGAGCTGATGATAACGGGATGGAGGAGATTAGGCAGCTAAGCCATCCATTTTAGTTCCAGTGATCAGATTTCACAGCCTTTATCTGAAGCACTGACTGGCTAACTTTTCAGGCGAGGGTAAAATGAGGGAGTGCAGCTATAACCAATAACTTAATGCATGTTGATTGCCATCAAAAAATTGTCATCTATCCGAAGGTGCCTGTGTTCCTGTGCTGGTATACATGTCTGAGCTCGAGAGTTTGGTCTTGTAAACGCTTATTCTCGTTATCTGTAGAATTACTTATAGCAAAAAGCTCTGCTCCCACTTGTGATTGCAATCACGGTGCTCACAGTAAGCATCACGGCACAGAGATGAGGTTTATAAAGATCCGCATAGATATCAGGGACAAGATTCTGCTTTAGGCAAACAAAATGCTTCAGGGCAGAACAGAAAATGCTGGATTGGACCATTAGGTCGAAATTACTTATTAAGAGGGGAAAAAAAATGCAATCCAGGAGAATTCAGACAAGGTTGCCCAGACATTTTACAAGGAATTGTAAATGCTTAATACTGTAGCTACCAAACACTATGAAATACAATTGACTGGTATTAAGCTTTTTATGATAAAAGGGAACTTTCCTTTAAGAACAGTTTGTAACTAGCAGCTTTACTTGTTTATCCTTAGAAAGAAAAATCTATCTATGTATAAATATATTTAATTTAAAACTAAAACCACATATTAACACTCTAAGAAAGCTCCCAGGAGTTTTCCAGACCTCCCATAGGTACCCTGAGGGGAAAAACAGCAGCATATGGGGAAGTGTGGGGGTGCAAAGGGGAAGGAAAGTTAGTTCCATGTGCGTTGTGATGTGTCAGATCTCAGGAGGCATGGAAAAAAAGCACAAAAATTGTGATCTTTACAAGGGGAGCCACGTATTGATCTGAGACCTTTATATGGGAGGGAGCTCAATTAATCTGATCTCAGTTGACTGTCAGTACATCCCTACCTTTCAAAGCCACAGCAACAAAATAGCAAAAAATGCACACAGCAAAAACCACCATAGTAACAAACAGTGATGTATGGTGTTAAAATGGAAGGCACTGCAGCTTCTGAAGTGCTTGCAGCCGAGATTCTGTTACAAGAAAGACTTGGGGTCAGTGTAAAATACAGATTGTGAATTCAGAGTTTTGATCCTAGCTGTCATTTCACTCTAATCATTACATGCTCAGTAAACGGAGTGAGACAAGCCACGTTCCTTGCAAACTGCTGAAGTGACAAACGTGCTATTTCAGATAACCCCATAGGGCTGCCTGTATGAAGATGAAATGAAAAAATGGAGAGGAGAGGTGAGAATTTGGTAATAAACACATAAAATCGACAAGCCTCTCTGACTCTGCTGCTGCAGGGTCAGAAATTCAGGCATACAGACAGCGCTGGAGCTGCTGAGATGTTCACACCACCAAAGTGGCACAAACGGCTTTTGTCCAAGGAGGTGCATGGCCACGGTCATGATGTCTGCCTAGTGGAGAAGCCTCCAGTGTTGCCACTGGTACTGGTAACCTGGAAACCCCTTCCTGTTTGCTCACAGAGTAATCTATGTGTGTGTTCTGGAGGTCTTGTAGTTAGTTTGACACCAGAAGATAAATAACACAGCGCCATATTGGAGTTAAGAGTCCACTGTTAGCGGATGATGAGCAAAGATATTCAGGGGGTTACTGATGTGTTATAACAGGCTAAAACTTGGTGTAAAACTGCTACGAATAGACCACATGCAATAGAAATAACTTCATGAAAAAGCAGACAAAAGCAATGCCTTTCATGCATATTTAAATACTTTTGTGTTTTGTTTTTTTACTTTTCAGACCCATTTATGATCACTAATTTCCATCATTTTGCTATTTCAGAAAAAAAAAAAAACCACCAACACAAGAAGAGTTCCTTACAATTCCTGTACGGTTTGCTGTGAAGGGATGAGCCCAGCCCTGCAGGGAGGCAGCAGAGGCTCTGCAGGGTCAGCAGTGCACACATCCAGAGGCTCGCACACAGCGCAGCACAGCACAGCATGGGAGCGTTCCATTGCTGCAGTGCAGGCACCTGCTCACCAGGACATGGCAGAGACCTTCCTTACTCTTTTCTCAAAAAGGAATGTCAGAGCAGGAATGCTGTCTTATCAACAGCAGCAACTTTCAGACAGGCAGACTCATGACTGCTGGATCAGATAAAGTAGCTATGGAATTTATAGTGTCCCCATTATGCAGTATCTGAGTATGATATGTCACAACATCACACCGACATTGGGAAACATCATCTGCATTTCCCTGTATAAAGGGTGAAACTAGGGCAAGGGGAGAAGAGGTGACTTGCTCCAGGTTGCCCAGGAAGATGTCAGCAGAGGAGAGCTGAGCAGCGGCCATCAGGGTCCTCAGCCAACACCACGCCCTGCTCAGCTCTTCCTCTCCAAGCCCAAGAGATTTCCACTCATGGTGTCTCGGGAGCTGTACAGGGTACAAGCAGCAGTGTAAGCAGGGTGGGTAAGGAGCCAAGAGGCATGGGGCAGGGCAAGGGCTGCCATGATGCTGTACTGACACAAAACGCTGCTCTCAGAAAGCACCCAGCTGCTGGCAGTCACCTAAATGTGGTTGGACTTGATGATCTTCAAGGTCTTTTCCAACCTGGGTAATTCTATGATTCTAACTGCTGGTCTCTGCCCTGCCTCACGCAGCCCACCTCAGGGCTGCCAGCTGTACCCTCACTCATTGGCTTTCTTCAGCATTTATGTCTTGCAGGTCTCCTTTGTAAAGGCACAAGTAACAGGCACCACTTCAGGGCTAATGTAACTCATAGATACACTCTGAAAAGCTGATGGTGGAGTGGCCTCCCGGCATAACTGAACTTCCTTGCTGTTGCTAGCAAGAATTAGAAGGTTCCCTTTGCTTTCCTTTGTACGTGGCTCCCACTGCACTGCCATATCTGTGATTTGTTGCAGATAGGTTTCTACTAGTTCCTTTCTGAGGGTGCACCACGCACTTTCTCTCTTTGCTTGCTGCATGACCACAGTAACGGCCTACAGTACGGCGAGGAGCAGCAGAGCCTGGGAAGATGGGGGAACTCTGAGTTAACCCCAGCGCTTTGTGCTCAGAGGGAGATGTTATCTGGTGCTCAGCAGAAGTCATTTTTGTGCAACAGCAAGAGATAAGATATGATAAACATTAGACATTTATTTCCATTTCTTGCATTTGGATGTATAGATGTTTGATGAGAATTATAGAGCTCTTTCTTCAGATGCATTACAAAAGACTCCTCTATACATTCCCAATCAAAGTCAAAGAAACAGGCCTATTTAGGCAGCAATTTACAAGTTAGAAGACTCCTCTAGCTAAGCAGAAATTGTAATTCCAGCATGAACACTTGGAAAAGTGTTTGTAGGCAAACAAAGAAAGAGAGTATCGAATAAAAAATCATGGCATTGCTTCACAGTTGAAACTGTAACTGTACAGAGAATGAAATGTGCACTACGGGTTATGTGACTATTGGGCTCCTGAAAATGCAGAGATCAACCTCCACCTGCACTTCTAAACTCCTTAGGTTTGTTCAGGTTCAGATGCTGACAACAACCAGCCACTCCAAAGCAGGCTTCAGCTTTCTGAATGAAAAAATAATTCCCAGTTTATTCTCTCTATGAATACAATTTCTAAAAGCTTCTAGTGCAACAGTGTTGCTCCTGACATTGAGCTGTATTCAATGTAAAGGTATTAGAGCTGATTCAAGTGCAACCCGCCCAGGGCTGGTGTCTTTCAGTAGAGACCACTAAGAAACAACAGAGCCGACCCCAGGCTGCCTGCTGGCACATCTCCCACCTCCTCGTCCTGTCTGCACTTCCACTGTATTTAATGAAACCCCATGGGACACAGACTGCATGCTGGGCCTGAAGCCATCACATGGACTGTGGTGCTACAGGCTGGAATCTGACTGGAACACAGTGCAGAATCAAATAAATAAATAAAATAAAATAATTCTGTGGCACCCTGCCCTGAATCCCACATGGGAAGACGGAGAAAAGTCACCACGCCAAAAGAACATAATTACACTGACTGCACAGAGGAAATCCTCACACTGAGCTGCAGGCAGGTGAACTGCAGGGCAGCCTCCCTTCCAGCACGGCAGGAGCTCTGCTCAGACACAGAGCTGGGGAGAGATGCCACACAAGCTTTTACCTGTGCTAGAACCCAACATCCTGCCTTTGCAGAGCTCCAGGGATGCGGCCACCCAGCACTTCCGTAGGCTAAAGGCAGTGTTCGTGTCACAGGGGGTACCAGGCTGCGCTGTGACACTTTGGGAGCGCTGAGTGCTGTGACTTTCAGGTCACACGAAGCCTGATGACGATTTTACTCTTTTACAGACTTCACTGCAGAGCTTTTTTTTTGCAGGGATCAGAACTGAGCAGCACCTCCCCCCATCCCCGCCACTCAGTTTCTTTCTAGGAGATCACAATTACGTCCATTCGATTTACAGCAAAAACAAAACTGAAAAACACAGAACAACCCCCCCAAAACGTATGAGTTCCCTTTGTTCCAGATGACTGCAACACTCCTGAGTTTGGCAAACCATTTGGTGTGTGCGTGCGAGGCTGCAGAATGAATTTTATTACAGCCACAAAGCAGATTTTCAGCAGCGGCTCAGAACTGCGCGCAGATGAAAGGGGAACCAGCTGAGCTCCGCGCTGCAAATCGGTTCCCCATGATTCAACTATTTCATCCTCCGGGCTAACGTCGCCGTCCTCCTTCTGCAACAAGTGATAATGCTGGCGATAAAAGTCTCTCCTGGATGATCAGGGGAGGGTGATAACAGCTATCATGGCCTTGCTTGTGGTTAGTGAATACTTCTTTGACAGATGATTTGCCAAATACAGTGAAACGAGAGGGATTAAAAGAAAATAATGATTAAAGACACTAATAGCCGTATTGTCTTACAGAACTTTCTGATATGTTGCTAGAATTTTGCCTTGGAAAGAATGTAGAGAACACTGCTAGGATATAAAGAGAGTGGTGTGTGCCTTTGTTCCACTTCAGCCAAATTAGCTTTGCTATAATTACCACTTTTTGTTTTTGCTTAATTGTGAATAACTAATACAGATTATTGCCACGTATTAAGTTAGGGTGCACTTGGATATGCTATTCCCAGCAAAACGTATGGATAACCACTATGGATTTCCTTACAGAACGAGAAGGAAATACTCCTTATCCTTCAGCATTAAAACAAATAAAACGTGCTGAACAAACGATGTTCCTTCATGGATCTGCTGCATTTTTTACTCATGATTGCAAACTTCTGGGTAGCAATTTCAAAGGTGGATCAAACACAGAACTATGAACTTGTATATAGATACATACATACTCAGGTCAGTCAGAATTCTGAGCATTTAGTGTCTTTGAAAATGAAGTCACACTGGTTGGGTGCTGTAAGCCTGAATTGTGAATGGTATTTAGAAATAAAGTCCGAGATGATGTTTACAAGCATTCCTGAATAAAGGCTTAATTATCAGCTCAGCTGCTGGTTTCCAGATGCCTGAATTTACAGTTTTCACTTCATTTGTGTGCCTGTGTGAAAACTTCTGGCAGCACTCAGGATCTCCAGCTTTGGGAAGCACAGATGAGCCAAAAGAAATATTTTTCAGCCGTTTAAAGCTAGATGGGGGCTTTAAAAAAACAGCGCAGGAAAGTGATACCAACATACAATAACCACTACAGGAATCCGAGCGCTTGGACTCCCAAATGCAGCGGTGCACATAAAGACAGCCATTATTTCAGCACGCGCCGCTTAATGCGTGCGGGGGCACCCAGGAAGCTGCTTCTTAGGTAGGGAAGATTTATATGCAGCCCATTCAATACCAGAACTTCGCTACTAAATGCTTTTCAAATACAGTTCATTTTCATGCCATGATCTCTAATGAAAAGTGCCTGCTGAGTGCAGTACAAACCATTTGGTGCCCCAGTGTCAGGGGAGGAAAAGAACAACATTCAGTAAAACTGAAGGTTTTTATTATCACGTCGTAAATGAACAAATGGCATCTGTCAATACAAAGGGGCTCATAGGGGGTATAGAAAGGAAGCTTAGTTATTACGCTCAGGGTGTGCTGCTGAAGTGACAAACTGGAGTTTTATTAACATGCCAGTTATAGATCTCCTCTTCCTCCCCCACTGCCCCGACCATTTTCTTTTACCTCCTTCAATTTGGTACATACCAGAACGGCTGTAAAATGAGCTTTGGTCAGACAGTGCTCACCATTTAATGCTGGAAGCTGCAATCATCGCTACAAGTAATTAAAAAGTGGGGCCCCTGCATTCGCGTTGAAAATTGGGTCCCGAAGCCGCCCCTCCTTCAGAGAGCATCAGCAGGCAGTGAGCCCCTTTAAGAACTAATCCCATCCCAGTTTTCATATTTAGGCAATAAACATCTTTCACTGCATTGATAATCGACAAAGGTGTTTATGAGCTTCAGGAAATGTTTACACCGAAAGTATAAAAACCAGAGATGGGATTGTTGGTGCTAGCGGGGACTCGGGTCTATGCTCAGAGCCTGGAGGAGACACAGGGGTGAAAGAAAAGGGAGACTCAGGGGGGTGGGAACCTCCAAAATGATTTTTACTGGGAGGTATTAGGCTGCTTTTCTCATAAAACCGTTCAGTGTCCCTGAGCAGGTGTGGCTGCAAACTGGCAACCACCAACCAGGCAGAACCTGAGGAGGGCTGGGGAAGCCCCCGGGACCCCCTGCTCCCACCTGGTGGAGGAAGTGGGGCTGGAAGTGCCCCCCCCCCGAGGAGCCCAGCCCTGCTGCAGGCTCGCAGCGGGAGCGTCCTGGCAGAGAAAGGGGAAAAGCTGGCGTTCCTCTTTGGGAAAAGCATACAATTAGACCTACAGTAGGCTGAAAAGAGCTTAGTGGGCCAGACCCAAATCATGTTAGCAACCATGCAAATACAGGACATCGAGCATTTTTAATGGAAACAAGAAAATCCCCAAATTGCTTATGTGCCTTATCAGCTTATTCAACCGCCGGGATGGGTTTGTATTTTATTATGAGCAGGCATTTAAAATGAAGCAGGAAAGTAATTGTTATGAATATAAACAACAGTTTCATTTAAACTTATTTTGTGAGATGCCCAGAATACAAAGCAGAACTCTCTTGCCAATGCATTACACGAAAGCAGAGGTTTTATAATGTCCTAAAAGGGAAGGTTTTAGCACAACAAATCCTAAGTACCAAAACTGTGAAGTTAGGAGACTCAAAAGAAGCATTAGCAGATCTCGATCAATTTGCAGCTCAGATCGAGCTCCCAAACTCAAGGCTTGCTGCTGTTTGGTAATGTGTGGGAATGCCATGCTCTGTGCTGGCCAGATGAATGCCCTCCCTCCACAAGGCAGCATGCTCCAGGCTCCACTGCCAAAGGATGGCTGGTGGACATGGTCCCCCAAGATTTCAGGGAACATTACTGTTACCAAGGGCTGTGTCACCTCCTGCAGATCCCACAGATCACGATGCACAAGCAGACCGCATCCTCCCACTGGCAATGAATTGCAGTCGCAAGTGTTGGAGCAAAGTCATTGCAAGTGGAAATTGTGCAGACAATGACACAGCCTGCTTGGGATAACACATACTCGTTATTTTTCACCTTCAACACCTGATTCCACCTTGTCCTGACATAATTAATGTGTCATGAAAAGAGAAGCCTGTCTCTGAGTTTTGCCTCCTCTGATCATGATACTGGAAAAAAAAAACCACTTATTTTGACAAGGCTATTTGGAGTCCAGGCTACGCTCAGCTCATCTCCCAGCGGATCATGCCCTCCTGCAGACTGGCACGCTTCAATTGGCCGCGCTCCCTTTTCACACCTGCAGAGGGTCTGCCTGGTGTAGGGCTGCTCGTTGTAAAAAGACTTGTCTGAACCTTTGTACAAAAGCTGGGCGGCTTCCTTTCACCAGCCTAGAAATTAAAAAGCCTCTTAAAGCAAGAATAATCCCGGGGATGTCGCCTCTCATACGGGTTGGCTTTATGCGCCCATTTCCCTCTCATGTACCTCCTGCTCTTACAGCTTTATGACAACAACTGCCTGGCTGCAGCATCTGTGCTGCAAGTGGAAGGGAAAGCAAATCCAGGCACCTGCCTGAAACAGTCGGCAAAGTTTTAACTCAAAATCAGTGTAAAAGCTAATTAATTAATTAAAGACTGCCAGGCTGTTGCAGCAACTGGGAATGAATCACAGAATTTGCCTCAAATTAAGAAAAAATACATAGCAAATTTACTTCTTTGTCCCCATTCCCTTGTGTGTTCACCCCAGTGAACCCCAACCACTACAGTGACTGCCAAAGGGAAATACAACGCAGGACCGTTTTCCACCTTTTAGCTCACGCAGCAGTAAGCAGCCTCACAGCGCTGATACACTGCTCTGCTCATGGGCAAAATGGAAGGAACAAACACAAACCAAATCACTGCAACATGTCACACCTCACCACTGAACTCAGGCTCAGAAACGCTGCGGGGCACTCTTCAGTTGTTCGTTACTGATAACCCTGGGGGGGAATCTGCCCCTTCTTCATTAAAACTAATGTTCGTTTTCAGTGGATAAATCTGTAGCATATACACAGTATAGATCTATGCAATCAGCCTATCCTTTTTAGCAGCAAAACCAATATGGATATATCGGCACTAAGATTTGACATTTTCTGGCAGCTTCCATCTAACAAACCTCACCAACTATTGCATGTGGGGAAAATAAACTCACGTGAAATGAATATCATTAAATCTGCCTATGTGAGAAAACCGAAGCACTCAATTGCTGCACATATTCTGGCACAACAAGCGGTTCATTGAAACATTTTCCTCCACTATTTGCATCTGATAAACAGTTTATTTAACATACTTCTCTTTTGTCATTCGGTGACAGCACTGCTGGCTTTCAGGACAGACCCATGGCATTCACCCCAGGATCAGATAAGCACCAGGCTCACTTACTGCAATCTGGGAGCCAGACTGATTGCATTTAGAATAAGAATTTCTCATAGTGTTACTATTCAAATTCAGACACAGAGAAATAAATCTGTCTAATCTCTACAAAAGCCTGCTGGCATTGCACTAAAGCAGCACTTGGAAGCTTCCCTGGATAAAACCAGGCACCCTATTCTACCCACAGTGATTAATTGGAAGCACTGCTAAAATAGCACCTGAGGTGTGGTCATGGTTGCAGAGGAGATGGCAGTTTGGAGGGTCCCCTGGTAGCCAGGTGGGCTGAGGTCACTGCGTTAAGACAAACACGTGCACTGGTGGCCTCCAGCTTCAGCCAGAAGCTCCCTCACATGGTGTGGGCCACACAAAGCCTTCGCATTAGCTGAACTCAGCAGATCACAAAGTGTAACAACCATGATGTATTTTTGCTGAATTTTCAGGACAATCTTCCCATGAGAGCTGTGCTGGCACACTGGTAAGCACCCATATGTGTGTACAACCAGCAAACACACACATGGTGACCTGAGCCTCCAGGAGGCCCCTGCACCAAGGCAGCACAGAAGGTTCCCTGTGTCTGGGAGCGATGTAGATGGTTCATATTTGGAGATGAGAAAAGGAAAATAATAATTACAAAGAGGAAGAACTGATGACTTCCATCTCATTTGAAGCAATGTGTTTTGTGTAAGTATCTTTCACCCCTCTCTTCCCATTCACCTCCCCTAATTCTGACATAAACTGTTGCATTCCTTTAAGATTTATTAAAGATTATTTGAGTGAGAAGTGAATGTCTCAGCAAATGACTAACTGACCTTCCACCTATGATCATGACCCTCAACCAGATGAGCCTTTTGAAGAAATATTTTGGATTCAGTGAGGAAATGGCAGTGTAATTGAAACAAACTTGGTGGGGCTGTTTGGTGCTCTGCAAGAACAATGCCTGCTTAGGGATCTCTGGCCAACTGCTTTGCCTGCAGGAGTTTAATTAATGGCCAGTTTTCCCACATACAAGACAAGACACAAGGACATTTTCTGACTGTGTTGGTAATAAAAATGAGTCATTTATATTTAAAAAATAAAAAATAAAAATAGATTGTGTCTCAGAAATAGCTTTCATCAGACCTATACATCAGCCAGAATCTGAAGTCCTCTTTTATATTTGGTAACTATCAGTATTTTTCTGAACATCTGATGCTGGCTTCACCCTTTAGTCTTGCAAGGGATATCCAACCATGCAGATAACCAAGCGATGCCCGTATTACAGCCCCTCGCACAGTAAGAGAGAAGAAGGTAGCAGCAGTGACATGAGATGCTGCAGCAGTAATGAGACTGAGCTTGTATACTACATAAATTATGGCACTTCAAAGTTCTCAAGAGTCTCTGAGCCAAAGGTCTCAAATCATTTGTAGATATGAATGAAGTTTTCTATTTCCTCTACGAACCAAAGTAGGTTTTGCTTCTTGATGTTTAATCTTTGTTCACTCTGTTCAGTGTCTCTACAGATACAGAAGTTACCTACACAGTCACACATCCGGGGCAGCCTGAAGTTGCTGTGCAGGGCTGCATTTTGCTGTCCCACTTGGGAAAAAATCCAAGGGAAAAAGCCCAAAAAGCTGAACAGCATCTGAGTTATTTCTTTGTGTTTGAAGTTTAAAACAATGGTGTTAACTGGAAAAACAAAAACCAAGAAAACCCCAAAGGCTGACTTCATAAATAGTTTGATTTAGGCAGTAACATCTGAAGTGAAGAAAAGTCTCAGCTTAAGACACAATGGCCTTTCAGACTATCACTAATTAACCCAATATACAAACTGGAAGTCAGAGCATTCCTGCAGGCAGAGGGAGCAGCTTGCATCACCTCCGTTTTGAAGAAAGAAACTTTGAAAAGTGCAGAGATGTGCAGATGAGACGAGCACTGCTGACCTCCCTGTGCTCTTCTGTTTCAATGTTTAATTCCCCGAGCGCTTTATTTCTGATTTGCCTTTGGTGTTATTGCCTAAAGTGGGATCACCTTAAAATTCTGAACTTTCTTTTTACGTGCTTTAAACCGTGAAAAACAAACCCCGACCAACCAACATCAGCAGCAGTTTTTCACAAACACCAATAAGATACAGCTGTAGTGCAAGGTCTAGTTAGACATTTTAGTCATACGACCTTCATCTTTGCAAGAATCTATTGTTATATTCCATTTATTTTTGTCAATATTGACATCTGACCATGGACACAAAATGATCTCTTTTTCTTGCCCATACTCTCCTGTCCAACTTTGCATTAAGAAAGCAATTGAAAAGCCTAATGCATGGAAAGTGAATCTTTTGTATTCACTATAATGCCCAATTTTTCCTTTGGGCTTACCAAAGCTGTCCAAACAAGAGCTAGATTTTCCCTTTCAGGAGAGAATAATGGAAACTTTAAATGAAATCAGAAGGTTACTTGACCTGTTAGAAACTCTGAGGTAAAACCGATGTGAAATTATAACGTAAAGCCATGTGAGGATGCTGTATCAATTGCAGCACCTTATGCGACCTCGTACTTTCAATAGAGCTAAACACGAAAATAACTTGGAAACTTGGAATGATTGTGCCAGCTGCTAGCCTACCGTATTGTGTGCTACAGCTAGCACGGGAATCTGAATGGAATTTAATTTCACTCATGGTGAAAGATTGATTATGAACAATCAGCCTATCAAATGGTCTTTCAAATAACCACAAAAAATACCGCTGTTTACAAGTGAATTTCAGCCAGCACTTTGCAAGATGAGCCTTAAGTACATCCTGCTCACCTCCTCACAGTGAGCCCACAAAAGCAAACCTGGAACTCTTGAAACTTAGCAGCACTTTGACATACACCAAACCCGAGACGTGGAAGGTAATTTTGGACAATCTGAGTCTGGCTGTTGCACCAACGCAGGCAGACGTTCAGAAAGCACAGATTTCACCTTGGAGAATACAACCCCTCCCTGAAGATACCATCCCAAACGTTTTTGGTTGAATGCAGTGAAGCAGAGAGAGGAAACAGCCAAATTTTCACCCACTTTAGCAAATCTAAGGCCGTGGCTCTAACAGTAAGCATGAAACATGTTGGAGTTTGCTTAATAAAATAGCACGCTAGCAGGCAGATCCTGGAAGTGAACCAGAAGGAGCAGCACAGTAACGGTTCCTTTAACCTTTCCTGGCCCCTTAATGTCTGCTATGGGCAACCACAAAGGAGGGAGGTGGAGTTTCTGTGCACTGTCCATGGCTTATTATGAGAAGACAAAAATAAGAAGATAAACTGTGTTTGCAGCCAGTTTATGAGTAAAACCATTTAACATCAGCTGTCTGTGTGAGGTGTGCACACTCAGCAAGGCAGAATCAGGGATGCCCAGGGCACTGCCTCTACTCAGCAGAGCCAGAGGAGACGTCACTGTTTAAGATCACTCGAAATGCAGCCTGAAGCTCTGAGCCATATCATGGCTGTGGAGCTGCACAGTTACACATACAACTCAACATACGTACTTTTCCTTTAGTTTGGAAGAGAGAGCACAGTTTGTTTTGAAGATGACAAGTAACACCTGAATCTATTACTGGACACTCATTGCAAATTCATGCATTTCCCAGCATTATACAAACTGGCACACAATCCCTCTTAATCTGCCTTCCACCTGAGTGAACAAACATGCCATGTATCTTTTGATATAGGCAAGAAAACCTTTAAATACTTTGGGACATTTTTGTTAAAAATAATTTATATTTTAAAAATCCTATTTCAAGGGCAAACCAACTTCTTTTTTTTTTTAAATATCAACCAAGTTTTTCATTGCTCTAACATTAAAGGAATGGCTAAAACTGCCACTGCTAGAAGGGTGTTTGCCTTTGAGCTGAGTGCCTTTTCTTTTCCTACATGCATTTCACCACCATTTCTTTCTGATGAAAGTGTTTTCTCCCCCAGTCCGGTGCATTAGGTTGACAATGCACAGAATTGCCAGACGGTTTTGTCGCTTATGCCATAGACTTTACTCTTCCTTTGAACCTCGCTCAGCGTAAAAGAAGTTTTTCTTAATAAGTAGTTGTTCATCCTTTGATATGCACATCTGGATGTGCCTCTTATCTACAACATGGTAATGCTGCTTCCTGAAGATAATGATAAAAGAACAACTGCAAATAACAAAAAAAGAAAAGCTCAAAATACCTTCAGATTTCTTTTAAATAAATGGGTGGGTGTGGGCTGTGGGAAGAGGTGGAACTCTCTCCTCATTTCTTTGGCCTTTTGCAGTAGGAAAATAAAATAAAATACAAACCCATAAAGAAAACTGCTGATTTACGCATAGGAATCAAGGCCATGAGAAATACGATTATACAGATTTGAAAAGTCTTACATAGCTCGAATTAGACCTTGTTTGGCTTTCAGTTTACTGCCTATAATAAAACATAACATCAATATAAATAATCATCAACTCGAAAGCACGTTCCCAGTGGAGCTGATGAATTGATGAAGGAAAAAAGCCTTTCCTGTCCGTACCTGGGACAGACATCTCCCAGCGTGTGCTGCCGCACTGTTTGGCACCATGGAATTCAGCTTTCTTTAACTCTGAGAGAAAAATGCTTAACATTGCTCAGCTGCAACTCCACCAGTTCTTGAGACCCTTGCGCTCTCCTGCATGAGGTCTAATTTGCCTTCTCACCGCCTGTGTGAAGCTGAGTGCTCCCAACAGCAGGCACTGAGAAGTTTCCAGCTGCCAGCTATGCCAACCTGACAGAGATCTTGGCTCTCCCTGTGGCACACCTCTGGAGTCATTCCCCTGTCTCTGAATAAATCACAGCTCTTATTTCCTCGTGACAAATGAGAAACAGCAAGTCAAACTTTTCTGGCCACTGCAGTCTTTAGGTCTGTGTGCTGTTCATCCCACTGCGGGCACGCAGCAAAATGGGAGGAGCAGAAACCCTGCATGGCACAAACCTGCTGCAGACAGAGGGCTGCCCTGCCAGGACCTGGCTGCACCGCCGGGCCATGCTTCACCCTGCAGATAACACTCATGAATCGATCCCTCATTAGTATGCAGCAGGCATGGGAAAATGATAAACTCCTATTAACACTGTCATGGCAACTGAAAAAATGGCTGCTTTGGAAGAACAAGGTCCACAGCAGAAGAAAAGCAAAGGCCTCTTTCCTTTCTTCTGTCTGACATCTGTTGTTTAACATACAAAATTGTATTCTGGTGACACACAGTAGCACAGACTCAGTTAAAGGTTGGTCAGCGATTGCTATCAGTATCAGCTCCTGTTTTCAGGGCTTACGTGGCTCATCTGTGAGATCCTGTTCTGGGCTGCAAGCGGTCATACAGGATTTTGGCCCAGAAGCAAAATTTATTGTGCAGATTGTGCCTGGATTATGGTTGAGCAGGGAAGAAAAACTGCCGTTACTTAATTCTCCTTTGTGACAAAACCTCGGAAAATGTACTGCACTGTTTATTTAAACAAGTCGATTTAAATACATCTCCTAAGAAACTCAGGAGTCCAGAAGCAATTTAAAAGTATCATTGACTCTCAGGGTGACACAGGTACCTAAATCAGCTGCACACACTGCATTTCTTCATTGCTAAAACACTGTTATCGTGCAACATACGTACTTGGTATGATTTTTATTCACAATCTACCGGGTTTACTTCTGAAATAAGCAGTTTGTGCCATTTCTTACTGAGATCGCAGCACAGCGGATATTTGCCACGTACACGTAATGCCCTGAGCTGCACCTGACGTTGTCACCTTGGGCTCGATTTTGTTGTTTACAAACTGAGGGTAATTTCCCACAGCTATAAAATATTTAATCTGCTCTTCCATGAAGCAAAAGGAATCCTGAAGCATTGCCATGGACTAAGAATTGATTGGTCAGAGATTCAAAAGCCTAATAATTAGCCTCCCTACCTCCTAATGGAATTGAAAGGAAGGAAATCCATACACGAATCCATCCCTACACCCACCCCTCACAGAGGGACCCAGCTTCACAAGGGAGGGGTCCAACAAACAGCCCCAGTGCTGCCCCTCCAGGGACACACCTGTGGGATTCATTCTTCCAGTGCTTCTATACTGTGGGCTGAGATGCTGCAAAACGTGTGACAGAAAGGAAGAAGAAAAAGTATTGGATCTCTAAGTGTTGAGGATCTGCTTTAGGCTTCACCCACATTTCATCTTCATTGCCATAGGCCAGGGGCAGAAAGTTCTCACTGACACACAGACCTTTCTTAGGGGCTCCTGTTTCACAAGGTCCATACTCTTTTAAATACAGCCTTCTCCCCTGATAATCACGGATCTTAATCTTCCCCAGGCTGCCCCTCATTGCTCCTAGACTGCAGGGTTTTTGGAATCAGCCACCTGTTGCATTCAGTGGGACGCTGCGTCAGACAAGACTGCAGCATCTTTAGAAGGTCTCCAGAAGAGCTGCAGATGATTTACACTCCCCGCCACAAACAACAGCCTGTCTGTTACACACTGAGGACAACTCTGGAAAACCAGTCAGTGCTGCTAATTACAAAATTGGTGCAAGATAAATTACCTTGCATCTGTGAAATCTGGTGAAGTGATCGGCTTGCCAAAGAGCAGCACACACCTCAGTACCATCTGCATCCCTCAGAGGTGTATAAGAAATGCATTTTTTCCTGTGCACCTGCATCTAGTGATTGCTTTCCCACAAGAACTCCCTCTCCTTAAGACTGAAGCTGTGTTGTGTGCAGATAAATGTGCACAGAGGTGATCTAATTTAATTTCCTCTAATTAATAGCCTTCCTCCATGGCAACATATCAACAGTGACAATAAGGACACCCGAGTATACGCATATTGTGTAGTCTCTTTATAGGCAAAACCATGTCAAGTGCATTATAGGAAACAAAAAGAGAATTCTGAATGTCTTTCAAGTATTTTGTTGCAAGTCACTTGATCAGAGCAGCATCTCAAGCAGAAGACTTGGGTTTATACATAGTTGTAGGCAAAAGCAACATGGCTAGGATTAAGGCTTCCTGCAGCTGCAGCCACATCTGCATCAGTGCAGGGAGCAGCGGGTGGGCATGCAGCTGCCGTGCCAGAGCTGCCAGCCCAGCTGCTCCCCAGCTCCACACTCATGTCTTCTGGGAAGGACTGGCTGACACTGCCTTGCAGTTGACACGTGGGTTTTAGTTTTAGTTCCCTACAGTTATGGCTAGATCTTTATTAAATATAGACAAGTCTTGCTTTTACTCATTTTTCTCCTCTCTTTCTGAGCGCATTTTGCGCCTTCTCATTGAGTCAGATCCTGTAATGCTTCTCCAGTTTCCACTATTTACAGGGGAAATTTGGGAATAGAAAACCGATCACAGGTGTTTTAAGTGCAAGTTGAATTTCATTGTGTTACCCTGTTTGCAAAGAGGAGAGGAAGAAGGAAGATCACAAAGTGTGTTTTTGTGACTGACCATTTATCAGATAGTAATTTATTTACAGCTTTTGTGGTGAATGGTAAATATCTCACCACAAAAAGTGCCATTGTTTGGACCCTGGCGGCTGGTCCAGGCAGACAACAGTCAACACTAAAAGACATCACCACTAACATTACAAAACAGTATCTGCATAGGAATGCTGCACTCACTTTGTACAGCTTGAGCGATGATAACGTTTGTGGGGGGGGAGGGCACCAAATCAAGACACCAAATCTGCTGCCATCCAGAGTAAATAACAGAACCAGAAGCTGTAGTGGTGGCTGGACAGGAAAACCAACTCAGAGGAAGGGCTGAACAAAACCCACAATGCTCTGAAACTTGATGAGACAACATTGCTTGGTTTGGATCTAAAATGTGTTATTAAACTTAAATAAAACAACAAAAACAACCTTTTGTTTTTAAAAGAGATTTTCTGCCACAGTTCTGTAGACTCAGGAGGTTTGGGAAAAACACACTTATCTACAATTAATGCAAGCCCTGAGCTTGTGAAGACTCACATACTGCAAGTTCCCATGTATTTTTGTTTTTGAACTATACAGCACTTCCTTTAAAGAGTTTGCAAAGGAGACAGCACCCCAAAGGCTCTCTTGGATCCAACAGCAACAATGGAAGTTTACAGCAAAATGAATTTTCCTCGATGTGCTCATCTTCTGAGACACGTCAGGACATCCAGAAAATCTACCTCTGTTCCTCCAGAAACAAAAACACAACCTCAAATTCAGTGCATGGGAGGAGGGAAGAAAATCTGCTTTGCCTTTCACTGTAGTAGGCAAGGCTTGATGGTTTATATCCATGGCATAAACTGCAATCTGCCAGCACAAGCATTGGGGTTTATTCATAGGAACAGTCAGTTTGGGAGCTGAACACACGCATGCCAAGTGGGCCCTGGGCACAATCTCTGCAGTAGTGTTATTGTTCCGGTATGTTTAAGGCATCAAACTCCAGTCATGAAAAATGTCACCTTGTCACACCTGTTCTGCAGGTAATATCTACAACATTTGGGACTTGCTTCCCCAGTCTAAGTTGTTGTTCCTGTGCACAGCAGCAGACCTGTTCCACAGCCTGTAGCCCACCCTCTAATTGAGTATCACACTTGGAGAGCTTGGGGTCAGATGATAACTGCATCATATATCTCTAATGTTATTGGTTTCACAGAATCTGACACGACACTTGAGTACACACTTCAAGGCATCACATTGTGGTTCAAGGTTCTGGATTTAAACCTTAAGAAAAGCAAGCAAGCAAACCCAGAATAGCATTCATAGCCTGGTTTACAGCCATTAGAATCCATCAAAAATTACCAGAAACATGCAATGTACACCCTCTGTATATTTGTTGTCACCTACAATACAAGTCTCATTGTGGAAAGAGGCAATGAGGTTTTCCTACAGTACAGACAAAACTCAGGTCCAGTCTCACAGAAACTGGAGCAGCCCTGCTGCAAAATTCAGGGGAAATTTCTGCACATAAGTCATTTTAAAGTCCGTGAGGAACTGAAGGAAGCACAGATCAGATGAATCATCTGAGAGGATACAGCAAATTCAGTAAATCTATGGCACAATAATCCACATCACATCGTAAGAACTGAAGAGAACCAAAACCCACCCTGATGAATTGAGTGATTTCATCAACGAAGATTTGCCCTCCTCTCACATTAATAGAGACCTTGAAGTCTGTAATGGCTGTGATAAGTATTTGGTTACACTGATGTAAATGCACATTTTCTTATCAATATGCAAACAGGGCCCTAATCTATTTATCTCCTTCATATTTTATTTGGGGGATGGAGGCAAGGAGAGTCGTCTTTGAAGGCTGCTTTCAAACTCTGATATCTAACGAGTCCAAATTGACTTCCAAAGCAAATAATTATTATGTGCAAAGAGGATTGTTTTATCCTTTCAGTAGCATTTCCCAGACTTCATCAAACAAGTTTTGAAACAGGCTGCAGCTGTGTGTAGGATTTACCTTCTGCAGAGTGTGTTTGAGTAGGTCAGCCACTACAAACACCCTTGCCAAATTAAGGCAGAGTAATGCCCACATCTCCCTTGGGAGTCCTAATGCATAAGGCTAAGTAGTCTTTAATTCTTCAGGGGAAGAAGTCACATTAGAAGATGCCAGGAGGGCAAAAGCCAGGAAGCCAATGACCCCCAGACAATTGTTATCAATTCATTTCTAGAAAAAGTACAGTATTATTTTACCCAGTTTTTCATTCATACCTCACAGATGAAGACAGTAGCAGAGCTTGTAAACAGGGAGAAAAAGGAAGACTGAGGAGGGCATGACTTGCAACTGCTCATAGTAGAATTAAGCACAGATATCAGAGAAATGGACTATTTCCAGTAAACCTGATGGCTCCAGCTCTAGGAACTGCCGACAAAGGATTTACTTAAGAAAGTATAATTGAATCCACTGATGTTCTGCAAACAGAACAAAGTGTGATGAGCTGACAATGTGTCCAATGTGTAGGACCCTGCCCTGGTTTGTCTCCTGTGGGGCACTGGGATGCCTTGGGGAGCAGAGTGCTTTCTTCTTCAACACTGCCATCTCCTTCATGATTTCTCAGTTAAACCTTCAGCTGCTTCATTACTCAAAAGCAAGTACTTTATTCGCTCAACCAGAAGAGAACAACAAGTGTGTAATTAGTTGCCATCCATGGTGTTCAAATGGGACATTTACTATATGCCATGCAACCCCCAGGTCACTGGGACACCAGACTTTTTGCTAAGCAGACCACTGGTCCTGCACAAATGCAGACGTAAATGTAGCTGCTTTCCACCAAGAAATTATTGTGAGGATAATGCTTAAGAGTGTTTACAGTTAAAATACCAACAAAACATGTAGAGGTACACATTTCCATACAGTATATGGGAAACACCTGGCCTCAGAAACGTTAGGGTAAAAATTGCTGTCAACCTTCTGTTTGTCAAAAGGGTATATTTATCCTCTGACTTTTTGTCATGACCTCTGCATTCTGAAATGAATTAAAGGTTTATGTGCAGGAATGCAGAGAGCAGGAAATCAGGAAATAGCATGGGAAATGGCTTTCCTGTCCCATTTCACTGCTTTACGTACTGTAACGTCATCGAGTGCAGAGATTCTGCCTGTTTATGTTGGCATACCTGATCTGGAGCGTGCGTGTCACATCGCTTTGCTCCCTGCTGCTGTATTACCAAGACAATCTGTTACAAGATACGGTGCTGGTTTGATTTTGGGTGAGACAGCAAGAGACACATTCAGGTTTTGGCAGCGATTTGTTTCTGTGGTTAACTGGAAAACCAGACATGTTTGAACTAGTTGGGCACAATTAGCGCTCGCTTTGAGCCATCTGCCCCTGCACACACATTTAAAAAGAAAAGCTGAAAGCTGAAATGTACCCAGGAAGCAGGTGATTTATCCAGCATTTTCATCTTCACACTGAAACTTCTCTGGAGGAATGTGCAGTTTGGAAACTGAGTTCATGAACTAAGAATGTAAGGAAAGAATTCCTATTTTGTAAACAATTTTTGGTAAGTCTTCAATGCTTTTAAGCAGTACAACAGTGAACCAGGTGGGCAAAGCGCGTGACCTATTTGCTGCCTAACAATCCTTCTGAAATGCACAGAAATACTGAGTTAGGTTGAACTGGTCACTTTTGCAAACCGTTTCCATTGGGGTTGCAGGGAGCTGCCATATACAGCCATGCACAGAGCAGTCTGACCTCCACCCATGCCCAAACTTACTCTTCACTCTACATAATCTGTATCTGAATGGGGGGGGGGGGGGGGGGAAGAAAAAAAAGCTAATCTTTAGTACTTTGGTTTACGTCTGTTTTAAACAAATCAGCCAACACAGATAGATAAAACATGCAAGTTTTCATTCATCTGTTTAAATGGGGCATTTTGAAGTGGCTTGGTGTTTACAGGAAGCTCCAAAGCAGGAATGCATATTTTTATGCAGTAATTAGCAATTGTTTAATATGCCAAATGGGAAGGCCAAGAACAGCATAAACACATAATTGTTACCAGGCAGGGAGAAGCAGAGCATTAGGAGATAGCATAAATAGTCAAACGTGACCTCGAGAGGTCAAAAGAGAACTAAACAATTTTGTCACAGCACTTGCTTATTTAAGTCAATGCAAGTCCAATTTCCTCTCTGCTGTTTTGCCTGGTATTTTATACTGCCCGGCGTTATTCGCCTGTGACACAGACACACACAGAACGACTTGTCCCAAGTACACTTACAAGTTGTTTGTGATTATTAAGCAAGAACGATCCAGAGCATTTTGCAAGTCAAAGAAGACGGCTTTAAACCCAAAGCCGCATAAAACGCTGAATTGAAAACGTCCCCATTACATTAATTTCTAATGAGGATTTGCTGAGGTCAGTGATGATAAAAATGCAAGTCAGCTTGGGAGGCACCCTGTAACCCAGCTGGTGATTTAAATCCCCTTCCATGCCCTACAGGACTACCCTGGCACTGAGGAGGAACAAAATTAAAATGATTAAAATGGAATCTCAAAAACAAAGAATTTTCACTGAATTCATTCGTGTCTGACCTCCAAACAGAACCAAGAATTCTCTTTCTGTCAGGCTGTGAGGCTGGCACTGCACCGTGGGGGAACTGCCCTTATGCAGGAACCACATGGAAGACAGGATTATTTGGTTACACTTTAAATCACGCTCATTTTCAGAGCCTGTTTAGAACAAACAGGGATTTTATCCTCGTACCATTCTGTCTCTCTCTCTCTTTATTTAATTATTATTTTATTTTCACGTTTTCTTGGGGCGATTATAAAGCCCTGAAATGCCGGAGGGACCCATGGCTCAGCGACAAAACAAATTTGCCACAAATCATTTTACAAAAGAACAGCAGGACTTGAGACCAAACTCGGGAACTGTTCCTATTCATCATTCATTTGTTTTGGAAACTCCACCCTCCTCCTGCCATGTTCAATATCTAATTGGCATTCTGACACTTCAGATAACTAAACATCTGCTGCATGGATGCTTCTCAGAAGTCTTTTGTTCCCTAAGTTGGAGTTCAAGGGACACAACTCACCGATGCACTGGATTCATGCCATTGTTAGGGCAACTACTCCCCGTGAATGGGGAGAAAACAGTCAAATCAAAGCGTTTTGCACAAATAATTCCCCCCACCCGTCTGATGAGCTTTCCGAGAGGGCAGTGTATTAAAATTCAGATGTCAGAGCGCTGCCGCTTCTCAGCTATTTCCGCAGTTTGGAAAGTCAGGGTCTTTGCGAACCTCCTGTTAACAGTTGTTGACAAAAGGTTAATTTCCGTTGCAGTGACACGGAGGTTTCATCGCTGAGTGAGACTGAATGAGGGTTATTTATCTGTTTTCTAATGTAGCTCGGTAGCGGCTGTCTGCCACTCGGGGCTGCTCCGAGAACTCAGTAGTAAATAGTTTGAAAGTGTTTTGGAACAGAATCAAAAAGCACCGCAGATCTGGGAGGGAGGATTATCACTGGGTCAAGAAATACACTCTGTACAAAAGCTGGGGAGAAATACTGCTCGGGCTTCGTTAGCCCACGGGCTTTACTTGTAGGTCCGTCTCAGCTACGACGACAAACGCATTGCAGCAGATCGCAGAGCGTTCAGAACAGGCTGTGCTCTGCCGGGCCTTGGGCCGACGGGACCCCCGGCTGGAGCTGCGGCTCTGCCCTACGCGGGTGGGTTTGCAAGCCTTGGTTGGTGCGTTTCTTTCCTCTGAAAATAGAACGCTGAAATGAAGTTGCTGTAAGCTCTGTGAGGCGGGTTACGGAGAAGGGCACGATGAATGCCCCTAAAAACCCATTGTGCCCACTCTGCTGCATGAAAAAGACTGCTGAATACACCGCATAGGAAACAACTCACGTCATTGTCCCTCTGCGCACACAATCACTCAAATGATGCATGTAAATAAGAGATTTTATAGGCACATTCACTTTGCAAATCCTTCCCATCTATTCCAAAAGAGCCACATTGTAAACATTAACAGGCTAATTGTGAGCCCGAATTTAGCAGAAAGGCTTCCAGTAACAGATGAGCAGAACGGAATTGGTCGGACTGACTTCTATATGCCAGACTCCTCACTGCTTACCAGCCGCAGATTTTAGCCCTTGCAAGCATTCAAAAGGCATGAAATTTCTCCTGCAACATCTAAATACAGCAGCCAACCAGCAGGGGAAGGAGATAAATTTGTGTTAAGTATCTGTCTGGACAAAGGGATGAAAGTAAAAAAGAAAATAAAATCGTAGCTCCTTATTGAGGTGAATGGCTCTGTAGGAGCTGACACAAAGCAAACGGTTCAAAGGAGTCACATTTGATATTTCCCAGTGGTATTTTTGATATAGAACTGGGTAGTTATAAAGAGCGAGATGAGGTAGGTGAAAGTGGATTGGCCATTTGTACCTTCCTGATGACAACTACGGCTGAAAGCGATCTTGTCCCTTGTTAAATGTTGATTTATATTTAGTGCGAAGAGTCCAGACTGGCAGGGATGGAGTCAGCTCATGGCCTGGGGAAATCTGGATTCAATTCCCTGCTTCTCTAAGCAAAACCTTCCTTGACAAAGCAACTTCAGCGCTGGACCTTCAATACACATAGTCTGGTGTTTGTTACAAACATGTTTTGCATTCAGGCACAAAATCAACAAATCCATCGCGCTTCCCTTTGTTTCCACAGGGGATATCCTAGCATATGGCCAGGATAATTAAACCCTCCATGTAATTTTACTGAAGTTAGGTAGCTGGAAGAGCAACCGCAGCCCCAAGTCTACAATGGCCTGTCAGGCAGTGCCTGGCACCTCCGTGGCCAGGATTAGTGGCAGTTCATTGCCAAGAGGCTGAGAAATTAACTACAAGAGAAATTACGTTTGGGAATTTGGAGCAGTCTGGATCTGGATCAACATCTATCATTTCACTACGATCATAAAACACATCATAGGAGATGAGCTTACTTTCTGCTGCCTGGAAAACATACGATAAAGCACCAGATCCTTATAATGCCATTTCTGTTCCTGCTTTGAGATTTCAAAACTTGTGGCACCTTCAACCACGTCTCTTCATCTGAGATTCAGAGCTCTCAATGCAGGGACACTCGTTTTCCCCAGCTGAGCAGGCAGAACTGGCTCCAAGAGGAGGCAGTGTTTCACTGAGAAACCCGCAGTGACATTTCTGCTGCACAACCTTCTGTCTGGAAGGTAACTTTTCTCCTGAGGAAAACGAGAGCCTGATGCACTAAGAAGGGGGGAGACAGCTGGAGCTCTTTGCACGCCGTGCCTCCAGTTTTGTGCTCTCTGTAGAACCAGGTCTGCACAGGCTGGTATTTCCAACCAGCTCCATGTACGCTTCTCCATTGCTTGGCTCAAGGAGTCCCTTGGAGCACGTTTTCCGTCGCTCCGTGCCCCCCACGCCTGCTCTCAGTTTCTGGACATGGCTGCTGGGGCCTCCTGTCACTCTGTCCAACCCACTTTCTCTTTTCTCCCCTGCCTTTTTTTTTTTTTCTCCTTGTAAAAAAGAGATGAACCTCTATGTCAATGAATCCCTGACCTACATGGGCTGACCCTGAGGAGTCAGAGATAATACATGAGAGTAAACGAGGTCAGAAATGGTGAAAAAGCCGCCACGTGGCTGACGTCCTAGCAAGGTTCTGCAGGGCCACGACTTCCTGCACGCTGCCCGGTGCACGGATAAGTTTCACCCTCTGTGTCCTTTAAAGGCCTCTCAGATTCTTTACATATATTCTTGGCAAGGTTTACTGCCAAAAAGGGTAACCTGAGAGAGAGGGTGACAAGGGAACGTTTCCTTGTCCATCCTTCATTCACCCCTGCGCAGTGCTGGCAGCTTGCTTCTGCCTGGCGTGGTGCAAAGTGGTGGCCCTGGACCCAGCTGCTCTGCCAGGAGGATGTTCAGAGTGGGAAACCTGGCTGTGCCCCTCAGACCCACCTGAACAGCCTGGGGGTGCCAGTGTCTAGCAAGGGAAAACTCGCTCCTCAGCACAGGCTTAAAAGGAATAAATATGCACATACAGACAGACATAAACTGTCAGCCTGCCTATTTGTGCTGGTACCTTACAGCAAGGGTCATATGCAAAGCACGCCAAAGCGTTCTATTTGAATCAGACAGCCTGCAGCTTTCTTGAATATGAAAAGGAAAAAAATCTGTACACAAAAGAGGTCTGAGAAGCCTTACCTGAGAAAGCAACAGTGTCAGGATCATAAGTATTCACCCACAGCATGAAACAGGCTTCCTTACTGATGGCAACATCGCATCCAGGTGTTAGGCCTCAACCCCACTTCAACTATTGTTTATTGCCATTGCATGGATTAATCCCTGCTGTCAGTCTGGCCTGCAAGATGCTCTCAGAAAGAAAGGTCTGCATAGCATCACGAATGTCAGATCCTGCTTTGATACACTTTATCTTCCCTTATCCCTTCAAACTCACCATGACTACTCTTCCTGACATGCTGAAAATGCTTTAGAATCAGTGCATATTGGCTAAACTTTGGTTTGAGGGGAAAAAACCTGCCCACCCCCACTTTTCTTCTTCTTCTTCTTTTTTTGACAGAAATCATTGTTGATCTGATAAGAAGTTTGTGGAGTATCCAGTTACAAACTGAGAATCCCCAGAGTCGGTGATTCATTAGTAGTTATCCTAGTGTTACAGGAAGTAAACAGCTTTTAGATGTGCATTTTGCATCTAATTATGTCACAGTCCACCGGCCTTCTCAAAGGTGTGTTGTTTTTCAGGGTGATACATTAAAGATAACAGATTTTACAACAACAGCTGGGAAAAAAACAGAAATAGATAAGTGGTGGGAGCTTAGCGAAAGAAGTCAGAGATCTCTGCTGCACTGCGAAGACAACTGGGTGTCATTTGGGGGGATGTGAAACTCTACCCAGCAAAAAAGGGCTGTTAAAGCATGTCCATTTTTGTGGCTCCCGTTGTACTTCCAGAAAGGTCCTGAATCCATCTCATTTTGCGCCTTCCCACTAAACAATTAATTTCACTTCATACTCGCTGGTATTGTTCTACCCTGATTCATTAAAGCCAACTATTCTGGATTTGCATTGCAGCATGACAAGGCAGAGCGGAGCCCGGGGGTTTCTCCACTTAGAACTTCTAGTTTTCTGTAGGGGATCAATTCAACTTTATGTAATTAAATTGCCATGCAACCAAACAGCGCATTTTTAACATAAAACTTCTGGCATTTCAGCTGAGCTGAGTTTATCGAGACTCAAGAAGCATTTCTTTTTCTAGCAGAGGGGATGCCGAGGCATTTCTCCCCCTGCTATCCATGGAGCCTCTGCCTGTTGCTCATCTCCTGACCCAGGTGCTCACATGACCCACCTGCTCCCACATCAGCAGAGCAGCTGGCACGGCCCCACTTGTGGCAAGTGCACTGGGACCAGCACTGAGTGGGGACAGAGGCTGAGACTGTGCCCAGCAACGTGCAGGGAAGAATATGGACCTGCTGAACTTAAGTCATAACCCGCAAGTCTAGAAATGACAACTGGAATAAGTAAAGGTCAGCAGATCCTCCTGCAGCGCAGATTAATGTGATAGGAGAGATGTACCCTCAGGTGTGCCAGGACAGCAGCGCTGCCAAGACCTGGTGTGGTCTGCATTTGTCACAATTTGCACTTATTTTCAGAGATGCTAAAGAGAGGACGACAGTACATTTGGGACACAAACAAGGACATTCCTGTGACTGCTGTCCAGGATGTATTTAAGTAGGGGATGACTGATCCCATTAGCCTGCTAAATTCCAGACTCAGGGGTGCAGAGAACAACGTTCTCAAGATGCAGGCCATTTCATCTGGTTTTTGCTTAAAGAAAACAACAACAACAACAACAACAACAAAAGTCTATGTTACAGTTTGGCAAATGATAATTTGATGACGCTGGCTTCTCAGCAGCACACACACATTCACAGCAGCTTTTCCCTTGGTGTTCTACCACAGCTCTCTGCCATCGCCTGCTTCTGTTTCACAACAATTTCCTAGTGCTAATTAAAAGGAAGGACATATGTCTGACATATTGCCTGCTCCCAAATCCTCATGGACCAGGAAGCAATGGCTGGGAATGGAATTACGGAGTGGCGCTGGGGACCAGGTTTGGTCCATAGATACTTGGGCTTTTGCCCTTCATTCCCTCCTCCAGCACTATAGTCCTGTAGTGCTGCAAACCAAAGACAGTGGGATGAGGAAGAAGGGCACAGAGTTGTGCAGCACAAAGTACAGCCACGCAAACCTCACGTCCTCAGGAGATGCAGCTCATTCCACCACTTGCAGCACATGACCCAGTTCCTGCCACCTACAGAAGGGAAACGCAGTTCTTCTTTCACACCCTGTCAGAGCATCACTAAGATCTTCCTACTGATTAGAGATGCTATAGAAGGCTGCCTTACTCCACCTCTGAAGCTGCTCATCATAGAAACTTGATGTTATTAAGGTGGGAAAAGACCTTTGAGATCCCCAAACCTGGTCACAGCCCACCCCACTGTGCCCACATCCTCAGTGTCACATCTCTGCAGTTCTGAACACCTCCGGGATGGTGAGCCCAGCACCCCTGGGCAGCTGTGCCACTGCTTGACAGCTCACTCAGAGAAGAACTGTCATGGCTACATGCAGTACTTGCATGTTAAGAATATAAATGCTTTTGTTTGTTTGTTTTCTTCGTTTTTAAGTCAGTGTTTCAGTAATATAAAGTGAATTAATTTGTTTGAATTCACAGCAATTATGCTTCTAGGAAACTACAAAAGGAAGGCATTTCGGATGGCGTTTAAAAAGAAGTGCAAAAGACCTGCTGGCAGTGACAAAACAAAGTTTGAGCTTAGAGCAGAAAATGGATGAGTTGTAAATAACACTGACGTTAAAACCACAATTGATTCAGTTCTGCAGTTAATCTATTATACTCTTCCAATGGAATTTGTTTTGCTTGAAAGGAATTATATGAAATCATAAACGTCATTAACTTTGAGCGATTCATTTTTTTCCCAGTAACCAGATGTTTAGTTACAGCTGATAAAGCATGAAACCCCGCATTCCTCACAGCTTGCTCCACATGGGTGTGTTGGGCAATGATGACAGCCATTAAGGTACAGCATTGCTCCTCGCTGACATGGCAGTGACTGATGTGCTTATCAGTTTCAGCTGGAAACTGGAATGCCACAAGAAGAGGAAATATGAATAAATCTGAAATGAGTCCAGTGACTCCCGAGAGCGTTTATAGCTCAGAAGAGATTAAAACCCAAAGTGCAAATGAATTAGGAAAGGCTCCATACTGCCATTCTGTGGGACAAAAGAGGCACCACAAAGCTTCCGAGATGCAACTTGTTACCATCATGCTGCAAGAGTGCCGCATCTTGAATGCAGAATGCATCACAGAGTGGTTTGGGTTGGAAGGGACCTGGTCCCAACCCCCTGCTGTGGGCAGGGACACCTCCCTCCAGACCAGGTTGCTCACAGCCCCAGTCCAGCCTGGCTCTCAGTGCTTCTATGCAGGGGGATGCAGCAGGAAATTTTAAGGATTTTCTTACTGCACTTTTAATAAACAGATTAATCATTCCCAGAAATAGAAAACGTCAGTCAGATCATCTTGTCTGACACAAGGTCAGCCTTCTGCAAACAAGGCTGGTGGTATGTCAGATGTGAAGATAAAGCAGCAGCTTTGCATGACGCGAGCCCAAGGTGCAGTTACCTGTGGAGGGAATTCATTTCATTCTTTACAGGATTGTGCCCAACCCTTCAAGGACCTGAACTGAGAAACACAGTTTTGCTATTACTATTTTTAGAGTGTTTACAACGTTTGCTTCAAAATCCAGAGGAGTCATTTAAAAAAAACAAAAGCAGCCTGGACAGACTGAGCTCAGATGGGGGTCGGGCTGACACATTTTGAACGGGTCCGCCTGGAACGATTTAAGAAGTTACCAAAGTTACCACTGTGTCGCGATTTTCACCACCCTTGTTTGCTTGCTCCCACCTCCCGGGCAGTCAGCATCAATGCAGAGCTGGCAACAGAGCAGCAGCTGCACCCACCGACCAGCAGGAATGTTGTGCCTGCCAGCACTGTGCCGACACAGGGCAGCCCTGCATCCCAGCTCCAAACTGCTCTTCTTTGGTGCTTCTGTCTGCACCTTAATTGCACCACGGTTCGGAAATGTAGCTGCATGACACCCAGGCACTCCCAGCTCTTCCAGTGTTTAAAGGAATCGCTGCGGAGTTGGTGTGAAAAGAAAGAATCTTTTCAGCATCGCTGATAGAAATACAGATTGTGACAGGCAGCACCCAAGGGCTCAAAAATAAAGCAACAAATGAGCACTGAGTTATTCTTAAGTCTCATGATTTAGGGAGAAGAGCACAGAAAGGAAAGTAATAAAGTTTATTATTTTTCTAGCGTTAATTAGGATTTATTGAGATAAATTCCTTAGGCCTCTACATACTTATTAATGAAACCTCCAATAACCCGCAGTACTTCTGCCCAGGAAGGTTGATGCCTGCCCGCTAATTTTGCCATCTGAGCATGAAGGAATTTAAGGCTGCTCTTTCTGAAAGATTGTTCTGAAGGATGCAGAACCAGCAGCATTTGTCTCCAGCAATCACCACAGCTGTTTACTGCTCTACCAGCACGCTGCAAAAGCACTTGTTTCACCAGGAGCTGAAAGAATCATCCTGTGCAAATGAAATATGCAGCTGCCCATGCAGTCACACACTGCTCCGGGTGCAGCACTCCCTCTTCTGCCCTTTACTACTGTCCTTTACTAACACCTCCCACAGGAGCAGAGATGCACCTGGGGGGGGATGTGTGGAGGACAAGCATGCTGCATTGATGAGGGGCACGATTATTGCGCTGCTGGCAAATGATCTGAAGCTTCACAACAGGGAGAGTTACTGGGCAGGGGAAGGCTCGTACTGACAGTAGGCAAAAGCTGGTGCAGCAATAAATTAATGTATGGTCACAGTGGTGAAGCTTTGTGGAGGCTAAAAGGCACCGTGTTCAAGGAAGAGCTAATGAAATGTTTTAATACAGACTGACTGCAATGCTGATCTCACGTGAAAGTGGTCACCCGAGCCGTGCAAGCACTCCCAATGGCTGCAAATCACAGATCCGGCACTTAGTGACAGGCTGGTAGGTGCAGGGATTAGCAGCACGGCACACAGCTTCATGTGTAGCCAGAGAGCTCGATGAAGGGGCCTGCAGCTAGCAGCTCTGCCCTTACTGAAAAACCACATGCATTCTGTAGAATTCAGGTACAGCACTGCCCTGATGCAAAGCCTTTGAAGCTGGCAGACATCAGGAGCTGCATCAGTGTTTGCCAAAGGTGACAGTGTAACCAGCCATGCCTGAAAATAATGGGAATTGTCAACAGTTAATAAAACTGTACTTTAAGAGGTTGATCTCTTTCAAAGGCAATCTTGCACCTGCGAAAACTCACCCGTGGCAGCATGTGCTACCAAACTGCAGGACTGCTCGGGCAGTGCGATCACCCCCTTGCATCTACAAAGAGGCAAACCTGCCAACTTCAGGACGGGTGGGCACAGACCTTCTGTTTCCTGACATTTCTTATGATTTATAGATTAGAATGGAACATTAAAAGCTAAAGAAAATTCCTGCAGTGACTTATCTGTGAGCGCTTAATAGAAACGGTGTCAGTATTCGCTGGAGCAGAGCCCCATGCTCAGGTTTACTTCTACCAAGACGGTGCCCTCACACCTCGTGTGGTTTTCTACCACACAAACACTTGTTCTCTCCTACCAACTCCTTTTTCAGCTTTTATTACTCCATAAAAAGTGGAATAGATTCCATGTTCAAGACTGAGAATTGTCTCCTGCTGAAGATATGGGCTCCCAGGAAGGAGATGTGGTTTTATGCACCTAGATCAGAAAATGAACTGCTGAGAGGTCCCCTGCAGCCCAGGCTCCTGGTCCAAGGGAGGAGACTGCAGCTGGGCAGGACCAGAAGGGTCACCTCTGCACAGACAGAGCTCCCATCTCCAAAATGAGTGCTGGCAATGAAACAGAACACAGCCCCAACCAGGGAAGAGGCCCTCGTATTCTCCATCCCTCTTCTTTGTGGGACAAGGACCAGATGGCTTTTGCACAAGAGGTGATACTCGGAAACAATTGCTGAAACCGCTTTAGCTGGCATTGGCCTCTTTCAGCTTTTCAAAATCTAAACAGAAGTAACATGGCAGACTTAAATCTTCCCATTGCAGGAGACATTTAATGAACCCACGGACTAAGAGACTTAATTTCTTTTTTCCTGCTTTCTTTTCTCCTCCTCCCGCCCAAGCTGGGATGCATTTCTTATGCAGTGTCCGTATGAATGACAGCACGCACAAGGCATAGCGGAGGATTTCCACAACACCCAGACTTGCATTGTGCTGCACCTTATTATCATTCTCTAACCCTGCACATATGGTCATCTTCCATTCTTCTAACTGGTTCCAGGGCCCTGGAATTCAGCATGACCCCTGAGGGCTATTCTAATGCAATCAGTAGGAATACTATATCCAGGGCCAGTCCAAAATCAAAGGCCTGGCCAAAGCCCAGGATAAATTACAGCTGTTATAAAGAAATCACCTTTTCACCTTGGCCCTCATATTCTTTCAGTTTACAGTCATAACTCAGCAAGGCTAGCAACATTTGTCATTAATAAACCTGGTTGGATAAACAGGACTGATGGATTAACAAGTCACATGTAGAGAAATCTGAGAAAGTGAAAAGCTTTAGACAGAAGGATAAGCTGAGCTTTTCTCTGAGGGAAGAGGAAAAATGACATTTTTTACACATTTTTTCTGTACATTATTGTCACTTGTGATGTGCTGGAGATGGCTCTGAGTACACTGAGTACAGCGGGGCTGACGAGCTGTGGAAGATGCAGCACAGCATTGGCTGATGTGCTCCTGAACGGGTGAGCGCCCAGCCCAGCTGTTAACAGACACCCTTGGCTCATGGGCTCAGCACACCCATGCCATTTCTTTCCACCCTGCTCTGACACCATTGTGTTCCTGCAAACAAACCCTTTTGTGATTTAAAGGGAGAGGAAGGACATTTGACTTTAAACTGATCTAACTATTAATGCCCTCATTTCAAACTGAATTAAATACCCTTCACGAGAGACATTTGATTAACAACATTGAACTAACATTCACAAGCGCACACTGCGTGCATCTGCACCCTTTGAGCAATATACAGTTTTCCATTCATGGAACGAACAAAATTTGACAAGAACAGCATGCCAGAATGCCAGGGGTTAAACAAAGAGTTGTTGGAAACCTGTGAGAAAGAGGAAGAGCAGATTACGGATCCGTGGCTCCCTCGGGAAGCCCTCTGAAGGTACGATTCCTTTTCATTAATCCTCCAGTGATTTATAGTAGCTTGACTTCAAAATTATTAAAGAGCCTTAAAGTAGGAAGGTCAAACACCATAAAGTGTTTAAGGCATTAATATTCTATATAGAATATTTTTTTTGGTAAAGCAAGCATATATTGAAGATGGGATGTACAGTAACGACCAGCACCCATTAACGACCTCCAATCAAAAGCGAGCGCAGGGCGGTTGGGTGCAGCACAGTGGGCTCCAGCAGTGACAGCCAGGTGTTCAGAGATGTTTGCATTGAAATTCAAACTGGCTGAGAAGTCTGTAATCTCCCTATTTTTGTTTCTGACACAATTTGGTCTAATTAGTCCTAATTTGCCTCTCCTGGTAGCTGTCTCCACACAGAAGAGCGGGTGGGCAGCAGTAGCTGAGGGTGAATATGCAAACACAACATTGGGGGCTCTGTCCAATGTCCGGAGCAGGGGGTGAAATAATTTATTAGGGTTTCCGATGGGTGTTTTTAAAACTATTTGGCCTTAAACTGTCTTCATCTGGACATCAGCTGTTTGCTCTGCAAACATCCCCACCCAGCCGGCACAATGCTGCAGGGCCCGCAGCTGCGCCGCACCTTTTGTGCTCCCATTTAAAGCCTTTGGGTTGATAGTTCACATTAACATGGAGAGAAATATACAACTCGCAAGTTTGAAAAGCAGTTTTTACTCATAAAAAGCTTTGATAGTTTAGCCATCTGGTCGGAGTGAAAGAAGCTCATAAAAGGGGCCCAAATAAGGTCAGAGGTCGGCGGCTACGTGGGTCAGGGGGCCGGCAGGGCTGGCTGGAGTGGACTTTACTAAAAACTTGTCAGTGAGGATCTTTGACAAATTATGGCACATTCCACGGCTTTTTGGGAAAGTATTTGATTACAGTGCGCAGGAATGCTGTTGATATTCGCAGCCTTTAAGGAAAGAGGCGCTTCTATCAGAAGCCTTAAAGATCCTTCAGGACTCGCCAACCTGCGGGAGTTTTATTTTAGCCTGTTTATTTATTTCTTTCTTTTCCAGTATGAAAAGATTCGGGGGAACACAAAACCCGAACGTCTCTCCTGCAGGAAGCACAAAGGCTTTGACCTTTGATTCAGGTCATTTATTCTTTTAAATGGTCTCAAATTATAAAACATCCAATTACTTTTTGGAGTTGTTGTTGTTCCCCCCCCCCCCCCTCCTCCTTCCAACTGTTAGAGACAAAGCAATAAACAAAACAGAGGAGAGAATTAAACCTCAGCCTTCTTTCCCTGGTTTGTTAACGTGCACCCAGTAACTGCCCTGCTCTTATTGGTAAGACACTGTTAGGAAAAGTGAGAGGATTTAAGGAGGCCGAGAGCAACTTTCCTGTAAAGGTCCAGAAGAAAGCAGAGGAAATAGCATTATTTTACGGGGTGTTTCATGGCACAGCGCTATGATAAGTCATCGTCCAGCACTCACGCCCTACGAGGCAGCACTAAAAGCCACTGAAATAATTATGCCAGAAGTTCTGGCTTGTCCATTCTCCCGGGGGGAGGGGTGGGAGCAGCAGAGAAACGGGTCCGCTCGGATTATGTACTGACAATATACAACACCAGCATTGGTTAATTGCGGTCATGGAGCCAACTTCCATTCGTACACAGGCGCAGACTGCGGCCCCAGAGCTCCACATGTGTGCCCGTCCCGCTTGGAACAAAACCCCCATGCATTTTGCTGATGACCAATTCAACAAGAGAAAAAATGAATTAGGATTACTGCAACAACTCCAGACTCGGCTGTACAGAACGCCAGCCTAAAACGCATCCTGCAAGTTAGTGATTTTAACTTGGTTTCTTGTAGTTGTTAAGGTCAGCAGGAGAGTTTATAGCTGCCATGACTGAGGAGGAGCCCATGTTGCAAAATAGCTGTTTTTCTTTGCATGCACGCCAAGCAGCAGAGTGCCTTCAGTACACCACCATTCTTGTGACATCTGAAATTAGACTCTGACCTTAAAGCAGTGAAACATCATCTCCACCAGCGCAAAACAAAAATGCAGGATTACAACAAAGCAAATAAAGATACGCATCAGTTAGTTGTCACCTGACTTTTTAACAAACATAAATCAGGTTTAATAAGTTGGATGAGTCGTTAAGTCTCCTTTCAAAGGAACTCTGATTCCTATACATAACACTGACCCTGAAACGTCCATGTGCCACGCAAACACAGATTTATCCAACCACATGCACACGGCTCTCGTGGCTCCTGGCTGCAGTTTGTTTCTGTGGAGCTTCTCAAGGGCTGGGAGGCAGCGAAGCCCCACGGATTCCAGCAGCCCCACACTGCTGTGGAGCACTGGAGCACCCACAGAGGTTCTGCCCCACATGTTTACACTGCCTCTAAGTACATAAATAAAGAACATTAAGAGGTGACCGTGCTTGGAGTGCAGCTCTGCTCAGAGACAGTTAAACAGAAATCTGGGCTTGTTAATTACTCTAACAGACTCTATAATAGGTAGGCTTGTCCATTAGTTATAATGAGTGCTGGGGAAGGGTATTGGCCACGCTGAAATTAAGAAAGAAGAAACAAAAAGTGGGAGGGCAAACCCCCAATGCACTGAGTATGGAACAGTCCTGACCCATGGGGCCAAAAGAACCCACAGCTGGAGGGAGCAGTTGTGTTGGCAGTGCAGCGCTTTGCCCCACTGAGCAGCACAGCTCTTCCTTCCCTGGGGAACCTGCTGGGAACCTCAGGCAGAAGGTGCTACCTGCCCTCATGTCCGATCACTTGCTGACCTTACGTATCGGATTGCACCGGGAAGAAGTTACCTTTCTTAAATCTAGAGAAGGTAACTGGCCAGTGCTCTTCTTATTCATGTGTCTAATCCCTAAATCCTACTAAACTGTTTGCCTCAGTAATATCCGACCGCAGTAAATTCCACAGGTTAATCATACACCAAGAACAAGATTATTTTCTTTTATCCATTTTTGTTGACATATACAGGAACATTTTAAATTCAACTACCGTTTGCCTTCAGTCGTCAGACAGATACACAAATGCTATTAACCGCACAGTGTGATCTGCACAGAAACACCCCGGATAGCTGCAGGGAACCCCCCAGCACAGAGTAAGGTCCCCTCATACTGCAAACTCCATCCTGCAGCCATAGGCACAGCTGTGGTGCAGGGGAGGCAACGGCCAGGACACGTGCAGCGCCCAGCTGTGATGAGGCAGAGCTACCCTCGTTTCTCCTGGGAAGGAAAGTTGATTTCTATCACTGCAATTCCTTAGAGATCCATTTGGTTAATGTGGGACATCAGTTGCCCTTTGATGACACAGCATATATATGCCAGCAGCTGCTCTTTCACTATAACATCACCCCAGGACCGACAGGGACGAGCGGTTGACGTCTGCTTGTGGAGTGTATGTGGGTCAGAAGCTGATGAAGCTGAAATTTATCATTGGAATGATCCCCAAGTGCTTTGTAAAGTGGGAGAATGATTAAGTATGAAGGTAGCACCAGGCAGGGTTTACAGATTAGGAAGAACAAGCTCTGATGAGAGTTATTTAAACTCAGATAATGACGTGAAAGCAATGGACAGTACTCTTGGTAAGATGTTAAAGGTTAGAAATACAAAGTTCTACAATATATGAGGTATCTCCTGGGTCAAGAAAGCCTTTATGCAGTCTGCAGTGGACCAAATCAGCTCTCAGTCACACCGGGTTAAATCACAAAGTCACTCTCAGTTTCTCCTGTGAAAGCTGAATTTTGCATATTTCCCTTGATCTTGAGTCTGGTTCATTTTGCTCATTGGCACGGACAGATTTTACTGTCCTGCAGCCCCAAAACAGAAATAAAGCAATACATAGATATGTATTTACATAGTCTTGGTAGCTGTATTTAGAAAACTGAAGAACGTCACATTGTACAACTTTAAGTCCAGGTCAGGAAGGCACATGGCACATACCATGGCATCTCCATCCACACTGCTAAGGCATGGAGCTACATCTGCTCCATGTGGGAGAACGCAGGTCTTTTTCCCTGCAGAGGCTTTGAAATCCCCATCTGAGCTGAACAGTAGCTTTCAGTTGGGCCAAGAAATGCACTAAGAATGATAAACACTCACAGTGCTCTTCCCAGTAAGAACCCAGCCCTGAGCACACACTGCACTACAGAAACGTTTCATATAAGAAATGAAACAAAAACAAACGACAAAAGTCTTGCTTCAATAGATGAGTGGAAGTTGGAGTTTCTGCCATTCATGCAGTTCTGGACAATCTTGCTTTTAAAACAGCGAGAGAGCTGCTCTGATAAACACAGCAGGAAACAGAAGAGCTGTGAGAAGAGGATAATATTTAGGTCATCCAGGTGAAATGCTTCTTTCTGCCTAAGAACAACTTGATCTGATATTCCCAATTAACGGCTCTGTACAAAACCGCAGTGCTGAAGACGACTGCCACAAACAGCCCTGATGAGATTTTTATTGCAGCCTCCAACTCAGCTGCTGCTCAGTTATCACCTGCTTTGATGCGGCGGTGAACAGACGCACCTGCTTTAGAATGCCTGATATTCACACCCCGAGCATCACAGACAGACGTTTAGCTACGATCCTCACCCGATCTGCACTGCTTGTTTTGTCCATCTGTCTTTTTGTCAGGGTTTTAGATTATCGCCTTTCCAGCACAAGCAAAACTCGGGTTCTGTGATGAACTTATCAATCTCCATTAATTATATCAGCAGCGTGGAGAAATCATCTATTCTGTCATCTCTGGAATATTGCCTGGCTTCAGGTTTGGCTCTCTCAATCCGATTTGTAGATACTTATTGGTGCACTCGTGACCTCCTGATTGGATTATTGGAATTCTTTGCTGACAGCTCTTCCTGATAAGGCCTTACACAGGATTCTATTAATCCAAATGCAGTAGTGAAGAAATTCTGTTAAGCAACCGCTCTGCTGTGATCTACACAGCGCTGCACTCGCCTGATGGGCAGCACTTCCAGCAGCTGCAGAGGCAGCACATGCTGCACTGGGAGCCAGCAAACATCTCGCTCTTCAGCACGCTTATCTCTTTCATCTGCCTTCTTCCTGACTCCACAGTAAGATGTGCTGACCTCTCGGGGGCTCCTAATCTCTTTATCTACTGACCTCCCACTTACTATTTGTCCTAAGTACTGAAATCATTTAATCCCCAATATCACTGAGATGGAGATGTAGAATTTCCCCCTCTGTGCTTTGCAGTGTGGTGCTCAACTCCGTAGTCTGTGAACTTTGGGTTTTGCAGCAAGTCCCCCCCCACAATTTACTATACTTCCCTATGGGCGGCTGCGATCACAGAGGTCTTCCCTTTCCTAGTTCCTTGGCCTGGAGGACAGCAGTTTGCAGCACGTACCGGGGCACTGCTGGACAAACCTTCCTGAGCAACCAGACCCTGGAGTGAGAAGCTGGTACAGGCACCCAAATAGCAACCGACTGACGTGAGGGCAGCATTTGTGTGGGCTTCCATTGAGAAAAGGAAGAAGAGATGCTGGATGATGCCCGCAGATGGAGCCGCTCTCCCTGGGATGGCAGCTGATGCTGAACACATACATGGATCTCAGACACCAGTGATGAAGTTCTTTCATTTTCCGTATCATTCTAAGGATGCCTTTTTAATTACCTGTTAAAGCAGCAGGTGTGACAGTTTTATACCACCTTTCCAGCCTACTAAATTGTCCCATTTCACAGATGTATACAGAAGGCAAAGCCACTAAAACACTTTCTGTTTTACGTGGAACACAGATGCTTATTACTCACAGCATCAGTGGGATGGAGAGAATGGGAACACGGAGAGAGTGCTAACACCCATAAAAGCAGCACGTACCACGGCCTCTGTTTTCCATAAGTAAGACATTCCCAGCCAGAGGATTATGAGCGCCATGCTTCGTTACGTTTTAAACAATAAAAATGAATGACCCATCTCCAGCCAGTGTCATATTTCTGGAAGGGAGGATAACCCGCGTGGTCAGGAACACGTCCTAAATCTATCTGCTTCATTAACCTTTGGGAGCTGGAATAGTTCTGAGGTTTGAGAAGCAATTAATATCCTGTAGGCAACAACATTCTCGAATGGATGACCCAGGATTCCAGTCACACCTGAGCAGCAAGTAACACCTCACCAAGTGCTCTCAAAGAGCAACAAAACAAAACAGAACCAGCCCACAACCTCATTTCAGAGGGCAGTGAGAGGCCATAAAAATGGTGGATTACTTTAGTTAGCCATTTGTAAGAGGTAAATGCAGGAGTGTAACTGGAGCGGGGGGAAAGGCCTGTATGATATTTCCAGTGTTATGAATACATCAATAGCAATGGTCACTTCAGAAGGACAGAAGCCTTGGGATTACCCTTAGCACACACTTCTAAGTAACCTGCTCACCCAGTAAAAGATTTTTGTGTTCTCCACATCAGTCGTACCTATAGGAGATGTAAACATTTCCCCATCTACCTCAGGATGGAAACCAGAAAACAATCACCCAAATGAAACCCAGAAATACCTCAACATGCAACGTTAATGAATATTAGCTCAGTAGGCATTACCTGCCTCAGCTATTCACACCTCTATTTTACGATGACGAACAGACATAGCCACAAATAAGTTACATTTTTCTTGTGCTGTGTTACAGTGACCTGGTTGATACGTGTTGGACTCCCAGCACTCACAGAACCCAGAAGGCACTGCAACCCCAGCAGGGCTGGAGCCCACTGCCCAACAGCACAGCAGGAATAACAGAGATAGGAAAGGAAGGTAATTTACCTTGGAATGCTGAGCTGCACGTTGTGGAAGGAACAGATTCACTTCCTGTGCAGCCCCCCACTCCAGAGGCAATGCCATCTGATTTTAAGATCCAGCTCAGTGTGCAATGATTTACACCTTGTGATGCTCCTTCCTCTTCCTGCTTTCCCCCAGGTGAAGTCTCCCTTTAGCTTACAGGGAACACAACAGTCTGTATTTCAGCTCCTGTCTAAAACAGTCACAGTTACCATCTTCCTTTAAGACACTCGGCCCATCTCAGAGCCTTCCTCTGCTGCACACCTTTCCCCTGTGGAGGAGGGATGCAGAGAAGTGCAAAAGTTGGCAACACCAAAAATCAGCAGCGCCTTCAGGTTCACACAGCACTGAATTCCCAGGCCTTTAGGATTTACCTTCTGCTCTGTCACACCGGAGAACAATTTCAATCTGTCCCACTGAGTCACAAAGTAATGTTTTAGCAGAGATATATCAAGGAGATATACATTAAATGAAACAAATAGGGTAACAAGGTAGGCATCACGTACAGCGGGGAAAACAACAGCAACGATCTTTGCTTTAAAAGCACAGAACTGGATTCCTGTTTAGCAAAGCAGATGCTGTTATTAATGTCCAGAGAACAGCTGAAATGGGGCAATAATTGGCAGGGACTGACCTGGGGCTAACTTGGGCAAAGGAAATTGAAAGAACTGTGCTTTCACCAAGCACTGCTCGCTCACACAGCTTCACCCCAAGCACAAAATTACTGAGGAAAGAAAAAAAAGAAGCAAAAAGTGTCCTGTGAAAGAAACTGATGTCTTTGAAGACAAACAATTCAACGTAATGACAGAACTGTCTTCAAATGGCATCAGTGAGAAATCTCGCTGCTAATGAGTTGCAGATCTGCATCGTAACTGACCATCCAGATTTGCATTCACCAAAGCAGGATGTGGTCAGCAAGAACAAACAAAAAACAATAATTAAGGAGAGATCTGCAGAGTTGCGAGCACCGTGAGCCACATAAACATCAGCCCAACTGCTGCAGACACCGCGTGAAAGGACCAGGGAGGACCAGGAAGGACCATCACCCGGCACGTGGCACCAGCTGCTGCCGTACCGCCTCCCACAGGTGGCCGCCCGCAGCTCTCGCCTATCGCTGCCGCACAAGCAAAGGGCAGAGGGGGAAAGCGACGCGAGCCCAAGGAGTTAACGGCCCCGCCGCCCTGCTGGGCCGCCCCAGCATTCTATCACAAGCACTGCCAGGGGCCCATGCTGGGTGGCTAATTAAAACAATTACAAAGACAAAGGAGGTATCAATAGCATTCCAAGCAGCAAAGAAAGAGATGAAGTAGCGGACATTTAAGCCATCAGTGGCTGAGCTCTGCGGGCCGCTCCGGGCGGTCCCACGGCCGCGGAAAGCTCTCGGGGCGGTTTTGTGTTGGGCTGTACGAGGTTCTGTGGTTTGAGCCTCGCTAAACGGACTGCGCCATTCGCTCCCTTTAGATACACGCACATGTAATGATAAAACAGCAACGCTCCGGTTTTCACACACACACAAGGGGGACAAACGCGTCACGGAGGGAACCAACAGAAGGAAAAGGAACGGCTGCAAACAGGAGGGACGTTGCTCAGAGCTGCGGGAGGTTCGTCCAAACGTTCTGCTGCGTTCACACAACACAACCGTGCAAACACGCCGGACTTACCGCACCCCAGGAGCGTCGAGGGCGGCAGCCGCTTTGCTCGTGCACGGAAGTGGAGGCGCTTCTCCTGCGGGGCGGCCTCGCCTCGTGCCGTCGGTGCGCTCCGACCGACAGCGCTGCTTCACAACAAACAGCCTTTGTTACACCGCTGAGTTCCAGCACCGCGCCCGGGGCTCCCCCGGGACCGCAGGGCACCCACAGCTGCGGGTAGACACACGTTGTGCGGGTTTACAGGAGTCTCGTTTGCTAAATTAATCAGAGAGAACCAAACGGCTGAGCCGGGTGTGCCGGCCCTGAGAGTCGTTCTGATTCCGCTCAGCTGTTCTTTTAATCATCGGGATAATTAGCCCAGAAGAAACCTGGAGGAGCAACCACAGCTTTTTCTGATTGCTGCCTCTGATGGAATAGAAGGGGCTGAGAATGCAATAAGTGGAGAGGGAACGGCAGCTGAAACACAGGGATGTGCACGTGGATGCAGAGAAATATGCCCAGAAACATCTTTAATAGGCTTGGACTGAGAACTTACATTGAAGCTGCTCTATGGACGTGTTGTTTCCCCCTAAACAACTACTGGAAAACTGAACAAGAACAGGATGCTAAAAAGATGACGTGTATCTTTAGTAGATCCTAACAACTCTAAACAACCTGAGAAAGCTTGGAATTATGGGGGAAATGGAGTTCTGAAGTGACTGTTGTGTGGTCTTTGTTTGCATGCATCTCTATACACACAGTTTGCACTGATGCTGAAAGATCCCCGCAGCAGATGAGAGGAAACAAAGCACAGATTTCCATGTATTAAACACTTCTTACTTGGGCCAGATTCTTGGTCTTATTGCTAAGTGTGCCAAAATGTCAGGGAGACCGAAACGGAAGAACAAAAGCACAGCACAAACTGTGGAAAACATCCAATGTATGTATGCATACATGAGAACTCCATTCCTCACTCAATGGGAGCTGGTTCCAGAAAGCAACGAAGACGTGGGACATGCTCAGCTTCCAGGGGACTTCTTGAAGCTCTTCTGAAAGCTTAGGGGACATTTACAGTTTCCTACGCTCACGTCACAGAAGCAAGATAGGATTCTGTAGTTACACTTTTATTACTGTGATAAAGATGGCTTTGTTTTTATGGAGGAGGACTCAGGGAGTGTGCAATACCTATAACGCACAGTGCTGCGGCAGTTTGCAGATGTGTTGAGAGCAGCGTGCTCAGCTCCTGCAGCAGGTTCCTTCCAGCTGCCTTCTGAGCACAGCAGAGGGGCTCTGAGGTGGTACACAGCACTGTGGTGCTCAGCCCCTGCCTGACCACAGCTGCAAACACAACAGGCTTCCCCTCCACCTCCAGGGCTGCCCGGCTGCCTCCTGTAAGCACGTGAGGCCTCACACAGCCCTGGAGGTTTCATCCAGAACGTTGCACCAACAGCACAGCCTCCCTCTCCCAGGTTGGGAATCAGTTCTGCCCGCTCACAAACTGATTTTCTTCCTGTACCTCCAGAACTCCACACGTACTGCAGCAGCAGCACATTGCTGGCCACACGATTTGCTGCTGTCAGGGCAGGCAGCGCTGCCTGTCCAGGTTTTGCCTTGGGTCACTTCAGGAGTCGGAGCATCCGCCTCGCAGGATTCCCATGGGAATGAAAGCTGAAGTCACCAAATCACAGAAGAACCGAAGCCGCCATGTTTAGAAAATTCTATCAAATGAAGAATTCTCTGAGAAATAATTCCTTCTGCTTCTAATAGCGACTTCAGAGTTCAAACCCTTTTACATTTAATCAACCTGCTTAGAATTCTTGCCCCCAGCAGGAAAGAGGCTCAATCAGAGGGAGACAAACATTCATTAAGCCCTGTACAATAAACCTGCTCTGCAGCCCAAGTGCTATTAATATCATTTTACAGAAAGAGGAAATAGAAGAATGGTGAGATGGGAGTAACTCGCTTGGGGTCACAACAAGGTTCAGGAAGGCACGGTAGAGTAGTAAACCTTGAATCAGAGCTGCTACAACCCGGAGCAGCGTGCCCTCCTTGCTGTGCTGTGCCACGCTGCCTGCCTATTACCATTCATTATTACATAAATAAAAGGCAATAGAGCTTATAAAAAGTGAATACACTGATTTATCCGAGATCTAAACTTTCGTGCAGTGCAACTTTAAAACACGATAAAATAGAAGTGACTCTTGTTTCCCTAATGGATGAACTCTGTTAAAAAGGGGTGCAGCCCTTCCCCACTGCCCACCATTTCTCTTCCCCCGATGGAGTTTGCATTTCAATGCAGCATGCCTTGTGCTTGGAAAGCAAAGACATATTCTACTTAGCAAAATAAAAGATAGAGAACAGTTGCTCATACGATATTACACTGGCTGGAGAGCAGTGAGCAGTTTGGTACAAAGTCAGCTTAGACTGTAGCATCCAACCAGACATAGTGAGCATGGAAACTGAAAAACCACCACGACTGTGTATCCAAAGGGCCTACAATACAGCCAGGATTGAATGCAAGCAAAGGGCAAAAAAGACCCAAACACTGCGATGCGTAACAGTGCTCCCACAACGGGAGCACTCAGTGCAGCCCTGTGGGTGCCCCCGGCACACCGAGCTCTGCCCTCTCCTCCTGCACTTCCCCTCTGCAGGTTGGTTGTCCACGCAGAAGGAAATAGGAACTAAAAGGACTTTTAGTTGACTTAATTAATGCTTGTAACACTAGCCAATTGACATCAGCACCTTGTCTGTCACTCACTGTGGGAGGGGGAGATGTGTTAAAAGTAACAGCCAATTTCCGCTCCTCCAGCCGGAGCTTTGCTGCAAGGCGGCAGCAAAAAAGCCAAGGCCAAGTCAGTGAGTGACATCTTAAGGCTGCTCACAGAACTGGCTATGGTATATTTGCTGCATTTGGTACAAAGAACCAGAACGCTGCTGCTGCTCAGAGCATTTGCGGGTGGGTCACAGCTGGCAGCCAGTGACATTGCTGCTGTGTGGCTGCAGAGCTTGGAGCAGTTCAGAATAAACATCAGCATTTAACAGCCCTCCTGCTTATGAATCTGAGAACAAGTGATCCAAAACCAAGCAAGCGCAGATGGAAGAACACAGGGATTCACACGAGGAGCACGGCAGCGCGGGTGCTTCTCCACCAGCATCACAACCAGGCCCCCAGCAGTGTGTGAGTGCAGCACGTTGGAGTGTTTTATGGTTGACAGATGATGTTTTTTAATTTAAATAATCAATTTGGTGCCTCCTAACAGTTTAGTGAGCAAATAACCAACTCCAGCATCTGGCCCCATTGATGCGCTGGTAGAGCTGGGTCCTCTGGCACAGAAAGGACAAACCCTGGTGTCAGTACAGCCATTGACACACCTTTTTAATACATAACTACTGGCGTTCTATATAATCAGAGCCGATAGAGCTCAGCACAGAAGGGTATTTTAAAGAGCCAATAAAACCACTTAGCTTTTACAACGCACTGCGCTCACTCTTCTCCCCCTTCCTCCAAAAAAAGCCTTTCTTTTGAACTAAGCAATTTATATGTTGGGTCAGTGTTATAAAATAGGAATTTATAGCGATTGCAGTGGAGTGGAAGCTGGAATAAAGGCAGCTTCTTTTAAGTGCAGCACAGAGGGAACTTTACATTGATAGGATTATCAGCTGTTTGTGCATCAGGAGATGCGGTCACTGAAGGGCTGCAGACCCCATCTCTGTAACTGCTGCCCAAACCGTTTGCTTTTCTAACCAATCCCTTACACTTGTCTTGTTCAGCATCAGCTGGGCAACATGTTCATCTGTTAGAGCTGGACTGCAGAACTCACCCACAACACCGCACTATCTTCTTAATTTCATCTTTTCCTTTCCAAAACCCACAATAGGCACTTCACAAGGCCAGTGATGAAAGCACCTCTCAGCTGGATCTCGCTGTAGGACGTTCCTCTGCCTGCACCTGCAGGCACAGCACTGCAGCAATGGGCGCTGTGGCCGCACATCTCCATGCAGCGGTGCAGAGCACAGCGTGCTGCTGCCAGCTCCCATCCGCACACACAGCCGGTGCTCCCTGCACCCTCTGCTGCGGCCCCAACGCTTTGAACTCCTGAATCCCAGCAAAGCACAACCGGGAGCTGCTGACACCGAACTGAACTTTTGGGGCTGGGTGGCAGTTGGCAACTTATTAATGCCGGACCTTTAGAGGAAAGCTCTCACTCGCCATCCATTATAAAGAGCTTTGTCAAACTGTAACCATTTTGATTTGACTACAATTGCCCCTGAAGGAGTTGGTGAAAGTTACACCAGCTGTACATTAATTTTACTGTTTTTCCTCCCTTTTTGTCTGATCATCAGTCTGTCAAGGCTATCGAGATTTACATTTAAATGTAAAACTGGACTGTCCACCAAACAGCCTTTGAAGCTATTAGCTGTGAAAGATAATCAATTGGGAACGGCCCTGCAGAGCACTTCTCAAGCAGAATCATCACCAAAAAGCAATTTTGCTGGCAGGCTTTAAGAACAACAAAAAGAGAACCACGAGTATCCCTGCCCAATTAAAGTTATATCATGGCTGATCGATGTGGTTTTACAACTACGGAAAAATCAACGTTGTTTATAGGAACATTGATTCATACAAGTTAGGAAGGTTTTCAGTGGGAATCAAAGGTGGGAAATGCCCCCACAACCCCATCTGCCTGCAGAACCACAGAGGGGCAATAAGCAGCCAATGGGTCTTGTTGGAGCTTAAAAACAAGGTGCCTGGCCAGCACCTCTTCTGCCTCACAGCCATCACATGGCACCTCACCTGGCTGGTCTGACAGAGCCACTATTTGTAGCCCCTTAACAGAATAAAAAAGCACGTTTCACAAAGAACTTTCATCTGCTAACGAGGTCTGTTCTGCATTGTGCAGTTCAGCTCCATGCATTCCCATTCTCCCCAGTTTCCCTCTGACCATTGGGTGGCCGTGCCCATCCCAGCACACAAAGCTCACCACCGAGGTACCGCAGCTGTTCCCGGCCTCACATCACTACTCTGGGGCACTCAGCAGCACTGCTCCCACAGAAACACAGCCATGGCACAGTAAATACAGCCAGTACACAGAGACACACTTTGCATCTGTTACGATGTGGGGGTGGATAATTCCTTTTAAAGCTGACACCTAAAAAGGTCCAGGGATTTCCAGCTTCACTGCACTTCTACTTTGTGAGCAGAAAACTGTCAGCAATCTGTCAGAGCGGCTCCGTGCAGTTCTGCTGGCACCAACCCACTGCTCCCAGCACAGCTCCTGCAGCCCTGTGTAACTTCCTCACACACAGCCCCAACTCCTGAGGCCTATGGAAGAAGTTATCTCATATCACAGCATCCAGTGGCATCACAGCAGCAGCCAATGGGCCCCACGCATCCATGTTATACAGCACTCTAATACTACAGGGCACAAAAAAACTGCCTTGCTTTGTGGTCTCTAAAAGCTGAAAGACACCTGTTTTGTGCAGTGTGAGCTGTGCTCCAGCGAGCCCCGTTTGCTCGCTCTGTGCAGAGCACACGTTGGTGCTTACCAGGCAGGGCACAGAGATCCTGAAGCAACAGGAACAAAAGCCAACAAAATATTTCCTCCTGGAAAGTTGTTACAGAGCTCCTTGGCTGCGGCAGAACTCCGGGAGGACAAACAAGTTATTTACCACGTGCCTGAAAGCAACTCCACAAGAGACACTTGTTATGAATTACCATGTTCTCTCAAGGGACAAATCTGTTGATAACATGAAGAATGTATTAAATGAACATCAGAGATTAAAACAATCTGCTTATACCAGATCCAGAGCACAAAGACCATGACAGTCAAACAAAACTGAAAACTGCTCCCAGTTCAGCCTTGCTTATCACTTCTGTTTTTGGGGGTGGTGGGAGGAACTCTAGATGTTCACTTCAACATAATGCAATCAGCTGAACAATGCTGAAGAAGCAGCGCTAAGCTTTGTCTATTCATTCACACCATTTGTTATCTTTCCTGTTTATCTCAGTCACAGGAGCAGCATGGAGGCCAGTCTTTACAGCACAACAAACCTGCTTTCCCATGTCACAAAGTAAACACGTCTTTTTTGTCTTTTTTCTTTCTTAAACCGAGCTGCAGATAAGAGAACTGTGCAACATCCAGTGTGATGTGAGACTGAAGATGAGGCTCCTGGACGTGCTGCTGCAGCCCCTGAGACACACCTGCTGGCCAAGTGCAAACTCAGATTAAATGCAATTCCAACCTGCAGCTTTGTGAAAATCTCGTTTGCTCTCGTTCTTGCACCGTACTGCAATTCTGCAACTGCAAAATACGTGCAGGACAAAACCAATCATCAGGGGGTCAAAATTAGCAGTTCCCGTCAAATTACGAGATGGCAGCTCTGCTTCGTAGGAGATTAACAGGAGAAAACTCTGCTTTTTAGAAAATCAGTTGCTTCTAAAGTAAAATGTTTCCACCTGTGATTTCTGAAACTTATTAGAGTGGATTCTGAAGTATTTTTACCACCTGTACCTGGGAAAGAGTTAAAAGCAGGGAACTGTTTAACAGGAAGGATATCATCAAGGAGAACAGACTCACTTTGCATTTCTCTGGATCGCTAGCACCACCTACAGTTGATACTAAATACTTACTGCAGGAAACTGCCCAGGAACTCGGACGCAACCAGGAGTGAAGGAAAACCGACCTTTTGATGGTGTCTACAGCAACTGCTGGACCAGGGCAGAGAAATCAGCTCAGTTCTAAAATAGTGTGACTTTTGGACAAAGGATTAGGCAGGCAGAATGGATCTCCAAAAATACTGTTTCCCATCAATAATGAAGACGATGTTACTGGAAGACTCACAGCTTAAGCAGCCTTTGAACAAAAACACATTTTCAAGAACAAGCCGTACTTGCAAGTTATGATGGAATTTTCCTATCTGAATGGTAATGCTGAAAGCCTTGCACTGTACACCAAGTCCATAACCCACAGAGGGAAGCAGCAGGGAGCACCCCCACATACACAAAATAAAGGCTGGAAAACAAAACAAAACAGGAAAAAACTCAAAGAAGACCAATTCAGCAAGTGGCCCTAATAATATAATCCTTGTAAGTTTCCCAAGCATGCTTCTAGCACATAAAGCAATCACTCAATGTCGTCCACTAGCACATACCATAAAATTTAACTTGACTTTGATTCCCCAGGAGGGGATCTCAGAGCTAGTTTTGATAACAGCCTCTCTCCAGCCTTCATGCATGTTAACAATTGTCCTTGGGATGCTGCCTGGCTGTGAAACCATCATTCATTCCTGCAGACCCAGGGACCTGTTTTCCCAAGCTGAGAGCCTGTTTTCAGCTGGATGACACTGCAGTGATGGTATTGCTACCAACAACACCGTCAAATAGCTCTAATGTTGTGTAATACAAAACAAAGCCCAGCGTTCATTCATTCTAGATACGCACATCATTTAATGGTAAATTACTATCTTGTGATGCAATGCTAGAGTTGCAAAGCTTGGATTCGAATCTTGTTATATTTTTTAACTGAATGAATTCACTTTTTTCCTTTTCCCCCTTTAACTTGAAAAGAACGGTGCCAACGTAGAAGGGTGCCTCCACCCACACAGCTTCAACGTACACCATCCACATAAAACCAAAACTGAAGCAGCATTTGTAAAAAATATATTTGCGGTGGTTCTGTTTAAAACACAGGGAACTCTGACACAGATCACTGTGCCACGGGTAGGATTGGCAACAGTGCTGACATATTTAGTAAGTACTGATGAACAGACAAAATTCTTTTGCCTTCTAAAAACAATTAACTTGATCTTCTGCGTAAGAACTTCCAAATCAATCATCACACGCTACCAGCTTCTAGTGATACAAAGGAACAGGTCACATAACCTATACTAGGCCTGCATTAGTCCCGGTTGAAGGCATTTCTTACAGATCAGCTATTGGCCACATCCAGTCAATGCAGACAGAGCATGTGATTGAAACAGGCCTTACTTAAAAATATACTTTGGAGTAGCTTGGACCATTTATTTCCTGCACCTTTTTGTGTATACAGGAAAGAAGAAGTCTGATGTGAAGATGATTCATCATAAGGTGATGCTTTCTTATTTTAGCCAGCACAATGAGAATCATCTTCTGGGAAGCTTACTGCTTAGTGAAATATGCAACACATTTTACAAAGGACACGTCCTTCAATTTCAATAGAGGTATATAAATACACACACCTCTTTTCCACATACCAGATGTATGTTTCCACGTACAGACGAGTAAAATGTGTATGTGGCTATTTGGCTTTACAGGACACATTCTGTATTCACTTACACCCTATGGGTTTCTGCCGAAATTTGCTTAGTTACTTTGTGGCTAATCTGGTATGGAGTCTGCAGGACACAGTAAAGCTGTATGGGCTCCACTTTGAATGATGGAGTAGGTCTGCTTAGGGGCTTCTGTGTGAGAGGAGGAAGAGAAAATGGGAGGAGGTGGGGCTGAAGTGGACACCGTAATGCTCTGACCTCCATCACTAACCACAGTCACTTCTGTTGCTCCTTCTTGTATCAAAGCATTAAGGCCTTCTAAGTCAGCACAGCTGATTCCAGAGCTGGTGATGAAAGCTTGGTTTGCTGAAGCCTCGTGGCTGCTGACAGTGGCAGCAGGAATCAGAGTCTGATGTAAAGCAGTTCCGTCGCTTTGGTCATGGGTTGTGAGCAGAACTGCTGGCTGGGCCACAGGCCCTGCTTCACTCTGAGAGATGGGAGGTGGCGGTGGGGCCAACAAGCTGACCTGGCCCAGAAGCTGCAGGCGGCTGTTGGCCGAGAGCTCCTCCTGGTTCTGGCTGACTAATGCAGGTGGCACAACGTTCACTGATGCAGCCTGAACTATACTGTTAGTCTGAGGGACCTGGTGACCCACAATGATCTTGACCCTTCCCTCATTGTATGGAGAAACCTGAGCAGCTTGAATCGGGACCTGGAGGTGACTGACGGTAATCGGGGCACTGGCCTGTCGGCTGGGATCCATCTGAAGCTGCAGAACAGCCAGTTCGTTATTCTTAGATCCGCTGTACATACTGTGCTGCTTCTTATGACTCCTAAGAGAATCTTCTCGGACAAAGGAAGCGTCACACAGATCGCACTTAAATGCCTTCTTGGCATCTAATTTGGCAACTTGCCTGGAGCTGCCTTGCTTTGGCCTGTCTCCCTCCTTCTTATCCACAGTCTGCTTCTTGGTCTTGACTTTGTCTCCATGAGCTTTCCTCACGTGAGTCGTCAGGTTACTCCGCTGCTTGGTATCAAAGCTGCAGAACTCACATTTGAAAGGACGATCTTTGCAGTGAATCCGCTCATGCACTTTCAGAGCTGCCTTGTTGGAGCAAGAGTAGTTGCACTCCGAGCACTTCACTGGCTGCTCGGGCTGATGAGTTCTTATGTGGTGTCGAAGGCTTGTTTTGTTTCCACACTGAAACTCACACTCTGGACACTTGAGAGTATTTTCCATGCTGTGTTTGATACGAATGTGTGATTTCAGGTTTCCTTTCATAGCACACCGAACCTCACAGTACTCACATTTGTAAGGCTTCTCCCCAGAATGCACACGCATGTGCCTCTTCAAGTCTGAGTTGATTTTGAATTTAGCAGGACACATCTGGCACTGGAAAGGAGCATCTCCTGGCAACAAGGAACACATTTCAAATTACAGATGAGACACAGAGATCCATTTTTCTCCTTGAGAGACCAAGGCTACAGTGAAATACATACAGCTGATTTGTTCTAAATGTCTGTAACCTTCCAATATATTTTCAAGACACAGGGAATGTTAAGAGCACAGGATTTATGACCTGGTCTGGCACATTTGTGTGCAGACTCTCAAGAGAATGCGTGCCCACATTTACTGTTTTCATTTGTATTTCAGATAATCTCGATTTCTAGTTTGTTTTGTATGTAAAACTGTTCAGCGTACTCCTCAAAGCAACTGGAGCTTCTCATTTGGCCCCCTTTAGCAACAGTGCCTCAATTAGCACTGAAAAACATCACTTAAAATAAACACTGCAACAGTGTTGTTGAAGTCCAAGAACATCAACACACTCATACCTCAGGCCTGAAGTACAAGTACCATAAAGAAAGGTCAAAAAAGGTGCAACTTTAATTGCTGATTACTAGCAAGTTAACTGATGAAAGAAATGAAACTATGCAGCTAAAGCTTCCGCTAATGTAAGTGGCTGACTTGCAATTTCAAAGTTCAAGAATAACTTCAGTATTTCTTATATGGTAGACCAGACATGAGAGACACAGATAAGGCCCTCGATGCTCCCAAGGATCTAATTATTTACTGATCCATAAAGTTCTATCAAATTAAGAACACCTTAACAAGCAGCTCCAAAATCAAAAGAACAACTACCCAGAGTCAGATCTGCCTTCCAATGGCTTCTATTTATTTTCAGGAGGGCCGTCTTGTCCCACTAGATGATATGCCAAGGAACTCCCAGCAGCCTGGAGCCTCCGTGCTTCTGAGAATTCAAACAGGCACTTCCTGGCACCTTCACAAGACCTGCCTGCCTTTTAAAAACCTTCCCAATGGCTTTCAAACTTCTACAGACATGAACTTTGGTACAAGCTTACCTGTGTGGGATCTGAGGTGTACAGTTAGCTGGCTAGAGTTGCGGCTTGCATAAGGGCAGATCTGGCATTTAAAAGGACGCTCATTGGAATGAATGCGCTGGTGCTTGTTGAGACTGCTGCTGTCAGCTGCTGCGTAGTCACAGTGCTTACATTTGTAAGGCTTCACCCCGGTATGAGACCGCATGTGCATCTTCAGCTTATCTTTGCGGCTAAAACATTTGTTGCAAACATCACACTTGTGGGGCTTGTCACCTGCAACAAGCAGAAGAACATCCAAACATGAAGAATTTTTGCATCGTAAGGATGTCACTGAACAACAAACCCCACTAAACACTTCCAACCAGCTGTGAGCACTAGGACCCATAGTGGCACGTGGCTTACTACAAAGGGGCCATTCCTCAGTATATAGGTATGTCATTTGGTAAGAAGCCAAAAAGAAAACCCACAAAAAGTAAAATAAAGCATCAGCACAAACCTGTGTGTGTTCGCAGGTGACGTTCCATATCCTTCATACCATAGGAAGTCTTGAACTGGCAACCTGGCAGCAGTAAGATCAAGAAAAGCACACCATTAAACTCACAGAAAAAACGAACAAAATAACAACCACCACCTGCCCCATTCTGGGCATTTGGTTTTTTCTTAATGCTTCCTGCACCGCTTGTGTTGTAAAAACAAATAAACCAACAAATCTATCATTATCTACACAATCAAAGTGTGCCTTCCAAGTGAAGGCAGCACCTCAACTTCTGCTCCCATTAACATCACTGCTCATCTACACAAGTGTCTCCATATGCTTACTGCAGGACTCTCACTTGTTAAGTTCTCCACCTACTTTCACTCAACGTATCCTTACAGACATGCTAAAGGACCCAGTCACAGAATGGTTTGGGTTGGAAGGGACCTCAAAGATTGCTCAGTTCCAACCCCCTGCCATAGGAAGGAATGCCTTCCACTAGACCAGGCTTCTCGACACCCCACCCAACCTGCCCTTGAACACTGACTTTTCATGTACAACAGTTAGTGAAAATGTGACAAGGCTGTCCTTATATTGTGATGGCTGTAGGCCAAGGCCAGTGTCTGAATACAAGCCTGCTGGTGCACCACCAGAATACATCAACAGTTCAGGATCAAAGCCCAGGCTGTATGAAATCAATAGCAAAACTACTACTGGTGTCACTGGCTGCACACCTTACCTGGATACCAGCAGTTCAGTTTCTTCTGTGTAAGTGAGGAAGTTGATTTTCTTGAACGTGCTTTCGGTGGCGTGGAGACGAGAGCAGCAGCTGGAGGCTCACTGCTCTCACTGGGCAGGTATGTTTGATAGCCATGCTCAAAAACAAACTCTGGTGCAGAAACTAAACACGTAAAATAGTTCAATTGGATAACATTAACTTGTTCAACCAGTAAAATCTTTCCAATTATTTTCTTATCTCATTCATTAGGGGCACTCATTAATTACAGCCATGCCGTTCTTTCTGATCTGTACTGCTTTCAGCTGCTACCTGTAACAGGTAGGCCTTTGTCAGCCCAGGTACCAGCCCTTACATCAATTCAATGTTATACCCCAAAAGAGCAGAAGAGCACAATAGCTCCCATTTTAAAGATGAGTGAAGAGGAAGCAGAAAAGCGACTCATCCAAAATCCACACCGAGTGGAGGGATTGCAACATAAAGATCCCTGGAGGTGAGCCCTGAATTCAGCTCCCTTCACTGCTCTTCCACATTCTCTGCGCCAATCTGTCTGCCCAGCCTCAAAGACCTGGATTTCAACAGGGCCTCAGTCTGAAATAAGCTTTAGCTTGTACAGAAGGGCAAACCTTCATCCACGGGAGGCAATTCTAGTCTTACACAAAAGGCAGAAAGTTTGAGCAGCCTTTCTGCTGCCCATCAGCCCTGGTTGCAGTGGGAGGAACGCAGGCCTGGGTTACAGCCCGGCTGCAATTCCCAGCTGTAGCTCGTCAAGAGCGCTCTTCAAAGAGCCAAACTGCACCGCAATCGGATTCACCCTCTGAGGAACCGAGGATTTTAATTATCCTGCACAACATGGCTACCTAACACATCACACACGAGCCGTTCTGACATCCCGGCTATTAATCGAAGCCCACTGCCGTCACACCAGCGCCGAGGCTGCACTCCACCCGCGTTTCTGTTCGTGTGACCGCATCGCCTCCCGCGTCCCCCCGCGTGGCCGCTCAGCCGGCAGCAACCTGTGATGGTCTGTGTCTCCGAGGTGATGGTTCTGCTCGCGGTTTGCGCCTGCGCTGCGGGCACGGTCTCCTCGGACACGAACTGCACGGTGCTGGTGGCCCCGGCCGCCGCGCCGCTCAGCTGGCAGCCGCTCTGCTTGTGGGCCACGAAGGCGTCGAGGTTGTTGAACTGCTGCTTGCAGAGGCCGCAGATGTGAATGTCCGGGGTGAGCTCCACCAGCACCGTGGTGCCTCCTGGAACTGGAAGCACAGCGGCGGCACCGGCGGCTCAGCCCGAGCCGGCAGCGCCCGGTTCCGCTCGCCCCGAGCGCGCGGGGTCGCGCGGCCACCCGTCCCCAGCGCCGCCATCGGGCCCGAGGGGAGGAGCCGCGCGGGGACGCGGCCGGCGGCTCCCACGGCCGGGCCGCTCGCTGCGGGCCGCGGCAGTTCGGCCCGGCCCTTCGCCCGCTGCCGCCCGGCCCTTCGCTCCCGCCGACTCCCGGCGGCCCCGCGCCGCTCACCCAGATTCCCGGGTTCCCCCCCAGCCATGTTCCCGGGCTCCGCTCCCGCCCGTTTCTTGCTCTACTCAGGTTTCGGGGCCCGCCCGCACTCACGCTCCACTCGGCTTCCGCCGCGCGGGCCCCGGAGCGCGCATAACCCGCCGGCGCGCGGCGGCACTTACACTGCACGGGGCCGGGGAAGGCCGGCGCCGCCCCCCCCCCGCCCGGGTTCATGGCGGCGCAGCCCGGCACGGCGCTCCCGACACCCGCGAGGGGCCGATCGCCGCCGGGGCGCTGCCCCCCCAACGGGCCTGGGCGGCGGAGCGGGGGCGGATGTGGAGGAGCCGAGCATGCTCAGTGGCGGCGGCGGGGCTGCGGCCGGACTCAGTTCCTGCACCCAGTTCCTGCCGCTGCTCGCGGCTCCCGGCAGGGCCTTCCCCAGCTCCGTTACTTAGTTCGTCACTTAGTTCGTTAGTTCCCAGCTCCGTTTTCCGTCCCGCGGACACCCGGATGGATTCCCGTCCTTACGCCGCGCAGAGCCGCACGCGTTACTCGCAATAGCGCAGCGCTTCCCGCACGGTGTAACGCCGGCCGCGTGCTGCCCCTGCAGCGCTGCAGTGACCGCTGGGAGCCGAGCGCCGTAACGGTGCCGCTGCCAGAAGCAGCCGGAGCTCCGGTGCCGGTTCGTGTTACCGCTGCGCTTTGAGTTCCCTGGGGAAGCGGAGTGTCCGCAGCACGTTTCCGTTGACCCACGTTGGCACAACAATGTAGCACGGCCGCGGGGCTGACGGGCCGGGATGAGCCGGAGGGTGAACGTCCAGCCCAGCTCTGGCCTTTGAAACCTGCTCGCTGTACAGCAGTGCAGTAATGCTGCGTGCAAAGATCAGATCTAGCTTGGTTCAAGACCTCGTGCACATTCTGAGCCATTCTTAGACTGATGAGTTTATGAACACATTAAAATGCTAAAGAAAAAACTAAATGAACATCCCGTAATGCGCGCTGAACGTGGAACGATACCGGGAGCTTCAAAGGTTATTCAGAATCCCCCCTTCCCAAAATGATAAAAACCAAAGCGTTTACATTGGCTCTGGAAATGCAGCTGTTTTTATGTCAGTCTGGTGACGCAGTCAGTGCCTGTACAGAGCAGGGATGTGCTCAGTGCTGATGAGGCTGTTTTGGGAGTATACCCAAAAGGAGCCACGTCTGTGAGTAAGAGCAATTGACCCACATCTATTTTTCCACAGTGCAGATCGAGCCCTGGATCCAAATGCTGCCTTCTCACTCGTTTTGCTGTTTTTTCCAGAACACCGTGACCCATTTCCAGAGCTGACACTGCCTGGCTGTCCATCCACCAAGTTCAGCTGCAGTCACAGGTGTAACGTAGTTTAATCTATTTCCCTCCTGGTTTAACGCCTTTTCATCAGAATACAAGCCTGCTTGTTCTGACTGGAAAAGAAGCAGCATGTTTGGTTAGGAGTGGATTTTCACTTATCCAAAGGCTGGCAGCTAAGCAGGCTGTGCCACCTCGGGCTGCCACAGCAAATACAGCATGGAGCAGCACTGACGTGCTGGCTGTTTCAGACTGGGAGTCAGGGAAACAGTATTGAATTGATACGTGGATGATCTGAGGTTGCAATGAGTCAGATATGAGCGGCTTCATTATTAAATTGGACAATATTAAAGAGATGTGTTGAATTTACTTAAGGGAAAGGATTCAGAGCTGAATATTCTACTAACTGGCACCCGAAAGAGTAATTCCCTCCACCCCTTTCTGCTGTTCCAGCTGTTCTGTAGAAAGCTGTCTTGTGTGCTGGCAAGGGCTGGAAGCAACTGGAAAGGCTCAGTCTTGGACTGCTCGTCTTGTTCTTCCCATCTCTGGTATTTTGCACAATGCTGCAAATGCATCAGATGGGAATTTTCTGTCGTTCTCAGAGGGGGAAGAGGAGGGGGGGCCACACAAACGTTTTCTGAGGGGCTATGAAGGTTTTGATGATGATGTCTGTGTTGAGAAGTGTTTGTTTTTCAGGTCCAGGCAGTTGCGTGAGGTTAAAACCAGAGAGAGAAAGACACCTGCACAAGAAGAACTGGCAGCTTGCAATGTGGGCACCTGAGGTTCAAGTCCTTGGCCTTTCGTACTTCAGGAGAACACGATGACTCAAATCACAGCAGTCCATAAGCACTGAATTCAGCCTAATGCAGAGTATGAAATGTTTACTAAGTGTCTGACATCTTCAGGGTAACATCCACCTTCCAACCCACTGCTGTTTTCAAAGAACTCCTGACACGTGGCATCTGCAAGTATACATCTGTAAGGACCATCTTGAAAGATATTAGGTTCTATAATTTGGCTATACTGTTGCACAAGCACCTTGCAGTGCAGTGTTCTCAGAAGCACACACAGCTGTGCACATTAGCAGATTGCTCTTTGAGGCTGGCACTGCTCACTGCTTTGTCTTTCAGCGCTATTAGCCCAATAAAGGCTCGATTCTGGCTCCGGCGTGAGCACTGAGAGTATCATTATTATCTTATTAATAACTAATAACACTTAGGGATCAGGACTTTATTGAACGATGTTCTGGACAGAGCTTTCATTTCACTGGATGAGGATTGATGTCTGGGAGTATAACACTGTGCTGAGCACTTGAGTCATCGAGCAGATCTCGGCTGAGATCACACTTGACACTATTTCCAGCCTTTAAGGCATAAATCAGTATGCATGTGTAATCTTTGTCACCCTTAACCTGACTGAAATGAAAACACTGCACTGCTCCAGGCTGCCTACGAGTGCAGCTCGAGCAAACAAGGCCCGGAAAAGACAAATGTCAATCATGAGAGAAGTCAGATAGAGGCATAAAAAAGTCAGGCCTCATCAGGCCTTGGAGACAGGCATCTCCGGGCACTGCGCTGCACTGCCATGGCCTCGGTGCTTTGCTGGAGACAGACATTTATGTACGACATGAACTGAGCGCACTTCTGCCTTCTGAAGGAGCTTCCAAGCAGCTCCGACACCTGAGATCACACAGGGCTGCGTAACCCACCTTCCAAGCTCATAAAAAGGAAACCTCAAACTTATTCAAGTAATGGGAAGAGAGCTATTAGCTGAGCCAGGCAGGAGACAAACAGAGAAATCTCTTTAAAATACGATGCCGTTTGCTGTTCCATTTGCCTTTCACACTGCCTGGATGAGGACAGGTTTAAAAGATTAAAAAAATGTATAATAGAAAACAGAGGTATGAAAAGATAAATAAAGATATGAGAACCCCCCGACAGCACTGCAGGAAAAGAATATGAACTTGGATCTAAGCTTGTGGCCACTGAAGAGGGGAAACTTATCTCACTGAAATGCCCTGATGTGCAAACATCGTGAGTGAGACTGGAACGTGGGCTGGGGAACTGATGGAGGGAGAAATGTGCATCGTAATTAAACACTGCAGATGTTGGAGATGGAGACAAATGAAGGGTGGATTCTGAGAAAAAAAGCAGCCAGTTAAAGTAACTTAAAGATTAAAAACCAATTCTCAGCATTTCGTAATTATATTGATGGATAATGACAAACACAGCCACAGAAATCCACTGAGCTCAAATTAATTACGTTACAGTAATAGGTAATCTGTCTCTGTCTTGATAACATATAATTATATGATTTTTTTCAGATGTTTCAAAACAATGTCATCTCAATCCATAGAGCACAGGAGGTATTTTGCTGTTCAATGTATGAGGTATTTATACAATATTTTCAATGTCATTGTTTTCCTCTGCAATAAATAAAGTCCAAATAATCACCCAGTACCTTCAGATACGTCTTACTGCTGCATGAGCTGCAAAATAACTCAATATTAAAATATTATTCACTGAAATAGCACATTGACAACTGTGATTAAGCCTCAAATAAATACTGTAACAAAACAGAAATGCATTTTGATGGTGAGACGTCTAATTATTCATTGTCAGAAAGCAGACCTAAACCCACACGTGGGAAATCCTCAGTTTTATGGGGTTAAGCACACAGCTGTGCTTCAGCATCCTTCACGCAATGGGAAATCCAGCCACGTTTAGAAAAGTTAGCTCTTTTGTTTCAGGGCTAAACTCAGGGAATTTCTGATCACCTGCAGTCGCTTTGCAGCACGCAGTGTGTGATTCCATTGCCTGCAGCCTTGGTTCACGCAGTCCCCTTGTTCTGGGGGTGCCAGGATGGATGTATGGCAGTTCTGAATGCAGATGGGTTGTTCTGGAAAAGGCTTCTAAAGGAAGCGGAAGTTCTGATGATGATGCACACGACACATCTGGAAACAAGGCAGTTAGTGTGTGCAATTTATTTCAGCACGTTTTGTGCAAATAGAAAAGTACAGTAAAGCTCCGCTGGGATAAACATGATAACAAATAGATGCAGGAGCTGAGATTGTACAGCTCTGGTCTAATATTCAGTCATTTTTATTATTATATTTGGGTTAAAAATGGAAAGAAACACCAGCAGAGGGACTCCCTTGATACTCAGTGGAGTTTTGCCTGCTCCCTAGCAGGGCATAGAGGTAATTTTATTCTAGAAGCTTTTGAATGCTTTACAAGTAATAGAAACCAAGTGGGAAAAGCACATTCCATATTTCAGTTCTGACATTCTCATAGAAAAGCATATATAAAGAAAAAATTAAAGATTCAAAATAGTTGCCTGTGATTCAGTACCTAAAGACTTTCTGGTGTTTTTCAGAATTCCCTCGAGATCTATAAATGCTTCTGAGCTGGAAGTACCCATTGTAGCTATCGTCACTTTTACCACTTTATCAACCTAACGAGCCATTGAGCGATGCTATTCCCAGGTTTGACTCTACTGGGGAGGGAAAGCAGAAAACAGAACTGAAATGTAGACAGAAATGGATTCCTACGAGCCAGGACAACTAGAATTTATGAATTCATACACCCCAAATCTTACCAAAAATCATCTTCTTCTTCCAGTTTCTCTCTATAGATCTTGCTGTCACACATGAAGTCTGTGCATACGACAAGACTGCAGAATTTCAGTGCACGCTGTGCATCAAAACCGCCTTCCTCAGCTTCCCCCTGTGCTGCAGTTTGTGGGAAGGGCCACAAAGAGGAATGTTTTACTGTCAGGTGATGGTGGGAGAAAGTTCTGCTCATATCCTCACTGTTCAGCATAAACCCTTACAACTTCCACATTAAAAGACTTCTTCTTCAGCTAGGTTAGCTGATAGTAGATAAAAACAAGAAGATTCCTTTTGTACTGTGTAATCATTCACTAAATACCCTGGTCTGGGCATCTGGGCACAGCTGACAAGTCCAAGTTTTTCTGATGCGAGCAGAATTATTCAAGTGAGCAAAGCTGAGTTTCTCCCTGAACACAAGGGGTGACACCCGAAGTTCCTTCAGAATAATATCAGCAAACCAAAACCACAGCGGGGGAAATATTTTCTGAACTTCAGCTGCTGCTCATTTTCATTTTACAATTAAATCACCTTCCATCGCAGTAATAATCCCCGTGGTTGTAATGTGTTTGCTTTCCAGGAATCCTGCAACAAAGTCACTCATCTATAAGCAGGCTTCATGCAGCTCAGGTGTGGCAGTGTTTTCACTGATGGCAATTCTTAAACATTAGAACTGAAGTTATTCAGTCAACAAAGAGAAATATCATAGCATCTTCCTGAAGGCACAGTATCAGCTGCATAAGCCAAGTTGCTCACAAAGAGTGATGGCATAAATTGCATCTCCACAAAGTATTTTATGAGCATGCATCCTGAACAGAAAGTAATATGCTCAGAAATGGAGAAAAATGGAATGTCCATTGGATACATAAACTTATTAACCCAGATCCGGTGCATGACCCCTCCAAAGGGTCTTGCAGTAATGGTAAAGCTGTGATGGAATCTTTCATAACTGGGATCTGCTTTTGAAATAAGAAAGCATAGTAATATTTCCCTGTGTTCTCCTTGGAAAACTGAATGCAAAACATTAATTACTGAATCTCGCCTTCTCTCCCTTTCTCCTTCAGGACCAGCATTGCTCTACTTTCCGCAGTACCTTATTTATGAGTATGGATGGTATTGTCCAGAAGAGGGTGCTGTCCGGTTGGATTTGTGATTTTTCTCTGTTCACACAGAATGACTGATGCAGTAGAGTCCACTTTGAAATCTCCTTTCACCCCTTATTTTGTTTTAGACCCATCAGTGTGAAATTCCATTCTAAACAGCATAGTCTGCCTCTGAAAACTTCAATGCCAGCATCAATTCTAGCTCAGCTATATTAGGCAGAGCACCTACCAAGTTTAAATTCCAAGGGTCCTTTGTGTCTCTTAACTAGTTGCTACCTTATCTTATATAAAGGTACCTTAGGTACTATAGTTGCTCTTCCCTGGGCTATTCAGAAAATCCTCATGGAAATGAGATGCACAGCTCACAAGGCGATTGCTGGCAGTGCTCACAAAACAACAAACAAACCCTCTGAAAAAAACAGGTAAAGAAAGAGAAATGCACTGCGTATCACATCGAGTGACTTTCCAGTTTGTTACAGTTTGATTGTCATCACTGAATGACTGATCTCCCCCTCCTCAGAGATGGCACTGCTTACCTTCTTTTTGCACATAATGGGAAACCAAGGAACAGGAGACTGCAGCAGGTTGAGGCTGTAGGGAAACATCCTCCTCGTTCAGATCCAGCTGCCTGAAGATGCTGTCACCTTCAGCTCCTTGACACCACTCCTCACACAGGGCACTTCCACCCCATCAGCTTACAACAGGACAGACATCATCCATGCTCCCTACTGTCCTTCACTTCCCATGTTTGCGCAGACAGCCTTGGTTCTTTTGTGGGGACGGGGTTCAGAACTACCCAGACACCACAGAGGCTGCAGAGAGGTCGGGCTCCTTGGCTCACAGTGTCCTTTCCACTCGCAGCTGGTCAAGTGGTCCTTCTGCACTGCTCACTGCTGCTCACCCGTCCCTTCCCTACATGCCCAAACTGCCAATCATTTCAAGGGTCAGTGTGACGCACAGTGCTGGTGTTGGCCTCTCCACCCAGAGCTGACTTTTACTCAGGTTGTGCTTTTGACTCCATTGCACGTCGTTTTGGCAACCAGTTTTTGGAAACCAGCAAAAGTTTGCGTGGAGCATCTCAGGGAGCAACAGAATTTGTGGGGCTAATCAGCAGAGTTCACATCAGTAATGCCTCCTGTTTGCGCTCAACAAAACCTGCACTTGTACATGTTGTGGTGCCTCTGCTTCTCAGTTGATGCTGCAGCTGTTCTGTGCAGCAGGTAAAGCGAAAGGTTTTAATTAAAGCTGACATTGCTGCACCTTGTGCTGCCAGTGACAGTCCTGTTGAAAAGTACCATCAGAAGTGTGGAAGCCCACTGTACGAGCGTGCCCTCCGACTGCAGCCCAGCATTAACGTGCTTCTCAATCTGGCAAGTGAAAACATTCCTGGAAATAACCCTTTTGATGGGAAATGGCTTTTCTGACAAAAATCACCGTGCAAAACATGTGAACGTACATTTCATTGCATATTTTGGCCAAAGACTGAAGGAAAATGCTTTAGAAAATATCAGCAAACAAAGGCATTCCCCATTGTTTTCCAGTGATGGGAAATGATGATCGAGGAAAAAACCAAACCAAGTTAACAGACTAACATTTGTCAATTAAGAATTACATTTTCACAGAAATAACTTCCTGATTAGTTTTCAAGAGAGGAAAGTAATCATTTGAGCCCCACGCTGCCCTGCAGCCTCCATCTGAAACAAGCAGGACCCGGTTCACAATCTTGTTCTGCACCACTCTGACATTTCAGGGGTTCCCAGGAGCAGACTGACTGCAGAGCAGCGCCCATTAACCCCACCAAGCAGGGCACCCAAATCCTCCATTACCAGATGCCTCGCACTCCTTCCTCATCTGCTTCTCCATTTAAAGCTTCTCTTTTCCATTACAAAAGAATTAAAATACTTGCGGGAAACCATTGCACACTGTAACTGCAGAATCTCTGCAGTGCTTCTGTGTCCTTCTGCCATTGCATCCTCAGGATCTGGGACTTTGCAGTGCAGGAGGGAACCCAGTGATGGGCCTGGCAATCTTTAGATCTAATACAGCCGCATATGGACTTCATTAGCCTATAATTTCCTTATGTATGACTGAGATGAAACTTCAATGATCCTAAACTGTGGGGACGAAAGCCTTAAAACTACATTTTCTCCCCAACTCATTTTGTGCAATCAGCCAGTAAAAAAATAAATCTATTCCCAATTACATTATTTCTAATTGTAAATATCATTATGAATGCATAATCTGAGCCACCGAGGCATGCAGTTAATAGTGGAACCTGAAGTCGTATTTCTTCTCATGTATTACAGAAAAAGTCAAACAGCTGAGGATTTCTCATTGCTCAGAAGCTGCAAAACTTCCACGTCATCACTTATCCTGATAGTGATCATTTTTTGTTTACTGCTGCTCAGGAGGGCACTGGAGGAGGGAGCAGAAAAAACTGGAGAAGAAAAACACATCAATGGCAAATTAATAAACATAATTGTTTGGAAAACATTCTGGCAAAGTCTGCAGCGATCGGCTCCCATCAGCACGCTGCATCCCCAGCAGGAGGCTGGACGATGGAAAAACCAGCAGGGGGATGAAGGCTGATGGCAGATAGGACACCAGCCCAGGGCCTGAGCCAGCAACCACATCTGTACGTTCTTATATGCTCTTATGCTCTTCATTGCACAGACAGAAAGACAGGCCTAGCCTGGAGGAGTTCACAGCCCATGAGATAAAACTCCAGTGAGTTGGCAGAGAAGAAAATGAAGGTGGAGACGACAAGGGAGAGATTTCACATTGGCTTTTACAATTCAGGGTTTTTTTAAAGTATTATTATTTTTTATGTTTTTATTTTGAAGTTGAACATTTGGCTGCCAAAAGTTCTACAGTGCACTGTTCCTCCTCCACCCCCCCCTGCTGAATCCCACCAGTTTGGAAACAGTGCTGTAATCTGGAAGGCACGTAATGGAGCATGGAAATTCCACAGACACTTGATCAATCCTTAACCTAAAGAAGCTGTTTAGTCTGCAGCTGCCCCGCCATGCTGCGGCACTGGGAGTGCACAAATGGGGAAAGAAATGCACGATTCCTGCGTATTTGCAGGGATCCCACTGGAGTTCTGGGATAAATAGCATAGGATAAACTCCAGGGTGTTGTTTCACGTTTAATGGGAGACAAAACAAAGCAGCCGGTCTTTGTAATTCAAGTGTGTAACTGATGAAGAGAGAAGAAAAGCCAAGGGCTGACCATCATCTATTATCACTTCATTACACGGTATTTATGTTACATGAGCAATTGGTGGCATCCAGCAAGATCCGTGGCTTCACTGTACAAGGTGCTGAACAAATACACGAGACAGTCGGTCTCCCAGAGACCTCTCAAAGTAACTGTAAGATGGCAAACAAGTAAGACCATATGGACAAGTAAAGCAATAGTAGGAAGCAGGAATTGGTGCTGCAGTTCAGCATGACATGAGTTTTGATCTGCTTATGAGTTGAATGGATTCAGGCTACAGTTGATAAGCTTATCTTGAAGTAAGACAGAAGTTCGGCTGCTGAAATTCCTACCGTTTCACTGTCATTATACAGCTGAAAGTCAAGAACTGTCAAATTACATGAATAATATCTATCCATATTTAATACAGGGAGCTGTTGACAATTGCCTCTCATCCTTCTCTTCAGTGTATCAACCCCACGAAACAGTTAGGAGTGATCAGACTGAATATAGGCAAATCCGTGGCCACGTAACCACGCTCCAGATAAGAAACTCACCGTGTCTAAAATGGAGAAAAAGAGCAGATAGCAGCAAACACAGAAAACTGGGGAGATAATTCTTCCCAGACCACAGCAAGGAAAAAATGTCGGAGATTGTGCTGACACCACTAACATTACAAATACTACCAGGATAAGTATAATGCAGACTAGACTTTTTCCCCTCTCCGTTTGGAAACAATCATATTATATCTTCTTATAAGATATGAGAAGGATTGTTATCTCGCGTAATGAAAACCAAATGACAGGCAGATAGACTTAGTAGCTGTTTATAAAGTCTTGTACAGTATTCTCAATGGTATACAGATAAGGAAATCACATAATTGAAATGGCTACAAACAGCATTAAAAAGGCATATGAGAAGAAAATAAGGAGATCAGATGCAGAAGGCAGACAAATTTCAGTTACTGATGGAGTCGTTCTGGGAAGGCGGATCTCGTGGGAGCACAGCAGCTCCGGGCAGTGCTGTCAGTGCCATCCGCACCCAGGGCCGGGGGCTCACTGACCTGCGCCCAGCACCACCCCCAGTTCTGCCTTTTGTTTTAAACTTTAACAGCCTCGAGGATATCTTGGCTTGAGCATCTTCAGAAAGAGTAGGCAGGAGGCACTGCTGGCTTGGGGATTCTGAAATGTGAAGGCTTTTCTACCTATGTAAGCAGCGATGGACACTCTTTCTCAAGCACAGAAAGCTTTTAACTGCAGATAGAACAAGAGCAAATGAGTTTCTGCTTTGAAGCAGATTTAAACTGAACACTCAGTGCTGATGTGAGTTTTGCTGGAGTTATCAGACCTCACAAACCTCAATCAGAGGACCGATGCTGTGCGCTACAGCACAGCGTTCCAGAGGAGCTACAGCTCAGGTCAAAGGGTAAGTCCTTACATTGCAATAATCTCCTTTCATCAGAGAGGGAAAAAAGACTTCAGCTGGACAAATGAGCTAAAATCAGAAGAATCTTGAGCAAACATCTCGAGCATTAATCATTTATGGAGAAAGAAGAAGAAAATCATCAAAATAATTGAGCAATTGCAGACAAATACCACGATGCCTTGTATTGCCAAAACCTCATCATTGGAAACGTATATGTCTGATTTCCAGCTTTATTAATGAAACAAAAAGGCATCTACAACGGATAAATAATACATCATATGGAATTCACACAGTCTATTTATAATAGAGATCAGTGACACCTATCAACTCATATTAAATCACATCACGCATATTTTGCCTACTCTGCACTTTGTCAATCTCTGCTTCCTATTTCACTGCTGCAGCAGCTACATGTAACGCAAAAGTAATGCAGAGACCAACGGAAAGGTCATTTAAAGAAAGCGTGAAAGAATGCTGTAAAAAACAGCAAAGATGAGCCCTATTTCTGTGCTTCAGTGGTAACTCTGCTGCATCACCTCAAGGAGTGAGCTCTGGAGTTACAGCTCTGGAGGTACAGCTGCGCAGTGCTGTGAGCTTACAGACTGGCAAATGAGAATTAAGGTCCTATAAGGAATCAAGGTCATGTGGTGGGTACAGGGCAGGCTGGAGCCAAGAATGAAGGCACCCGGCATCCTTAGCTGTAAGCACTGAATTACCTTTCACCCACGGTCCGTTGTACCGGTGAGAAAAAGCATGGGATGAAGCGGGCTCTTTGAGAAAGAAAGTTATTCCTGAGCTCTTACAAACAACACCATTTAAACCTAACTTGGGTATAGAAATACCCTTCAAAAACAGCATAAATAAGTTATTCTACTGAAGCATTATTTACCAGACAGAGAAATTTATAAATCAGTCCAGAGATCTATAAGGAAGAAGTTACTAGTTACATCATCAGGAATAGGGTCTAAGGAAGCTGCAAAACAGGGATTTTACATGCAGCCTTTAAAATATAATTAGTGATCTAACATAAATAGACGTCACTGGCTGCAGTAATGTCTGTGGCAAATAAATAACAGTCGAACACAATAAAACTCCCCGTAATGTACTTTGCTGTAATATTGATGGCAGCATATGGCAAACATCTGACAGCTGTTAAACAGATGTGGCAATTAGCAAACCTTATGGTCATGCTGTTAAGATTATTATGCAACACGTTCTCCAGTAAAATTAGATGACTTCCTACTTTCTGTAGCTGTGCACATGTGGAGCGCTCGCCTATCGTCCTGTTTCGGCAGCACTGTTAGCTGATGTCTCCTAACCCACATTTTTTTAGTTGACGCCTCACAGGAGATTTAGAGAAATCCAGAATTTAAACAAGAACAATATCAGCTCAGCCGCGTAGCAGATACTTCAATTATAATAGCTAATGGACAAATTGAGAGATAAAAAGACTTTTCTATCATGTTGAAATTCAATGAACAGTTTTCAATTAGGCTCTGAGTATAAAAGGGAAAAAAGAAAGATACTTTTCCTTGATGTTAACATTGCGGGAAAAGATGAGAGTAACTTCGCTTTTTCATTATACAGAAGAGGTGCATATAATGATGCATATTTAAATTATAAATCAGGTCACTATCTGCCAAATGAAAGCAATATCAATTAGAGCTAAGGTGGATCAGGCTTTAAAACTCCTTATATTTAATGACAAAAGTATGACTGTTACCCTCACCCAGCCAACAAAGGGATAATTTAAGGCAGTAAGAAATCAAAGAGTGATGTCACAAAAATAAGCCCTCGCAGCTTTTTGGATAGTATTATTATAATTAATAGACTCCCAATGACTTTTTTTTTGCCGGTTATGGGCTTTCACAAAAGCATTTATTGCAGGCATAAAATATAAAAGTCTAAAGAGTGGGTTTGACTAAGGTTGACTTGAGGGTCCTTAGCCTTTCTACTACAGTAATTCCTGTAAAATAATAGTTTCATTTATAGGCTCAATTTATAATGTTGAATTTATGCCCGTTCATCTGATATCAATCATGATAATAGCATGATCTATTGTATGTCACTTGTGCTAATGCAAATTAAATATCATTACATTACAAAAAAGCCCTACGTTAAAATAACACCGAGGGTGTAACTTTGACCACAAAAAAAATTAAGGATGAATTCACATTTTTGAGTCAGCCTATGTGCAGATAATAACTACAGAACCGCGTGTTTATTAGAGATGAAATTACAAGTGAGCTGAAATGCTAAGCTATCCCAACTGCTGGCACCAACAGCAATCTCTTGGGCTCACAGCCGGGCAGTGCAGCTCTGAGGCTGAGGTGCACCCAAAGGCTTTGGAAACTCTGACATTTGTTTTTTTTTCCCTTTTGTTTGTCTTTGAGTGTCACTCACACCTGTTTATGTGGCTCCTCAAGGAAGGGGCAGCATCCTCCGGCTGCTTTATTTCAAGGGAATTTTCCACTTCAAATTCAGGAAAACCTGGAATGTTTGTGAGAGCTGTCATGCTAAATAGTGATGGTGCAGTGTTAGGAAGAACGAGAATCATGCTCAGCTCTTAGAATGTTGGGCCCTGCTTGCACAGTTCTAAACACCTGGTGGGATCTGTTTGCCATACTAATGGCAAAAAGCAAGTGCTGCTCAGGTTGTGTCTGCTGCTGCCAGGTGAGATCAGCTCTATCCGATGGGCTCCTCTTGCTCCTGCTACCTATGGACACACGAGCCAGTGTTCAGCAGTGTGCAGCCTGGGCTCAGCCATCTGCAGGCAGTGCTTTTCCATTGACCAAGTTCTGTGTACCTGACTGCATTCGTCAGGGGCGTGCAGAGCAAACTCAGAAAGCGAAGCCCTGCAAGAGGCCCTGCACACCTCCTGCTGCACAGCAGGCTGTTCTCGGAAGGCGCAGTCATCATTCACATCTTCCCCTTCCAAATGGCACTGCTTGTTTCCAAAGCAGAACTGACACTCCTCACCGCTCATTGCTACAGATGTTAGAGATATTCTTTAATGCTGGAAGGAAACACAAGCCTCCTAATGGAGATCTTGGCAGCCAAGCGAAAGGAGAATACACTGTTTTAAAATATTTTTATAGGTTTTTGAACATATATATTGTCTGACAGCAATTTGGGAGTTTAAGAAGTCTATTATTAAATTTCTTTTAAAAACTCTGTTTACGAATTCTCCTACGCTTCCTTGGTTGCCTACTTTAAGTATGAAAGTGCTGGGCTTTCCATTGCACTTGCTCACACTTGCTCCTGCTTTCATAAACATTTTGAGAATGTTATCCACCGTTAAAAGCACCCTGCTTGTGCTGAGCACAACTCTTTGCCACGAGACAAAGCCAAGTGTTTAACGGCTTTCAAGAAGGTTTTAGATGTTCATTTACATTTATATAAGAGTGGTTTTAAGTCTGCAGGTCCAGCACATAGCAATCTGTCAAATGATAAGGCAATCAGCAAACGATATGCACATGTAGCCTTGCACACAGTCTACGTATCTGTTTAACTTTAAACAAGTGAGCAAAGCTCTGCTCAGATTCTGAAAGTTTAAACACGGGGAAATACCTGGCAGGCTGGGGATGTGGCTATGAAGAAAGCTGCATGCCAGTTTGTGCCCAGTGCAACAAGTCCACAATAGACAGGGGTGGAATAAACCTCTTACAAGACCTTGCAGATCTCCTCCCCGACACCAAGTGCTGCTGGGTGCTGGGTACACAAAGCTGGAACTGCTCATCTGACTCCAGACCGGGACTCAGCTGCAGTAACACACCAACATGGTGCCTGAGAAAGGCAGGTTCTGGGGTAGCTGCACTTTGCAGAGTAGGCTGACATTCTGAATCAAACCCTTCTATATGTGGCTTGTATCTTCCATGAATTATTCAATCTGCAAATAATTTATTAGGTGAATTTAACCCCCTTTTTCTGTTCTTCATAGATTGCCCTTGAGCACTTTTTAATTTTCTCTTTGAAATTATTCACTGAGTACTTTCTGTGAATAATTTTTAGGACCAAATTCTCCACAGCATTAAACTGCTCCAATCTGGCTGCAGCTGCATGTGAGGTGCCTGTGGGCTTTCATGTAGATGGGGTGGGACTGGGGTTTTGCCTGCTACTCCAACACCTCAACAAAGGGGGAGGAGATATGGCAGAGCTTCCTTAGACCTAATTCCTACAGTAGAGGACCCTTTAATAACAGCAAAACCCAGCATCAGAGGCAGACATGGACTTGAATGCTGTGAACCAGTAAATGGGTGGTGGAGTGCCTTCTGTTCACTCTAAGGTGAACACTGCCCCGAGTCTGCATACAACGCTGTGGGCATCTGCCCTGAGATGCAGGCAGATGACACCCTTTGCAATAACCTCCTGGCAATGCTGCATGGCTGCAAATAAGAATCAGGGCTGACGTTTCTGAAAATGCCAAGAAGCACAGTGAGAGCTGTCTGACAGTGCTCATTTTCCTGCTGGAGGAGGGGATGGGGAACACATCTTTAAGAAGTCAATAGAAAACTCGGAGTTAAGAGCAAATGAGCAACTGTCCAAAACTCTTTGGGAGGTCACAGACACATTTCCTCATGTTTCATGTTTGGTTGGTAGAGGCAGCGAGTGCACACACAGCTAATTCCATTCATTGGGAAATCAGAACAGAAAGGAGATGGAATGGAAAAGAGCAGCATCAAAAGTGCCAGCATCAGGAAGAGATAAAACCAAATCAGTATTCAAATTACATGCGTGTCTCAATTTTGCTTTGTTATTGTGTCACTATTTTGAAAAGCCCAAATTATGCTCATAAAAACTTAAGCTATCCATACATATGTATGAAAGTATTCAGCTTCAGCGGGGTTGAGACAGACAAATATGGTAGTAGGTTTCTTTTCAGGTTGTGAGAAGCAAATAATAATCAAGTGTAGTTGAGTTGTGTGAGATATTGGGAGTCCCGGATCCACCTCCTCTGCCTCATTCCGCCCCACGACAGGGAGGAGCATGAAGGATTTCTCTGTCCCTTTGGGAAGCCAGTCCAGTTCCCATAGAAGGTTGTAACATATTATCATGGAAGTCAATGCATGGAGTGGGGTCTTTGTCAACATCCTGCTGCAGTAACCCATGCTTGTAGGCAGTGACAGAAGTACCAAGAGTGAGTGGAGAGACTAGGTCACGTTTATTCACATGTATTGTAGGTGGACTGAACTATGGGCTAAGAAGTATCTGTTTAAAGCACTCATGTTGGATAAGAAAAAAGCATGGTGACATATGCTACAGGAAATAAAGCACAAGAAACAATAGCAGACTGAGAGGAACTGGAAACGTCAGTGGAATGAAGGCACCAGAAGGTAGAAGGCTGATGTGACAGAAAGGAAACAAGCAGCGGTAAGGGCAGGGAAGGGCTGTCAGCCATGCAAATAACACTACAAAGACCCATGCTTTAGGTTTTCAAAGCTCTGTAAAGAAGTCGTACAGTTCCAGATGAAATGAGTTGAATCTCATGTAACTCTGCTCGGGAGCTTGGAGTCCAGTCCATACCTTTCAAAGGAAACCAGCAGCAGTGTACAAAACCAGTCAGAAGGTTACTACAGGTGCACATTCTGCTTCCTTCCCTGGCTTTCAAAGTGAATTGTCTCAGATCGCAGCCCTGGGTTCTGATTAAGACACTTAGAAATATTCAGTAATAACAACCACACTGAAGATGGGTCACGTGCCTGTACCTTTCCTTCAGGAAAACTCTGCTCCACCCAATGACTGCAAAGTAGCCCCAATTTCAAGCGCCTCTGCCTCCATCTTCAGCATATTTCTTAGGAAGATTAGAATATTCTCCCCTGTTCTGTGATGAATTAACTGTGTTTGGTGATATTTTTTTGAGGGGGGCAGGGGGAATTGCCATATCGCTATATGCACAAGAGATCAAATGCACGATTAAAAATATTTATAATACTGATGTGGAAAAGAATGATATGTTAAACAGATAAGCATATAATAATGCATGTCTTACCCATAAAATTTAATTTATCCCTTGGGCAGGGCATAAACTTTGCTCAAGAACAACATGTTTTCCATCTATAGATTGCAGAGCTAAACTGCTTAATTTTACAGCAAATTGATCACTGCTGTAATATTTCAGGAGCAAAATGATCCTCAACAGTCAGTTCGGTTTCAAAAGCCAAAATTTATAGTTCTGCTTCTGATTTAGTGATAAGGTTTTTTAACATATTGGGCATTTCATCACTTTCTATCGGGAGTCAGCGTTGAACCAACAAAGAAATATTTTTTGAAATCAACAACAACAACAATAATAAAAAAAGGAACATAAATAATACGCCTCCCTCTGACAGAAGGGCTTAATATTCCCTTCAGACGGGTAGGAAATTACTCAGATTCCCGTCCTTGTAAACATGTGTCCTGGCCTATATGGGAGACGTGCTGTGCCGCCCTATGGGCCAAACGGCGCGGATCCGAGAGCAGAACCGCCTTCCTGAGCGCTCAGGAAACGATTCCATTTCTTGTCCCACGTGGCTGAACTTCATTTCACCCAGTGCAAATAAAATTTAGTACATCTAAAGTTATTTGACACTTTTGATATGTTTAAAATAAATGTGGAGAGATTTAATGATGTGAAAGTTCATGACTCAGTAAAGATTGCTCCCTAGCTGGGGTCTTAGGATAGACACCTATAAAATCAAATTATTATAATCACAGGAGTCATGAGAAAAAAGTAGGCCCTGCTGAGTTCTATTCACCGAGTTCTTGCATTCATTATACTCCTCCTAGTTATGAAACAAAGGGACGAGGTAGGCTGAAATCTCAAAAGGTTTTCTCAAGTCATTCTTTGCAGCAGCATTTTGTGATTACTACGGTGAATTTTTAGAACGCCGATTCATGTGCCAAGAGGGGAGAAAAAGACACGACTCCTCAGCTGCCTCCACCAACAGCGCTCAGTTTTAATGATAACTCCCCAAATTATGGACACTGGCAAATTAAAAGCAAGCGCACGAGTTATCTTCATGGGAGAGCGCTGTGCTCACCAATAAACGGCCCAACCTAAGGACAATTATGGGCGACACGAAGGTCGGATTTTAAGAGTGTAACTCACACTGACTCGATGCTGTCTGTGATTTAGGAGACAAATAGCTTACCAAACTCCTTCACGCACGCACATATTCCCCATCTATTGTGGTACCCCATCAGCAAGGCCGTGTGATTACATTTCGGTCAGCAGCACACATTTACACACAGGAGAACATGGATATGGCTGTTTTATAATCAGGAAGGTTATTTCCCAAAGCCGCTATTGCCTTTATGCATATATCTGCACGCTGACCTGGGACACGCTGAACGCACACACAGTAATTAGGTCATTTACTTGGGCATTGTATTCCTTTTGAGGCTTAAAGGGTAAAATGTCTCTGTGCACAGAGTGGTGTGTGATGGTATATTTTTCATGTTTGTGCTTTGTAATGAAGGAAAAAAACAGAAAGGGAAGGATCAAATGCCAACATTTTTGTGAGGAAAACAATAATTATGGGTGCATACTTCACCTGCAGTTATTTACAAGTGGAGTTTAGATGGGGGAGATGTCTAAATCCCTGATGGAAGCTCGCCGTCAGCAGTGCAGACATGTTGTCTGGCCGCAGCCTGCCGGGCTCAATGGGATTATGCTGGGGAAGGAGCAGCCAAGCACTCTGGCTCCCTTTAAAAACCAAGGCAAAAGGTTTCAGCTACAGGCTCAGCTGACTGAAGTGCACATGTTCTTCTTCAGCCAGCTACACTGGTTAGCTGACCGAGCAGGTAAACCCTCCCATGTTTCTGTTGGTAGGCACTTACATGTACCACAGGTTTAGATGTACAGGCACATATCCTCAGCTCAGAGGAGTGGATAAACAGTGACTGATCTGAGCCAATATTTCAGACTCATTTTCTAAGGCTCAAAATTCAGCTTTGGAAATACATACGAGGCTGCTAATGGGAAAATGCTCTAGAGATTGCCAATTTCCTTCTAATTACAGAGTCGAGCGTAGGAAGTCCTCTACCAATCAGCTTCAAAGAACTGTCTGTGGACAACTTAGTACTTTGCTTTGCAACATCTTTCTCAGGTGGTACTCACATCAGATTCCTCCCTCAGGTGTTTGTGTGGCAGTTGTGCTCCAGCCCCCCATCCCAGAGCTGATGCCAGAGGAACCACACCAACAGACAGCCCTCAGCACCTGCTGGTGGGCATCCCCACAGACTCCATGCTCTCAGAAGGGCCCACTCATCAGTGGCCTCACAAGAAACACAGCTGTCGTTATGCTTGCCAATGAATGCCCCACAGGATAGTTCAAAGAGTGCTTGCATCCATGACAAGTGTCAGCACCCAACTCCCAAGGTGAAGATCAGGTGGAACTGCTGCCTATCAATCCCACAGGATGGAATATGAAAGGAACAGCAAGTCCAGGCATTCAGAAGAATGGGTTCAGGTTTGCTCTCTTGGCTCAGGAACCCCAACCAAATGTTGCAGTGAACCAGACCACAGTTTTGAAAGTGCAGTTGCAAACCTACCTTCATATCAGAGTTTACATCACCTCTCTGCTGTGGCAGCACTATGTGCAGGGTGAGCTTTCCTTTACCTGTTTCCATTTGTGTGTGTGTGTGCATTTTGGGGCCCTGCAGTTCCCTCCTGCTGTATTTCAGACCGTGTGCTCACCTTGCATGAAATGCTCTCTGTCTATCTCTCTATTATTATTCCCTCTAAACTTTCTTTGTTACCTGCTCCGTCTCCTATTATTTCCACTGTGTCATCAAAAACTGACTCCGTACAGTCTGCCAATTAGCCTTTGTCTGTCAGCACATTCATCAGCATCCCGAAGAGTGATGGTGAATGGCAGAGCATGGCAGTGCTATTTGATATGCAGCCGTATGTCCTTGCACACAGATGTACCACTGCTGATGAAGAGGGAGGATGTGGAGGACGTGGCTTAGATTTCCCAGAGACAAAACTTTTGGGAAGAAGCAGGCACAATTAGTGACAAATGAAACAGAGTGAATTACAAAAGCAGCGCTGCCAATGCTTCAGAATTAACAGCAACGTGCGCAGAACATCTCTGCATTTGAAGCTGACTGTTATGAATGTGGACCTCCTGTGTGTGCAAGGGATAGAAGCCTGGCACGGATATTTCCAGGAAACAAAGAGAATTAACAGCACAATCTGATATTACATACCTGTGAGCGGGCAATGCAAACACAGCTGCTTCTGTTCCTGTTACAGTATGACTTCGGCGTACGACGCACACTGCATCCTTCTGTGGAAACATATAAGTATGCATTATTCAAAATTCAAATATTAATGATCACATAAATATTCTATGATCTTGGCTATTACTTTCAGAACAAACATTTTAATTTTAAGATGTCATATTTGTAAAAGCTGTATTTTGAGTAAGAAAGAGAGAGAGGAAGCGAGAGGCAGACCCCGCTGGAGGTGTCTCGGTGCCTCGCCATGCTACCTTTGCTCAGCAAATTCACGACATGGTTAAATGGTTTTTAGCTCCGCAGGGTTCACCTTCTTCAACATTTACAGCGTTGCTATTGAAAAGCATTGGGAGAAACAGAAAGCAAATGCACACTGGTTTGTGTTTGGATGAACTGTAGGTCTGAAAGTGCACACCAGTAGGTAGGATTAGATTTATGGGGCTGAGCTTCAGAGCAAACTTCAAGGATATGTAGGACCAGAGCAGCGGGATTAGGAGAGAAGCCTATAAAACTCCAACCTCCTATCACTAGATCTTCACTAAGAAAGAGATGTTTCCAAATTAATCAGAAAGCAAAGTAAAACAATAAATTAAAAAACATTAAGCACAAACGAGAGTTATGACTTGTCTAGACAATCCGGATCAGAATTTCAAAGGGAAGGAGGAAGAAAATTATATTCATGCCAAAAGTCAGCTTTTGTGTATGCAAATGGAGAGTTATTACCGATGTTGCAAGCAGATTTCCAGATATCATTTCAGAATCAGCCTGCCGCATCTCAACGAGCTCTATTTTGCAAGTGCTCAGCATGCGCCCCTGGAGCCAGATTCCCAGCAGAGCTCTGCAGTGCCATCACAGTGGGGTGGGACGCATGAAGCACTTGGAAGAAGTTGGTTCTCACTTATTTAATTAAATAGAAACAAAGGGCTTTTGGAAGCGAAGAGCTGAGTGTGAGCAATAACACACAGAATCTGCCCCAAAAGCGTTTCACAGATTTGCACGCTATCCATCCATTCACAGTCGTTGATCCAGTTCTCCCGAATCATTTCCATTTCTCAGGGGTTCCTGCACACATCCAAGGAGCCAGCCAGAGCCCCACCACTGCTGTGCTGCAGGAGAGACTCTCGTGGACACAAATAGGAATGAAGCGTGCACAGAGCCCTCCTGCCTCATTGCGCCCAGCACAGCGCAGCAGTTGTTAGCATGGAGGACACCAATGCACAACCTCTTGCTCGTGGTTCCACCTCTCAGTTGTGATGATGCAACAGTTGGGTTTCACACGTCTCACCAGAGTATTTATTTGTGCTTTTCTCGACCAGTGCTCATTTGTTCATGCCCTCAGCATCATGGTTTCCTGGCAGCAGGACGCAGGTGCTCCAAAAGCATTCCCTGCAGGGAAGCTCCATGCTGAGGAGCTCCGTGGAGGCTCTGGGTTGTGGAACGTCTGGGATTTGGTTGCATGTATTGGGGAATATCTAATTAGCACATGTGTCTGTCTTGGTGATAAACAGGGATAGTTACGATCATGTGTATGCACAGAGGCAAGAAGTCAGTTCTAATACAGTTAAAAACACTGAACAGTTGATCTCAGGAAGAACTGTATAGGGGCCAGGGAACTTGAGAAACAAGATGTCTGCAGAAAGATCTATTGGAATAAGACGTGATGACAGCCTGTGCATACAGGTACTGCTCACACACTGCTGACAACTGAAGCAGGCTGGCTACGAGCTGAGTGCTTGGCAGGGTGCAGGGCAGGAACAAGCCCAGGGCCACAGGATGCTCCTGCAGGCTCACTGGGGCTCTGTCCTTCCTCCTGCCTCTTTTTGGAGCAAGTGCAGTCATGGAGTGGCACAGCAGGGACAGGCCCTGTGCTCCAAAGGGCCAAAGCTGTGTCTTAGATTCTGTGGGTGGTATCCAGGCTGCACCCAGGTGATGAGCACCTACAGCTGAGGAACACCATGATCACACTCTTGGCTGATTTCATGGAGGAATCATTTTCCTTGTCTCAGCACACTTCTCTGCAGAATTTGTGTTAGTTGTGAGGTTTTCATATATTTTATAGGTCTTTGCCTTTCCATTTGCTGATGTCAGAATGAATATATTATGCCACATTCTATGTCACTGGGTAAGCTTCTGTCTCTCCAGCTTCCTTTCCATTGCTAACAAACTCTTGGCAGAGGTCTGTACCAGCCAGTGACGCGTTAACCATGTCAGGAATTGCATCTCGTATTGCTCTGCAGAGAAGTGGTGCTCGGTGTCCTCTGTGATCAGCTGCCAGGGCCAAAACCAGACTGGGAGCTTGGAGGAATAATCCTTCAGCCACAGGGCCTGACTTATTCATGCTGTTAGCATCTGAAACTGCTGCTGACCAAATGGTACTCAACAGGGTCACACCTCAAGGATGCAATTCATTTTCCTCATAATTACCTCTCTGTTCTAAGAGCCTGGACTGTCTCTTTAAAGACAGATTATCTGCGGGTTCAATAAAGCCACTCAAAACCACTGAGGAAATAATCTTCAGAAACATCCCGTGAGCACAGTGCGGATGGGGAGAACTGGGAAGAGCTGCAGCCACAGCGCATCGCTTGCAATACAATATCCCTTGCAGTTCTGACACTGCTGGCTCCTTTCAGACCAGGTGCACGTGCTATGGCAGTTTTCTCTGCAGCAGGAGGCAAACAGTTCTGTGCTACACTCAACCTTTGCATTTTCATCTCCTGTAATTCCTTCTGATACATTTCGCCACATGATCTTCAGATAGGATTTGTGTTTTCTCCTGGGCTGTTTCTACTGTCCTACATATGTCAGTAACTTTCTGCAGAGTCAGACCATCTTCCCTGAAGAATTTCCTATTGTCATCACTTCTGAGCCCCACTGCAGTTGCTGCCCCCGTTAATTCCCTTAAAGAGATATTCAGTTATGTGGCACCAGCAGGGCTGTGTTGCACTGTCAGCCCGGGCTGCTCTGCTTACAGACAGTTATTCCACTGCTCTTCTACAAAATCTACAACGTTTTTTCCTAGACGTAAAATCACACTGAGCCGATGGGTCACATACACAACCCTACGAGCCCTACTTTGTTTTTATCTAGTTAGGTGTGTTCTGCTATGGAGATGCCACTTGTTAAATGCTGTAAATACAAGGCAGTTGTATTATAACATAGCTATGGTTTTCCTTATTCCTCGAAATAAGTACATGCACTGCATCCCCCAAACATTCCTGTGCAGCTGCTTCTCAGCACAGACCCGTAACACACAGAATTGCAGAAGAGTGAATTTCATGGACACAAATAGGAATTCAGCATCCAATTCAATAGACTTTTAATTGGAGTTGAGCAGCCACAAAGCCTTTGCAGAACTCTGCTACGCTGAACCTCTTAATTTAGCCCAAACCCGTTTGTTGATGGGAATCCTACATCAGCCGCAGGTAAAAGTTGCTCTCTCCACTCACTCATACGTTGCAGCACTTTTTAGGACAGCGCTGTGTTTGCTTTCATCTTTTAATTTGGTACCTGATGAACTGGTACAGTGGTTGGTTTTCAGGTGTGTGTTCAGTTCTGGGCAGAAAGGCAGTCCTGCTCGGGTTGGTAATATGTCTGCCATCTGCACATGTACATCAAATGCATGTTTTACTTTCTTCCTTTGTATTCCACGTATACTGCAGCAGATAAGGCTAGACAAATGCACTTTCATTGACAAAGACTCACAGAATGCTTTGGGTGGAAAGGATATTTGGTGATGGTATCTTGCACAGTTTGTCCCCTCTGCACCACGGCAGGATTGATTGCTTTATCACCAAATGATCCCTGATGGATGAGTTTTGGGTCTGGGCATCAGTTAAAAGTGAGGATGATAATTCAGTTTTACTGATGCCACTGAAAGGGGAAGTTAATCTATTAAAATGTTTAGAAGTTTTACAATTTCCCATAAAGCGTTTAAAGCTGAACGTCTCAACCTCTGCCACGTCGTGACCTGTTCTTTCTTCTTATCCCCCCTTTTATCCATGTTTATACTGTGGACTAACCTGCCGGTCTCCATCAGGGCTTTGAGGAAGGTAAGGTGGTCTTTGAGATCCCACAGGGCAACATCGTCTGCCATGGGTTGAAACCCGTTGCCCTTTGGCATCTCAAAGGCAAGGCTTGTGCAAAGCCACCCCAGCCCCAGCACCACAAGGCACTGGGACAGATGCAAATGTGAGAAAATCAGAATAAAGGAAATTAATATTTGACACCTACAAACATATGCACATAAATATAAATACATTTATATAAAAAATCAAGTAGTTCTTCCCAGAGAGAGTGAGCTGTATGTGCTGCTCGGGCTGTGCCAACACCTTGCAGCTGACTGCACCGCCGCGCACACGGCGGCACACATCACCCACATTGCTACGACCCATTCTCCCACCGTGCCTAATGCTGATTAGGAAGGAGTCTGAAAGCTCAGCAGAGGAAAAAGCGTAGGACAGAATTATAATAATGGCAGAGACAAAGGTAGGAAAAAAGGCAACGGATGTTATCCGTGCAGCGGTAAGGTGTTCTGAATAATGCAGCTGGCAACTGCCATGAAGAAAAGCTGCCTCTGTTGGATACTCCCAGGTATCCCGTTTGGTCCCCATTGGATGGGAACACAAACATCTGAAACACGCCAGAGGCATCGGCAGGTGCTCTGTGCTGGGAAAGCCATGAATAGTGCCCCTGTTTCAGGGTCAGTGGGAACTGCCTCAGAAAAGTAGTCTGTTCACCACCAAGTCAGCAGATTGGTGTCCTCCCTGTTAACGCGGCTTGAAGGATTTTAGGAAAAAAGAGGAAAATTCAGTGATGAAAAGGTGAAAAAGAAGTTTAAACTGAACAGTGGTGGGATGGTGCAGCAGCGAATGGACAGTCATGGTCACAACCCAAAGCCTCTGTGCAGAGGAGGGGCCATCCTCCATCCACCTGTGCATCCCATGTCTGGAATGGTAATTCTGCTCTCTGAGCTGTCTTTTGCCTCAAAGTGAGCAGAACCCCTCCCACATTTCTGATTCTTTTTTTTCTTACAAATAAAAATGAAAACATAAAATCTGCTCCTTCTTCACTTCCTGAGCAGTGCAGTGAGCACAGTGTTACAAACACAAACACCATGAAGGGATGAGGAAGGTCTGGTGAAGGAGGGAAGGCTCTGCAGTTCAAACCAACTTCCAACTCAGGACTGTGACTGAGCTGCTGAGGGGCTGGCACTGCAGCTCAGCAGTGAAGGCTGGATTTCCTTTCCCACCTGATCTTGTTAGAACACAAGAGAACTCGAGAAGGGAGAGGCACCCTGAATCCCTTAGCAAACCAACAACAATAATAATTCTACTGTTGTCTCTGTGTGACCATTCTTCCTCTGCTTGCACTCCCAGGCTTCAGGCGCAGATTTCCATCCCTACAGCTTTACAGTTATTCCATACATTTAAACCTTAAACACGCAACTTCTGCTGTCTGCACCGCACAAACCCGACGGGCACACGGCTGTAAAGCTCCGACTCAGCACACGCCCGCGGGCGATGTAACTCAGTCCGCACCTATCAGCCCTCGGAATTCCCCCCGCATCAGCAGGCTCGCGGTGCCGACGCAGTTCCAAGCGCTGCAGCGACGGCGGCGGACGAGCTCAGCCCGAGCTCCGCAGCCTCTTTTCCATCTCCGCCCCGGCCAGCACAGCCGGACGCCGCGGCGCAGCCCCGCGCTGAGCTCCGCGCTGCGCTCTGTGCCGCCGCTCCGTCAGGGGGCACCGCGCTGCTCCCAGCGCCAGCCGCGTCATCCGCAATCCGCCGCCGTAATAGGCTTTGTCTGGTACAGGGCAAACCCCATTAGGCATGAAAAGGCAGAGCTACGGAAAGGAGTCGGCACTGACAGCCTGTTAAATGAGGAAGGTTCCGCAGGATGGTGGGACTCGGCTGCTTTGGGAAAAAAGCGCACACGCACACACACGCGTTACGGTTTTTCTCTCTTTTTTTTTTCGTCAGTGTAAAAATAGGATCTCAGTTTGCTGAATATATTCTTAGCTGCTGTGCGCTATCATTCACCGCCAGCTTCACAACTGCTGCTCTGTCTGCCCTGCCCAACCCCATGGAATAACCTCCACATCTTTTGCCGTGTCTTGCAATCCTTTGGTTGTACAGAATTACATCATATAAACAAATGCTCTCAGGCCAGCAGCAATTCTAAATGCAAGTGGGCAGCTGCACGTGCTGGAGCTGGCATGGCTGTGCAGGAGGAGCTCAGCACTGCCTCAGCTCCACCAGGCTGGGATGTCCTGCTGGGATGGGACAGGAGGGAACAGCAAAGCAAAGCCAGGCAGTTACAGATGGACAGTGTCAATATTTAAGCATCCCATGCTGGCATGGCGAAGGTAAGGCAGGCAGCTTTTGTGCCTCTAATTTCCTTATGATCTTTTAGTTTTCTTTTCACCCAAATCCACAGATAATGGAAACTTGGATTTTGCTGAGCGAATGGAACAAGTCTGCTTGAGCCTGGCCACAGCTCCAGGTCGTTGTGAGAGGCTTGAGAAAAGGGTCTTCAAGGCTCATTTCTGTGCCTGCAGACCTTGTGACAGACACCGCACGCAGCCCGTGTTGTTAAGATCAGGACTGCAATTATTTCTGCTGATTTGGTCAGTTTGAGCTTTTCTAGCAGAATTTCTCTAGAGGGCAGTAAGGATTCAAAGCAGCCTCAGTACGTGAGTGTCTGTGTGTATAAATTTGGTAGAAATGACAGATCATCTTTGCACAGCAGTAAAGGTTACAAGAGTGGGTGCACATGTAGGGTAGAGCAGCTAAAAGCACATAAAGCGTACTGTACACTCTTCCTTCTCATAGCATCACCCAGGATGATATTTCATTGCACATTTGTATTCTAAATTACTTAAAGTATTTTGCTTTTAATCTTGCTGAGAAAGGGCCTTTCTGTTAGAGAAGATTCAGTTGGGGTTAGTGGAGGGCATAGTAACAGGGATACAAATTGGAGAAATAAGCCAAGGGTCCGTGTGAAACCCTTTGATTAACACCCTGGAGGGCTGAGACAAGAATTTCTTCCGCGACTCCTACCTATTACTTCCAGCAAACTGAGGATACAAGAGCTAGAGCGAGGTCACAGTGCAGCGCATGTGCTCATTCGCTGGCTGCAATGTGGTTGAGCAAGCTCAGGTTCAATGGGACGCAGGGACACAGGCCATGCTGCAGGGCAGGTGGCCGGAAAAAGTTATCAGCAATTATATCCCAGCCAATACCTGATAATACGGTGTCCCTACTTACATTGAAATGTAAGCTGTTTATTAGGCTCAGCAATGCCACAAATGACAAAAGATCTTTGTGTGATCCTATAATATCTTTACATAATGTAATAGAAGCTCTCTCAGTTCCAGTGTATTAACCACTTATCGTTGATTTTAAATAGGGCAGGTGTGGTTGAATTCCAGCCACGCTGTGTTCAGCCAGATGCAGGCAGGCTCACATTTCTGCAGGTGCCTGTTTCATTGATACAAGGAGGCATAAAGCTCAGAGACACGAGAGGTACCAGCAGAGACACACAGCTCTGAGACCCAGCTGAGTGCAGTGCCAAAGCAAAACACCCAAACCCTAAAGTCTGAGTTCAACTTGGGCTGCAGACTAGAACTGAGCTGAGAATGTCATTTATGATCCAGTAATTCAGGGAGCCACTGGGTCTCTTATCTCTGTTACAGCCATCTCCAGATTACTCATTACTCAGGAGTTCGCAACAGCGGCTGCTACTGCTAGATAATTTTTATTAACACTTCACATTAATACAGACTCCCTCCTCCCAGCAGCACCTCCACACCCTCAGCTGCTCACAGCAGGGCTGCTCACACCGCCCGGAGCCACCACGTGCTGCCAGCAGTGACCACACAGCTTGGGCAGCAGCTCTGGGCAGCAGGGAGTGGTGCCCACCCGGCCCTGGTGTGCGGTCATGTTTGAGAACTTACGTATCTATAATTAAGGCATCATCAGCATGTGGGCGAGAGCTATGCCAGAATTAAAGTTCGGGGCAAAAGCATCAGAACTGGCCTGGGCACTTCAAATCAACAACCGAGGAAGCACTTTTCAAAGCAACTGACAATTAGACTGGTACGAACAATGTGAGAGTGGGCTAGATTGTATTGTGAGATTATAGTTTTAAGGAATACTAAATTTAGGATCTAAAGATGTTCATACTTGAATATATTTAAATAATTACTCTGTAAAATATTCATCCTACAATCTGTATTCTTGCTTTTCAGGTGTCTTAGCATCCAACAAATCTGTATTCCCGACCTTAAAAAGTATGTTTCTTGCCTGAAACAAATTTAAACAATAATGTAAGATGCCATAAAACCTGCAACCGCTTATGTCAAGTCAACAGGAGGTTCCATCATAATAATTCCTTCCATGCTTACAAAACAGCTCAGAGTCTGGCTCGGATTCACCCAGCACCTTCTTCTCCTTCCTGTCCTGCTCTTGCCGGTGCAGCCCCCTGCCTTGGGCTGTGCTGTGGCAGCGGCCCTGCAGATGGGGTTACCCGATGCACCTGGGCAGCCCTCAGCCCTGCTGACAGCCGTGCTGGTGTGGTCAGCACTGCACTTAATGGGCCAGCTGAACAATGATGAGAAAACCCATCTCCTCCTCTCCTGTGGCACTGCATATGATGGGAACCTTGCTGAGCATTTACTGCAGAAGTACTGATGGAGCTTTTGGTGTTAGGTTGTTGGTACAAGCAGTGAGGCTCATAAAGAGAAGTACCCCTTCAAAACAGGAATATCTGCCTAAAATAGATCTATTTCAAAGCCAGTGGCCCAAGAGCAATTGCTGTTTGGGGTCCTCAATATAATTCAAACCACACTCTCTCTCAGAAAAAGCTTTTAGTTAAGGGGCTGTGATTTTAAAAGGCTTTATACCCCACATGTGCACTATGGATCATGGAACTGGGAAGCAGTAAAAGCTGAATACAGCTAGTATACTAGGGACTGACAGCATTATGACTTTTATCAGTTGTAGGATAAATAAGTCCAGTCTTAGTAAGACAGTTAAGCCAATATGACCATGCTCCTATGCTAAAGATTTATGGCGCACAGCCCACCCTATAAAGCAATTGTTCAGAAACCAAGGGCTCTAAAGTCCTTGTTCGGACAAGCAGTCCTTGTTCCAAGTTCCACTGAGCTTCCTTCCCATTAGCTAGAGCAATCTTCCCAAAAAGCACCAGACAAGTAAACAGAGTATATGAGATGCAGGCCAACAAACGCAGCCTTTCATGCACGGCCCAGCTTGCCTTGCAGGAGCATCTGGAACAAGAAGCCAAACATCAGGAATTCATCATCTGGAAGATACCAGCAGAGCAGACCTGGAGCAGCTTATTCTTGGCTCAACTGATGGCATCTCCTGTTGCCCATGCCACAGTTCCCCCATCTACCCGACTACGCTGATAAAGCTACTTTGCAAATCCCTTTCACAGCTGTAAATGAAAGACACAGATGCCAAGTGTCATAACGAAAATATTTTTGTGGGTGATTTGGAATTATTGGGAAATCCATACTGGACGCTGCTCCTGGAATGTTATTTCAGTGCTGCTTTTCCAGCAAGAGCACTTGCCTCCAAAAACATAAAGGCCTGAAAGGATGAAATAGATCAGGTTTAGTGGCTCAGGATCAGTCAGTTACTCTTACTGCAGTTAGAAGGAGCTGAAGGGAAGATGGGTGGTTTCAGGAAGGTACCTATGGGGAGATGTGTGCCAGGATTCAAGCCTGGTGATTCATAACCTGTTCGTCAGTAGCTGTTAAATATCTGCTTTTTGCCAGCGCTCACTGTTTCAGTCTGCCAAAGATACTGGATAAACAGTCGCTGTAAAAAATTTATAGTGACTCTGGGGAAAACAAAAGCTTTTTGTGGCATAATGCAACATCATAAATTAAAACTTTTTTTTTTTTTAAATTAAGAAGTTACATCATGTTTTGATGTAATGTGATGTGGCAGGTCATGCTTTTAATTTTAATACGCTTAAAAAAGAGAGAGAGAGAGAGAGAGAGATTTGGGAGTATAAATATTGTTTCTGAACCTCTAACATCTCCTGGTAGAGGCTCGCAAGGCAGGTTCACCTCTGCCACCCGGGTTCAAGTCTTATTTCAGAAAAACAATTTGAAATGACTTCTGGAGGTATCAGCATCAGTTAATGAACTGAATTTCCACTCCACAGACCTTTCAGGAAATTGCCAAACAGCATTAGCACTCCTATTGTATTTGTCATACTTGGGAATCGCTGTCTTTGAAAGCGCTGTCATCTCCAGCTTACCTTGTTAGAAGCACCTTGTAACATCCAAGCGTCTTCAATTAAAAAAAGGTGTCTGGGAGAGCCAGGAGTGTTTCAGTGGTGCTTGAAGTCAGTTCCCACTGATTTCAGCAGCAGTCGCAGGACTCCAAGCGCATCTCTGAGCAGCCTGTCCTTAAGCAGAGGAATCTCGTTTTGGACTTCAGAACTGAGACCCATCAGATGAGCAGTCAGTCACTCAAATAGCAGCAGGTCTTTTTGGCATCGCACGGTTATGACAGCACAATTCATGTATCTTTAAACTGGTGTGAGCTTTCTGCACATCTCAGACGAGGCCTGCAATCTGGAACAGAGAAGTGATAAAATTTTAGGTTCTCTTTTCCAGAAAAAAAAAATCCTCATTTGATGCATGAGCACAAAGGGACGCTGCCTGGATTTGAACCCTTGGTCACCTCCAGATGGAAAGAGTCAGACATACCACAGGACTACCACAGAGGGGAAATAGCTTTCTATTCAGCATGTGACCTCCTGAATCTTATATTTTTATTACTTTTTCCCCAGCTCAGTCCTGACCAGAACCATGCATTTATTTAGTCATATCTGACACAACGTTACTCGATGGCCCTTGCTCATCTCTCACTGACGTGGTCTGACTTGGCCATATGTGGCCCTCGGAGGGCGATTGCCCTCATCGCACATTGGCTTTGGCTGCAGAGGAATCCTGGAGCTCTCACTGCCTCCACTGGCAGAAAGTTGGCACTTTCTGGATAAGCCTTGCATGAGCCTTGGGAGGATGAAATAGGAAATGACTACTGCAACACAGCTGAGTAATGTGGTTCATCTGAGCTGCTTCGACAACCCTCACCCTCTGCTAAGCCTGAGGTAATTGTTCAGGGGCTGTTTAGGGCAGTTCCCTTTCATTCTCCTTTCTGACATGTTTTTCTCTCTTATTTGTTTTACAAATAGTTCATTTTTCCATCCCGACTCTCATTTTTATATTTTTAATCACATTCAGAACAGAGGAACAAGAGTGACCCATTGTCCTCACGAGTGACATCTAGTCTTGACTTGACTGACAGGAGGTACCATTAGAATAAGCATCCCTTCCCTGACAGAGGCTATCCATGTTAACATTTCTGTTCTCTGGGCTATATATTTGATCTTACATAGCTGTAAATTATGAGTGACTCCATCAAAGTCAGAGGCATTGCTCCAGAGCTAACATGGTGTAGGTCAGCTCAGATTCATGCTTTTGGGATTTCAGACGTCTGGCTGGGGCTCCTGTTGCATTGCTGGTCACTTCTCTCATTCAGCTTTGTACGTGCTTAGAGTAAGTTGGCAAAGGTGCCCTATACATGTGCTTATCACACGAGTGATTGCCTTGAATTTCTTGAAGATCAGGTTCACACTGGTATTTGAACTTGATTATGAAGGCAGAAACGTACAGTACATTACTACATTGTAAGTCATATCAGGGCAATATCAAAACGGAGTAAGAGTTAAACAAAACATCTGAAACCATTTCTCTGTGTACACAGAGTGCATCTCCATGGGGTAAAACTGATCTTTCAATTCAGAGTGCACATGGACAGTAAACTATTGCAGACAGAGAAAGTTCAACATCATCAGCTAAAGAGGACAGGACGAGATTGAACTTGAGACAGTTAAACTGTAAATAGGAAAAAGATTTTGTCTTCAACTCCACAATTTTGCACTCATGTTCTATGAATGTTTCCAGTACTGGCAATTTCTCTACGTCAGGGATGAGCTCGGAATGTTAGAGGAGAGCTGTGTGGCAAAGGACAAAGAACGCAGAGTTTGACTCATGTGAGAAGGAACGTGCTCCCAAGGAATAACGTTTACAAAACCCATTTCAGGAAGTTCAAAACCACAGTGAGATCAAAAGGAGCGTGATCAGCGCAACTGGGGAAACGGCACAGAAACTGGTGATGGGGAAGCAGGAAGGGCCAGAGGTGGGCGAGTGCAGAAGGCTCTTTGTAACTGATAAAAAACAGACAAAGGGGTTGTAAGAACTTCATACTTCGTATTCTCTTAGATAATGAGAACATGAAACGTCTGGTTCTCATCTTTTTTACACTTATGTAAAATTAGGATCAACTCAACAAGTTAATGGAGTTACATGGGTTTAAAGCTGGCATAAGTGAGATAAGAAACAGGCCCATTGGTTCATTAAGGACTTCATTAACTGTGACTGGAATATCTTGCAGTGCCTGTGTTCTTGCAAATAAAAACATGCATCTGAGGCCACAGGAAGGTATTCTGCATGCCCTGATGTGTATGCATCCACTCAGCTGCCTGTTTCAAAGTCAGAAGCTAGAGGGCTCTGTGTAGTTGCATCTCATGCGGGTGAATGTGTACTTGTACAACAGTGGGACTTGCACAAGAGAGATGCACACCCAGGGGGGTGTCACCTGTCATCAGCAACAGGCTGAGTGCAGAGAAGTAGGCACAGGTCTGCAGTGCACACGAGACCTTCCATTTAATTCAACTTTGCTGTGGTTTATCGGCTTACAAAATTATCCTGTTTATGTTTATCTCACTTACATGTAAGTTAAATATATAACTACATTCCACTCTGCTGTGCTTTCTGCCAAGGGATATGCTTATGGTCTTATGATGCTACTCAACCCACTCTATACCAATTTTACTTAAACATCAAAATAAAAGCATATTAAAAACTCAGTCCCCAGGAAGGATCTGGAAAGCAAGGGAACAAGCAGCTCCCTCAAAAACCTCGTTCCCCTTCATGATTGATGGGCTCCATTACTTCAACTTTGCTGTTCGATCAAATGGTAAATCATGTAAATATACCACATGTGAGTGTCGGAGCAGTTTGAAAGAACTGAGAATTTTTGTTTAAGTTATAGGTCAAGCAGCAATTTCCCAGAACAGCCCCTCATGAAAGCAAAGATTTTCTTCCTTTTAAGCACACATCAGACCAATCTAATTTACTAGGGAGAAAATTCACTTTAGTGCAGAAGGACAATCCAGATGTATACACTACTTACGCCCTTGTTAAGTGAAAATTGGGATAAGTGGTACTAAGTGGGTGCATAGATCTTAAGCTTGTCCTCTTCAATTGGGTGAATTTTACCCTTAATAAGAAATATAAGTAGAGCATCACTGTTGTCTAGATCCTTATGAGAACCATTAGCACACAGCTGAGATTAACCATAAAGATGCAGCAGAAAATGTAAATTAATCGAGCACTATTTTACCAGTTATATACTTCTCATGCAGTGCTTCTCACGTGTAAACTGTGGACTCTGTTATGTCTTGCCCAAATTACACTGAATGAAAGGATTTCTATCATTTCTACATGGGTTTTCCTTATGTATTTCTGTTCAATTTCTGCCATTTCTGCTGCTGAAAATTTATCATATCACAAAGGAATGCTGCAGACAATTTACTCTTCTGTGACTTGCTACATTCGTCCTTGTAAAGGTCTACTTCAACAGACTAGAACGCAGAGGAAGGCGAATGAAGCTCAGCAAAGCACGTTCAATACAAGCACTCAAAGCAAACTGGATCACAGCCACAATTCCTGCAGTCACTGAAGGACTGAATGATGACCGTGATCCACAACTTGGGAAAGAAAGAGGATTCCACATATGTCTGAGGTAGGAGAGCACCAGAGGACAGCCTGGCTGGGATTTTCAGCCATCTCTACAAAGGTGAGTATTGCTGTGCTGCAATGAGCAACATAACGGCTATTTGACCAAACACTGCCGAACTATTTAATGTAGAGTTAAACCACTAAAAAGAAACTGATTATCAGGACAGGAATCACAATGATATTGAGGACCAAAATGTAGAGGAAAACCTGACGGGATCCATATCAGTTTGTTCTTCAGTTATTTATGTTCTCTGCCATTCTGTTCCAGTTTTTGGTTTTTGGGTTCTAACACTTGTTTGCCAGTTTGACTTGGTGCACATAAATCCCACTTAACTGCCAAGACTGAGGTTCCTTAGCATATGAGTACCTGCTTTATATAACCAAACCAACAGGTCAAGGCCCAATTCTCTGGTTCCCAAGGTACATTACTCCTATTGCTCAGACTGCTCTAACTCTCCTGAAATGGGCTTCAGATATGAGGTTCTGCAGTGAAGGACGTTGCCAGAGAATACACAACATTAGTGTTAAGGAAGGAAAACACTCTATGTATCCCAAGAACATTTCATTAGATGCTCACAAGCTGGCAGCTGGAATTGCTAATTAAACTTGGAAGACTCTTTTGTTCCCTTTTTTTCAGCTTGACCCCAAATCAGCTTTACCTCTGGTTCAAAAAGCCTCCCGGTCCCAGGGAAATGGAAATGATGCCTCCATGTGACTGTGATTTTGGCTCATACCCTAATGCCACATCATTGCTTTGTACATCAAAAGAATCTTCTCTGACACAGACATTGGTTTACCTTAGCTGCAGTGACTCATCACTTTCCCACAATTAAAGTTTTGGGCTCTAATGCAAAGCAGACTTATCTGCTTTGACAGGACAGTATGGAATAAACAGAAAAGACTAAATTTGTATTGGCAGCTACCACTGCGCTGCAGTTATGAGTAATGCAGCATAGCTAGAAAGGACACCAAGCACCAAGAAATCAAAATAGATTTTGTAGCTGGAGAGCTGAAAAAGAAGAAATATCTGATGATCCCCTGACTGTAAGTGACTGTTCAGTACTGTATCAAGAACTCTCTGGGAACCACAGGAAGAAAACATTTCCAGTCTTCCCTTTCCTACTACTTTTCCCTTTTCCACTCCCTAATGGAGAAAACACAGCATGGGATCAGATGAATTCCTCCAAGCCCCCGGCCCCACGTTTCTGATGGGCTGGGCAGCAGCCAACCAGAGATGCTGGGCATGGGGACAACATGTGGAATTTTGGTTATATGCTCTCATAGCGTTGCTCCATTGCTATGTCTGTGCACACAGCCCAGTGACCAGCGCGTACAAATGATCAGAGCTCCCTGGCACGTGCTTCAGCAAATGAGGGCACGATCACAGACAGTTAAAAATTTGGACTCCCAACCTTTGTACACTTCTCTTGTGATATTCTGTAATTGCTAATCGCGGCAATATCTGCGCAGGGTAAGTAATTCAACATGACAAGTGTTTTTAGCAGCAGGTGAATAAGATCAGTTATTGAAACAGCAAAATTATTGCCAGCGCTGAGAGAATTAGATACAAATGCGAGGTCCAAAGAGCTTCACTCATATCAGATATCAGCACAAGCTGGAATAAACACAGGACATTATTAGCCTGACATGGCAAAATAAATTTAATTAGTTTATAAAAGAACAGAATGGCTTGGCTGGGTTTTGATGCTTTGGCGTCCCATACAGAGCGGTAATATCACACAGCTCCGCTTGCACATTTGGATTTCACACAGCTCACCTATTGAATTGCATGTCTAACCTGGAAACCCTTGAGCAGTACTATACCAGACTCAAACTTCTATTTTAAAAAGCTCACTGCCCTCTGCACAGGGGAGTGGTAATAAGCTCTTTGTGAAGTGTGAGCTCGCTGCTGGATTACATCTAGTCTAACTTCTGGCTCTCGAGCAACACTTGGCATTCTTTATTCAGAACTAACTTAAACCTTCATTTTACACTCTGCATCATATAAGTGATGTCTGGAGGAAGCCCTAGCAGCTTCAGTGACACTGGGAACACACGTTTTAACCTTACTGTGTGCGCCCAAAGCCTTGGGAAGCTGGTCTTACAGTCACAGCAACCAGACGGGACGTGCCAATAATGCCCTGTGCCATCAGCATGGAAAGAACAGCTCTCTGGAGAAAGATGAATGGACATGGCTTTGTGCCAGCACATTTTTGGACTGCCACGAAGAGGTCTTCACTTTTAATTAATTTTTAAACACGGAGCATCAAGGACATGATAGCCTTAATGAGATGTACAGGACCGTCTCCCATTTCTCTTGTCTTGAAATATGACATGAAATAACAGTTGCTGGATGTAACGAGAGAGTACCTCCAAGCATACATGCTTGTAAAATATAACACAAAAGGATGTAGATGTGAACAGATCAGCACATACCCTGCAGGAAACAGTCTGGAGTTTTGCTTTACAGATCACCACAAAGCAATAAGACAGTTTTAGGCTTTCATAGGTGTGTGTAGTCTGGATCCAAGTGTACACTCAAGACAAAAAGCAGCGCTGCCAGTTCTGGCTTCCCCTGTGGCAGCTTCTGAGACCATCAGTTAAGGTCTGGGCTGCACCAGTGGGGCTCTGAACATCTGATGGGAGCAGCCCGGTGCTGCCGGGCACCTTCAGCCTCCTTCAGGCACTCAGATCAGCAAGAAATACAGCAACCTGATGCTTTTCATGAAGCGATATAGTATTTACCATCAAAAGTCAGAATACAACAAAGCATAAAAGAAAAGGTTTATTGTGAGTGGGCTCCCTCTTGCCTAAGTGTTACCTAATGCCGGGTGCTTCAGACTGATTATCCTCCAGCCCTACAAGACAGTGACCGTGTCAGTTTGCTCCTCATAAATAAATCCCTGATAAACTGGCCATCGCCCGAGAACAGCCGGGGTTTTAAACTGGCGATAGCCCTTTTGATCTGCTTGCCCCGTCATGCTGAAACACCTGTCCAGTTTTGGCCGGGGTCTGGAAGCAGTACTTCGCAGCTCATAGCTCACGCGCTGCTTCTTAACCCCTGCCCTGTTTACCAGAAGAAGTTTTATCAGGATTTTTGATGTGGACTCTCTGCTTATTTCCCAGCCATCAGTTTCTAAATGGAACTCCCATATATGTGCATATGTACGCATGTGGCAAAGAGACGGTGACCACTCGTGCCCAAAGTCAGTCACATGCAGCACTCATAAATTACTGCCAAAGTCCCACGTCCTTCACACTTTTGTTTTCACTGTAAGCTTCTAAATAAGGAATAATGAACATCAACACCCACTTATTCAGTAAGCATATAAGCAATTAAATTAAATTAAATTAAATTAGCACAGCCAAGCAAACAAAGCAGTAATCATTCAAGTCCTCTATTCAGGCTGCAGCCATAACGATAGGCTGAAGATTAACAAGGCATCCTGGTAAGAAAATCAGTATCAAGATTTTATTTTTGGAAATCGTAACCGCTGAGGAAACATCATTTCTGCCACCTTGAAAACAGGAATTTTTGATTTCTTTTAAACAGTGTTTCCCCGTCACTTCAAAACGTGACAAATCCCAGGCTGAACTGCTCTGTCCTAAACTTCCCGTTCCTGGACTATATTCGGCATTATCTCCTCTGTGCAGTTTTAGCCTGTGTTCTCCTGGGAGCCTCCACCACGTTCCCTGAATATACTAAAAGAAGGACTGGCCGGTCCAGAACAGTAAGAGATGAAAGCATTAGAGACTAGACTTGGGTCAAGAATTATTATTGCTAGAGGCCTCCAAAATCTAGTTATGGGTTTCAGCAAACCCTGTGGGCTCTTATGATAATGCTTTTCTACAGTATTATTGTTATATGGCATTAAATCAGTCAGATTCATGAGCAACAAGAGGTCAATGTCTGATTGAAATTCATAAGGTCAAAAAGGAAACTAAAAATCAATTTATAAGATATGAAGATTTAGGTTCAAACTATATCCACGAGCAATAAAATTTCACATCCATAAATGTAAGAAATCAGTTATTAAACTTGAGGGGGGGAAGAAGACTTATTAAGTTTTACACACACATAAGGCAGCTAACACATAATTTTATCAGACATTACTGAAATCCTATGTGTAATATAAGAGATGATGGGCTAAAATGCTAAATGGTTTAGCACTAAATTATTAAGTGATGTATCCCTAAGGTATTAAAAAGATAAGAAATGCAGAGCAGGTGTCTCTCCCACCAACTCTTGATCACTAGTTTAAGTGCATATTGATAACAAATGCACTTTAGAGGCAAAATAGTATTAGTAATATTTTTGCTGTATGAAAGCTTCATGTCAGAATGACTAAAAGCTTCTACCTGACAAAGAAGTGTTCATATATATACATATATTAATATATAGAGATATTAAAAAATCACGTTAAATGTTAGCTCCCCGTAGAACAGAAATGAAACTCCAAGGTATTGGAGTCAGTTTGATACTTACACACAAGTAAATAACGTAGGTGGAATCACAACTATACCACACTGAGAATGAGAATTATGGTAAGCACTCCTACCTGTTTTGAAACGAAAATGCATCTTTATTAAAATTAGGAGTTAATGGAGATCCATGTAAAACAAAGGGGATAGAAGTGCAATAATAGACAGCTTTGCTTCTTGTAAGCCCAGCCAGTGCAAGCCTTGAAGACTCCTTTCTCTTTTGCTCTTGATTTCCTACTGCAGACCTTTGTGTCAGCTCTGTTGTGCTGAGGTGGTGATGGCCATGGGGAGGGGTGTCTGATCTCTCACAGTTCAACCAAGGGCTCCTGCACAGTGCCTGTGTCTGAGCTTGACTACAAATACTGCGACTTCTCCATTCAACACATGCCTGCCTGCCATGGTTTCATCAAGAAGGCTTCTGGGGCTGAATGGCTGAAGCCCCGGTGTTCTCAGAAAGTTCATTTAAGAATAAAGGAAGAACAGTTTGTGTAGCTGTGCATAAAAGACAAGGTTTGACAATGTGAACACTACACATGCTGCAGGCTTGGAAGGCAAATAAAAACAGCCTGTCAGTACTGTGTTAATAAGAAGGTTTGGGATGGGCTCTGACATTTAGAGCTGAATATATTACAACTTAATTCCAGGTCCAGCTCTCATGCACCTCTCTCTTCTCTGAGCCCCTCCCTTCAAAACATGCTTACAGGTAGCGTGGTTGAGCACATGCCTAATCTTTCACCACTATCACCTTCATCTTCTGCTGTTTAGCTTTGATTTTTTTCCAGTGCAGACCTCCAAAGCCTGTCACAAATCAAGGAAGGAAGGAAGGAGGGTCCCACTCTTTATGCAGTTTGAGTCAGACCCACAAAATTTGAAGATCAACTTTAAAATGGAAGGAATTAAAAATAGAAATATAAATAGAAATGCACACTTCTTTTCTCATAATGTTTCGGTTTTGATTTGTCTTTTCAAGTTGGAGTCTGGCGTTCAGATTTCCAAGCTTTGCTCTTAGGCTGAAAATGCTAATAATTACTTCTGAAAGATAAAATTATGGAGCTCTTGGATAATAATGTGGCTGTGGGGATTTAACGAATCCCCGTGTGACAACCCAAACTGCAAGAGCAGCCAGCATTACGTCATTGCATGGTGGAACCAGATATCTTCTGGATAATCATGTAAAATGAAGCAGATGACAATTTCAGGGGTTCTCCCATTTATTTTTTTTGCAATGATTCTTTAGTAAAAAAACTGAATGTTTCTATGATTCTTTCGCTAGCAGCATTATAACATAATAAAGTTTAAATTATATGATGCAGATATATAAATAGTTGTGTACATTGATATGTTGTGTGGCTAGCAGGATGCCTAACCTGAAGAAAAGATTTATGAATAAATGAAATAAAGATCTATTAATGCAGTAAACCTACTTAATAAAAGTTACTTTCATATTCAAAACCAAAATATTAAAGCATGCTCCATATCTGAAAGTCAAAAGTGAAAGAATAAATTAACTAAGGTTAAGAACCTTGTAGCAGCTGACTAACAAAGCTCTAGGGCATTATAAAATTTCATGCTCTTGTAATAAAAAGGATAAAGAATTGGCTAGAAGACCACTAAAAGTTAAAATAAATGAACATAAAGTAGATGAAAAAGCTTGACACGACTGAGACCACAAATGTGTAAAGACCAAAGACACAGTTTTAAGTCATTAGAGGACTGAATTAAATGCAAAATGAATCCTAGTAGTAAATTAATAGAAAATTACAAAGGTAAATGAGCTCTGTTTCACAATTACAAAAAACTTTTCTATCATTTTTCTTTCAGGACTTGAAAACATTAAAGTGTGATGAGTTAAATTCTGGCACGTACCCAAAACAGAAACAATTCCTAATATTTCTGCATATAGAAAAATCACATTTGATGGAAGCGACAGCAGCACGATCACACAAGGCATTTCTGACTTAAGGTGGGAGTAATTTACCGTTTAAATGTTTTTAACAGCTTGGTTTTATGCAGCGTATTAAAGAAAAGGTTTTAGCTCAGCCCTGCCTTCTCTTATGTAAACCTTCAGATGAGATGATGAAAAAGATCAAAATTTGCAGACTTTTTTCATTAATATTATTGTTTCTTAATCAGTAGTTAAAACTGAGAAGGGGAGAAGGTAAAAATGTAGAGGAGTTAAAAGTGTTGAAGAGCAAAGCACGACTGAAAACAAAGAACCAACGCTTTCCCCTCCAACCGCAAGGCAGCCTGGATCTATAATTTTTGGAACAACGCGAGTGACAAGGAATAGCAGAATTACATGTGGAGTATGTCTGCCTCTTTACGAGCAAAACCAAAGGGCTCTCAGGGCTTTCAGCAAAACTTCTGGACTTTGGTTTCTGCTGCATCTTGGCGTTCAGGTCTTTGTGCAATTCCAAGATCTCCACAAAACCCTACTTTCCAGTTCTGGAGAAAAACCGAAAGCCTTTAGTGAGCCGAAAGCCTTGAGTTTCACAGTAACAGTTTAGTTTGCTGGAGATGAGAGAGGTGGTAGATTAGGTGGCCTGATACTCTGGTACATGTGACAGTAACCATTATTTAATCACCGATTTACTATGGGAATGACAACCTGACAGCAAGACCTTCCTCAACCTGCTTTGTTATTACTCTCCTCATGCATTTATAGGGCTGAGAAATAGCTTCCTTAAGCATACAGGAAAGCACATCCTAATGGAGACAGCCATGGTTATGGATGCGCTGGTGGACACCATGAGCAATGATAATGGAGCTGCCATGAGCCCTAAAATGTAGCTGGTCACTCCTCAGCAAGTATTTCCTCAGATATTCAGAGAAACAGGTCAAAAACATCAACATCTGCAGCACATTTACAGTCACTAGCTGTAGGATGATGCAGGCTGGTTGGGTTTTGTGACAACTACAGTAACATATGAGAGAGGATTAAATTCTGTGCTCGATTTTGGCCAAAATTATTCATTCAGTTAAAGAAATACAGCAACTACAAGATGGAAAACTTTGTGGCAGACCTCTGGCTTTGGTAAGTTGAAGAGAAGTAAGTTAAACTCTTCTGAAATTAAGGAGCTGGTTAAAGAAGCTGCATCTCAACAATGTTAGTGGTAATGGACTCCTATACGGGATTTTTTTTTTTTTGCAAGAGTACCATCATTTCTCTTCATTAACAAACTGCCCTGTTCCTTTTTCTAGACCAGAGCTAGCGCATCAATCTGACCATTTCTAATGAGATATAGGATAATACTGTGTGGACCAGACTTGCTTGTCAGCCACTGCCTGATGGGTTTAAAGTAAGAAACGATCCTTCATTAATTAACCTTCACTTTCTATGTAGATACACTCATTGAGATGCAGGTAATTAAACCAAGGTCATTTCAAGGACTGACAGAGGAAAAACAGCAGTGAAGCAGTGTGGTTGTTTTGATAGATAGCTTTCAATACAATTGTTTCGGTGTAACAGTTACACAAAGTTGTCCTATTTATTTAGAATAAAGACAACAATCTTCTTTTCTAATGTGTCAGCCCAAGGCTAAAGAGACTTTGGACCTGACTTCATAGACTCACATGGCTTTTGGGACGGATGAGGAAAAGAAAATATCAGAAAAGAAAATTCAAGATAAAAAAGTGAAATTCATGGAACAAAGGCAGGCAGAAACTTATCTGGAGATCCTGACAGTGACTGAAATATCCCTGCAGAAAGACTCTCAGTCTTGTGACTCAAATGAAAGCAACGTTCAACAATTAAAAAAGAACTATTTCAGTTAGAAAACTGTATGTAAAAACAGAAGTGCAATTTGTCTTAGTGTTCAGACTCATTTCACTGACTTTTAACCCTTACAAATGCAGTGATGTAAATCTGCAGAGAGCCAAGTAATGCAAGCAGCTCTCATTCACAGGTATAAGACTCCAATTACAAAACCACTGTAGCTTGGGGGTATAACAGTAGAAATTTTTCAGCTCCTCCAAATTAGCTCTTACACCAGTCCAAGACATGTGAAGTTCCAAACTTTGATCACTGTTGAGAGTGAAATGAATATATTGAACCTGCAAATAGCCTTTAGCTCTTTCCAAGTGGTTCCCTTATAATTTGAGTGTTAGATTAAAGTTGTATGTTATAGATTTTAATAGCTATCTTCCATTTGGTTTGCTGAGTACCACTTGCTGTGGATTATACGACCTACTCACCAGCATGTCCCATTATGAGCACTTAACCTTGAAAGTTGTAAAGACAGAACATTTAATCTGTTAAACACAGTCAGAATCAGAAGGTTATATAATTACAGGTAATTTGGCATAGCGCTTCTAATACTTCCCAATTATGAAAATAAATTTTACTGCAGATTTTCTTCTTACGAAATGAAAAAGAAATAATAAATAGGCAGAATCACAGTATTTGAGAGCACAAATATCTGTGGAAATGTATACATCAATTTCTTTCAATTAAGGCCTTCAGAAATCATAAATACAGTAAACTTTTACAAGCATGGACATGCCAAGAATGAAAGTTAGTACGGATGGTTATGCAGGAATACAGGGAGAAGATAAGAATGAATTGAAAAGTCCTTTTCAAGCAAATATTCCTGACAGACGCACGGCGTGGCTGAGGTCCTGGCGCAGACATTTATCCCCCAGTCACAGTTTGCCCTTTGCTATCTGAGTGCAGAACAGGTACAGAAAAAGGGAAGAGCAAGGAGAAAATTACTGTCTTCTTATGGCAAACAGCAAATTATTTTCATTATGGAATTAAAAATCAATAAAATTAAAAGTTCAGAAGAAGAGCAGCTAACACAGGCTGGATAATAACCATGCTGTTTAAAGCTCACAGAAAGCATCCAGTTTTTACGGCGATGAGGGAAATACTGAACTCTACAGAATCTGCAGAAATCTATTAATTCTACTTTTAAGATAATTCATGCTTCAACGAGGATTTTTTTTTCTGTGCCATTTTACCATTCACAGGCATTTCAGCGCTTCTGTGTCTGACTTGAGTAAGGAAGGGAACCAGGTGTAACATTCCTGCATGCCAGAATCAGACTGAAGGAGATGACAAATGGTGTTTGAGCACATATAAACTCTTTTAAAAAGAGCTTACGTAACACTTTTAAAATGGAGATAGAAAGCGAGGTTAAAAATTAGACCCCAAAATCTCAGTGCCTGATATCTCCACCCAAATTTTCCTGTGATGAACCAACATCACGGGAAGAATCCCATGGCTGAAGTGATGCATGTAGCTTGTGATGCAGCACAGGTCAAGGCAGCAGCATGAGGTGATGCCATAGAGATTTCCACTTTAATCCTCAAAGTGAATCCTGCACTTTGTAAATGGGTTTGGTAAGAAAACCCACACAGATGCCTTTCAGATGTGCACACTGGGTTGGTGGTGTTCCAGGGCAGGATGGGCATGAACTCTACCACACATACTGAGATATGCATGGTCACAAAACAGTCACATGCCAGTTAGGCCTGCATCTGGCAAGCACATCTCTCATCAATTAAAGGAACTGTAAAAATGAGCAATTAGAATGGCATCTTATTGGGAAATTTGACATTCCAAAACCAACATTTTCCATGGGAAAGCAACACTGAACCTGAATGGAGCTCCAATTACATCCACTTTTTTAAGCTTTTGTGAAAGTGTCTGAGTTTAATTAGGTTAAGCTATTTCAAAGCATGCCCAGTTGTTGTAATTTGTTTATCTTAGAGTTGCTCTTTGATCACGATTGTTCATTTTCATAGAAGCCCTGTTATCAGTCTTAGGATGAGAAGTGAAGAGTGAAGTGAACAGTGTTCGTGGTAAGGAAATTTAGAAAACCTTAAGACGCTCATAATGTAGCTGTCATTAATAAAAGAAAGGCACGACTTCATTTAGCTTGTGAAGGCAGGAGTAAACCAATTATTTTTTACGACGGGGAAAAGGAAACTAAAGTGTGCTTATGCGTCCTGCCTAAGAGCTGGTGGCCTTTTGTATTCAGTATTCTGACAATCTAAGTCTGAGTTTGAATTTGGCCAGGCTGTGATGAAGTACCTTCAATATCCATTCATAACATCTAACCTCAGAAATCCTTCCATTTGTTGTCCTGTGAAGAACACCGAGCACTCCCCATCCTTCAAATTGTCATTCGATGCTGGTTATTTTAAAAAGACCTTACAAAAATGGTTACAAAGGTGCAATAAAGTTCAAGTATCCCAAAGAAAATACTCTGGCCCTTCATTTTTAAAGAACGAACCTTAGCCATTGCTGGAACTGGGTAATAAGAACATCCTCAGACTATCTTTATTTAAAAGCATGAATCTGGGTTAGAGGCTCTAGGCTGGCTTTTCCAGCTTCTCTCTCATTTATTTTTTTATTTTAAATCTTTTACGTGGTAAGATGGGTGCATTAGCTGCACAGTTTTCTAGCTGAAGATCATCCAAAATACATGAATACATCTTGGCCTTTGGGATGGGCTGTATTCACAGAGCATTTAAATGAGGTTTTTCAGATATTGCATGAAGATATTTTTGCACTCATAGGGGAATAATGCAGATCTTTCTGAGGTTCTCTGTACGAGCAAAGTTATCTCTCTCTGGAACATGCTACAGAATGGATAAGAGCTTCAAATGCGGAACAAAAAAAAATGGAAAAATGGAGAGAGAGTTTAAAGACCACCTTTTAGAACTGTTCATCTTTTTTTCCTTTTCAGCATAGCTGATAATGAGTTCTCTGTGTGCTCTTATAGGTCCAAGGATGCCATGGTCAGCTCTGTACAATCTCACCAGACTGATGTAAATCAGACATGCAATATTTGAGCACTTTTAACTGTAGGTCTTAACTGTATAATCCAGAAGAAAACTAAAGATGTGCCAATACTTCTTTATCAACGACATTCTGAGGAAGCACCAAAGAACCTTTTAAAATTACTAAGACAATCAGCTAATTTGTAGTAAACGACCAAGTTAATGAGCTCAGCCTCTTTTCCTGTTCAAAGTTAACTCTGAATTCCTTTCAGATTTTCAACTCTGTTCAGGACCCAACATCACTGTGAGTTACAGCCAAATCTGCTGTTATGTTGCCAATAGGAGCCGCAGACATTCGCTGCTCAGGAGCTTCTTCAAAAGTTGTGAAGTACCTCACAAGTTTTACCTGGTCCTAATTTGCAGTCTTCATGGTGGACAGACACCATCTCAGTTTTCTTTGCTGTTGTGAACACTGAGATGGATTACTGACACTGGGTGGGACTCAAGTCACCTGATATTGCTTTTGCTCCGGTTAGTCTTCATTTGGTTATTATATTCACATTTAAGAGTTTAATCTCTGCTTTCCATAAGTGGTATGCAACATTCCCTTAAAAACTGCTGTTTCAGTTAAGATTTCTGCCCGTAAATCAGTCACTGGAATATTCAGAGAAAGCAAATACTGAAGGGGTGTGAACACAGCTGAAGGCTATTCAATGTTTTATTCAAGGGAGTTTTTATGGAAAATATTTTGAGGTATTTGCTTAGTTCTAATCATTACCATGGGATGCCCTGGAAATCCAATAGTAACATTAGTGCCAAAACTTGAAAGCAATTAATCATGTTTAAAGAAAGAAATTTTCATTCTACGTTTGTGTTGAAACTTTGGTGCAGGAAGGAAGCAGCTCAGCTGAGTCAAAGTCCACAGTTCTCACAGCCTCCCATGGTCTGGAAGGGCACAGATCCATCCCAGGCTGTGAGACCCTCTGTGACTACGGGGAGCTTTGGGTTTTTGTCAGTATTTTGGCCTGGAAGTTGGCTGTTGCTCACCCCAAACGGAGGCAGGCTGTTCACAGCTCCAAAGGTGTGGTGAGAGGGCAGACCTGCTGGGAAAGCACCATGGTTTCATTTTGTCTCCATCCAGCAGAGCAGTACAGCGAAGTGACTTCTGAGCTGCGCTGAAGTAGCTCAAGTACCAGGAACAAAGCAGCCAATACATTTGTCGTGGACAAATTATCCCACATTCCTCCACTGCAGGTCAGACGCCCTTAGGAGCCGCAGGTTTTGCAAGTTTCTTGTGACCTATAAGGTACTGAACCTACGCAGCCCTTATTTTCCATTTTAATGGGAGTCAAGGAAGCCGATCAGATCACGGAGGCACTCAATAACATGATGAATGGCACCTTCAACAGACTACTAAAAACTTTCCATGGTGCTAGGGCTTCGCTCTGCCTTCCTTTATTGTGTATTAGTGGCCAGAGATGCTGCGTGCACTGAAATGTGAGAAGGATTTTCATGCTTGTAGGAGTTCGGCATCAACCTATAGCTGAGCGTTAGCACTTCTCTTACCTTACATTCAAAGGGCTCTTTGTCTGGGCTGCATATTCAAAGAGATAACAACAATGAGAATTTGAGGAAATTCAGAGCATCCTTCCCCTCTGATAAAGCATGAGATAATAAAGACTTCACTTCTGAAACTTATTTGGTCAGATTTTGGAAGAACAAAATACGAAGGCATTTCATAAATTAGGATGGATGGATGAACTTTTGTAGCATAAAAGAATGCCAAGGAACCATACAGGGTTTTTTTTTTTGTTTCCCTTCAGGATTCAGCAGTTAGCAGCTATTCAATTACTGCTTCAAGATAAAGCACAAACGCAACAGCTACTTCATGCTATACTTCATATTTTACTTGCTCATGAATACAGAATTGTATTGCTGATCACAAAAGCATCACACATCTACGTCCCAATATCCACAGCCTCAAAGAACGGATGCCACAGAATTCTTTATTTATCCTCTTTCAATTGTCTGAATATTCAGAGAATTGCAGAATCTCTCAGCTGCCAGAGGCTTTCATTAAAGAAAAAAAAAGAAAGAGAAAAGAAGAGGTGATTCTATGATAGACATTTCGGGAGCTCATTTTATGGGGTACAAGAAGATCCTGGCAGTTATTGTTAAATGTGATCAGTGAACTCACATACGACTAACTGAAAAGCACAGATCCATGTATTCTCAAAGCCAATCAACAGAGTACTTAGGTGACAAGCAACGTTTGTTACCTGTTCTGACATCTTCCTTTGGCTTCCTAAGTTGTGATTTATGTTCACAATGTTCTTTGCAAATATGAACCATGGCATTTGTTGAACACTCTGTACATGTGCTGGCATGCTGGGCTGGGGACTGCCTGGCTCCGGCCAGAGGGATCGAACTCGAAAAAACTTCCAGTTCCTGGGAGTGAGTCCCATGATGTGAGCAGTAACAAAACCCTCAGTGTTAGTCAAGTCCCCATCACCTCCATCACACCAGCCTCCCAGCACAGCTGACATTTCCTCGTCTATTAATAACGGTTGCTCAGGACCGTCTGACGAAGCAGGAAACCATTCTCCAGAACCAGCAAAACCACTGCTGACACTGCTGCTGGCAGCTGGGTTTGGATGGTTTCTGGAGAAGAAGAAAACTGCTTCCTTGGGGGGCACTGCTGCGGGTGGGGGGGGGGGGCAGGGCAGTGCCAGCAGGGCTGCACGCTGCTGCCTGCACTGTGCCTGTTTTCTGAGAAGAGAGTTTGGTTGCTTTAATCGTTCTTCCATTAGCGGTTCCAACAGAGTCTGAACACCTGGACTTGGATGTGTTATAAAAACACTTTGTTTCCTTCAGGAGCAGACCTTTCCCAATCAATAAAGCATTGTAGTGTGGGTATTCACGAGACGTACCCTCGGGGCTCTATCCGGGTTATCATTTCAAAAAATAACAATGGGATAACAAAGGAAAACTGTTTCACATAAATAACAGACAGTAACATAGAATACGATACACAAGCAGAAAATACGAAATCAACATAAAAGCTACTTCATATTTCTCAATATATACTGCCTGGTCCCACTTCTGCCATCAGTTGCAGGGTACAATGACTTTACACATCGTAATTGAGGCTATAATTGAACCAATTTTCTATAATCTTCTATACATTCCCCAAACAAATCTCAAGCTACCCCAGAAACGCATTCACATTAAATGTCTCTAGGCTCCACTTCTGTCATAGAACTTTTCATTCCAATGTTTACTTTATAGTAGTGCCATTAGGAAATATTAGAAATGTTAACATTTCAATATAATGAGATATATGCAACTTTTTTTCCTTGCAATATCAACTTTCTTGAAGTTATGAAAACTTGAAATTCTGCAATAAAATGAATCCAAAGAAAAAGCAGAAAAGAAGAAGGGTGTAAGATCAGGAACTAATCCACTACACTTTGTTCACGTTGTTTCAGGGAATAAGAAAAGCTTCTCTCTCTTTTTTTTTTTTGCTTTCTGAATTCTCATTTTAGATATTTAGATGGTGAAGTCAACAAGGTGCTTCAGCACATGCCTGAATCATGGCCTAGTCAGCTCACTCTGTGACATTAAATAATGTTTGATAATTTGCACAATGCTTGAGAGATAGCTGGTGATTTGTTATCCGTAAATCCAATGAACTTTTGACACATCCTGTTGCCTGGGTGAGGCAAGACATCCATTCGGTTACTAATGGGGGAAAGTTGAGGCACAGTATGATTTGTTTTACTGATGTAAATGTCGTATAGAGCCATATTTTGTGAATGGATGATAGATCTAATGAAAGCACTACCCTTAGCTGCAATGCTGAAGTATTTTATCTGGAGTGAACTGCTACGAGGAAACATTCTGAGCTGTTTAGCTACTCGAAAACACAGGTAGGGGCCAATAAAATTCCTTTTAAGTAACCACTGGCACAGTAAGGCACTAATATTGAAAAGCTCTGGTTGGTCAACTCAGTCTCCTTTGAGACAGCAGAAGCGGGTACTGTTTTCCATCCTCTATGAATGAAAAAGTACATTCTGAGAACACCGAGTCACGCAAAACACAAGTAAAGACACATCTGGAATTCTCTGAAGATTTTGTGTGTGTGTGTGGGGAAGATTCAGATAATAAAATTATATTTTTGCATGGAAACCTGGCAATTTCAGTGAGGCGATGGCTGCTGAGGCCGGATGGGCTGTGCCTGGCTTCCATCCCGACTCCAGAAAAGGCACTGCTGAAATAATCCTTGAGATGACCCCAGTTACCAAAAGTCTAATAGGATTTGTAAGGTGCTTTAGGATCATTCTAGAGGAAAGGTGTTGTAGAAATGTAAGGTATTATTAGTACTATAATAAGACAAGCTCCCCACGTCCCTTGGCGATAATGCAGCTCACTGGTAGGGATAAACTACGGAGCCAACGTGAACCAGATTATTGCCTCATAAAATGGGACACCTGCCCTATTATCCCTTAAATAATAAGTACATAAAACAAATTTGACTGAAATAATAAAACATAATGGTGAAATATTTATGGGTAATTTTTCAGTGCAGCATGCAAGGATTAAGCCATGCAATTTCTGCTGGCTTTTACAGGAGTTGCACTGTTAAATCCTCCCCATGAGGTCCGGCAGAAACCGATCTGTAATGCGTCTGCAAGTTTGTGTCGTGTGTGATAAAGTCAGATGGAGATTTTAAAATATGATGGAAATACATATTTCCCCCTTGCACTTATCCCCCAGTAGACAGAAAATCACGGTGTCCTTCAAGTAATCAAGCCAGAAATGTGCTTATTAATAAGGAAAACACTCCAGTCAGGTCTGCACTTTCATAACGGTGTGTGCAGCTAATGCAGTTGTGCAGGTAGTAATGAGTGCAAGCGGTTAATTAAGCCAACTAGCAAGCTTGCTTGCTGGCAATACTTTCAATCACAACACTGACTAAAGAAATACAATCAAATGTACAAATGTGAATTGGTCTTTGATCCCAGCTTGCAGATGAACAATACAGAGCCCCTAATATAAGCAGTACTGAGTCCCTAACATGACAAACTAACAAATATGAAGAATTACTTAAGGGATACCACCAGCTTACATGTTAACATCTCAGAATTTATCACTTACCTCTCACTTTTTCTAAATTCTTGTAACTGAAAAAGCCATAGGGAGAAAAAGAATCCTATTTTCTGATTGTTCATTTGGCAGAACGCTGCCTATAAACAGGCTTCATAATTTCTTTCATAAGGTTATTTCCATATTCATTCCCCTACTCTTCTGTGGGTTGATTTCTGATAAAGCAACAAAGAAAAACATTATTTAAATAAGGAAGGATCTTTCAAAGTTAACAAAAAAAAAAAAGCTGAAGGAGCTCCGGAGGCAGCAGAGCCCATAACCTCTATGCACTGTCAATATACTCCAGATTTTCAGCTGTCCAGGTTGCACCCAGTTCTGGAAAAGCACGTCTGGCTCCCCAGGCAGAGCCCGATGTCGCCTCTTATAGGTGCACAGTACATGCTCTAATTAACCCAACTTAACTTCTGAGAGCAATCCCAATGTCTGATTAGCCATGATGCAGTATTCAGCAGATTAAATTGCTTATTAATTTATAAGACTCTAGATAAAAATACAGTGAGCATCTGAATTACAGCTTTCTTTAACACTGTCTTCCAAATAATCGGATTATTTCAATTTGCCTTTTTAAAAAGCAAGATGGGGTTATTTAAAGTCCAGATCCTATCATTGGCGCTTTTCCAAGTGAAAGGAAATAGCTGATGCTTCCCCATACATGTCCCTATGTACTTGTGCAGCACAGCCTCGGGCATACGAGCGAGCCGTGCAGTCACAAACACCTACAGACTCTTCCCATAGCCCCAAGTTTCCATTTGCACACATTTGCTCTTACATGATTACTATCACTGCCACCCTGCTTCTGCAGCAACAACTGCCTGCACCAATTATATGCAGTTTGGCACGTGTATTTTCAAACACACAGCTTAGCACAGTCAATTTTATGCAGGCAGAGCCGATACAGACATTCACATTGTGTGTGCGTGTGCAGTTGTGTGAAAATCTATTCATGCCTTCCTTTCTTCATGTGCTACCTCACTGCCTGAAGAGTTTCTGTGTTTTCTCTTTGTATCATTCTGGCTCCTAGTACTAAAAGCCACATCCTGTTATGTTTGGTTGCTAGGTGGAGAAATGTTATCATGGGCTTCAGCAATAATTTATCCGTAGAGCTAGAGGAGCTGTCATGTACTTCTGACAGTGAGCTGCAGCACTTTATCAGCTTGCCTGTAAATCAACCGTGTGTGGGTGAAGATGCCAGCAATGTTTGATCTCTCTCAGACACTCTAATAATCTGCTTTTGTCTGATTGATTCCTTCACATCACCAAGCACATTGCAACCGAGAGTGGAGTACCCTCTGTTTATCTCCGTTGGTCATCTGCTTGAGGGCAACAGGGCAGAAAATGCTGTTCTCGCTGAGATGTAAGAGTTTTTTGGAATTAGGGGCTTTACATCATATCCTGGAGCAGGTTTAGTCCAGTAAATCAATGATAGCAGAATTGAATGCACCATAAATACCTCAAACCGTATCTCTTACAAGAATGTAAGAGTAATTCATAGAAACAGGAAAGGTAACTTTGCTGGAAAGAATTACGACCCCTACAAGCTCAAGACATGCAGGTCTTTTACGGCCTGTGTTTACATCTACCCTCTTGAACTTTGGGAAGAAATGCACTGCACGCTGCCATTTGGCTCCAGGCGGCTCAGAGATAATATTGAGGCGAGCAGGACGCTGTCAGAATTGATCACTGCCTCTCAATCCAAAGGCAACTTTTTCTAAATTTCTGTCAAATCGTGTTTCGTGCAGGAGATGCCAACACACCATGTCATGTCCTGCACCAACACACCATGTCATGTTCTGCACCAACACACCATGTCATGTCCTGCACCAACACACCATGTCATGTCCTGCACCAACACACCATGTCATGTGCTGCACCAACACACCATGTCATGTCCTGCACCAACACACCATGTCATATCCTGCACCAACACACCATGTCATGTCCTGCACCAACACACCATGTCATATCCTGCACCAACACACCATGTCATGTGCTGCACCAACACACCATGACATGTTCTGCACCAACACACCATGTCATGTTCTGCACCAACACACCATGCCATGTGCTGCACCAACACACCATGTCATGTTCTGCACCAACACACCATGTCATGTTCTGCACCAACACACCATGTCATGTTCTGCACCAAAACACCATGTCATGTTCTGCACCAAAACACCATGTCATGTGCTGCACCAACACACCATGTCATGTGCTGCACCAACACACCATGTCATGTTCTGCACCAACACACCATGCCATGTTCTGCACCAACACACCATGTCATGTTCTGCACCAACACACCATGTCATGTGCTGCACCAACACACCATGACATGTTCTGCACCAACACACCATGTCATGTTCTGCACCAACACACCATGTCATGTTCTGCACCAACACACCATGTCATGTGCTGCACCAACACACCATGTCATGTTCTGCACCAACACACCATGACATGTTCTGCACCAACACACCATGTCATGTTCTGCACCAAAACACCATGTCATGTGCTGCACCAACACACCATGTCATGTGCTGCACCAACACACCATGTCATGTTCTGCACCAACACACCATGTCATGTTCTGCACCATGCTGAAGTGGAGCACAACGCCTGGTGTTGTGCGATGCCTTTCTGCCAAAACTATGCAGAGAAAGATGCAACCTAAAGAGCAGTTGAAGCCCCCTGGTAGAAGGGAGGAGCAGTGCCCCTTCTGATAGCTAGCTAGTCTGACTAAATAGTCTAACTTTGTTTTGATTTGTTCACGGTACTGTTCTCCCAGCTGGAAATCAAGAGCTGATTATCACTGCGGCTGGCAGCAGCTCATTGTGTGCTGACCTGGGAGCAGCAGCAGACTTGGTGCCTGACCCCCGTGAAAGCTGAGGTCGAGAGATATTGTGGATGTGATTGACTAAATCCCATCAGGGGAAGCGTTTGGCTGTAGCATCCCCTCTCTGGGTCACAGTGAGATGGCACAGGCAGTGGGATATTTGGGAAATGCACAAATTTCAGCCCAGTATACTAGGGGGAAAGGACTGTGCTTCACAGCACCGCTGAATGCTAAAAAAGGGTGAAAATTCACACTGCATAATGTATTTGTAATTGTGCTTAAGGCAATGAGAAAAGAGAAATTCATGAAACAAATCTGGCATGCGTTGCAGGGTTTTGTGGATGCTGGAAGAGCAGTTACATCTCTTCCAGATTACTGCATTTGGTAGTAGTGCTTCAAGTTAGAGTAGATCCACATCATCTGCCTTGGCCCACCACAGGGATTTCCCCAAACTCTTATATCCTTTGTCATGGAGATGGGCTTTGTGGCCAGGGGGCAGCCCAGTCCCACTCCCCAGCTGGTTAAGCACACAGGCAACACCTTTTATGCACAGCAGAGCGGCCTGCACTGCTTCTCCACATTGAATAACCTCCGCAGTGAAAGCCAGACTTTCATTTACAGGAGATTTTCTTCACTGCACACATAGTAAAAGATAGTAAAGTGTTAAAAGCAGGGAGACCTAAAATTACAGCATCTAGAAGGGCGTGTTCTCTATTCTTTCACCAACAGGTATCATCAAATGACATTCTGTTTTACTGAGCATCACAAAACACGCACTGTTGGCTGCCTTCATGACCCCAAGTTGGCATCCTTTCAGCACTGCAGTGTTCAGAATACAATGTGCATATACAGATGAACTCATACACAGACGGATGGAACACCAGAGACCTTACAGCTCCTCTATGTATAGCAGCCTACAGTAACTCAGGCAAGTTATGAGGATTTCATACTCAGAACCATATTCAATTTGGAGACTTGACCTTTCATTTTAGCCACTTACCTGTTAGCGATACATCCATAATTCCCAGCATATGCTAATGAACAGAGCCCATTCCCTGCCTGCTGGCTTAACTCACCAGGAAAACACTGACAGACCCCAGTTCTGATTTTAGTTATGTTGATTTTGCCATGACAGAAATACATAATGTCTGTGTTCAGACTGGCTTTGGTGCAAGCAAGAACCGAAGTCTAAAGCTTCAGTGATCTTAAATATAATCATTCTAAATTGCTCTTCAGCTTTATATTTCAAATTATTTAAAATAAGACTGCTATTACCTCTCAAACACTACTCATTTCTAATACTGCAATGCTACTTTTTTTTTTCAAGGGCTGACTCTTTCCAAAGGGAATCTGAAAAAGAAAGAGAAAACAACAGAAAGGAAGAAGAGAACCTGGAAGAGGAAAATGGGGCATGCCTAAGCAAAATACACTTCCAAAAGCATCAAGTTATCCTCAAGGGAGATGTATAAGTAGAAGACATTGCATGGCTGAGCAGTAAATATCGCATTTCTTTTTACAAGCATATTTCTGCATTTTGTTATGTCTTGACTGGCAGATCCATAAACTTTGAGTATCCAGCCTCAGAAAGGGCAAGCTTAAAATCTACAGGTTATATTCTCTGTGGTCTAAATGGTCAGTGGCACTTCAGTAGTCCATGATGGATTGATTAATGAGTGAGCTCTGTCGACATGCAGAAAACTTAATGTGTGTATTTCTGAGCAAGTGAAAGAAAAACAAGTGTCTGCATCTCAGAATTTAGGTCTAGAGAAAGAGGAAGCAACAGTTATTTTGGTTTAATTACAACCCTACAGCAATTATTTAATTCCTAAGCTACACTGATCCATGCTGAAGTTCGCTCTGAAATAGATTTTCTAGGGAAATAGTTCCAGAAAAGTGATTCCAATGAGCTGCTGTTGATCACTGATCTCAGCTCCTCTGTCTGCTCTAACAGCAGTGATTGCCCGTAGGACCACGGCGAGGTGGGAAGATGACTGAGGACCACTTCTGCACTTCAGTTTGGCAACACAAAGGGTTCAGCCCCTCCATGCTGATGCACTTACAGTGCTCAGCAGCACCCTGCTTCCTTGCTTCATCAGCATACCCTGCTTCTGTCACCCTCTATAGCATGTAATCCCTTTTGCTATCCTTACAGCTCTGTTTTGAAGTTCAGCACTCCTTTGGGAAAGACACTGAAAACTATCTGCCATCAGTATGTGTATATCCATGGCACTAAATAGCCCTAGGAACTCTTCTTGCCACCCAGGGGTGTGCAAATAGATGCAGTCCCAGAAGCTACAGAAAGAAAATCCTTGTGTAACTTTGGGTTGTCTGACCTCCTTATAAAGTATTTTGCTGCTGCTGTCAGCCAGCAGTAAGTGATTTCCTGAAGTATAATGCCAGTAAGTAGTATTTCTGGATCATCTACCAAAGTGTTGGCCAATGTTGAGTGATTGATTGAGGTTATGACATGACTTTTACAGACAGCACTTCCAGGACTGACACAAACACGTGGGTACACGCTTGTTATTTTGTGGTGGAGAAAAACAGTTGGAGATGGGATACTTGGAGATGGACACTTCTGCACAGTAGAACAACGTCAGAAGAAAAACTGGAAACTGTTCTGCACAAAACCCTCTGAAGTTTGATGAGGAAAGATGCACTTCTAGGAGAGGCCTATTTAAATGCCCCGTGTCAAAGCAGCTCAGCTCAGGTCTGCTGCTTGCTAAGCAAATAAAGGAGGAATTATTACGTAAAAGTCTCCTTGTGTGTGTGTTAAAAGAGGGGAAGCACTGGGACATTTTCAGTGGGAGAGCACGGTTGTGAGATGCACACATCTGGAATGAGTCCTTCAGAGGGGGCCTTGCTTCCCAGAGACCAACATCCCGGTGGGTGTGAGGTGAGTACTGTCCTGCTCATCCCTGCCAAAATTCCCTTTTCCTGTATCAGCCCAGAATCAAACCCAAATGATGGGGCTTGGAAAGGGACTGCAGATGCATGTGCTCAGCAGAGCGGGAGTTGCCTGGATTTTGATGGCTGGATTCTCCATTTATCTGGACAAGGGCAGCACAGCACTGATGTTCAGGAGAGCAAAGTATTTACAACATATCTGAGTGCTTCAAAGGAAGCTGTAACTGCTTAGTGTTTCTGGCTTGTAATCTGCATTAATGCCTGTGCTCTTTCCAGATTTATCTTAAATGTTAATGAAAACAGTGAATTTGCCCCAAAGCACCAGGAGAAAGTAGGATGATAATTTCCAGCAATATCACAGGATCTCTTGATGTGGCTGAGACAGGCAGCTTGGGGGGTACGGACCATAATGAACTGACACCTTTTCCTCACAGAAGGTATCACAAAGGTACACCAAAGTGCTGCAGCTGAAACTATTTTTGATCGTAAATGTGTGAACTAACAGGCAAAATCTTACAGCTGGGTGGATGCTACAGAAAGTGTTTATTTTTTAATAGGCAAGTACAAAGGTATTGCCACCCTTGCTTCTACCATTAGCAGGCCGCCTACCTGAGCACACAAGACAAGGCCAAGCTGTTCCAATGGGTGAGCTGGGTGCTGGCTGTGGTGCCAACTGCCTTCTGCCCATGAGCACTGCTCTGGTATGGGCTGTGCTGGTGATGGGACCCAATGGAGCACCGAGGTGCCTGACCTGGTGAACATGTCAAATATCTGAGCTCATGTCTCTGAATACAGATAAAAAAAAAGTGGGAAAAAAAAAAATCTAATCAATTAAGAAGGTCTAATGTCAGCTATTCCACAAACAGAAATTAACACCTAATTTATCATTTCTTGTTATCTGGTCCACTTGTAACATAAAAGAGAAGATACACCAGGATTCACTGTGCGAGTCCGAGACCACAGCTCAATGTAAAGCAAGGCAGAAGCATGGCAGCTTTTACTGATTCTTGAGATCTAGGTGTGCAAAATACGTCAGTGACAGACAAGGCATCAAGGACTGAGAAAAGAGAATTTCTTTTCAGCAGGAGGCATTCTCAGTGAAAATGAAAGCTGTTCTTCTAGATGTGGTATTAGAGATACAGAGAAACTGCAAATTGAGTATTTCGATACCTATCCACCCCTAATTTTAAGCAGTTTTTAAAAAATGAAATAAAGAAAAATGAAGGGAAGCTCTTTTGTTGTATTCAGAACAATCAAACACCAGGGGACTGGATGGCTTAGGGAACTGTTAATGGGATACAGAGTGTTTCAAGGTCACCGGTTCAATGCCAGCTCAGGTTGGTAGTAATTGGAAGTCGTTATTACTTGATGGCTGTTCAGTAGTTTAAGTGACATGGGTTGGTGGTCTTAATATTGTGTCTAATGATCACCCATCTCTACCACACACGTGAAAAAGAGCCTTTACTGATGTCAGTTAAGTACTTTTCATCGGGAATAAATTTAAAGATAAAACATAAATAAATCAGAATAATTTATAAACAATCCGTGTCACGTCTTCTTTCAAATATGTCACCTGTTCCTGAGGGATGACAGCCTACAAGGACATAAAATGGCCTAGGCACTGTGCAAGAGACCTTCTCCTTCCTTTGGCACCGAGATGGTCATGGAAGCAACCGCACCAGAAATACCTTGCTTTAAACCAAAGTTGGAACATAGCAATGAATGAATCAGGTCTTACGTTGGTCAGATATAGATAAGGCAAATTCACATTCATGGATGTATAAAAGGATGAATGTTTATTTTGTGATACTTTAGAGGGAAATTGTTGTGCAGTGTGTTTGGGATTTATAATTCAGTAAGAGCAGCAAACATTGGGCTAAACTGCATGCTTTGAATTTTGCACACCAGATTATCACAAAAATCCTGGGTAGAGCTGTGCAGTCCATAGGGCTTAAGTAAAGAATTTCACTGACTGAAGCGCTTTCAGCTCCCCCAGAAGTCCTTTTGTTTCTCTGTGGTTCATCTTCTATGAATCAAACTTACTGAAAATTTGAACTCGCTGAAATTTGACTGTGTTCAACAATGTGTAAAACCAAAACACTTCCTCCCATATAATCACCAAGTTCCAAACCCCAGACACAGGCACGGCCACCAACCTCCAGATCTGGTACTGGACCAGGTTGCCCACGGCTCCATCCAGTGTCTTAACAGAGACTGGAAATTCATAGATTTCAATGCATAGGGTTTAGAGCCAAATGTTTAGATTAATGAGCAAAATTAATCCACGGGGTGGAACTGCTAATGCCAATTTCTTGTAAGTAAAGATGTATCATGAGCATCTGGCCTCCTTTCTGTACACCCGAGCGGAATCCAGCTCTGCACTAGTCATGACTGAAGACCTGCATTCTTACACAGCAAGAAAGCCTTGCGTGGCTCAGGCATACTGCAGGAAGTGCATGTGAACAATTCAGGGACTATATTTAATAGTCCAAAACCAGAGTAAAGCCATTTTCTTCCCGTTTACGTATGTGCATGGCTCTATCCCAGCAGCGCAGCCCTGCTGTGACCTGTGGGATCGCTCACAAGATCAAAAGCGTGCAGGATCAGGTCCAAGACCGCTTATGAGATGCAGCCCTACATCATGCAGACGTTTTTATCAAAACACATTTCTCCTCTTTATGTGTTTATGAATGCGGCACATGCTCTTATAACTTACACTTAACAATCAAGTCGCTGATGCAACATTTTTTTCCCTCTCGCTCCCGCATTTTGAAATATTATTTCACTTCTAATTTTCAGCCTCCCCCGCCTCTTCCTTCCCTCTCTCACTTTTTATTTTCGTTGGTGACCACAAGTGTAGTTTCAGTAAATAAAGCTGGTGCTTGATAATGTGGAACGGCCAGGAGCTTAACTCTGCCCTTGGAGATCGCTTACATCAAACCAGCGATCAAAAAGTGGTGCAGATAAAATTTGTCATCAGGGATTTCCTACAAAAGAATTACAGTGGAGAAATAGCCTGATCGATACTATGGATTTTCACTGCAGGGGCTGATAGTCCAATTGCTGTGAAACACTCACACAGATAAAAGGGCATGGCTGCCACTTTGTTACAGACTGCTGACTCAGCGCAAAGCCTGGCAGGTATTTATAGGCCAAAGTGATACAGAATTATCACCTTGCAGTGCCCAGCTCTTGTTAGTTCTAAGATTGCCTCCCTTTATGGGATTGCTAAATGCAGGTGAATGGAAAAATGATGGCTAACAGCTGTCAAAATGCAACAGAATGAAGTACTTAAATCTTTTTTTATCCATTAAAAGGGTAACAACCAAACATATATCATAGTGCAGACGTCGTAATGATATTTGGGGCCAGTAAACGAGGGGTTATAAACAACGTACATCTGATCAAAATGGTAAGGACAACACAAAAGGGGGAAAAAAAAGCAATGCTAAAAATTCTTCTTGTTGCTTCACAATATGCAGCCTGGTATTTACCTCACTGCTTTTTGCAGGGATCCCTAAGCTCCTCATCCAGGCACACAGCTCCAATGGCACTGGGACCACTGGGAGAGCTGCTTTAAGAAGCAGCTGGGATGGTGCTAGGAACTCCTCTTCACTGTCCTAAGCCATTATTTTACACTCATACCAAGACAAAACGCTGACACATTCCTACAATAACCAACAGCATTAAAAGCTCATTGTCTTCGAGGACCATTTCACACACAGACATGTACAGGACCAGACCATGATGAAGGCCAAAGAAATGCACTCATACTTTGACCCAACAGGTAGCACAGAGCTCTGTCCTGGCATACGCTCTGTTCCTTCATTATGGTACTCTACGGGGGCAGACACTGCCTTTTCATTTATCCCTTTGTATACTACAGCATGTATTTATTTTTGGAGACACAAAGAGCAATTGGTTTTGCATAAGGATAATTTTTGCAAGGTCACATAAAAAGCTGAAGAGCCCAGTAATGGAAAGAGAGAGGATGCTGTGGAGGACCCACACAGACCTGGCCTTACCCACGGCCTCCAGGTGAGAACAACAGAGTTGGTGAGGAACTCCACGAGGAGGAGACTGCAGCTCAAAGCCAGTGTGAAAACTCATTCAGATGCATTTTTACGTACACCTTCCTAGCAGAGATGGTACCAAAGTTGGGTGTTGGTACCTACTATTTTTTATAATGCACTGAGAAGCATATATTAGGAGTCTGCTTTGCTAGATAATGAATAAACTTACAGTCCATCTCCCAGAAAATGTAACATCCAGTTAAATCATTTTTTTCCAACATTGCCTGGCAAAAACTTGACATCCTCAGCATATCACCTCCTCTTCTATCACCACATTCATCATTTTAAGAATATTTCTTTTACTTGTAAAAACATGACAGGTCTCGGTGTGCAAGCAAACCAAAGCTACTCTTTAGTACTCCTGGAATATGAATAGATTTAAATACATGTAGAGAGGTGAACACAGAAAGGTTGGGGGGAAGGGAAAGAACAGACATTTGATTTTTGTAACTTGTGCCCATCTTCAGTAATACAAAGCTTTATACATGGCTACATCAGCATAGCCAAACTGTATTTGTTACTCAAGGAAGACAAAACCGTCTCTTCTTCATTACCAAAACAAGACTGGAAGGTCACCCAGCCTAACAAAAGGCTAAAGGAAAAACAGATCAAAGTGGCAGATTCTTCTCACCTGAGAGATGTCCAAGTTGCTACTCATCCAGACCCCCTCCACTGCTGATGGGCAGAGAAGGGCATGAAAGAGGGAGGAAGCTCTGGGCTGTACTTAGGACACCGTATATGAATTATAGGTATATCTGAATCCTTTCTCAACCTTTGTCTTGAGAGGGAGCCTAAAAGGTGAGATGAGTAAGCCCAGCTGCTTGGAAGATGTTCACGGATCCATCAGAAATAATGCTTTAAAGGCCCAATTCTCATGTCATTTTTTAATTTGTATTTCATTTATTTTAATTATTAATGCCACTTTGAACCATTTTCACTTCATTATTTTGGAGAAACACAAACAAGATGATTAAAAACCTGTTATTTTTTTTTTAAATGTCTTGAGAAGGTCATGGCCAGGATCCATGAAGTTCAGTGAGGTTTAGGCTTCATGTGATAGCAGGGATTTTAACTCAAGGAAGCGATGCTGCATGAACACCAAGAACTAATTATCCAAAATAGCACAAGGAAGCTGAACTTCTGTACTTGTATTTTGAGAAGACGTTTCTGGTAAGTTTAACCATAGCGGCTACACACAAAAGCAGAATCTTTGCAGTGAAAATGCACAGAGTTCAAATTAAAAGGAATAAAATATAACGGATGGCATTAAGTAATAACTAAACTGCCTATAAGAAATGTTTCAGGTTTCTAAACCAGGATCTTAAGCAGGCTAGAAGCCACACCTTTCCCCAAGCTCCATAGGGAAATTACCTAGTACTTGTCTGAACTGCCTGATGCTGGTACAATCATTGCTGCTCTCATCACAGCATTGTTGGATGGAAGTTTACTGTCACTAGCAATAAGCAGTAGATAAAAGGAGGAGGGGGGGGAAATAAGAAAACAAAAGGGAAAAATAGAAGCTAAAAAATTCACCAGAGGTGAAAAAACGGGGGGGAAAAAAAAAGGAAGATATACATAAACTAGTTGTTTTTGTCTTTCTAGTTGCTATGATGTGCACAAAGGAAATAGACTGAATAAAATCACATCTCAGGAACACCAACATAAATTCCCCCTTGCTTTGACAAGTACGTAATTTTGTGCAGTGATGCTCTTCACGTCTGGAGAGTTATGAGGCAATTTCATTCCCATCTGACAAATTTACAAAGAAACATTAGAGAGAAGGGATTAGAAAAGCGAGAAATCTTTATAGACTTTTTCCTCAGGCTGTATTTTCCTTCCATCTTTTGGCTCTTCCTTGAGGAATATGTATGAGTGACTCATTCTGTATGAACGCCATAACCGAAACACTTAGCAGATAAGCATAACATGAAATGTGCTTTAAATCAACTAATTGTATTTACATTATCTGGGAGGGCCGATCCTGATTGGCTAAAGTTTGTAAAAATTTGCTATTGTGCGTTTTCAAGATAACAATTTAGAACTGGATAACAAAATGAAAGCTAAAATATTAGCTCCATAACTTTGCAGGAAAGTCAATGTCAGAAAAATAATTTGCACTTGCAAAGCTCTGCTCAGTTTAGAGCTCTTATCGACGGCCTCTTTGCCCTCACAACGTTCTGCTTAAGACCAATGGCATTTTTTCTTTTCATATGTTGGGAAACTGAGGTAGATCAAATGAGCTCCTCTGCTCATGCAGAAAATAAATGACAACCACAAAACCCCCAGGCAGGACGAGAGCAGGTGGGTTGAGCTGCCTGCTGCCCCACACAGCGCTGGGCACAGAGCTCTGTGGGCAGGCCTTCTTAACCAACCCCCCCTACAAAGGGGAGGATGAGACCTGGAGAGAGCAAAGTGCTCTTCACACCCTGACCACATCCCTGTGCGTTTTGCTGGCAGACTCCTTGGATTTGTGGCTGCACCACAACAGCCTTTTTCCTACCAAAAAAATAAAGGCGAGTTCCGCCTTCTCTTTGCTGACAGTGAGCTGGGATAGATTATTCTAGAAATAAATGATAATAAGAAGTGCTGTAAAGGCTTTGCTTTCTCCTGCAAGATTTCAAAGAGCAGACAGTCACTGCTTGGTTCAGTTATACTGCTGAACATATTTAAAGAGAGCTGACATGTGGCTACTACAGGATGTGGCATTTTATGTTCTATGAGTAATCAGCGTATTTCTTCTTTTTCCTTGCTCCCTATTTTTTTTTCCCCCTTCATTTCTTAAAGTGTTTGCACTGACTGCTTATCCTAAGCCGTTCTTGGTGTGACACCAAGGAATGACAGCCTGCACACTGCTAGTCCTCAGCTTTTGTTTCTGTGCAGTTTCGCATGGGTCCCCTTTTAAGGTCATTTCAAGTGCTGGATGATGGTTCTTCCCTCCTCCTTTTATTAATGAAAATTATACGACGGTGCTCGGAAGTTCCAAAACATATTCCTTTCTTGGCACAAAGACGAAATATAATAAAATGCAGATGCTTTCTGATACAGAACACAGATGAAAATGTTTTATAACCACGACTTATGGAGAAGAGGAAAGCACAGGGGACACGGTTCCTAGGGCCCTGCTTGAAAGCCCCAAAGCAATCACTGCAATATCTGTGATATGACAGAAGAAAGTCAGGGAAGGGGTATTTATTATCTTTTTCATGGGACCCAGGTGGACCTCCTGGCAGCCATGTTTATGACTCAGGATCCATTTTAAAATAGTGAACCATAATAAATGGAAACTCAGATGTGTAACCGTGCTAGATTTTAACATGTTTCAAGTTTTATTGTCTCTGCATTTGCAATCATTTCTGCACAGAGCATAAAATGTCTTCAAGATATTTGACTATGCTGCCTCAATCTTTGCACTTGACGTGTCCCCTTCCCCTCATGGTGCTCTGAAAATGACAGACTGGATAAAAAGCTCCGAGACTTCTGTTCGAGTTAAGGAGTCCAAGCTGGATTTGAAAGCTGTCCTTCCTTTTCCAATTAATTGGTAGACAGCAGAGGAAGCTCTTCTTAGGCAGTTTCTAGTCAGAAGTGTCAGAGAACTGTGACCTCTGGGAGCATCTGGCAGTTTGGTTGCTCCCCATTCCCTTGGAATCTTGGGAAAGTAATTGTAAGAATGAGATTTTGGGCCCCAGCCTTTCAGAAGAGAGATGAATATTGAGAGATGAATATTGTACTTCTTTGGACAGGACGTTCTGTTTGAGTTTCAGGCCGACACAGCAGCAGAACTGTTTGCTGCTCTCAGTTCTGATTCTCCTTTTCCCTAAACAACAACAACAAAAAAATTAAAGACGAGTCACACATCCTTTAAGCTTAAGGAGAATCACTGGAGTTGCAAGCAGCCGTGGTGCAGTGGGGCTCCCTCTGGTCCTGGTTGAACACACTGAAGATGGACACAAAAGCAATAATAACAACAATGAAAAAAAAGGTGGTTCTAAGCCAAAAGGTTTCTGTTCTCATCTTCACGTGACCCTCCAGAAGTTCAGACATTTGGATAACGGATTTGGTTCCAGTCTGCTGTTGTTAACGGAGATGGAAACTCTAAGCTCAGCTCAAGGTCTAAACTTTACATAGTTAAGCAATTGTTCAGATCACAGCTGATGTCTGGTTGTGCAGCCTGCTCAGATGTGGTCCCAAGTGCTTATCAGAACATTTTCTTTGTGCAAGAGAGAAAAATCTTGCGAGAGAAGACATTATTGCTATCATTTCTAATGTGCTCTGGCAAGAAGATGACCGCAGGCACAGATAGCTTCAAAATATTTTGGCATTTCTGGCTTCGGCTCAATCCAGAATTCACAAGTATGAAAAAACATAAAGCTGCACTTAACACAGACGACACACTCAGGTGAGTCGGAGGTCACTGTTCATCCTAACCAAGTCAGTTCTGTTATCAGCAAGAAATGACTTAATGCACTTGTTCCCCTGAGCCACCACAGGACTTTCTCCAAAAGCCTGTGAGGGTTTCACAGGGACACCTGTGCTCGGTTTGCTGTGGGGCTGAGCATGAAGACACGGGCTGAAGGCAGCCCGCACCTGGGGATTCAGGGATTGCCTGAAAGCTGTGTTAAAGCAAGCACACAAGCCATGCCTGCTCCTCTCCTTTTGTCTGTACTCAAAGACAAGGTGTGTTGTGCAGCCCTATGCCGTCACTCTTGTTATTCTTCGGGTAACCATTTAACACTTCACATCGGGCAGCTCCGTACTAATCCTACAGAACAACATCCCAAAGCAAGATAGTTTACACCACAGTTTGTGGAACAATTCAACAACTTGAGGGAATTCCTCTCCAAACGTATCGAACCCTATCTCAGTACTGCAGGGAGAGCTATCCATGAGTGCACCTCTGTGAGTGCTGCTCCACTTAATGGGGCTGCACAACCCTAGAGTGCCTCGGCTGCACTGGCTGATGGCTGGGGGCATGCAAGGTGTCTTAAACACACGCTCCTGTATATAACTGCCTTTTTCAGAAGCACAAATGCGTGGCTAATCTTTCTGAAGAATTAATGCATACCCACCTCTCTTTGAAAAAGAGCAGACTGAAATGAAGAGGGGGAAAATCTACTTCAAAAACACTCTGGAAAAATTATCCTTTTTTTTTTTTAAATAATTTTTTTTTTTTTTCCTGTGTGTGTTGAGACGTCTCAGCCCAGCCAATTTCATTATCAGGGTAGTGCAAATCAAAAAACAATATTTGAATTATTTTGATCATGATAAACCCAATTGTTTTGAAAGTAAATTACATCTGAAAGTCTCTCCAGAATCTACTTGCAAATTCATAGGAATACCATTAAAATACAGCATTAATTAACATCCACTTTTATAAAGTGCTTCTAATATTGTGTAAACAAGCAAGAGTTGAAAAGCTTATTTTTAACTTGTATCTGCATACGCAGTGCGATCATAGTGAGTTACAGAAATACCCAAATAGCACTGGGAAATGAATTTTCACAGTTTGTTTCTGGTTGAAGACACACCAAAGTACCTGTCTTTAATTTGAGTAGCTGTGAACAAAAGGTACTTGCCAGCTTGCTTAGCATCATGTTTATATGCTCATGTCAGTTCAGCCACGGCTGGAATACTGATGTGTCAATATTTGTTAGCCAAAATGGTAATAAGCAACTGACTTGAAATAGCTTAAGACAATCAGAAGCAATAGTGCAGCACTGCATCGGGTTAAATCTGACCATGCCACAGTTTATCTTTTCAGAAATAAAGCCCATTGGATGGCACACAGTGCAGCCCATGTTCAGCACTGGAGAATTTGCTACGGGACTCTGGGCTGTGAGGAGAAACTGCAGGCACAGGTGGCTGCAGGGACAGACACAACCCAGCCTGGTTTTAACATAACATGGAGAGCAACACCAAAACTGCTCCAGCCTCACTTTGTTCGAGGTCCTGGAGGTTAGGGCTTATCACATAGACAGGAAGAAGCCATGCTCCAAAGATACAAGAAATACTTAGTTTGTAGGTGGAGACAACCAGTGGGTTGATCCAGCACCAGAAAAATGCAAGCTTTCAGAAAGACAGGCCCTTCTTCAGCCTTTAAATGCAATAGCCATCTTCAAGACACCACTATAAAGGCTCCACACAATGCTTTAAAGCAATGCTCGTTCCTGCAACCACTCAAGGACTCCTTCAGAAGCTGCAAGTCTTCCCAAGCGATCCAGGAAATGCCAAAGTTCTCTGTACTTCTCAAAGGCCAAAAATGTAAGAATAATAATAAAAGAATCTTCCTGCTGTGAAAGAGCAACAGGAGCTGATTTTCCTTCTTTTTTGGCTGAGCACCTTCCAAGCTACACGTTTAGGTGATCATCCTTCTGCATTTTAAAGAGCAATTCTTACTGATCATTTACGAAGAAATTGCAGTTTGCTAAGAGTTAGGTTTTCCTCCGTGAAACATTGCAATAACTTGTAACAAGTTGAACTAATTGACGTCAGGAAGAATGGCTCACAAGTATATTGGAAGTCTGACATTCACAAGTGGTTCCAAGCAGTGCCTGAGATGCAGCCCAGGAATTTAAAGGCGGAAGAATTGTTAGCCTAGTCCCTATAGTAACAAAAGTCCTCTCGGTTTGGTGTGGTTGCTGTTGACTTTATAGACTGCATTGTGCAGGACTGCATTAGCAAAGGTTTCCCCCATGCAGATTCACAATGCTGAGAGGAAAGGCGATGGAGAAACCATTTGAAATCTGCGTGGCAGGAAGAATATCTTTATGCAGACAGAAACCCCCATGCATCAGCTAAATCAGCTTTCAGCATCCTTTGCATCCCCAGAAAAACACACAATTTATTTACCCCAAGCTCCTATCCTAAAAACTGGCGTGTCCCCTAGGAATGCTAAATGAGCTGAAACCTTGACTGTGCCGAGGACAGTCTAATCTGTAGATGAAATATTCTGACCTTGAATTTTACATTCTTCTCCATCTCTTTATGTTTTCTACACCACATTTTCTTATCTCTAAGCCAGGGGACAATGCGTGGCTGCCAGTTTAGACTCACAGGTTTCTCAGCAGTGATCTTGCTGTGCAACCTCTGGACAAGCCACTTTTCTCAGCCCTCTGTAAACCTCACCTACCAGTAAGCACACTGACATTTGCTTACCCCACATAGGAGTCATGAAGTTGGTTTGTACATTAAGAGATCCAAAAACGGGAAATAAAAAGGAAATGCAAAGCAGTGCCATATTTCTTATTTAAAACGAGTGGGTGACAAATTGCTCATCAGATTGTACAATTTGGGTTGCTCTTGCTTGCTAATTAACCAGTCTGACATGATGTTGCCTCCCTCTTGCATCCACCCTGCCTCTGAACTAATCAGGGTTCAATGACAGCATCACTTATCCCAGGACACATTCCAATAATTAAGGTTTGGAGGACATCTTGCAAACTCCATCATGTACCAGTACGATTTTCTCTCCCTCTACTGCTGCATATCTGACATGTGACAAGACAAAGCCCTGCTCTCATATACATAACAGCAGGATGCTTTCCCACCTTTTAATGGCTGACTGAATTTCTTCCCCAGCAACTCTGACAGTATGAAAGTGCACTGTAAAAATGACTGTGTCTTGGAAAGTGAAACCTCACAGTCTCTGGACTTAGGAACAAAAAAAACACTGTTCTTACAAGCTGCCTCTATTCCTAAATACACTCCCATAGATTTTTTTTATAGAGCAGGAATACACGATCCCAATAGCTGTGTTTTACTGCCTACACTCTTTTCCTTACTGCTACATTGCCTCATTTAATTTCCACAAGTAGAAGAATGTTCTGGCGGTGTGGGAAAGAAAGCAGAGGTAGAGGCACCTCACGCCTGCCTGGAGAGGGGAGACAAGCCAGTAAGAATCCCTGCCACTTGATTTCATTTTAAACCTTCACATGCAGAAGCAACCCCGGATTGAATGCTGAGCTTTCCACTGCTGCCTGCCCAGAGTATCTTTATTAACACTGGCAGAACGCTTCTGAATTTCCCACTTGTAACTGGCACCTCTCCCCTGCTTTTGTAGCTCCGATTTAATTTGGACTCACAGGCCAACTGAGCCCACTTGCCCCAGGCCTGCAGGGATCAAATATGAACATTGGCTGGTCATTCCTTCAGTCTTCCCCTGAGAGAAGCTGCCCTGTGAGCCAAGCAATGGGCAGAAGCACGAGCCCCTGTCCAAGATGCATGTCTGGAAAATGGCACGAGCAGCTCCATCCAGGAGCTCAGCACGAGATTACAACAGCAAACAACCCCCTGCATTCTACCTCCACAGGAAACTTCAGAAAGGTCCAATTTTTTTTACCAAATGTAGTTAAATTTGCAAGGTCATACCCAGCTTTCCTGAGAGCGCTGCTTTGAGTGCAGCTACAAACGCCTTTCTTTCTGCAACTGCAATGTCCCAGTGATCAGCCCTCTGGAAAAGCAGATGGAGTGATTGTTTATTTTCTCTCGGTGCACGATTCTGAAGCACTATTTTCATCAGTATCAGAAATAACAGAGAAATTTTGGCTTTGATTCCACCAGAATCATGTTTTGCTGCTGATTTCAATGTAGTCCCAGTTCCGCCTGTACTACAATCAAATCAGACAACCGCCCTCCCTGAAACTTTGTGGGTAACTCTTAACACAGCAGTAAATTCTCCACGAATATTTTACATTTTCCCTCCTGCCTCGGTGGGACTGATTTCTGAGCTTTTATTTCAGGTTCTTAGCCAATAAGCCTCTACTGGTTCATAAAAATGTATGGATTTTCTTTACCTGCCTCACCTGAATAAAAATCACCCCAATTGCAACTTCTTGAAAGAGTAAGCTTTATATCCATGGGAACTGGAAGAATACAGCAGAGTAACCTAACGCTGTAAGTGGGTATTTGCCATAGAAAAGATCAAATGTATCAACTTCTGACATGAAATATAGGAATATCAATAGGATTCAGTCAATATGTGTCTTATGTTTACAAGAATGGAACTTGTTCAAGCTGCTGAGTCAGATAACGAAGAGAACTAAGTGATCAGATTATTAATTTTGTGATCTATCATATATTCCTGATAGCTATGCAGTACTACTGCAGGAATAAGCACAGTCACAATCTTTGCCTGTAGTTCATCTGCTTCTTTTCATCGTACCTACTGTTAGATAAGTGGCATAATAAAATGAAATATTTATTTTCTGGCAAGATAGGCATGAATCGCATTAGGATCATATCCAATATGGCTTCCTTGGAGTTGTGTAGCAGTGGATGCCAGTGTAGATGACATTGCCTTGCATCAAAATATGAGGCAGAGCACCTGCAAATGTCTGTGCAATTGTTAACACTTTGTAAATTACACTGCTCTGAGAGCAGTGTTATAAGCAGTGGCTGCCACTACTTTCAATGTATTTCATCGTCATGCTGCAAAAATCAAGGTGGAGAATATTTCCTATAGGCAGGATATGATGGCGAGGGACAGTTCTTTAGATAGTATGAATCAGCACACTCCAACAGACCGACGTGATCCCACACTACGCATATCGTATCTCTACAGTTCCTACCAGGAACTAAAACTGCCAAGACCCAAAGAATAACAGAGGACAATCTGGTGCACCAAAGTTCTCCTCATGGACCGTGCATGACAGGCAGAAAATGTGAGTAAGAAGCAGTTTTGCAGGAGCCTGAGCAGCCCTGCCCCACACCTACAGGAGCTCGGGAGAGGTGCAGCCCTGAGCACAACACCACTGCCTCAAGAGGGACTCAGGAAGGATTTCTTCTCCATCTCTCACACCAGCAGGTATTCGCTTTCTTCGGCTTGAATAAAAAGTGCTACAAAACCTCTGTTTCATGTACAGCTTTCAAGGTCACACACATAAAACGTACAAAAAGCACATTTTTGTTGATGGAATGGCCTTTTGCTAATGAGGTAATTAGTGATATTACAGCAGAAAAAAAAAGGAGGGGATTTCTTTCTCCTTTTCTCCCTTTTCGCAAACCCAGTGAAGTGGCAAATTTTGTCGCATTTGCTGTATGTGCACAATATTTCAACCCTCGCCACAACGTAATGTGTTTTTTGAGTAGCTACTGTATTTGCTGAAACTAAGTTATAATAATTTGATGACTAGGAACAAGATTAATTCAATGAACTACAATTCTCATGACAATTGCAAAATACGGTCGGGGACAGAGTTAGAAAGAACAGAAATGTTGAGAGCATCTTGCTGTTTCATCAGTGAGAAGCCCCGAGATGGAGCAATATCCAGCAAGGATATTAGGGGTCATATCTCCTGAGATGCAGAGAGGTAATAAGTAAGATTCTCCATAGGAAAACCAGGAGCCGCAATGAAAACTATCATCAGAGGAAGCATGAATATATATACAAAAGAAGAATGAAAAACAGTGAAAGATATAATTACATTAAATTATAGCAACTGCCATGTAAAAGTACCAATGAAAGTAACAAAAAGAATTGTCATTTCCTTTAGAAATGATGTTTGATAATATCACAGAGTCTTCACATCTCCTCACACATGGAGATGTGCCAGTTATCCAACATCTAAGGGGAAAACAAAGAGCCCCATTCCAGCTTCAGTTACAGTACAATGGGGAACAGCACTTGCCTTGTCAGTTAGGATGTGACAATCAAATCTAAAGCTTCTGACTGATCTTCAAGGAGGATCTTTTTCTTTTTTAAAGCGGTGGCATCCGGTGCAGAGACACGGACCTCTTGTGCTCTCTCACAATATAAATAATAACCAACTCACAACATAAATAACCACCAATTACACAAGAAAGAAATTTCCCCAAACGGTCTGCGGTTAACATTTTCATAGTGTAAGTATATAAGCCCAAATATAGACCCAGTAAGCGATACGCACATATGTTATGTGAAGGCCTAATATTCACTGAAGATAAAGCATTTTTCAACTGCTTGCACCAGAGGAATGGAATCTGGAGATGCAGAAGTAGTTTGGTGAAGCTGTAGAAGGAGAGAACTATAGCAGAAGGAAATTATCAGAAGAAGTGTTGGTAAGAAAAAGTTCTGTTCTAAGTCAGAATAAAAGCCCAACTTCTGACACTCTATCATTAAAACCAACCAACCAACCAACCAACCAAAAAACCAAAAGGAGAGAGAAAAAAGAACTCTTCTCCCAAGTCTGATGTTTACTGCTTTGGCACCTACTGGGATATGGGATCCATGGGTCCTGATTCTGCACTGCAGTTTCACACAGACATTATGTATGAGATCTTTCTATTCCTTCTTTTGGAATCATTTTGTGTGAAAGGAAGAACTGAGTGCAGGTATCCCACGTGTTGGTGTGCTGATGTCACACACGGCTGCAGAGCCGTGCCTGATAACAGCTACACAAAGCACAGAGGAATAAAAGATCAGGACAACAGAACCTGAAGTCCTCCCTATCACAGCACCTTAAAGGTAACAAATTGAAATGTGCAAAGTCTGAATAGCAAAACTAATAGAGCTGTTCAAATTGGTTTGCTTAAAATTCTTGGCTGGCCTGTTTCTTTTCATGGCAAACAGCGAATTTCAGGCATCCACTGGTGGATGTGTTGTAAAATGCAGCACAGGGAGAATGCAGGAACACTTACGGCAAAGCATGAACAAAGCCAAACCCACAGATTCAAATGTTAGAGCAGAATCAGGAGCTGAATGGGACACACCAACCTATGGTGGTATTTGCTAAAATGTGAGATCACGTTTGGTATACAGAGCAGCTGTCTGGATTGCTACACAGTTGGTTCTGTTTACAAAGAAGTATTGAAGCTCATTGGAAGCCAGGGTAACTTAATATACTCAGATGAAATCAGTGCAGTTGCGCCCATTAGTTCACGCATTCTGCAGTGAGAATATGCTAACAACAGGATTAAGAGCGATGCCCATTCTTGAGCTGCTAGAGAAATAACGGACCCTCTAATTTACTGATTCAAACCCCACTTATTCTGCTTTAGAGAAGAATGCACTGGGATGCACCTATCCACCAAATCAGAAGATAGCTATTATTAATTTACTTTTTATGTATTTTATTGTGATGTTTGATAGCAAAACTTAGGAAGAGTATAAGGTCCCACACAAGAAGCTGTGAAAAGATCTCCCAGAATTCAGAAAAACGGCATTGTTAATAGACTACTCTTAGTGAAGAGAGAAAACACAGTGTCAATCATGCATGCTGACAGGGTGCAATTAACCCAGCATCAAATTGTAGAGAGATGGATGGGACCAGATGGTCCTGTTATCCTAACAAAGGATTATACAGCAAGTGTCCTTTGGAAGAAAAAGCGTTTTTTTAACACAGACCTTTGGAACAAAAAAGATAATGGGAACTAAAGAGATATTACAGAAGGTGGAAACTAGCAAATGATGTTTTACATACGAATTCCAATAGTTAATGATGTGCTTTCTATACAAATACGTATTACTTTTGATCGTGCTGATGTCTACTGAAATATACCCAAGCAGGATGGTCACGGCATCGACACCAGATAGAATCAGTGACCACAGTCAGCCAGGAACAGCCCCAAATCTGCTGCTCCCCCCCAGAAGGTTACATTTCCACGAGAGGGGAAAGGAGAAAAACACAGAATGCTGCAGAATTAGCACAGTACCTGTTAAATATCAAAGTATCAAGCAATAATAACCGATGTTCTGATTTAAAATTATATGCTTGAATATATTGACAAAATTGTAATACCAGTTATGTTTCCAACATCTATCTAAGGAGAATGACTATGGCTTCCCCAAGGAAGTTTTAAATCTTTGTAGCCTGAAAAATGTACAAAGGGGACTTATAAAGGAAGAGAAATACGATCTGTAATCACCCAGTGAAGCACTGAAGAAAACAGCCTCCTCAGATTCCCTTCACATGTAAGGCTAAGGAACGTTCATCTCCAGTCAGCAGTTCTGTACTTCCTATGCTTAAAATAAAACAAACAACCACCACCAACAAAAGGAACAACAAAATCCCCCCGAGGAGAACACACAGCAGTGCCTCAGTGAGTGAGCTGCACGGTGCAGGTCTGCACGCTGCTCTATTGCACACTGGTGTGAGTACGTGGTTATTTTCACACACCTAAGAAACATGGAGAGCACCAGAGTTTAGAAACCAAAGGGATCTCCTCTTTTTCCTTCTTATGACTGTAGTGGGTATGGAGGACTTAAAGTTTATCTGATTCACCCTACATACCAAATATGCTTTAATTTAGGCATCACACTTCCTTTCTCCCATGTCCAGGCCCCATTCCATTCCAGACTATTTTCAGTCCCACCCTGTGGATGCTGAGCCTTCCCTTTCCATCCCATCCCTCGACCTGCATTGCACTGAGTCTGAATTTTTCTGGCAGAGGTATGAAGAAGCTCCTCTGATACCACCCTGCTTTTTGTGTTACGATTCCCTTCCTTTCCTAAATGCAACAAGAACTTGACTTGCACAAGCGCTGCAGAATTGGCTTCCCTTTCCTTCTGTGACATCATTTTGTACAAAGCCAAAGGAAATGGTTTGCAACGTAGATCAACGCTACCATGACTAAAATTATCCAGTCTGAAGAATATCAGCTCTCTTCCAGCTGAGGAAATTATAACAGATCTAATCAGCAGACAGAATACAGCCGTACAAAATGCACATCAGCATACCTTAACGAAAGTAAAATAAATCTTGGAACTTTAATATCCCCCTTTCTTGGACCTAAATAGGCCCCTTTGGAAAACTATTTTATTGTTTCTCATTAAATTAGAATTGTGCTGAGATGCCACTATCCACTATTTCCTATTATTATTAATGTAAAAAGTAAGAATAAAAATCACTGCATATTCAGCATTTCCCCCGTTAAAACTAAAAGGAAACAAAATCTGAAATGTGGCTTTTTCCCCCTTAATTCATGCTAATTTTAAAACAAAATTCTTTGCTTCTTTTTTCCCCTCAGTTTGCATCTGCATTTAAAGATAGCAATATTTTCTAATGATAATTAAAAACCTTTAACTTACTGGTTTACAACTTCTGTCCTACATCAACAGCTCTTGCAGAAACAGCACAGAGATAGCGCCTATGTGCACGTGCTTCATTCCCCTCCCATGAACCTCAGTAACACACAGCAATTTCTAGGCAGCTCTGACCACACCACTGGCTTTTCTTTGCTTCCCAGAGTCTTACAGCACCGCGCTGTGCCCCAAGCCAGCTGCCCACTGACATTTCAGCTTTTGTGACCCTCTTTGCATTTAGCAGCCATCATTATGAAGAGCAGCTTGTCGTTTATCATTGTTTACATATTAGCGTATGTTCTACTAATGAATGGTAATACTTTTATGTTGAGCTTGCTCAGGGCAGAATGCTTGAATCGTGCTATTACATTTATCAGGAACACAGAAAGCAATGGAGCCATAGATATTGATAAGATGCAAGTCTCCAGCATACACTGAATATTCCTCTTAACAACACAATAGTAGGAATCCATGCTTTGCTGTGCCCAAAGGCTTTTTATTTGCTACCAAACAGAGGTTTTTTATTTGCTACCAAACAGAGGTCTGAAGTCTTCCAGCAACCCCCCCCCCTTTTTTTTTTTCTTTTAAATTTCTTACTTAACAACACAGAACTGAACATGAGTCTGGGCACGCAGAGCTGGAGAACGAGGGAAAGCAGTGACTTCCTGGTGCTCACCCTGAAGCCAAAGTTCTACTGATGAAGTCTCTATTCAGGATCACCATCATGATCTCAAAATCACAGCCTGACCAACTTCACTCACACTGATGAAGAAATGAACAACCACTCTATTTTTTAATATCAATACCTCCAAACTCCCCAATGGTTTGACGGGCCACGGGGAGAGGGCAGCTCTGGCTTTCACTGCTTATCCGTAACAGACCCGCACTGCTGCAGCTGCTGATTCCCTGCCTGATAGAATCTGTCTCTGGGGATTCCCTCTCTTTCCATAGAAGTCAACATCTCCAGTTTAGAAGAAGCTTTCCAAGAGATGCAAACCTCTTCTTATCTCCTTTTTGGGCTGTTAAGAGAACACTGGAACACCTGTAACTTACAACATAATGGAAGTTCATTAGTGCCTAATCCACAGTTTTCCATGGTTGCATGTCACAGAATTTCTGCCTGAGTGACCCCGACAGGCAGCGGTGCGGTCATATGGAGTTTTTAACAACTGTCAGGAAAGCTGAAGTACTCACATACCCCTCATGTTACTTCTTGGCATCGCTACCCACCAGAGATGAAAGCACGAAATTGAAATGTCTGCTCAGAGAAAAAAAAGAAGTCTCACCTGGGCTGAGTGTGAGGGAATGAATGGCTCAAGAAATGTGCATGAGGATTAGGTTAAATCCCCTCCAACCCGCCTGCTCAAATCCAGCAGGGGTCAATGGGAAATTATTGCTACTTGACATCCGCAAAGGCACACACTTTGAAACAAGCTTTGTAGTTGCCTTTGGGGATGAGATACCAATGACATTAGTTGCTGGCTTTATGAAGAGGTGACTGCAATGGTATTTATTATGTCTGGTGTTGACAATGTGCCCTGTGTGATAGGACATAAAGGAATTGAGAGGGACTGCATCATTTGGCTTCAAGCACCGAGAAGTGGGGCAATGGAGACAGGAGATGTCTGGTAACCAGGGAAGAAATGTGGTGATCCGTATGACTGAAACAAGCTGGCAGAGCAGCGCATGGAAACTGGCACACTGTGGCCTCCTGGTATGCATTCCGGGCACAGAGCAGACGTGTCAGCCTCCAGATGCACTCAATATCCCATAATATCAGCTTGCAGGGTTACTGTCGTGAATGGCCTATCCATTAGAATAGGGAATGAATGATGTTTGAGTTATTTGTTAATTACAAGTGCACAAAGAAAGCCCAGATTTGGCCTTACACTGTGTGCCACGCGTCCATTTACAAATACTCGCACTTTAAAACCATCATTACTGCGATTCTGATGCCAAGATTATTTTTTATAATACTCATAGACCATTCCAGCTGATTTGTTTAAATGAATCTCTGTCTGCCTTTGACCAAATTATTGCAATAATTGTAAGGAAAAAAGTTTCTTTTTCTCCCTCTCTTTTTGTTTTTTCTCTCTTTTTTTTTTTCCCCACTCTTACGCTCCACTGAATAATTTGTATTAAGTTATGCTTCAAATCAGCATTTTCTCAAATTGAAGAACAACTGATGCTAAAGTCTATGGCAGATTATAATACTTGTAATTTGCATAAAAATAAAAAAAAACTCGCTTTATCACTGGTGTTCCTTCTAGCAAGGATTTCAAAACCCACTGGTTAGGAAATATTGTTGGTTTTCAGACCACACTTCATCTAATTATACAAAAGCACATCCACAGAATTGCAGGGGTTCATGGAAGAGATAATCAAATCACAACCATTCAGAATGAGAGAGACGCTCAGTGTGGAACTGCTGATACAGCAACTTAATTACAGCAGTTGAACAACTGCAAAAGAGTAAAGTTCATCAATAGATGCCACAGGTTTAACACTTCTGAGTACAGAAAATCATACAGAAATGGAAAAATTAACCAAAGAAAAGCAGGCGTGTATGTGAGATGGATTTCCTGTTATTTATCCTAGGCTCTGTTAAACCCAGGTTATGCCAGTCAGCCTCAGCTTACAGGTGCTGTAACTTGGCTTCAGCTCAGACTTGCACACCACACGCTTTGCACATAGCCATGCAATGCTGAATTCAAAAGTTTTGATGGTGCAAGCAGTTGTTTGCCAACTCCTGCTTTCAAATGTATCGAAGATGATGCTGCCTGTGTTTACTTAAGAGGAAAATGTGGGACTCTAACAACTGATTTGTACAGCTGTGAGGAACAGTGAGGAAACAGCCAGGCAGAACTGCAGATTGGGGTTAAAGTGGGTTCTGCACTGAGCGTTGTCAGTAGGTTCCTCGTTGCTAAGGAAACTATTTCCTTGGTAGCTGCATGTTTGCCACATCTTACTAAATTGGTGTCAATCTCAAGCAAAGAACAACGTGGTGCGGCATCAAAAGAACTAAAAACCCAAATAAGCTTAAAGTTCATTAAATTATAATTTTTAAAAATATCTGAAATCACTGCGCAGTAACTCAGTCAAAGTGTCGATTGCAAAAGAGTCATTAGCTGGCTGCATTGGTAAATGTGTTTGTACAGTAAATAAAGACCTTCCATCTAAATAATCTAAAGGCACCCTTTGACAAGAATTTACTTTTCAGCTTGTTGAAAACATCAGGTGATGCACTCATATGGCAGCAGGCTTTGTGCAAAGGAATAGATGGGCTTCTACGGTATTTTTTGTTCCCACTGATGTAAATGATAAACGATGTTTTTTTGCTATATAACGTTACACTGTATAACATTTTATCTTATGGAAGGTAAGGCAGGTTATAAGTGCACTTGTGGAAGCCCGAAAGTATGAAAATACAGCGCAGTTATTAGAACTGTTTGTGAGCCAAGGATTGAACGAGGCAGCTTTTGTATCCCATTGCGCCCTCCGCCCTCTGCTTTTCAGGTACTCATGTAAGAGCATCAACAAGGATTTTCTTGGGCAGAATTTTTTGAAGTGAGGGGTTCCATGTATGGCAGCTTCCTTAGCAGCACAGCTCTCCATGGCCTGACACCCAGCGAGGGAGCGGACAGGGTTCCCAATAACTCCATCAGCTGCCCCTGAGCCCAGGGTTATGGTTACACCAAGAAGGACAAAGTTCAGACAGACGGTGTGGAGAGCTGAGCCAACAGCCACCACCAACAGGACTTCTTACAAGGCCAACACCAATAGGGAGCTGCTAAATATTCATCAAGCCACTCGGCAATAGCCATATTTTGGTTATCACAAAATCAAACTCCAGCAAAGATCGAACAACGAAGAATTGCTTCCCGGCCCAGGTCCCTCTAACACTTTATTTCCTTACAGGAGAAGTTTCCTGCAGCTTCAAAATAAAAGCGTTGCAGACAGCAGGTTGAACAAGTGGAAGATCACAGCGGCGTTTTGGTCTCATTGGCAGCCTTCCCCGATTATTGACACCGCTGCTCCCGCAGCAGCCTGCAGAGCCGCAGCCAGCATCTCCAGTATTTGTCACTGTCACTTCACAAGTGCTCGGCATTGTTCAGGAAATTGTATGTGTAAAGCAAAACTGCCTGCGACCAACTTCGACAAGGGAGCGGGGATGTGAGGGTGCTTGAAACTGAAACAGAGGTTTTATGTGTCCTATTATGTGCCCCAGCAAGAGCCATAAATAATTGTGACAAGGATTTTTTTTTTTTGTTACATGCGAAAGTCCTTGACTGTGCCTCCTGCTTCAGCTCCCCCCGCGCTCATGCACTACAGCTGCCAAGCTGCATGATGATAGATGGCACTATGCAGCAAATGACAGCCGGATAGATTTTTTAGTTTGTGCTTTAGAGAGAATCAGATATGCTGTATAAAGCAATAAAAAAAAGCGTACTCACAAGGTGGGTTAAAAATAGCTAGCGCAGCAGTAGATGAGTTTGCTGTTTATCAGAAAGTTAAGCCTTTACACGTAGAGTGCAGGTGATGTTTTAATTCTTTGTAAACCTCAGCCAGGAGTACTCTTAAGCAGACCAACCTATGGGGTTTGTTTTATTCCTCCTTTTAATGGAGAATACATGAAAGCTTCGTTGAGACATCTTGGAGGAGCTGGCTCTCAAATCAGGCCTTGCAACATGAGCACAAACTTCCTGTAAACTTCCAGTCAAGTCACTGAAGTCAACAAGGCCCTGTACCATAACATTTAAATTAGATTATTTAAGTTCCGCTGTTACAGCAAATGATTTTTATCCCTGATAGGTCCTGTCTGATCAAAAACATGCTCAGATTTCATTGTAGGTTCAGATCTCTCATACGCAGTGTAGCAATTTTCTAGTGATGGGACACAGAGCGTTCATGGAAAGGAGAGCTCCGATGGGTCCAAGAACTCAAAATAATGAGGAGTTTGTATTACAGAGACATGGGAGGCTCTGCAACAGCACGGAAAACTCAGAAGAGAAAGGGTGTGTGATGTGTGTGTGCGAGAGATGCGGTTACAAGCTGACAATGCCGCGTACATAAAGCAGTAGCGTTTCCTCGTGCTTCATATTTTTCAGTGAATTGAATAGGATGTTCTGCTCCATGCACCGGAGAACAGGATGTTCCCATGGAACGTAGGCTGCGCACATCTGAGCTGTGCAAACTTGGAAGTTGCGCTGTCCTTTCCCCTGGATGTTAACTTTACTTGTTTTCCTCTGTGCTTTCTATTGATCTCGGCTCCGTGTAACAAATGGCCTGGTTTCCCAGCCACCTTGGAAATGTCATGCAGGAGTCAACAAAAATACTTGGTGTATGCTGTATAAAGAATTACAGCTGGCTCTGAATTACTCTGGCTTTCATCTCTGCAAGCCCAGTCTGGTTGCTCTCTGTATCGATGGATGAGCAGAAGTACCAGGAAATGATTCAATGAGCAGCGAGTTTCCCAGTTCATGGACATGACAGCCCAAGACATACTTATTCACTCGGCTTCTATCTCCTCGTACACTATACTTGAAGCTGCTATGTAATTTAAGAGTACTCAGTATATCAGATCTCAACTATTTTTCCCCCCTGATTTCTGATGAATCATGTTAGGAAAGCTGTGGTTTTCACGCTGGAGGATGTGACATAATGCAAAACAGCACAAGAGGTATATTAAAAAAATATGTCTGTCAGACTTTATATTACTAGAAGGGGATAATTTGAATTATATGCCCATAATTCAAATTTGGGGATAATTCAACACCCAAACAGATACATTTCTGGCTGTATCCAGTCATCTCATATAATACTGGCTGTTGTTTATTACTTACCAGTATGTTGTTACAGCATCACCTCCCTGTGCTATGCTTAGGGGACAGTTTACATTTCCATAATAAAATCCTTTTTCTATAGGTTTATAACTCACTTTACAATTCACAAGGCTGCCGCCTGGCACATGAATTTTACTTCAAGTCCTATTGTTTTGATGAAAAAGAACTTTAAATGCAGCTTATTTATTTTAAAATAATTAATCTACCCAATGGAAAGGTCTGAAAGTACATCACACTGTTTCCCATCCCAAGGAGCCGTAGCAGCTCCCAGCTATTCGCTAAAATGACTTATTAAAGTCCTTTACAGGAACCTGATGGATTTAGGACCAAATGGAACTACTTAAATAAGCGGACGTTCCGGCACTGCTATATTTAGGGATAAGGCAGAACAGTCATAAAGAACCATGCTTTAAAACTGAAAGGGAGCATTGCTTACAGACAGTGGTAGCAAGGATGCACAGCTGCAGGGCTCGGGATCACCCCACGCTGCCCCAGCTGTGCTGTGCCCAGAAGGGCCCTGTGGTGTCTCCTGGGCACTGAACTCAATGAGGGATTGAGTCACCAGAGGAGCAAAGGGTCCCACTGAGTGACTCCTCAGGTCAGGCATGGAAAACCCAACATTCTGGGGCAGACATGGTTAAGGGAGAAAGCCTTAAATGCTCAACAGCCCAACGGAGGGAGAGGCTGCTGAACATTGCCCCTGCTCTGTCAGCTGTCACACACAACCGTGCTTTCACACACACCCCAAGTACATTTCACAGATCTCTAATTTCCACTGCCATTTCCCCTACTTATGTGTTACAGTACTCTCACTACACAGTTAGGAGGGCATGAATTAACTTTGTATTTCCCATTGCTTTTCTTTTCTTCAAGCTTTCTGAGCAAGGCAGGATCAAGCAGCGCTAACAAAAGCTGACAGAATTGCCAGAGATTTGATCAGACATCAGCCTGATTTGATGCTTGCCCACCAGAAGCAATGAACTAAAGACTGAATGTACGTCCCTGCTCGGAAGAAGAACTTGGCCCAGTTTCCCAAAGGTGTCTCCTTCGCTTATACCTTCACAGGTATTCCTCCTGCTGGCCTCTCCATGCTGAGCCCTGCAGACAGGAGGGATGCAGGTTGGCTCCTTCTTGACCACACTAGGGAGCTTTGTGCTCTGCAAACCAGAGCAAGGCTAATAAAGCAGGGATTGTGAGTTTGGATGCACCTTTGGAATATTATCTTAAGCCATTTGCCCATGTTTTGATTGCGACAAGGTTTGTGATCTCAGTCTTCCTGACCAGAGTTCATTTTAAACAGCCATCACAAATTTTGCACAGGTTGATACATGTGTCTCTAATCATCAGAGCCAAACTATGGTTGCACCTCATAAACATTGTCTTTCTTGGAAGAAAATGTTTTCTTTCAGGTCAAACTGAATTGCTGGGCGAGCGAGGAGGAGGAAAGGGGGAGTTTATTATGCATGTCTAGTCTGTCCAAGAAAAGACGGGATTAACAGCTAATTTCCTGCCATTATATTTCAGCCCCAAAGAAAGCTTTTTCAAAGAAATGACTTGCATCTCAAAATGACTTAACATCTGCAACGAACAAAGATGAGAAACTCACCAGGACACAGCCTGGATTCCAACTCTTCCTCTGTAACTCTTTCTGGTGTGATAGTACAGCAGTGTTGAAACTTGTTGCAATGAACAAAAGCAGTGAACATTGCCTGCTATGGATCTGCCCTCTGCTATGAGCAAACCCCTCAGAGCCCAGAGGGCGCAGGGATGTGCTACTCTGCCAGCAGCTATGAAGTTGGGGGTCAGTTGCTCCAGTCCCATTGGGACTGACTGCATGTTAAAGGCTATGGAAACGGTAAACCACTTTGGGATCTACAGATGAGCAGAAAACTACACAGAATGGCGAACAAAGAGTTATCGCTACCTACGGTGAGCGAGTGAGAAATTTAAACCACCATGCCCGTCGTTTAGATCCTATCAGTTAAGCGAGCAGACGTGTATAGTGATAAATTACTGAGAGTCAGGAACGCTGTAAAACTCACTGGAACAAATTCTCTGCTGGTGTAACTCTACTGAAGTCAAAGGAACAATGTCAGGAAATTTGGTCTGGTAAATTAAAACAATATGGATTAATACAGTGATCTGGATGCATTTCTGTCTCTGCATCAATATTACCATTACGCACTGTGGAAGTGTTGTGACTCCACTGGCAACTTAAGTGAAAGGGAATATTAACTACTGAAAATGAACCAACCTATGACTTGGCAGATCAAATAATTGCACTTAAAAAGTGTGCTGCATTTAGCTGCTCTTCAGCCACAGTAAGGCAACAGACAGAGAAAATCAAGTACACTCTTTCTCTGCTTATCTCAGGTCTGATTTATAAAGGTGTGTGTGTGATTAGCACTGCGGTTATCACAGCCACTCCTCATCCCCTCCCTGCAGAGCTGACACCTCTGAACAAGGACAGACTTTCCAAGTGTCACACTTTCTTCTTCGTGCCACTTCCCAATCCACACAGCTTGCACCTGAGTCTGCTCTCACTGCAAGCGCATCTGGACTGGAAGGTGACCTACTGCCATTCACAGCTGCAAACCAGGACATTACTCCTCCTCTACAGAGGGATTTCTTCTTGCGGAACACCTCTCCCTGCTCCTTGTGGGCACCCCGGGCAGCCCCTCTGTGCTCTGTGGGTCTGTGCCAGCTGCAGCAGCACGTGAGCCCCTCTGTTTTGTCTCAGCCTTGAGTAAGATAAATGAGTTTAATTCATCCTTTGTGTAAGTGGGGACAACCCCAAGAAATCGGACTGGAGTTGTACATCTCTGCCTAATCCCTAAATTCATCCTTCTGAACCAAAATCCATCTTACAATTCACTGTTCTTATATCTGTCATGAGTAGAAGTCACCTGTGACACGTCTTTCAAACAGTTCCCAGCTCACAGTCTTCACCACCAGAAACCACTCAGTGTCCCCAGTGCTCCCAGATTCTCACCACCACCAGTACGAAAAGCAGCCTGTAAAGCATCTGCATCATAAATGGCATTTTCTCGGAGTTGTATGCAAAAGAAGCCAGAATCCAGATTAATTATCATGATTATACCCCGACTCAGAATTCAGTCAGCCCATCTTCTACAGCAGATTTCTTTTCAAAGGCACACACAATTGCTTATGGGAGTTTGCAGCTTATGCACACGAGCCTCCAAATATCCACAAAGACCAATAAATAAAATAAAATAGAAAAAAAAAACACACAAAACCACAGCGCCAACATTAGTGGAAAAGCAACATACTGAAAAATATGTATTTAACTCTTCCCCACATACACAAAGTTGCTAGGGAACGAGCAAGCCTTGCAAACTGCCAGTACAATTACATTTACAGCGAAGTGACAGGGATTGACCTTTGCCTACTCCTTCCTGTCTGCCTTTTACCAGGCGCAGAAAAGCCTGGTGGCTTTGACAAACAGCCTTGATGGGCACATTTCCAGACAGCGTGCTGTCTGGATGGGCGAGGTGGCCCTCTTCTGTGACTCTGCTAAGAACTAAAGAAGCTTTTAAGCGCACCATGGCTGTCAGTGTTCAGCTCTCCTAGTAAAAGGTGGTCTTCTCTTCACTAAGCTTGTGTGAGCTTTGCAAGTATGAAATTTGTTTAGCACTTTAAAGCACAGCCACTCCAGCAAATGCCCAGTCAAACAGTTTCATCAACAGCAATTAATGACATTGCGGTATAATTCCCTCAGAAAAGAGAAAAAAACAGATTCACATTTCCAGGCCCCATTTTCCAGTGCTTTTGCACGTCTGAACCAAATAGTTGTGCAAGGCTGCAGGGGTTGTGTGGGAGCACCTGCTGTGCTGAGGTGATGCCACAATTTCCAAACAAAACCTTGAAAACACGTCTAAAAAAGCTGCACGTTATTTAGTGTAAGGAGCTACGAAATGCTGCGCCATTATCTGTATATTTTAATAATTGCAACTTGCAATGGGAGTGACACAAAAACAATTACTTTTTGAAATTCCTCTGTGTTTACGCATTTGAAACTACGCAGCCATTAAAAACAGTCTGTCGAATTAAAGGTTGTGCAATTAATTAAGTGCAAATCCTGTAAAGCCGGACCAAGGAGAAAATTCATCAAATGTGTGAAATATGACCTATCTTGTCCAAAAGACAAATATGTTTAAACAAAATATGAAAATTGATGACAAAATTACTGGTAGCAAAATGCACACGGAGCACTATGAGACAGCTGTACTTGGATCCAGCACGGGAGGTTCACCCTTACAGACTTTGTGATTCATTATCTCCACTGTCTTGTAAAACTTTTTGTAGTTAATCTCCAAAATACAATCTTCGTATCTGCGATAGTAAAAATTTGCCATAAAATCACACATAGCTGTTTAGCAATGATTTATTGTCCCTTCCCGGGATCAGATTAAACCTGTTACAAATTGGATCTGGCCATGCAGCAGCAAGCTCTCAATGACACCCAAAATCTCTGCCTTCGGTGGTGCCTCCCCACAGCCCCAGTGGGACCCCAGGAGTGCAGCACATGGCCAAGGAGTGCGGGGTGATGGATGTGCTGGGTGCTGTCTGAGCACCAAACTGCTGTCCATGGGACAGCCTTCTCAGTGCTGGGATGCGCGGCAATGCCTTTGGCTCAGTGGGATTTCTATTGTGCAGATAAAATGTTGGTATACCCGGCAGCCGTATTTGGTCTCATCTGTGAGCACAGGAACTGCAGGGCTCTGCTGGCCAAAAGAAAGGCTCAAATGGGACTCAGTCATAAGCAGAATGAAGCGTCCACCTTCAGCACTCAGGAACACAGACTGAAGTACCTTTCTCTTTGCTTCACAGCCGCTCCAATGCATTGCCACAGAGAAAGCCAGAGAGTTCTGCTGGCAGCAGGGACTGGGGGCCTTTGAGGAAACCACTCAAGCACACTTAAATTAGCTTACTTATATTTACACGTGTATACCACTTTCATCTCGAAGAACACATGCAAACTCAGTGATTCTTGAAGAATGCACACTGTCTGTCAGGAGCTATGACTTCAAGCAACTGTGTTTGCAAGGTGGGCATGCATAATGTTCACTAGACATTCTGCATTACATGCGCTTGACATTATGAGCAGGTTTAAGACTTCACAAATCAAAATCAAATTGTAAAGTGGATGGTAGAGAGGAGGCGGTCGGCAGGGAATGCTCGGAATACAGCCTGCTATTTTCATATTAAAACGTAATGGTGCCATTAAAGTTAAAACCACTGTTAAACTTGATTAAGTAAATTAGTTAATTAACCATAGCGTCTAATGCATTCCTCCAAGGCATACCTCAGTTCCTCAGGATAGGCTTGATAGAGTTCCAGTCCTACATTATCCTAGCTGTGAATTTCAGTATGATTACACTCTTGGAGTGGCTTCCTACTTACCAGTGAGGAATGTGAGCTGTCTTTTGAATTTGAGATTGATTAAGAACTTGCAGGGGGAAGCTGCAGTGTTCCTCATTCTTTTGGTTTTGTTCTTAAAAAAAAACATTCTCATAATTTTAAAAAATTATTCCAACTTTTTCTCTGCTCTTCCTCTGAAAATCTGATATTACAAAAGTTCAAGGCGGAACAGTTTATCCACTATTTACTGCTGAGGAAGGAGGATCTGCTTCCATCACAGCAGAACACACTCTGTCCCACTGTTCCCAAACCCACCGCCCAGCACAACTCTGAGCTGACTCCCAGAGAAGCAGTGGGAAGCCACAGGAAGGCTGGCTGCTGGTTTCATTCCTCACCTACCTGTGATGAGAAAATTTAAGCAGAAGGGACAGAACGCATACAAACAATTTGGTTGAATCAAATGTAAAACATATTCAGTCCTGCTTAGAACAAGGACTATCACATATAACCCAGCTCAGATTGTACAGTGCTGAAGTCACACGTTAAAGTACAGGTCAGCCATTCAGCACACAGCAACCTTTCCAGGAAGGCAACTCCCCTCTCTGGTCCCTTTTACACACAGATACATCTGCCACAAAACGACTGGAAAATCAAAATAACCTTTTTTTTCCTTAACAGACCTCTGCAGTGTCAGATTGCTGGTGTCATCTGTAGCGTGAAAGGCCTAAGAAAAGTTAAATAACTTTGCAGGTACATTGGTGCAGGCTTAAAATCCGCAGACCTATGTTACACTAAAACACAAAGGTCAGGATATGCCCCTTACAAGACGAAGCTGAGGGCCCTTTGGGATGCTAGAACTGAGCACAGGTTTTATTTCTTTCTTTGGCTTTTCTTCTCGGGGCAGGGGGAGAAAGCCAAATGATGCTAACCATCAAGAATGCTGTGACCTAGTTGCTATAAATGAAGCAACAGTCAGGTTTGTTACCAAAGCTGAAGATATTTGTCTGTGCCAAATATGTCTTTCCACCAAAGATTCCTTTTGGATGCATCATAGAAATTGCTCACTACATCTGCAGTTGTCATACTTAAGATTCACTGTTACAATAAAAAGCTTAAATGTGAAAATCGTTTTTAAGTAATAAGAAAGAGAATAATAGTGTCTCAAGTGAAAAAAACTGGAAGAAAAGAATTAAAACAACATGCCCCAAATGACTGAGTGTTAAGAATTCAAAGGAGGAAAGGTAACCGAGAGATTTTTCACCTATTTTTTTTGAATTAAATCAGGCAATTTTTACTCACACACCCTTTTGCAGGTAACATGCCCACAGTCTGGATGGTGAGTTCTGCACCCAACGACCAAGCGTGCAAATGGGGTGGAGTGAAACAGCCATTTTCCGACACCAAAATGCCCCGAGAACAAGAAGTTGGTTTATTGTGAAACATGTTACATTAAGAAATGAAATATATCTCTGTCTATCAAGACAGCAGACTGTAAACTGACTGCATTTCCCTGTAAGTACCTTACTGCCACGGCAGCAGGCTGAGTTACAGTGTTGTCAGAACCGCCCTGTTCCCCTTTTATTACTTTCATTTCTTCTTCAATAGAAATTTTTAAGACTTCGTTTTTTCAGTCACAGAAACTGCTGGGAACTTTTTCAGGGAAACCCTTTTTGTAAAAACAAACGAATTCCACATTAACACTTTGGGTTACGTGCTTTTCATGTTTTCCCATAGCAATTTATGCCCAGCGCAGTGAGTGAGGGGTGGTTTTATGGCTGCATGCATGATCGGACCCATAGGGCAGCACAAAGATGACCAACCTACTTGTTTCACATCTTCTGAGTGCAGAGCTGGCCATTTCCTTACTTATCAGATGAGATATTTCCACTAATCTTCACTGCCTCAGGGAATGCTCCACTTCAGGACACCATCCTGACAATTCCCTTATGAAAATACGGTCACTTTTTTTTTTCTCCTGCTCTGAAGCAGCCTAAAACTGATCTCTCAGCCAGACTGTTTCACTGATCTCTGTGCAGACCTTCTACCTTTTGCTCTTCTGCCACGTGCCACGATTAACCTTCCCCAGATGAGATCTGCTTTCTTTCCTTTCCATTTTAGCTAACGGACAGCACTTGGGAAACTACTCCCTCCGTGTGTATAACACCTCAGTGCAAAGTGCAAATGTGGCAGATGTCATCCTCCCTCTCACAAATGTCCGAGGGGTCATAAGCAATCTGAATGACAATCACTCCCATTTCCATCTTTCCTGTACCAAAAGCTGTCTCCATTTACCGAGCAGTGCCTAAACTCACCCTATGTCTCTTTGGTGCCCTGCCTATGATGAATGGCCTTTTTCTTTTTCTTTCACGCAATGTTTTTTCATTGCTTACTTGATACAAAGAATCTTCCTGAAGGTCAAAACATCGATCGAACTCCACCCAAGGGGCTCATTCCCATCCAGTGATAGATGTAAGGTACCTGTGGGATAATGGACTCGAGGGGATAACCTATGAAAAAGACAGTGGGGTGGGTCTTAAAAGAACTCTGCTAAAATTACTGCAATATCGAGCCTGTTCCCCTTTAACTCTTCTTGAGCATAACAATGAAACTATAAACAAGCAAAGAACTTGGAGAACTTGGAAATATCTTGTCTTACAAGATGATGCCTGGAGCAGAACCAGAGTTAACAAAGAAGCAAAACCACTTGTCCATTATCTGTGACACTGACTCAACATTGTTGTTAAGATCTCTGAATTGCTATCCAAATTCACCCCAAATTAGCAGCCATGTAATGACAGGATTTGGCTGAGCCGAAATTTGCTGAAGAGGAAATTCCCTCTTGAATAATTAAGTAACAAACTTTTCTCTGTGTTTTTTTCTTTTTTTTTCCTTTCCTCATCACATTTTTGGTATATGGAAGGAAGAGACAGTTTTTTTTCCACTGTTGCTGAGATAATACTGATGACCTAAGCCATTTCTTGCTATACTTATGTATTTAATTAAGCATCAAAGATTAGTGGTGAAAGTCAGCTAATTCTACCAAATTATGGCATGCAGCTGATTTAGTGATAGGTAGGCATGAGTCAACTTTACTCAGATCTGTAACATAATCAAATAACTGAGAATTTATTCTGACATTCAAACAATAATAGCATTTCATTCTTAATTACTCAGCAATACAAAATGATGCAGGATATCTGCACTCCCACTTGTACATTTATACTCGTGGTACTTTTTCAGAAGCATATTCCTAGACTTTTGTTCCATGGGGCTTTCACCTGGGACAGGATGTATCAGCAGCTAGGAAGGATGATGGCAGATGGAGCTGTGATTAGGTGCGATATACAGACACTACAGACACGTTGAAATAATAGCATATCATTGATAAAATCAGTGCTCTGAACATAATGCCTCCTATTGACTTCCACAGAAACTACAACAAAGAGCACAGTACGACTGTCTGATAGAGCAAATTCTCATCTCCAGACATTAAGGTTCAACACAGTCACCACCATTAGCTATGCACTTTTGCCAACAATGAATAAGAGCCCGCATGGCACAACTTTATTATCATTCCTCCTTCAGAAGTTCTTCTGCACTGAACAATTTGGTTTCTCCAAAGGAATCTCTTTATCACTCTTCCTTTTTCTTCCCACATCTTCACTCTAGAATCACATTTTCTGCCAAATTCCTGCAAAGTACTGTCTGATGTCCTGCATAGATCTGGGTGTTACAGCTACTTTTTCTTTCTTCTTACACAGACTGCTATTCTGCTGTCTCTTCTGGAGCAGACTGTAACTAACACAAACCCTTTTTTCCAAAGCGCTTTACCCCTCTTTCATGCCTCACAACTATTCCTCCTCCTCACCTTCCAATATCTGATCTTTTCATGCCCCTTCCTCACTGTCTCCTCCGTATCAGCAGCGCTGTGATGCTGAACCCCACCACCCCAAAGCTGCTGCTGACCGGTAGTGCCCTATTTTTCTTCTCACTGCTGTAGTGCCGATGGTAGTTTAGACTGCTAGACACAAGGGTCATTGCAAAGTCAGTAGCCAGGAAAACTATGTTAATCCATTAAAGTCTTTAGAGTTTACTATCTGAGAAATTCCACGCTCTCTGGCACTTCAGAGAATTGCTCACCATGCATTACACCACCTAATAGCATCCTAAGTAGGAAATATATGTATCTGTCTCCACCTCTGAAACAGAGATTAAGAAAAACATATAAACCTTCTTGTCTGCTGATTTTCTTGGGCTTTCCCTTACGTTCAGAAGAACAGAACCCAATTGCTTGATGCCAGCTGTGTGCCAGCATGTGGGACTGGGTGAGGACTTTTAGCCCTCTCTGTATCAGAATCCAGCTTACTTGTAGAAGTACATCAGAATCAATGCTGCAAGAATATGAACTCCGCAATGAAGAGTTAATCCTAAATAAGTTCCTTGGTTTTAACAGATGTTTGACAATAGTTTAAAGAATTACTGTTTTCTTATTTAAATACCTACAGGAGCTGTAAGTACCAGTTGACTCCGGCTCAGCGAAATGCAAATTTTGTAAAATCCATCAAGAAGAAATTTTACTACAAAAGTGTTCCACAGAAATAATAGCTGTCAGCTAACAATTAACGCACCCAACATGCTTAAGTACTGCGCTGAACTTTAATGAAAGGTTACCGAGTGTGTTAAATTGCTTCATATCTTGTAAGACTAAAGTTAAGCAAAAATTAACATCAGTATTCTGGGAAAAGAGCATGCAAACAAAATTCACCTTAATGATGGGGGAGCGCAATGTTTTCATGGAATATTTTGAACTATGAATCTATGAGAACACTGTCAAGAAACTAATAACGTCACTTCATTTAATGTTCAGAACAAACACATTGTGGGATTCCATTTCTGCAGTGGATGTGAACACGTACGGCTGTATTTTTAAACACATGTGCAGTTCTCCTTAAATCTAAGCATGTAAATATCTTGGAAACACAGTCTTCTGTGTCTATTTTGTGTTCTGATGAAGGCTTATTTCACCCACTGGAAAAGGCTGTTGGAAAGCCAGACATTGCAGCAAGCATAGTGCGCTGCTTTGCTGGATGTTTGGTAATGTTTCTTGTACTGTTAGCACTCTGAATACTAGGCACTCTCCTTTGCTGAGTTCTTATAAACATTCCCACACTTTAAGTAATACTTGGCAGCTTTACTACTGTTGTCAGGAACTAAAAGGTGCAATAACCCCATACACAATACAAAAGATCAAACCATCAGATCATAACTCATTCCCAAAGGGCAGTCCAGTAAAAGTGATAAAGGAAACCACACTCCAAGGACTTCCTCAGGCCACTGCCCTGGATCATTAGGGCTACTGATACTGCTCATCTCCTGCCAGGAGCCCACAGCCAGCGCCTTCCCTGATTATCTCGCTGCCCTGCCTCTCTAGCTGCTGTCTTCTTGGTGGCCTCTCTAAGCTGCCTCCCTCTTCTCTGCAGCAGTTTCCAGTAGCAGTGAACAGACATTTAAGCTCTTTGAATATCACTACGCACCCTCATTCTCAAACTTTTAAATAGGAATACTTCAAAAAGCAGTGCTGAATGTGATGGCTTACTACGAGAGCAAGGGAAGAACAAAACCAGCCCTTTTTCCTCCTGCTTGCTCAAGGTTTACAGAAGAGCAGTAATTTGTCTAATTTATGTTAGAGTGAGATTGTCTGAACATCAAAAGTCCAGACCTGAGTGAGCATATCCACAATGTTTTCCTGCTTGTTTGATGAATGCACAGTGCTCACCTTTGCTACATCACTAATTTAGCGCAGAGGCAGTTAATCTTTGTTTGAAATAATAAGCGTCTGTAATCTTCTTCCACACACAAGAAGAAAACAAGTGCAGAATTAACCGAAAGAACAGAGGCCACTTCCCAAAATATGGGCCAGAGGAAGGCTCAGTCAAAAAGATGAACACCAGAAATAGAGGCATTTTGAATGCACACAGAAATGAGTGCTGAATGCTACGGATGGAGCTGTGCGTTTAAGAGAGAAAAAGCACGTGTCAAGCAAATATGAGATCTGTTGCTGTCTGAAATTAAGTAGCCCTAATTTCACACTTGGAAGCTATTTCCTATCAGTAGTATTTCATGCTTTTGTGCAATGCCTACACTGTCATCAGTTGACTCAAGAGGATTTGCAGTTGTCCTACACACAAGTAGAACTGAGCCCATGTGAGGCATTATGCACACTTATTTGTAACTAAGAAGCCCACGGACCTTTTCTCATTTTATGGAGGCATTTATCAAAGCATGAGTTCAGCAGGACAATATAATTTGTCCCTGACATTATCCATGCTGAGGAGAGTGCTGCCTGTTGGCCCTAGATGGGACTCTGACTCTATGTGACAGCAGTCATCAAAGCAAGAAGACATAAACATTTAGGAGAATGCCAGTGCTCAGAAATAGCTTAATGGAAATTTTCATCCCTTCCCCTCTTTATCTATCAGTAGAAAATTACTAGTATCTAAAACCAGACAAAAGAAGGAAAAAAGAAAAAAATCAAAGACAAACTACATGAAGAACACTCAGGAACCTGTGCTGCAATTTGGTAGCAATGTTTAGGACCCCCTCAGTGTGACCCCTCTGGGTAGACAGAAGGCTTCGTTCTCCAGAATGGTAAGGTTAGCATCTCACACACACTGCATTCACATAATTAACAGTCTCCCTTTCACTGGGACCATTCACATGCCATGCGTCCTCTCCCAGGTCTAACCACATCAGTGCCATGGAAGGTTCTCTTTAATGCAGATGTGCAATATAAAAAATACAACGGATACAACAACCCTTCCCCACTCACACATATTTGTTTGAGATTCTCTAGACTGTATTCATGAAAAATGATTTACAAAATGCAAATAGATTCTGGCATGAAGTAAGCTTAAATTGACTGCTTTCTATCAGGAATTAATATTAACCAGAGCTTGTCAGTTACTAAATATTTATTTTAGGAATACATACAGCCTCTGCTTTCATGTAGGTTAAGCCGTAATCTTTGGCTTGTCAGTTCCAGGATATAGCAGTGGATAAATCATGCACTCTTGAACTGATAGATGTCAGAGTCGTTGTATACAAATGGAGGGATATGTCAATGAACACCCTAGTTTAGGTTACATTTACTATAAACATTGACATTCCTTTGCAATGAGACCATTTGCTGGCTAAGCAGTCACAGCTTCGCAGGATTTGATGCTTTTGTGCTCGATCAGGTTCTAATGATTTCAGATGTTTGCAATTAATGAACCATTAGATTAATTGGTGGAGTACGGAAAGACTGGTTTAAGAACTGGGTCAGAACCACAGACAAGCTATTACCTGAAGTGACAGCAATCACCAGCGGCAAAACAGTGAGAAATTGAATTAATGATTTTTCACTCTCTCTTTCACTTTTGGCAAAAATTAGCACCAGACCCGTTTTTAAACAGTGAATACCAGCAGCGTTTGGGGCACGGGGTGACAAAGAAACATTCTCATTGCTCTTTGTCTTTGTAAATGGAAGCTCTTCCTCTATACCATGCAGGCTCTCTGTTGAATATAAAGAAGTTACCATATTTCTTCTGGATCATCCAAACGCCCCCCTCCAAAGCTTTCCTCCAAAGTCAATGTATAATATTAATTATGTACCACACAGGGCACCTTAGTAAGATGATTAAGTGTACTTCAGAACCACTGAAATAAATAAGCCTAGCATCAATATATGATCATGTAGGCTTGGTGGAAACCCCAGGGTAGCCATCCTTTAGGTAGTGTTCAGAAGGACGTTTACTCCCAGTAGATTGCTGGTGCTTAAATTCTGACAGTGTGACAAGTTATCACAAGGAGTTGATGGCAGTTTAGCTGAATCTGTAATTTCAAAGAGTAAAATCAACTCTAGTGGTACAATATATTTTTGATCACTTTCTTTCCTGGAAGAGGTGTGTTCTAATCAGGTTTTCTTTCACTTCATGATGCAGTACTAAAGAAATCACTAATGTAAATGGTGTCTGACACTGCTTTGTGTGCGTTCCATACAAGAGCATTAGGACACTTGTAGAGAAAACATAACAGAATGCAGCAATTGTGCAAACTGGATCACATGAACTTTGGCTCACGGGAAGCAAGAACATGTTGCACCTTAGAAATCATGGGGTGTGCTGTTTGCTTACTTCTGCATTCTGTGGGTCGTGCATTACAGTGCAAGGCTGGAATGTAAGCTGAGTAGCAGCACTGACTATCTTCATGTATTTGCACCGACTGTCCGCAGACTGCATGCACTTAAGTTGTACAAAGAACTTCTGAAGTCAGTGTGTTCTGAATATAGCTTTAAACTAACCTGAATAAGTTATGTGTCCCTTTGTGGTGGGGTTTTATTCTTGGCATCACAGAGAAGTTGATAGACACTTACAGAGATAAATATTTTGTTAGCTTTGTTATTATTCCACAAGGGAATGCAATTATTCTGGATCTTCTTGTCCTTTTCTTTCCCTAAATTCTAATTTTTGCCATGGAACAGAGTTGCACGGCGTGGATTTTGATTTTTACAGGAAGGGACTTGTTTGCTGCTGAAGGAAAAACTGCATTTTGTATTTAAGGAGGTCTTAAAGTTGACTGTGGATTTATGTTAAGTTCTAAGTGCTCAACACAGATCAGCTTTTGAATATGAAAAAGAAAAGAAGCTCAGAATTTGTGATTTTTACAAAAGAAATGTCCCACTGGTTTTTGAATAATAGCTAGGATTAGTGCCATAACTTTAATGTCACATATTAACATCCATTTCCATCTTACTGCCTGTGCACCATTTAGGTGATTAAAGCGTGGTTTAGCAAGTTTTTACATTTTTCCCCTAAACTTAAATTCCAATGTGCTATAAATAAATCTGGCAAAACAAACAAAAAGAGGTTTCTAAGGTTTTGAAGCACACAATAAGAGAACCCACTCTCTTACAAAACACCAGAACCCACTGAGTCAATGGGAGACCTTTCACTAACGCTCAGCTTTGAATGAGGCATCAGAGAAATGAAAGTACTGTATTTTCACATGGATAGCACATGGGATCTCTCAATAAAGGGTGCCCGTGATTCAGAATAAGTACACGTACAACCAGGGGAATTTCACTCCATGCTTTTCTCTTCTGTAAGAGCTTTCTTGTACCTGACCCCAATAACTTTCCCACTCCTCTTAGGATTTTTTTCTCCATATCAGGAATCCTCCACCAGGAGCTTCTGAAATTGCTGGAATCACAGTTACTTTGGAGGAAAAGTGGGTAACAGTCAAGGATGTGGATAATTAATGTGACAATATGGTAATCAACCTTAACAGACTCCAAACAGTTATGAGATATTCAAGACCTGCAATGCAGCTCTTCCTCTCTACTATATTTGTATGAATACATCATATTTATGAGACAGACAAGGCCAACAGGAGTCAATGAGACTCTCACTGCTTGCTTGAGCATACACTATAAGAGTCATATAGGACAACTGCACAAATAATCCTATTTACCTGACTATCCCCAATTAACATCAGTGAGATTACTCGAGGGTATAAGAGCTCGTGCGGTGAGGATCATAGGACTGAATAAAGGCTTCTTACTTCTATCTGAAGTACAACACGCATTCATTTCATTGAGAGGGTTGGAGAGGGGAAATGCAAAACATCCAGAGATAGCATCTTATCCCTTACACGAAGAACAAAGGATATAAATGTGAATCATTAAAAGGCAAAAACAACAACAAAACCTCTAAAGGCACTGTAAATAAACCCCTGTAATTATGCCTCACAAAAAAGTCAACTGCAAATGGTTCAGTAATCTCATTACCAAGCTTACTAATAATCATTGCAATATTCTCCATCTCCCCTAAGATAATGAGCAGCACAGTGGATATTGTAAAAATAAATAAATAAACACGCAAAGCAACAATTTCTCATCTAAATATTTAACAAAACGAATGGCTTTGCCTAAAGGTTCGAGACTGAACCCAAGTGTAGCAAATTTTTAATTTGCACTATTTTCAAGTATTTAAGGGGGAGAAAGCTCAGCTCATCTGAGAATGGAGTTCAAACTGAACAGTGCCTTCATGACAACCTAAAAATAAAGAAATAAAGCACTTCTAAATATTTAAATACTACAAAATTAGCCCAAGTTAAAGGCAACAATTAGTAAACAACTTTGTCATATTCAGAGCAGTATCATTCCCATTAACATGTCTAATAGTTCCCCAATTACATTATAAATCAAAAGTAATACAAACAGACAATGCAATAATGAGAACACATAGGCTGCATCAAAAATTAAGATACCAGCTTGTTCCTGATCTTGGACCACTCCGTTAACTTGTCCCTGTTAACCTGTCCTTTCTTGGCAGCATGGATACAGACAGAGGAGTGAATTTACACTGTGGTGATTGACTCGTAAAACTTGGTGCAAAAATATTCTGAAAGGTCAATATTTCCTTCCAAAGACACATCACTGCATTTCATTCCCACAATGATATCCTCAGCTACGCGTACGGATGTAACAGGGGAATCAAGTCACGACAAGATGAAATGGTGCATCCAGGCACCAAACCTCTGATTCTCCTTAACCACTAAACCATTCACCTTCTCCATTTTCCTCTCGCTGTAGTTTCTGACCTACCGGTACCTCCTCCTTTCTTGTCAGCATGCGACTCGTGGCTGATAGCACTGACTGTGAAAAGACCTTTCGTAAGTGGGTTGAGGCAATATTCCAAATATTTCCCATTTTCTCCTTCAGAGGGATGAGAAGGGAAACAAACACAGCACAGAGCAGGACCTGCACAGCGCGTCACTTTGCTGCATCTCTGAATTTGATGGCTTGGCATCCGGACTCAGCTCGCTGCAAACACACTTGGTTCAACACACCTCGACTCAAGTCTACTGCTTTTCTTTTTTATGCTTATCTGCTACATTTCTATCATACCCGTTTAGTACATTAGAGTCCTCTGACAAGGAGGAAAAATAAAAAAATGACTAGAGATGGTTTTGGCAGTTATGAATGCAAGTGATACTACAAAGGAGGAAAGCACTGACTTAGGAAAGAGAGAAGCAGAGCTACAGGGGAAGAATGAGCGGCATTGCATAAAGGATAGGTATAGAAATACGTCTTTGCAGTTTTTAAAGCACATCAGCTCTGCTAGATGCAGACTTGCACACAAGATGGAAGCACAAGGGTGTGGACAGAGAGGCACGAGGATGTTAAAATAAATGCAATTAACTATCAGCGTTTGTTTTAGTGCACATACTTCTTAAAACATCACTGCTAATGCGGTGATGAATTGTACAGGGTAGAGAAGGAGATTAAATTATCTATTGCTCCTTTAACACTTTCTTTGGTTAAATAACATAACAATATTTTCAAGGTTACTGTTAAAATAACAGGGTTGTCCAGTGGAATTTATCCCCACCGGTGTTTGTGTACTGTATATATTTATACCACATGAGCAGCCCATAAATTCTCCTCATAAACGCTGTTATCTCCACTGCTAGCAGTTTCTCATTTTTATGGTAGTATAACTTTAAGGTGTGGTATATGTACCGTTATACCTCATTGCATACAGCTTCTGCTGCCCCATTAGGCTCTGCTACTGGGGCGTGCAGCCCTCCCTGACGTCACTCGGTCCTCTTCTTGTCCCCATCAGCACTGCAGCCAAACTGCCCAGTGCCACCGAGCACCATGCAGTCAGCTGCTGCCTCTGAATCCATGTGCCTGCAGCACCTCCAGGTCCCATCTGCTGCCCATCTGACTGCTGCTCCACACCCAGTCCCCCTCATTAGGAACTTCTCATCTAAGACAAAGAAAAAGGCTTCAAAGAAAAGCTCATCACCACCTCATTCCTTTAGTGGCGGCTAATCTGGTGAACAGGAACACGTTTGACTTAAATAATAATAATAAAAATAGCACAGAAAAGTTGCCCAAAGGTGGAAGTGCTGTGGGTTTAGGGCAAAGAGAAGCTGACAGGGAGGAGGAAAAGGTGCTGAAGCACACACTGCAGAAAGCAGTACGCATCATAGCGGGTTGGTAGGCAATGGAAGCCCATCTCCATATCAGTCTGTCAGTGCCTCCGCACGCCCCAGTGATTAGTATCAGTGGAACACTGCATTTGCTTGCTGCTCACATCCATCTGTCCTGAAGTTTGGTGCTGCTAACTCCAGACTTCTGAATCTGAACTCAAATGTTGTTTTCTCCAATTTTCTTCCCTTTTATGACCTTTTTCTGTTGCTACCTTGATTTATGGTCATTTGTGTGATTGCATTGCTTTGCTTTATGGCAGTTTATGTCATTCTGGTCTTGTCATAAATGACTACCATAAAGTGAGGTAAAATATCATAAAACATTAGTGAGTCACTGATATTCAAGGTTCTTGAGTACAGGCGCTGACAGGTAGCAAGCACAGAAGAACTGTGCCATTCAAGGGATGTATCATTATGAATACATGTGTGTACTGGGATCTGGATGAACAAATGCCACTATGACTTCGGTTGTCAGTGGAAACAATTTAAAAAGGCAACACTGAGTTATTTTTGTAGGTTTAAGAATATTCCGAGAGTGGTTTCTTTTACAATAAAACGCTTGCCAAACAGAAGCCAAGCAGTTCCCCTGTAAAATTTGTCCTTGTAGTTCGTGGATATCTAAAATAGCTATTTAGCAGTCGGCTGACGCTGCTAATAATGTGTGCATCAAAACCAGGTTACTCTCCTAGGATGACTGTTCCTGCTTCTTTGTCTACCCTGGGTCATTTCTGCTTATTAGCACTGAGTTTTGTGTGCTGTTCTTGTTGTGCTGCAGTACCTGGGAGGTATATGTGCCTGATACTGGAGATACACCCAGAAATCCCAAACTGATTATCCTGATATATTCCAGCTAAAGGAAAGCACACTTTATCCAATAACTAAAGCAGTTACTATCCTTTTTGCCTTCTCAGTTAAGAGTATTCCAAAACATTTTATACTTTCTCAGCTTAGAAAAGTCACCCCTTGCAATGCATGCTTTCCAAATAAATATGAGACTAAAACACAAGAACCTTTTCCCACTGACGCTCGCATTATGAATCCTTTCTGTATTAAGAATCAATAATCACCGTTTCCGCTATAAATTCCCTCAATCAGCTGCTGTTATTTTACAGGATCACTTAATTCTGGGATGAAAATGAGCACTGCTGGATTTAAGACTGGAGATGCATCACCGTTAAGCAATATGGAGATAACAGTTCGGAAAATTATATTTGTTATTCAAATGTAAAAACATTGTTAGGATTTTTAAATGGATCTGGTACTTTATCCTATTACTGCAAAAATAGAAGACTTATCATCCTAACATCTATTTAGTCTGCAGTGACACGCTGTTATTTATTTCTGGAGACTTTGGGGAAGAAAATTGTTTTTTAATGCAGGAAAAATGTTTTTATTCTGTGAAAAACTGCCCTAGTGCAGCATTTTCATCCTGCACTGTTGCATCTACCCTCGAACACTGAACTGCAGCTCTACTGAGCTGTCCCACAAAGGCAAATACTAAAAATAAAACCTAGATTCCTCCTAAGTGTGCCAGACTTGATTGTGTTTAATGCAAAATCTCTCCCATTTTGGGATTCTGTAGCAGTTTCTTTGCTGCTCTTCAGTGCAGTGACTTAAGATAGAACCACTCAGTATTCCCTATGCTGAAGGATCTGATTCTACCCATCTATTTTAACCCAGCCCTAACGTCCCTGGCCTTTTACAAGCACATTCAGCTTAGATCCACCACTTCACTGCAGTCCCTTTGTGCTGCTCAGGTGAGCGGGTCACTGTGAGCACACAGGATCCCTTTGGGAATGGCGGCCCACGCGCTGTGATGGAGCACACCCAGCCACCACCGACACTCCATGCTGCCTCTGCCAGATGATGTGCAGTCACTGCCAAATCCCCCCACCTGCCACAATGACTCTGTGTGGAGATGCTCTTCGCTTGTGTAAGTGGGAGGAGAACCAACGTCTTCTGGTACCGTGCATCAGAAAAGCACAAAGACTCATTCTCATGTGAGTGTGGGGAAAGGGGAAAGGAAAATAAACTACCTTCAGCAGACATACAGCCACTGGCCTGCAGGAATAAGAGATTAATCCACGCTATTATTAGACGGTAAGGAAAGGTAAATCTCGTCACAAGTGCCCCACTGCAGTCCTAAAGTTGTTAGCTGAGAATGGAGTTAGAAACCCATGTCCAGCCCCCAGCCAAACAGTACACACCTCTGGGTCAACGAGGATTTCATATTGCTTCTGGAAGCATCTCTTGTTTCCCTGCTCTGACTTCCATGCTTGGCAGTGTTGGAGATGTCAGAATGCAGAATGCCATCCCCTGGGTACACTGTGGCAGCTGAGGGGATGGTTTCCTGAAGCTCCCATAGGAAACCCTTCAAAGAAAGGTGCTGCATCCCTTTCACCTCTGCAAGGTGGAGAGATCCTGCACAGACACTTCAATGCATGGGACAATTAATTTCAGTGACACTAGTGCTTATGAAACAGGGTTTGCGCCCTGCTCCCTCTGAGCACAAGGACAACATTCCCACTACCTTCAAGGCTGACAGGACCTGCCCCGAGCACCCAGAACTGCTGCTCTCAGCACCAGAGCTCTGCTGCCTCCTTGGTGCTGAGCAGCACGACGGAGGTTATTGTGTGCAAAACAGAAAGCTGGAGCAAAGTATCACACCAGCAAAACTGCAGGGGAAATTTATTTGCATAGGTACATTTTTGGCAATGACTCCACAAATGAATACCTGGCAACTTCTGTGAAATAATCAATGTAGTTTGGGCTGCCATAAATTCAGGAATTACTGTTTCAGCATTGCATGTAATCAACGTGCATCAGATGATCTCCAAATTATACAGAGCGGCAGATGACCAGAATTTACAATTCACTACAGAGGAGAAGTCAGTCCTTGCTTCAGAGCAGGCAGGAAGCAGGCACGGCTTTGGCTTGCCCCCTGGCTTTATACGTATACACACACATTTATGTCTTTTCTTCCTGAGAAATGATGAAAGCGTCTCCCATTCTTTAAGAAACAAATGCATTCATTGCTGCTGATTCCCGGGGGAATGCATGAATCCCGTGTACCTGAGCTGCTTCAGAGGAAATATCGTTTTGCTTTTAGCACTATGGGCTATTTGGGTTTTGGATTAATATAAAAAAGAGCCTCACCAAAGCAGCACTCTGCAAAACAGAGGCACTTTACCCATAGTTCTGTTTCTGTAAAGCAGACACCCAGTTTGTGTCCCTTCATTCGACAGATAGAAAAACTCTTTTTTCTGCTTCTGTAATAACGGATATTCTGTCAAAAATGATGGACTGGCAATTTCTCAGGGCACGAACTCTCTCGTGTGAAATACGTCCTGAAAAACAACAGTCAGTTTTCCCACCTTCCTACACCTCTCCCAAAATGCTGATCGATTATTTGGCATAGGGTGTAACGTCAGCTACTCATGATCATCACCTTCCACTAAGTACCACAGAGCTGTATTGATGTGTAAATGGGAACATCCAAAATTTTTACCAGCACAATTCATAATGAAAGGTAGAAGATACATCATTAAATGCATTCATAAAGTCCTTGGCAAATAAAGGTTCTGTGGCTATGTATAATATATATATAATGCATAAATACATATGTATACACACACAAAATACTGAGATTTGTTTTTATCATCTGTTATAATTAGTGGAAATATGGATTCTCTTGAACACACTAAATATGTTGGAAGAAAAAATACGGAGCTGTTTCATTTCAGCTGAGTGTCAGTCCTTCACTTCTGCCTTCTTCTGTAGAGTTAGAGGTCTCTGTGGAATACTGCTTTGGGAAAGGCTGTTATTTGGAGCTTTGATTTCATGGAGAACATTCATTTTATGTTCAAATTTGGAAAGGAAATTCGAGATATTCGGATTTTCATCAAAACAGAAATGGTAAGAATCAAAAAAACGATGTTTGGGACTTCTGGTTTGGGATTCTGAAAGATGATTGCAAGTCCTTTTAGCAAATCAGGACAGAGGTAGTAAAGCAGCTCAGATGAGACACCAAAATCACTTGGTATAGACCCAGCACAGAGTGAAAAAAGGGCCTCACATGAAAAATAAAGAGCACCATTTTACCTGTGCAGTGATCTAGATCTAGCATGAAAAGAATAAATTAGAAAAGTCTTCTGTTTCTTTGCCTTGTTGTAATAGGAAAGAGAACGCATGCTCAGCCAAGCACAAAGAAGTCATTGGCTTCACGTTATGAGGACAGTCGGCGTGATTTATTCCAAGCTTCGTTACAATTATTGTGACTGAAGCCTGAGAAATCTAGCACAACTGAGAATAAGTAATAAATAATGTTTAAGCATATCTGCTTCTTGTGTTAAGGAGACCGAGTAAAGAGTTAATAATGCCTCCGATCGTCTTTTAATAGCCTCTGGATGCTTTCACACAATAAATAGACCTGTTGTGAAAATACTTTGGAACACACATGCATTGTGCCCTTTAAAATGGTTTAAACAGCACAATTATAGATTTAAAGATTGTAATTGATTTAAATTGGTGGTAGAATGTAAAATTTTATATGATGCATGAAACCTCTTAAGGCTTTAAAACTGTAATTATCTTTGTCAGTCTCATATTGCACCCCAAAGCTTTTCTTTTAATGATTCCGACATTACAGGAAATAAAGGAAAGGCTCGTGCAGATTGCCAAACGGAGCACGAGGAGGAGAGCCACGCGGCGCTGCACCTCTGGGAGGAGGCAGAGGCAACACTCAGCTCTGGGCTCCCAGCCCAGACCACCACCCAGCAGCTCATGAGTTGCAGTGCCCCACGGTCCAGGAGCTCGCTGGTTTGAGGGCATCGCGTCTTACACACCAGTCTGCAAACCCAAACACACCCAAAACTCGGAACAAAATCTGCCAAAGAAGAAAAACAGCCCTGGCCTGAGGAAAACACACCACTTAATCCAAGACCCAACATCTACTGATGCTGCAGTGCAAACCAAGCCCGGCTGGTAGGGCTAACTGCACGTTCCCAAATCATCATCGTTTGGTGCCGCTTGAAGCCTGGAGACATTACTTAATTCTGAAACAAAAACAGCATGTAAACAGTTACAAAAGAAAACATTAACTCAAGAAAGATTATTTCAGTTTATCTGACCCATATTCGGAAAATTAAATAAATTTAAGCACAGATCCATTCGGTAAATGAAGAAGGCAAAAATCTTCTCAAATCTGTTTGTGTTCCTGCAGATGTCAGTGCTGATACCACAGTGCGCACAATGAAGTAAACAATTAAGAATTTCTTTTAATTTCTGCTGCTTTAGAAATACACTGAAAAAAATCTCAGTGAATCAGTGAATTAAAAATGGATAGAGTCACTTGAAAAAGAGATTGTATTTTCAAGCTAAGAGGATATTACCAACAATAGGTAGTTAAAAATGGAATTAACAACTAATAAAAGTGGTGAAGCATATCTTTCTAAACAGCAGTTTGAAAGGCTTTCCATTAAAACAACAACTTTATTCACAAAGCTCTCGGTAATGCAATGAATAGAATTATTTGTGGGTATGTGGGGGCCAATTACTTTCAACTCTGTATTTATGAGTCCCCATTCCCAGTGGGACAGGTACCAGAGTTTATTTTGGTGACGTGTGTCTCACAGAAAGTTATGCATCAAAGTAAACCCTTGATATATAATCTGACATTTTTTCCCCAAATTGACGGAGGAAATGTGGCACATTTAACAGTCATTATGACCTCAGTGAAAAGACAGACATGTTCAGGCTGTTGGGAAACGGCATCATTACAGCGAGCAGAAAGATCAGCAATTAATATGAGGTGAGAATGATTTGCTACAGAAATACTGTTTATGTCTCAGAATTTTTAAGGTATTAGAGGAAAACACTGATATTCATAATACTTACATGGCTGGCACAAACAGGCAATGTGTAATGTGCAGAGGGAATACAGGGCTATTTATCTTACTAGGTGTATGGAAAATAACACAAAGTTGAGTTTTCACAGCCTCACGTGGAGCAGTGCTATGTTCGTGTTTTAATGGGAAGAAACCAGTAGCTGAGAAAGTGAAATGACTCTGAGCACCGAGAGAAAAAGAAAAGTAACAGCAATGACATCAACTTGATTGCAAAGTACCGATTACTTTAATTTTCTCTCTCTGATGCACACATGAGCTCCTGGTAACTGAGCTCCAATGTAAGCTAAGGGTGCTTTCTTTTTCTTTGTCTCTCACCTTTACATTTTAAGCAGCACAACTGCAGAGTAAAAGGGGATCCTGCAAGATGCTCCTGCAGCAGAACAAAGATACTGAGGAAGGTAAGTGTGTAGGATGGGATGAAACAATAAACAGAACACAACTGTGTGCATAACACATAAGAATGAGAAGCAGAGAAGAAATTGTGTTTAGGGAAGAAGACTGGCAAGCAAGGGATTTAAATTAAAAGAAGAGACAAACATGCCATTCTCACTGATTAGATGCTCTAACCTTGAGAAAAGCTCATGTTAAATTAAAAAAAGTCATGAAAATATATGTTAGCAGGAAATTAAGTAAAAGCTTATGGGAGAACTATGAGATGGAAAAGGTGTACTTCTCTGCCGATCCTGTTCACTGAATTACTATTGCCTTTGTGTGACAGGAACCCTTGCTCTGTTTATGCACACAGTGGAGTGACTCTTCTTCCTCTACATAATGATTATGAACAGCAAAACGCTTATCCTGAACTGATTATTTGGCACTTAAGCTACTGTAGCCCAAGCTTTAATGGAGACAACCACATAACAGACTGCAGAGAATGATGATACGTGAGTAAAGAAACTCTGCTTCATATTGAATTCTGTCACATGCTAAAGAGCGTGAATCTGAGTTAATTTAGGTTGGAGAAGTCGTGTTAACTTGCATTCTTACAGAAAACCATGGACCTCAAGCATTATTCCTGCTTTGCCCCATGGGCCACCAAGGTACCCCACCTCTTAGTTCACTGCAGCTCAATGGCTGCATTGCAACTGGAAGGGTAGGCTACATATAGCCATCTGAATACTGGGAAACAACGAGATGGAAAGTTACGTAGTACATTCAAACAGTGTCTTACAGACTTGACCAGTTGGGTGCTCCAGTCTCACAACTTGCACTGCTGAGCTTATCCTTGGTGTTACCAAGGGCATGCAAACCATGGGCAGAGGATGCTGGAAATCCTGACCTTTGGAAAATCAGATGCTAAAGACAAAGTGGGTAAAAGCAAAGCTTTCACTTATAAGACAGTTCAACCTGAGCATGAAATGAGCAAGGCAGGTGCAGAAATGTCCCCTTTTAGCAGAATGCCTAACAAACTGCTCGCTATGGAAAAAGGGGAAAAAAGAAAAATAATTGTCAGGGTCTTTTGGATTTAAATATTTGATAAAGGTGTTCAGAAGAATCTCCCGCAGCAGCTGCCTGCTGTTTTCTTCTACCCCTGCCATACTGTCACCCTGGTCTGAGTGCTGCACATGATTTACCAGATCCTACCTGTCTAAATGATGAAAATGAGAAAGCTTTTACCAAGTATGTATATCATAGAAATGTAACTATTACAGACATCGTACCCAATGTTTTTATCCAGCTAAATACAGTAAGATCATTAATATGAATACCGAGTACAGGGGTCTGCTTAAAAATCCACAAGATGAATAACAAATCATGATACGGGCAAAGCAAAACCAGCCGTGTAAAGCATTCTTCTGGAGAGGCCTTTGAAGATTCTGGTGGGTATTTGATAGCCATTTGATTTAAAGCCCAGCATGAACAACATCTATGGGGCTGTGCCATAAAGCACTGCGGACAGTAAAGGAAACCCCACTGTTTAAAAGTAACCTGCAAAATAAACTCCAGAAAATATATGGTAGGAAGCAACTCTGTATGAGCTTGGTGAGTACGTGGGAAAAACCTGCAATATCTTTTCCATATCCTAAAAAATATAAGTGAAATCTTGGCTGCATTGAAATGAATGAGAGTACATGCAAGTAGAACTTGAAAGAAGCAGAGATGATTGCAAATAACTTACCATAAGCATGAAAAATATATATTGTGTATCAAAAACTTGCCAAAAAAACACACACCAAAACCTCTCAAAATGCTATTTTCAGGTGTACTATAGATATATTTTCACTGCCATAATGAAAAGAGTTCAAAAACAGCCCTATACAGGGGTATAAATTCACAATATTTAGATTAGAATGCAGATTATGATTGTATTTCTTGGTACTTTTCACTGCACTGGCAATATAGTCGGCATAGGTGATGTCAATTAAGCACAGAGATGCTAAAGGGTGAGGTGATAACAGAACACAGTATGTCCCAAGCTCCACCAGCTCTGATGGGCTGATACAGAATGACAGCAGCTGAGGATGATTAAATCCCTGCCCGCTGTCTTTAAGAACCAACCAAAAGTTCTGCATGTTTTGTTTTTAAGAGACTCCTTTTGTTTTTAAGAGACTTTTCACTCACGGAACAGGAACTTCCCTGCACTGCAGAGCCATTCACTTCACAGGAACACTCCCTACAAAACAGTGCTTTCACTTCTTTTATCTCTTCCTACGTTAAATTCCTCAAAGGAAGAAACAACTGGCCTGAAGTTTGTGTCTTGTTCACTGTCCACCACCAGTGACCCCAGCTCATCTATTACCCTGCGAAAGAAGAATCAGACTCCAAACCCATTTGTCTGCTTTAATACCAGGTCTTTTAGGTTGCAAATGGAACAGATTTTTATTTAAACCCCCATCTAGGAGTGTCATTATCCACAAATCTGCTCATAAATGTTTTGGCAACTGACAAAAAAAATTAACTTCAGCAGAGGAAGCCATTAGGATGAAAACATTTCAAATCATGTCATTCATCAGATCTCTGCTCATCCAACAAAACTTGCTTTTGTTACAGGCAATTGTGGCGCTTAATCTCGGTACTTTTCAGCAACACATTTTTCTGATTAAAAAAACATAATCATGCTGGCAGTAGTTAGAGATGGAAAAGACCTATTAGTTCACTAAGCCTAGCTCCCTTCCACAGCAAGATATAATCCCTGGCAGGGTGTATGTCAGACATTTAATTGATCCAAAGCTCAGTTTTAGCCAAGGGACCGGATATGGAAATCCTGATGTAGGTGCTGCAAGACTCAGAACTGAAAGAAACAGCAGAAGCAGAGGAAGGGGTGGAGACGGCAGAATGGCTGGGCTGGGAGGGACCTCGAAGATCTCCCAGTTCCAAGGCCCTGGCAGCTACCAGATCAAGCACAAGCTCAGGCTGCTGGGGCCCATCCTACCTAGTCCTGAAACGCCCCCGGGATGGAGCATCCACAACCTCCCTGGGCAACCTGTTCCAGCACCTCACCGCCTTCTCAGTGAATGGCTTCCCCTGACATCTGATCTAATGTTTCTCTTTGTTAGTTTAAAGCCATTCCCCCTTGTCCTTCTTAATGCGATTTTCAGCTGACAAATAAAAATGAGGGAAAAATAAAGAATAACCCATTTGTTTGGAGTCACGATAGTCAAATAAATTCATAAGGAGAATATTCTTCTACTCATCTCAATTTCAGTAAATCCATCAGCAATGAAAGTCTGTTCATGACCTCCATTCGCGTTCTGTAATTTACTCATCTCCATGTGGATATGCTCCTTTAAACACACACAAGATCTTCACCTCAACATTGGATATAATGGCTTCTGTACCATTCAGGAATTGTGAAGGCCCACAGATGTGTTAAATTCATTGTCCATATGCACCAGTTACACTGAACAGATTTTGCTCTAATTTTTCTAACTACGTGAATATTTCTGCATAGCTACTATCAACTTTTAAATACTGCTTGCAGATAATAATTTCTAAATATCTATACATATATTAATATATCTACCCATAGATGATTTTAATTGTAAGAATTACAGTCAGAAATGGAAGGATGGAAATTTAACAGCTATATTGAAGTCTTCTTTCCACAAAGGTTAACAACAGATAATTACTTTCTTAGAAAATCACTGAAATGATGTGAATTTCCTGCTTTGTTTTCACTGAAGTTTTATGATGCTCCCTTCTTGCCACTTAGCAATGAAACAAATGAGGTTAGATGGCAAAGATTATGAAAGAAATTAGCAATAATGAGTCCAGTAACTAAAAACATTAGTAGAGAAAATTGAGTTGACCTTACTTTTATAATTATTCGCTTTCTTAATTGTTTTTTTTTTTTTTTTTTCCTGGAATAATTGGAATGAAATTAAATAATACAAAGTGCAACACTCACATGTGATCGTGTACTTGGCACAGATGAATAACCTTCCTGCTTTAGAGGTCACCTGGAAATACCTGCTCAGAGCTGTGACTTAGCTACACACACACAGCAGCAGCGAACCCTCCTCTTCGAAACCTTCACCATGAAATTAATACACGCTCCTTTCCCAGCACTTGTGAGAGGCTTCTAAGTTTTACTGTGTTAAACATACAGTTGCCAACCAGGAGACAGTGAAATGGATTCAAGTAATACTCACTAACATGCCTTACCAGGTCTGCATCCAGACCTAAAGAATACCTTTCAGGGTTGAATATTTTCAGCTGCATCAGTGGAGCAAAGTGAAGTCCACCAACTTATCACAGCTGCTTCCAAGTGCACTCCTTAGGCAAATGTAGGAAGCATTACCTCTCCTCTGGACAAATAGCTGAAGACCATGGAAACAGCAAAGGAGAGCAAGTGCTACACCACACAGGCCAATGTTTGCAGAATCCATTCCTGTGTTATCAAGTGAAACAGTATGATAAGTTCCATCAGATAATAAAAGATAAAAACGGAATACTTCTCAAGTTCAGGGTTACAGCCTTGATAATTACGCTGCAGACAACTTTGACGCTGTAAAGCTCTGTCTGATAGGCACTGCCTCCCACCTCCTGCACATTTCTTTTCACGGCTGCATTCCCTCGGAGCAGTATCAGATCACCCACAATTCCATGGAGCAAAACTGTATCATGAAGGAACACTGGCTGGTGTGAGATCAGCTGAAATCTTGAGAAGATTATAGATTATAGTCTATTATACAGGATAATATGCTGATAACAAAACTTAGAGTAACCTTCTCTTCAGGACTATAGAAATCTCTTCCTTCTCCTTTTGTTCTTTGGCTTCACCCATTTGAAAGTACTTTACAGATGACAAATATTAAGAAATTAAGGTCTCCCACTACTCTTATAAAGGAGACAAGCACTATTATTATTATCACTGCCTTGTAAATGGGAACCCAGAGTATAGAAGCTGAACGACTTCGCCTCAGGTTATCCACAAATCTATAACTGAGTGAGAAATCAAATCTAGAGCTCCCAGATCTATTCTTTAGCCACAGGATAACCTGAAACCAGGGGAGAGGAGCTGAAGGGCTTTTTTGAGTGAATGGATGAACATTTGAGTCAGCCTGGTTCAAACCTCAGGATGGAACCCAGGCATGTGGGAGCTGCCTTGGGCTTCTGTCTGAGTTCCATTGGAACTTTGTGCTGACAGCAGCACCAAAGCAGAGCCTGATGTGCTCTTGTGAATCAAATGCCAAAGAGTTTCACACAGTACTTGTTCAGTGTTTAAATTCAATTTAAGCAGTAGCACTAACAGATAAAATGATAGCTATGGAATCGAGATGTGTGTTTATTTAGATTGATACATTACCTCATGCTCAGTTTCAAGAGGGGAGGTGGGAATTGGTAGATTCCCTCTCCAATTATTAACTCTGCAGAAACACACAGAGCTCAGCAGAGGGACACCATCTTAACACCATCTTAACAGCTGAGAGGGTAGGAAGAAAAAGTGGCCTTCAGCTCACTCACCTTCCACTGCTCTCAGGATCCTTATTTCCCAAAGAAGTAAAACAAGTTTAACCACACAACACGAAGAGCACGGCCCAGTTTAAACTGGCAGAACTTACAGTACAAGTTGTACAGTTTCTACACAACAAATCCACCATCCCACAGCAGAACCTGCCCCATGCAGCACAGAAGACCCTGAGATGACACAGCGGTGCAGCACAGCAGCCCCTGCACACACTGCAGCCAGACCCCATGTGCTCACTTGGGGGCACAAGTAGAGCACACCCACATCTCTGTGCATCTGTACCACTCCTGGTACCCGAAAGCATCCTGATGCATCCCAGGCCTGTTACAGTAATGTAAGAGATGCAGGTTATTAAAGTGGACGAGATACCTTCTCCTCACTGTGTGTTTCAAACCAAGCATTGGGACATCTCTGTGTGTACATTTACTTACTGTGGGGGCAGCAACCTCTACTCTGCATCCACAGCACACATACACAAACCAGGGGAGAAGGACCAACCTCGTGAGTTAAAAAGAGAAATTCTTCAAAAAACCCTAGTTAAAAAAAAACAACCAAACAAACAAACACAACCATTTTCATTTCTCAAATAACGACATGAGTAAAATTTTACACACCTGTATCCATGTACTTATCTCCAAGGACTGTCATTGGACTTTCCGTGATTATTCCCTATTATGAATTTATAATTACACCAAAATTTAACAAATATAAACCAGTTTATTTAAGCAAGGCATTACATATTGCAGATGAGAGACCAATAGAATCTCCTTCAGAAATGGGTCATTATGTCTCCGTTCCTATTTGTTATGATAAAAAATGGAAAAGACTTTTGAGTCATGTTTCCTGTGAGTTCATCATACCCTGGCACATAACATTTGTGAATTTTATTCCATTCATTTAAAATGATTTCTAACACACGGGCAGCAAAAGTTAAGGACTGCATGGAATTCAAATGATCACCAGGCACACAAGATTTCTCAAGAGACAGCTTTCAAACCACAGGCGAGGTATATTTTCCTTTAGGAATTGTACATAAAAAAATATTAGGCCTAATGACTACATATTTCTCCAAAGAAGACAGGCTTACTGGAGTTGTGAAATCAATTGACTCACACATCCTTAGGAGGGCAGACAGAGTTCTCTGCAGAAATTCTACTTGGGATCGCAGTACCACAAGTTCCAGCATCTGCCAGAACAGCACAACCAGCGGCTGTTGGTACCAGTATGGCCCAGATCCACTCTGAGATGCCTGCCCTGCCCTCCCTCATCTCCTTCCTACCAGCATCCCAGCCCATCCCTTGTCCTGCATGGGAAGTGCAGCCCCACAGAGCTGCTGCCCATCATTGCTGCACAAAGCAGGACAGGCAGCAGCTCCTGCCCACCAGCTGCAGCAGCACAGAGACTTACAGAGAAACTACAGAGGACAGACAGCACGGTTTTGCCTTCACTAAGTAAGACTTACCCTGCAAGCTCTATTATCTGGGATCACAATTAGCCTTTTACTCATCGGCCTTTGTAAAGAATGCATTCTCATTTTCCAAATGAAGGGAGAGGCCTCTCTCATTCCCCAGCTCTGATTTACAGCCAGTAACTCTGTGGACTCGACAAACAGAGATTGCTGACTCTCAGAACAATGAACTTGTTAGTTAACAGAATTAACAGTGCGTTGTTTAAGTATAATGACAGCAATAAAACAAGAGATGTGAAGTTGATACAGTCACAACTGAATCGTAATGGATGAGATATTTACGGCAAAGCTGTTAAAACATTGAATAAAATATGGGGAGAGCGAAAGCAGATGTGATTTTATTCTTCAGAGCTGAAGCTTGTGAAGTATGAGATAGCATGAGTAATAATCACAGGTTCTAGTTCACAATGCATTAATAAATATTGATACGATGCCAGTGCTGAAACTTTCCAGATACAGAAATAAAGTGAGAAAGCATGCTCTTGCATTATGTATTGCTAAGTTTAGGTTTTACGGCACACATGGCTATATATTCATTATGATATTACACACACCCCTACACTATCTCACACACACCTCTCTTTATTTAGGACCTGTTTGCCAACTGCCAGCATTACAGCCCCCAGTGCTGCAGGTACAGCCCCCAGAGCAGAACTGACAAAAGCGATCACAGAAGAAATCTTGATCTATTTTAATGCAGAATTATCCGCCCAGGCTTCACTGGTTTGGGAGGAGAGTTTGGGCAGAGGCGCTTTGCACTGCAGCACAGCAGGTGTTGTGCTGGGGCTCCCGGCCTGGTGCACTGCAGGGCAGCCATTGAGGAGCTGCCCCAGCAGCAGCACCTTCAACTCCTCCAGATGGACCCTGAAAAGCATCCCCTTCCATCATCCCACGTAGCTATTGATCTCACAGGTTTAATGCAGGACTGTTCTGATCCCATGAGGATGGCATTTCTAGCTAGAAAAAGATTGCAGTGATGCACATCTAGGCATAAAACACCGAGTTCAGTACTTAGAGAATCAGAGAAGCTAAAAGTGCTTTTAGTATTTATCTTCACAATACTGTTTAAAAACATTAGTATTACAGTTCCTAAATAACATATTTTGGAGCTTGAGGACAGAGCTATTAAGTCACACAGGAATCTGGGATCGATCCAGCTTCCTGAATCCTGAATTCGTATCTCACTCATTGCAGTGCCCATATTTCAGGCCAGCTTAGGAAAACCAACATTCCCAACCAGCCTTTGAACGCGTCAGTCACCTGTGGTACCGGCCTAACAGGAAATATTGTGCTTTTGAGCATCCACAATAGATAAGCATTTGATTCCTTCAGCTATTATACTTAAGTTTTAACCGGCAAAAATCAGCAGAAACCCCTCATCGTCCCTTCTTAAGCCCCTGCTTTATTTTCTGTATCACCTCTGTAGATTTGCATTACATTTTCCATTCCAAACCCCACATTGGGAAAGATACAACTTCCCTGTGACTTTACTCTGATATTCTCTTCTTCATTAGTCATCAATCTAATCTCAAAAGGAAGATGCTGTAACACCAAACCTCCCTCCCTGACCTAGAGTCTCTCAAAGAAGATGTTTCTCTGCTTTCAAACCATGAAGCAGATTTACACTGGAACAACTTTATTTTGGCTGGTCACATACTAGGACTGCACACTGTGCATGGAGCTAACCACTCACATCTGCTCTGGGACTCTCCTGCAGCTCGATCCAAAAGGCAGCAGAGGAGGAATGCAATGAGTCTCCAAACAGCGCTCTTCTGGTTTCTGTACTATTTAATACAATTTGTAACACACTTATTGGATGTTCTTACAACGTCAGGCCATCAGATACAGGTTCTGAAAGCAGAACTGCTACAGAATCCCACAGGTTTTGATTTTCTGTTGATCCATTTCAACGTACTTCCTATCTTCAGGATACGGCTCCCTACTACAGCATTTATGTGTGGTTCATATTATCTTTGTACTATTCTTGGCCAGGGCTGATTTCTATGGAAGATACTCAGTATGCGCAGTAGCAGTGGTTTGGGTAGCCCAGAATAGCTGTACCGTACTTGGCAGGCCTACTGCCCCTTTTTTCACAATTGTCATTCTCACTTGCTTTCTGGGACATGCACCTTGGCTGAACTACCCAAATTTAGATCCGTACCTCAGACACAGCAAGTCCTTACAGCTTCTTTTTCACTCCTTGAGTCTCATTTGGAATCTAGCCAGGTGACTAGCCCAGTGTTTGTGTACCTCCTATCCACAATTAAGAGAAAAGTATTTACTTAGGAAAAATATGATGAGATTAGACAGTAATGGACAGCCTTTCTGACAGAACTGCACAGGGCAGGAGGGAGATCAGAGCTGGACCTGCCCTATGTCACACTCACAAGGGCAGAGAATGACCACAGTACCTACAGCTACTGCTGACTTCATGAAGTTGTGAAATGAAATGGCAAATATCATCTGTATGTGAAGCAGCCATATATATTAACAGTCTGACCAAAGTCAGTCATATTGAGACACAGAGGCGCTCCTAAGTTCAGGTTCTTCTATAAGAGATATGGCGAAGTCTCTGGAACTGTGGACTACACAGCATAGTCCATAGGTTTGTCAGAGCACAAACAGCATTAATTATTTCACGGTCAGATAGCATCTTCACTCAGACATCACAAAGTTTCTGGCATACTTTCATAAAAACATTCCACTGTGGGTACACTGAGATTCAACCCAAAACAACGAAACAGGGATCAAACTGCACCCACTGCTATCTGATGAACATCGGCATCGCTCCGCTGCAACCCGTGTATCTGCAGCACAAATGGAGTTTGCAAGAGGGAGGCACAACCTGGTGATCACAGCTGCTGCAATTCAGAAAAGTGCATTCAAATGTTATTACATTCTCATCTGACAGCAGAGAAACCAGGTCCAAAGAATACATGGCACCAGCCAGGACACTCCTCATCTATAGGTGAGCAGCTTTTGAACAGAAAGCGCCAGGAAAACTTCCCACCTATTCCCCCAAATCTTCTTGGAGGCTCCTCACATCCTTATCATTATCAGTCTGACCCACACCTCGTCAGAATCAATGCTGTTCTTGATGCTAAGCTGTGCCAACTGATTCACATTTCCATGACATATGGACTCCTGTCCACCAGGTACTCAGCTGCAACCACTACACTCATTTCACTTAGATCTCAGCTCAGGATAGAGCATTAGGGATAAACGGTCAGTGCTTTAATGGTCATTTCACACTTCATCATCAAGTCATCCATTCTCCGCATGTGCCACTTAAGTCTTCCATTCTGTTCCCTCAAATATATCATAGCAGAAATGAACGCGACAAAACAAATGCTGAAAAAAAGCAACCTTTGCTTGTTGTTGGCATTTTTTTCCCTCTAACTAAATGGCGAATTGTCCCATTATACTCATTTCCTGCAAAATATGCATCTCCAGGACCTTCAGTGCAGCAAAGCAAAGCGCTGCTACAGTCATCTTCTGTATGGAGTGCTTCTGTTTTACATACTGACACGCATTTTAACATGAAAAAGGTCAGAGATGGAAACAGCACAGCTTGTTGCTGTGACAGCAGACATTTAACAGAAAGACTTCTGGACACACTACAGTTTAAAATAATTTAGTAAAATAATTGCCATGATTGATTTTTTAGGTCCCTGAGTTCATACCACACACTTTTGTGTGACAACTCCCTTCAGTGGTGTTTTTTCTTTCTTTTCTTCCTTTATTTTTCTTTTTTCTCTCCAGCAATGACAAGAACCGCATTTCAAATAAGTTCCGCCTCGTTGTCAAAGTTTGATCAGACTCACAAACGCCACCATCATCTGCTGGCTAAGGACCAACCCACAGAGCCTTTGCCAATCCCTTGTCCAAACAGCTGGTAGCATCAGGCGAGCAGAAAATCATCTTGCTCAAATGAACTTTTGATAGCCTGCCCTTATGACAAGCCAAGCCTTATTTGTAAGGAATGCAGCACTTGATTTTGTTGCAAACACAGACGTTGCCACAGCAATGGTAACATCAGGACTGCACAGTACATCTGCCCCAAAAATAATTAGTATAGTTATTACAAATGAAAGCCAGAAAGGATTATATTTGAGGGAGAAAAGAAACCGAGATACCAGAGAAACAAGCAAAGCTGTTGAACTTGGGAGAAGCAAAAAGTCTGTGACACACAACCTGGCACAGACTTGGATTTGCTCCAGTTCGCTACCAAATTCAGGCACAGCAATACCTGCAAACCAAAACCTCACTGAGTCTATGGAGAAAGGCAGCTCTGAGGATGGATCCGGGATGCTTGCACGACATCAGTAACCTCAGTGGAGCGGTTTGCTGCCACCTCCGAGATGTGCACTGAAGGAAACATTGTTACAGCGGCTGTATCAAGTAGTGGATACAAAGCTGCAAAGCAGATTTCACTATGTCAATTCCGAAACACAAGTCCTCTCCAAAGGGAGAAGAATTAGCAGAAGGGATTAGCATACTTAGCCTTGTAGCAGAGCTTCCTTCCCAAAGCAGGAGAAAGGGCTTCTAGTGCAGCCAGGCTCTCTTGCACCCACAGCCTGCAATGGCAGACTTCAAAAGAACACAGGAGGAGTGGTTTGCAGAAAGAGACCTTTGCACCAACCATGAGATCATCGAATAACAATACATCACTTTGCTTTACAAGCATCAGGCTCAGCGGTGGGAAGCGTTTATGTTTGTGTGTGTAAAGGAAAGTGCTAAAGCACTTTCCTGAGCAGACAGGACTCCTTGAAGAGGAGCTACATGAGTGTCAAAGTCCAATGGTGACGTTTTGCTTTACCTCCTCCTGCCATGAATTCATCTCAAATGCAGCGTTGGAGTAACACTCTCCTATGGCCACAGCCCAGATGCTCATACTGGGAGCACACCCCGACACCCCATTGCCACATCTCTGCTGAAGAATCCAGACTGCACAGCCTCAATTTTACAACTCAGTTACAATTTGATCCTTTCAAAGACACAACACAGTCAATCTGTGATAGCATTACCAGTCTAAGATACTACCAATACGAAATGCAACACTTAAATACACGTTCAGCATTTTACTTCTTTCCTATTCTTAGTACACTTGATTTTGACAGTTCTAAACAAGTGTCAAAGTTGCCTTCAGTTTCCTCCCTCCTCTTCCCCCACTCCGTGCTGGTGCATTGCTAACCAAATTAAGACCTTAGAATAGCCTCAGGCTTTCTAACCACTTTTGAATGGTATCAGAGGCTTTTTTCTATTTCAGAATATAAACTCAAAGACACAAATTTTGCCATATTTTAAAATAATAAATTAACAAGTGTTCATAGCTGAAATAATAATAGGCCGTAAAACACAAAGAATAAATAAAAAAAGAAAAAAATGGTACCATATTGCAAAGGAAAAAGAGTTAGATTGTCATGAATCTGAAAGGAAATCAATAGGACAACTTTGGAGACCCACTTCAATCTGTTGTTGACATTGTTTTCTCGTAGTAATTTTCTCAAAATGTTAACAGTATTGAGTTTGCTTATTGATTCTATTATTTTTGACCTTGCATTAGTGTGGGCTAATCTTACATGCCATAAAATTTCCTTTCACAGCTAAAATTATTGTACGGCTCCAGGGGAAAGTTACAATCAGGTCACAGCCCCCTTAGGATTTTGATGAGCGTATAAGCAGCAATAATGAGTTATTTTGGCTTTCTATATACCTTCCTGTTGTTTACTTTTTATTGAAGAGTTTAGGCTGGGTCGTCGTACAAGCCATCAGTATCGACTTAAATATGAAAATTAAAATAAATGGAAAAGTAAACTTGGAGCAGCTAGATATGCCTCGCTCCGTGAGAGCCTGTAAGATAAACACACAGACAGGGATGGAGCCGAAGCCGAGCTGTTACTGCTTGCCTGGGGATGTGGCTGCAGCTCCAGCACTGCCAGCTGTTGCAACATTTATGATTCAGCAGTGAAAAGAGCTCCACTCGTCTGCTACACAGCACTAAGATGCACAGCGTAACAAAGAGGGTGAGATGATCCTCATGTATAAATGCACGTCATGTATTCTAACACATATACCAATGAGAGCCTGTTTCTATTTCCTTGTATAGCTGCATTAATTACACAGCTATTCTTATCCAAGATTCCTGTATTAAGTGTTCAGAACGGACAGTACTAAATTAATCAGCAGCCACTACATGGTTCAATAGCTTCACACCATTACCGGTACTTAAACATTTCTCTGAAGGCAAACTCATTTGTTTCAGGGAGGATCTTCTGTTATTCCTCTACTCTGAGTGCGGGAATACATCTCAAAGAGAAAAGACATTTCCAGGTTCAAGCCACGCTGCACCGACCCCCAAAAGACCACTGCTACAGAACTGTCTGCTAAAACACACAACTGTGTGCAAACTGCATGTACATGCAGGGCTAAACAGTTCTTTTCCTGACACCAAAACAGCCTGACATTTGGAGTTCCTAACAGATACGGTGGCTGTTCAGAGAGCATCCAGACAGCCAGCAGTTGAGCTTATATCAAACAGAGATATTTGGGATTCTGAGAACTCAAAGGTCTAGAGATAACCAGATGTGCCTTATAAAAGAACCTTAACGCTGGAGAAAAGACACCCAAAGATAGGCTAAGTGCCCTGCTTGAAGGCTGCATAGTATATATGTCCCCAGAGAAGTGTGCTGGAGGGAGATTTATTGTTTGAGGCTTTTAGCCTCCAGCTTAATTTTTAAAGGTATGTATTTCCCTAGAAACAGAACAGTTCCATTTAAAAGTCACAGGTGCCCTGAAGCTCAGCTTAGAAGATTACCTCAAGTTTCATTTAATAATGAGCTTGAAACTTGACTCAAATTATTTATTACAATGGGCAATATTTTGGTCTGTTTTTCCCTTATGGTCATCTGAGGTGTTAAAAGGGCTCAATAAAAATTAAAAACGATAGCAGCTTATGCTGTTTTTTCTTTGAATCTTCTTCAGGCCTTATATACAGCTCAAACCAAGTCTTCCATGTAATCCTAACATAAAGCATGGAGCAGCTGATCCCAGTTTATCCCAGGATAATGCATCCCAGTCTCATGTTTTGTTTTTACAGTTTTGAAGTCCAAATCCTGACATAGTAATCACTATGGGAAAACAAGATCGTCTGCACAAAAATGGAAGAATTAGAACCAGGCAGACTCTTAGACAATGGTTAGCAACACAGGGCTTTGTGCAGCAATATAGGTTTGGGAGATCCATCAAAAAAGATATCAAAAAGAGCTCAACAAAGAGAGACTTCTGGCTTTCTGGGTGGCTTGGACAATTCTGAACGTCCCCCCTCTCCCTCCACACCTTGGTTGGTGTAAGATCAGGAACTCTTTGCTCCGAGCAGCTTGCAGATAAGCCAGGTAGAAAGGAAGCTCTCTGCACAAAGTCATGGCTCAATTCAAATGTGAAAGCAAACAATGTACATACTGATAACTTCAAAACGAGAACTACCCGACTGTAAAACACCAACCTGGGGGTGTGAGGTTTTTTGTTATTTTTAAGAAAGTTTCCATTCTCTTTCCCATCAATAGGATCAGTGCCCACACGTTTGTCAAAGAAGGCACTTTGCAAGAAGAGAGCAAAGCGTTGTGCACTGAAAAATCCTGTTCTGCTTTAAGGTCTCTACAGTCTTTGCAAGTTAAGAAAACAGAGTTCCTGCAGAAAACTGAAAATGCCACATATGCTACAGCAGAGCACTTAAGTCCACTAAGAAAACACTTCAGCACATGCTTAAATATTATCCAGGTTGTCTAATCTGTATTGTCTACTTTTGCTGTTATTACATTTTTGTGGTATTGGATAAGGAACAAAGGAAAAGAAAGTTGGAGAAGATTTAAAGAACCATGAAGCCAAAATAATGCACCATAGTGGAGTTCTATTTGACCTCAAGGGGAAGAGCATTTTCCAAGACCTGATTTGATAAACAACCAGTTTTGTTTCTCTGCAGTCCAGTTAAAAGGAATTTAAGAATTCAAAACACACAGAGAGATTTGCTCCATTACAGTTACACAGGCAGGGGTACCTTCTGATTTTTTGTTTCAGGAGCTTTCAGATGCATGCACTCAGAGACCACACAACAAACTCAAGCCAGTTAGTTCAAGACCTCTCTGGAGGAACTCATAGAGGCTCTTCTATACAAGAAAAATCATCATATACAGGTTCCTAACACAGGATTTGAAAGGGGACTCGATACGGTCAGCAGTTTCACAAGCACCATTAAGTCTAAGTAAAAGTTGACAGAATTTAGGAGATGAGTCTCATTTGAGCTATGACCATCTCATGCCTCTTTGGCAGCAGTGTGAATGGGCCTTAAAGTGGCATAAATTACACTCAGTAATAGCTAACATGTTTCCCCCAAAACATCAGTGAAAGACAATGAAACTTGAGCTTCAAAGTCATTTTGCTGCATTTTGATACAAAATTCTTTCAAAACCCTTTAAATTCAGAAGAGCCTGTGACAGAGCCTGGGGAGCACACCCAGCATCTCCATCAGAGTTTGAGCTCAATCCTTCTCTGATAGAACATCCGAGTGCTGATAACCTATCCCAGGTGTCCATGGAGCCATTGCGATGTGTCAGTCAGTACACAACTGCACAACACACACATGGGTTCTGTAACCCCATAAGGAAGTATCACTCGAGGATGCCTTGCTCTCTGTCCTACCCTCTTCACGTGGCTGTTTGCAGCCCCTGAGCTGTAAGGGTTATGCCTAATGGGTGCACCAAACTGTGGTAAAGTGGTGACTTAACTATGCATGTATCAAAGGCTGCAAAGGTCAAAACAAAAGTGGGGCTTTATTTGGAAGTCAGGGTTCAAACAGAGCTACCAATAAGTACCGATGTGGTGAAACTTCTGAGAAACACCACAACAAATATCCACTGTAGGAAACACAGGAAAGGTCTACAAACAGAGCTGTGGGCTCTGAAGCTAACAGAGAGTAGCTGGAACTGCTGCATCTCCTTGTGAAGGACCCAATTTACCGGACAGACCTGACAGATAATAACTTCCAGCATTGCTTTAACTCATTAGCAAGGATGGACACTTCTCCATCCTTTCATTGTACCAGATTCACAACCTAGCTCTAGTAGAACACGTTTTGGTGAGTTCGGGGACAAAAAGAGACAAAAAGAGGTGTGACTGAATGAGCCCATTTCTAAGTGCAGAGTTCCACTCCAGCACCAAGGCTTGATTCATCAGCTGAGCTGCTCAAGCATCCGTTTGCATGAGAAATTACCCAGCCTGACAATTACTTACACGCACAAATGGAGCAACTACAGACAGAGATCGAATAATCCTGACTATTTCTGTGTGTGTATTTACATCACTGAGTGTTCAAAGAAACTGGGCATGGAAAACTGCTGCAAGCATCACAGCTTCCTAGCATGCCTTTCTTTGTCTGCAAACTCAGTCTCTTCTCTTCCTGGAAATAGCTACTAATTCATTACTATCACTACTAGTTCTCGCAATTTCATTTGTTTCCCCAGCAGTGCCTGTTTCCTCAGTTTCATTATTATCAAACAGTTCTGCCGTGATAGACTGCTGATCCTCATCTTCATATTGATTAATTTCATTTTCACATGCATCATCCTGATTTTCAACATCTTCAGCACAGCCTTCTTACAATGAGTCATTTGCAAGACAGATTTTCATTATTGGAGTCATCTTCAGTATAAGGATGTGTTGGACCAACTTCAGCGACATGGCCATATTCTACTCAGCTAGATTATTACACATCAGAGATGTACGTACTAAAGGGAATTATTCAAAACCTCCATAGTGGTGTAAGGAGGAAAGTGAATCCGGCCCGGTGTTTGCTTCTCTGCCTTTTGGATGGCTCAGGGAAGGGATATGCCCATCATACTTGGGTTTGATCATTATCAATGTAATTAAAATGCAATTTATTTTTTTGGATTAATTTGTAGATTAAACAGTCATTTTATTATGTTTATCTCGGACATCTGAAATATTTAAGCATTTAACATTACTAAGTTCACTAAATAAATCTTTAATTTAGTATAATTAGATTTGTTTAAATTAAAAAATATATTGATATTCCAAAATAGCTTCATACTCATGTGGAACACTAAATTAGAACTTAAAATAACTTGGAGTTGCTTTTTCAGCATACAGGTCATGAAACACTGTTATCTAATGCCATGCATGCTCTTCTACACATACTAATCCAGACTCTTATAATTTACACCATATCATCAGTACTTCAAGCTCCTGATAATGAGAGAAAGGCAGCTGGGTCCTGGTTAGGGGATATACCCAGGAAGTGCCCTGGAAAGCAGGCACTTTTATAGGAGGAAAACCCACCAGGCCAGGTGTGGCTGAGGCAGCCCGAGGAGCAGCTGGGGGGGCTCGGGCTGCTCCTTGCTCTCGGTCAGGACTGCTGCTGCCCAGACCCAGAGCATCAATCTGAACACAAGAACATAATGGCTCTAACAAAGATTATTGCTCTCTAATGCCCTTCTAAAACCCAGAAGCATGAGCTGAAGTTGCCTTCCTCTTAATGTGTGTAATTACAGATGTTATTGTAGGTCATTAAATTATCAGCTATTATATTAAAATCCAGTTCCAGAGCCAAACTTCATCTTGTAAGAGGACTTGGAAAGCAGTGTAGCCAATGGAAACCAAGTGGATGATTCACGCCAGCCAAAAGCAATGGTTCATCTTACTTTTGAAAAGTACACTCTGGAGCAGCAACAAGGAGCACTATTTCCCCCCTTTTTGGTTACTTCCCAGAGATTGGCATTGGTGACTCATGCTCATCTTATGTTCATTTCTTTCACTTTCAGAACCGGCTACAAAGCTGATGTCCCCCATCTTGTTTTTGCTCTGCTGTTTATTCTTGCTGAGGCGTAAGACCTTGAATCTGCCCTTCCTGAACTGCATCCATTTCTTCAGCTTATTTCCCTAACTCATATCACTTTGAATGCTAACTCTGTCTTCCACTGCAATCACGACCCTTCCAGTTTGTCCCCTGTGGAACAGCAGTAAGCATTCTCTCCCATCCACCACACAGATTTTTAATGAGACACAACTAGATCCACAGGAACCCACTCACTTAACATACCTTTCCAGTTCCTCACTGGGCCATGGCTGAGTGCTTCTGAAGGGAGATTTTCAGCTAGCTGGTACTTCCAGTTGGGCTGCGCTGGTCCTGGGATGTCTTGCAGAGCTGATTCCAAAACCTCTGCCAAAGAAACGAGCACATGAGCAGGATGCCATTCCCAGAGAACAGCCTCATTCTCCTTCTGAAAGACAATTGCTTGAAGTTCAGAGATGCTGGCAGTGAGCGTAAATATTCTCACCTGCTATTTTTATGTCTCCCAGATGCAACAAAACGATATAAAATGCAAAATCTATCAGTTGTCACATTTTCTTCAAGCCCTAAGAAATTAAAATACCTTGAAATTTTGTAGCTGGATTCTTTCCTATTCAGTCTTAACACAGGCACACCTGGCTGCTTTCTGCTAATTCTGCCACTACACGAAATTATGTGTATATGTTATAAAACTTTACAGTCAGTTTTATAATGTTTAGCTACAGGAATGAATAAATACAGGCGTCCATCAAGGTATGAGCAAGATAATTCTGAAGATCTTCCAAAGAGCTTTTACCTTTCTGTCCAGAGGAAAACACGAGACATTTCTCTACAGACTATACAAGTACATTAGAATCAAAAGCAGCTCTTTGTTTTAGCTACTCATGTTTCCTAATGTAATTCTGCACTTCTCCTGCAGGGAAGGTCTAACGGGAGGTTAAGATGATGTAAGATACTTGAAGATGATTATTTTTCTGTCCTCTAACTGTGGCCAAGGCTCTCTCCTCTACCCACAGGTTCCTGCCTGCACTACATCTGCGTTTCCAGGTGTGGCTGCATCCACTTTTTTTTAATACATTTCCTCTGGAATTCCTTTTGCTGCATCTTGTAACAGTCTGCCCCTCATTTTAGGAGACTCTTCTCATCTGATGAACCAGATCTTAAAAACCCGACTTTAAAAACCCACTCCACAAGTGCTTGCATTTTTCATGAACTTCGGGGGCATGTGTTCTCAAGGACAGCATATTCTGTTTCAACGTTAAAAAAAGCCAATCATCAAAAATCCTATGCTATTAATAGATGGTTCTGTTCGATCATTTTAAAGAGCAGGACTCACACGTAGCACGTTAACCTTGACCATACAGCCTCTCCAAGCCACGACAGGCAGACCAGCAGGTTCACATGGGACAGTGGACCTGTCGTGACTTGCTGGAGTTAACTGATAGAGAGGACAGTTTTATGAAAAACTGAGATCCCTGGAGAAGGGCATCAGGCTTCGTGCAGAGGAAAAGCTGGCAATGCCATGCAGGTATCCTTCTGCACATCGTACAGGGGTGAAAGTTACAGTAGTGTTTTGTTAGAGGGGAAATTTGTCATGCTTCTGTGGCATCTGGTAACTGTTAAACGTACAACAAAACGGCTGTCAGAAGGAAGCCCCATCCTCAGATGGAAAGGTCTTAGAAGAGGGCCGGTTACCACAGAAGCAAGCATCCAGACATTTCATACATCCCAGAAAAGGATGGCCATAAGTATCATCATTTTGTCACAAAGTCACATCAAGTCCATCCACATGTGACTGAAATAGCAAATGAGCTTCTCTTCCTCCTTGATTTTCTCTAATATAAAACTCAGTACCCAAGGTGCTCTCCTGAAATGGGCTACCTCCTTAGGAAGAGTTCATATTTGTGCAGACAGTAGTGGATGATGTTAGTGCTATGCTGCCTGTACTAAAAAGAAGACAAACCACACACAAAAAAACCAACACAAAACAGTGAGTACGGAACATCGGGAACTTCACTTCCCCACTAAAATCCCATCAGTCTGAGTCAAGGCCACCTTCCACCACACTTCAGCCAGCAAACAAATCCACAGACACAACCAAACTGCAAATTGCAGAGCAAAGCCCCGTATGCACAACAGGGCACAAAGAGACTGACTTTTGCAGCTGGAAAGAATTTTAGAGGATGCTCCTTGTTTTCTCTGCAAAATAAAAGATGCTTTTTTTTTTTACTACAGGAAATACCCATCCTATACATGCCCCCCCCACACCTTGGAGCTGTAATCCCTTCAGTACTCCCTGTAAGATCTCTAATCTTTACAGTCAAGCACAAAAGCTGCTAATATAAATATTTGCAGTGCTATCATATGCTGGAGAGCCCTGAGTGATGAACTGCTCTGCAATTTGCAGCCCACTGGCTGTGGGTGCTGTGTCCATTACGCAGAAGGAATGTGGTAGTCTGACAGAAAGCATTAAACAACGGGAAGGCTTTACGCAGTGCTACGTACAAGGTTTTGCCACTTCAGTGCAAAATACTACAGTGTATTTGTGCTACTTCTAATAAGACAAGGATAAGTAAATCAGGGTCACCAAGTGGACCGTTCCAGTGAGTTATGAAAGTGAGAGTAACAAACTTGAATTTACAATGCGTGCCCTTTAGCTAAATCTGAGATTTGTTGCAGTTATTTTGGCCTTATTAAAGTATAATATTAACGTCCATAAGAGAAAATTTGTTATTCCAACGACACTCCTATACCAAACAGTGCTATATTTAGAGACAATAACTACGCTGCATTGCATAATCTGGCATTTGTACCACAAGGGAGTCATACGGCATTATTCACTAATGACAGAAAGGCTTCTGGCTCCTTTTCCTGGTGTCGTAAATATTCTTTTAGAGCAAGCAAAATAAAGGGGGTGGTACCACAGAGCAGCAAGTTGATTTTTTAATTGCAAATTACTGAGAATAGTTCCTTATCACGAGGCTCACTACAAACAGCACCAGAAGGAGTTAAATTCTGCCAAACTTTTAAAACCAGATCACTTCAAAGACTTCACTTTAAGGCACCTGTTACTGTTTGATGATCTGAGGTACTCTTAAGGAAGCAACCATCACCACAGACTGTGCTGGAAGACCACAAGGGAGAAGAGTCTGCACTTGACACATCCTTCTGTCCCAGGTGCGAGAAGCTGGGCTGCTTTCAGCAAGTGCTGGATCAGAAAATGAAGGCTGCCACGGCCCTGTGCAGGATGCTGCAGGCACCCTTCACTTCTCTCATCATTAACAACACGAATCCTGGTGGAACGTTACCACCGTGATCTGCTCTAAAGGCACAAAATGGGATTCCAAAATTTTTTAAGCATATTGGCAGACACGTATTTTATACAAACACGATTTTCCAGTCAGGTCATAATGCCATCTTGAACACGGAGGAAGTTCTTGCAGTTAAGTTATAAACCCCTGAAAGCAGCATTTATAATGGAAGTGCTGATCCAAGCTTAACCAGAGCAGCAAGAAGAATGCCACGCACTACAAAAATAAAGTGAGCCACAATGCAGTTAAGATTTGATTACTATGAAATACCTGGGCCTGAAATTTCGATTCATACCTTTGTTTTTATTAATGACTTCTCATGACCTAGAGATACTTTTCGGACCGACGTCTGGGGAATTACATCAAAGATCCTTTCTGTAACTTCGGAATACAGCACTAAAGCGTTCGGTGATTTCCTCCCAGCATAAGAGATGAGACTTGAAAGTTCCTCGGTCTACTTGTAAATAACAGTGTGAAGCAGAGCTCGCAATTAAAGAGAAACCCCTTCTCTAAACTCCAGCCAACCAAAACTGAGATGCACTGGGGTAATACAAAAAAAAAAGGAAAAGAGAAACCTCCCAAGATTTCAAAGATGCCTGGTAGGAATATTCCTTAATTGAGCCACGCTTTTGAGCTGCACAGAATTGTTCTTATTAAAAATTAAATAAGAACAGAGGAGAAGAACACAGGAGCTTTTGAGAGATTAGAGCTTTGCGAGATTTACTTAAAAGGTTTCTATTAGACTTCAGGGGTTCTCCCACATATGAGAAAGCTCACCTACATAAACCAGCTGGAAAAGCTGCGGCTCTACCTGGGAAAACCAAAATCAATTGATTGCAAAGAATCTTTTATTATTATTATTATTACCAATACAGCAGCACTGTTGGTGTTGAATCCACAGCCGTTCTTTTTCTCTAAATAATCATCACAGATTTTAAACTCCACACATTCATCCTCTACCTACACTTCATCTTAATATCCTCCATTTAACTAGATGAGAAGCAGCTTTCTTTGTCTGTGCTTCTCATGGCTGCCTCGTTTCCCACCTGACACGAGCTGTATTTTGGGCTGATTACATCACGGGCTGCTCACATTTTGTGAAGTGCCCACCAAAGTGATGCTGACCATGTGCTGAGAGCCGCCACATGCACAGGACCCAGAGCTACTGCCTCTGCTGAAAACCTTCTGTGGGGGAACGGGATATCAAGAGTGGCTTGAGGATCTTGCTGCAAACGCAGGTCCTTATGGGATTTCATCACTTTTCTTCAATCAAACTGCAGGTTTGCTTTAAAATCCTTGAATACGCCACCTGCTACCTTGTTTTGGAACCCACCTGCAAAAATGGAGCCTTAAGATTCATCAGATGGGGACAAAAAAAGTGTTCTCAGTTCTCTGGCTTCCATCTGTGCTAACCCTGCCTTAGCAGGCACACCTTCTGCACCATGCCAAGCTTTCACGTCTTGGCAGACTTTGGGGATTTCACAAATGAAACACTTAATACTTCTGGGCAACCTGAGGAGCTTTGCTGATCTTTGTTCATATTATGTTTCAGGCTCATTCAAGTTGGCTCACAGACCAATGTCTCATTAGGATTTTATCAAAATCTCAAATGACACATTACTAACCTATTCTCCTCTTTACGAAGCTATTACATAATTTAAAAGAACTAATCTTGACTCCCACATAACTACCAATGGGCATAGGAAGCTACAAAAGATGATACTGAGCATGGCTTGGATTGATGACATAGATGTTAAAAAAGGAGCAAAAATACTGCTAATAGACTCAATATATACTGATGTAACAGCGATACAAAGGCATTATTGCATGCTTTTGTTTAAAGGGGTTTGTTTCGATGATCAATCAGCAAATTGCAGAAGGCTGCTTAAAAAGGAAAACAGAGAAAGCAATTATGAAAAGCAAACACTGACCAATGTCCGTGGGTGCCATTATTTCCACATGGAGGGATTCAATTCCCTCCTTCGCTCCACAAACACTTCCACATCAGACACCACTCTGTCAGACTGCTCTTCTGCTGCCAGCTGTCACACAGCAACAAAATGGAACAGGACATTGGTGGGAAGGTTCAGTCCCTGCTGCCACACCACCTACATCCACCTGTGACGTCACAGGCCAACAACGTGAAAAAGGATGCACTACTTTCGGAGCAGCCCTCAGAGATCTTTTAACCTGAGAGCTAATTTTTATGATAAATTCAGGTTATTCACATTTTCATAATCAAATGTTAAATGGATCAGGACATACTGGCATATCAGGAAGGGCCACGTGTATTAGTTACTCTGAGTATGGTAGTAGCACTTTTAATTCCCTCCTTCCAGCCAAGTCAGCAGCTACAGTAGTTTTGTTAGGTCAAAGTGTCAGTTCTATTTTAAGCACTGACTAACCACAAAATCCTGCTAAAGAGCAGGACTTTGTGGGGTCCCTCAAGTAGGACGCTCCTGTGACGCTGACTATGACTTAGCACTTATTCATGGAAGAGGCTATATGCTAATGCAAACCTCCTTCTCACTCTAACACTTGGTGCTCCCTGTTTAGGGTCACCAGTTGCTCAGTCAACAGTGTTTAATTGTTTACTGACACGGCATTAGCCTCAAATCACTTCCACTGTAAACGTACACTGGGATAGCATACATGAAGGGAATACATCAATATTGTGCATAACAGATACAAATCTAATGGGCAAAGACTCCAACTGCTGCTGCCACTCATTTTGATAAAATACTAGCCATGAATAATTAGTATTCATTTGCTCTAATTAAGGAATATAGATAATGGAAGCTGAATTTAGAAAATCCAGCGAAGCAGTTTTCTGAGTGCCACCACGCTCAGGCCAGGATGGATCCCACCCGAGGGCTGCTGCTGTAAGGTGGGCACGAGGCTGGCAGTATGGAAGAGCAGCCACACGACCCGCGTATCTAAAATGACCTTTGGAAGTTTGCATCGCTGACTTCAAACAATATCAGCAGTTCCAGACATAATGCAGCCCACTGACAATGCGACTTCTGTTGGGAAAGGAAGGCTGAGCAACAATGCTATACCTGCTGCATTATAGTTTTGGTTTTTCAGGCCCTTGAAACTGCAAAAACATTGGTGCTCTAAGAAACATTTCCCCACATTTTCCTTAAATGTTGCCTCTTCGGTAATTCCCCATTATTCTCAGGAATGCCTGTCATGCTCATTAGAAAGTTTGAATTCACAGTGCAACAGAACAGTCTTTTTCATCTGAATTGAGAAGTGGTAAAACTAATCTCTAAAACAAAACTTCCAAAATAAGAAAATAAGAAAAGCTCATCCCATACTCCACCTTTTTGCTCCCCCCTAGAAGATGCCTGATGGGAGGAGGCCAAATCACACACTAAGCACTTCTCAAGGGCTTAATAACACAATCAGGTTTGACGTGAAAACGGTCATAGATTCTGCTCTACAGTAGTGTTAGTTGGCTCAGCTATAAAATATCTATATCTCTGTATCGATGATAGATGACCCAGTATAATAAAAGATCTTGACTTGCGTGTATGTTAACAATTAATGGGATGTATAATGTATCACATACTGTGTGTGGAAGGTAATAAAGAGGTGTAAATGAGAATTACACTGGTTAATTGGTGTCATTAATGGTTCTTTTGTTCTGCTAGCAAAGCAGTATCTTACTCCAAAGAGGATATCATAGGGCTGACTGCAGGCTCCAAGTCAAGAGTTGAGATGAGTTAAAAATGTCAGTTCAGACACAACACTGCTTTTCCAAGGATGCCTCCTGACACAAAACCTGCTCAAACCCAGTCAGTCCTGCACGTCAAACATGCTGGTTTCCCTCCTCCATGACTGCCCTTCAGACTGTGCCCACACTCCCATGGATCCCTCAAGCACACTGGGCCAATGCGATGCTCTCTCTCACTACTTCTTTTCCCCCTTCAGAAAGCTTAGTCACCTTGTGATTGCCCCTGCCTAGCCTTTCTCCACCCACACAGCACGGATGGTATGTCACCCACGTACTCCTCTTCCTTTCCAATATCTTATAAATTTGACCTGTTCTGTGATGCTACTCATAGCTGAGCCACAGAACACTCGTGGCAGCCACAGCAGGGCAGTAACAGTGACAGGAGGGAAGGGCAAGCACTCGAGAGGGCAGCACTGCCACAGGAGAGATGTTCCTCTAAGAACCCAGCACCACGCAGCACCAGCCAGAGCAAGGGATGGGAACAGCAGCAACAAAAACCAGAAGCTGTTGATTTTGGCATCCAGAACGCACAGGTCTGTATGCAGGTGCTGCTGGATCTTGCTGAGCAGAACATCATTCCCATCTGGGCAGACCATGGAGAAAAATATACTGAACTTTAAAGAGCTTCAATAGGTCACTGGACATGGAATTATCTTGTGGCTTCTTGTAAGTTCACATTATCTTCCAAGAACCAAACAAGTAGAAGAGCACAGCACAGAAGAATCACTGCTTCAAAGAATAAAGACGGGGGAAGAATAAAGGTTCCCAGACCAGGGCAGAACGTAGGCACAGAGACAGACATTCTGTATTGCCATCACAGCAATAGCAATCCTACGAGCATCAGCTGGCTAGAAACTTGTGCAATGCTTCTGTGAAGGACTCTCAGCACATATTAGGAAAGACTGGTATAATTCCAGCTATTGTGAGATGGAAGGTGTTAAACAGCTTCACTTGGTTCAGAGAGGAAACCGGTACCTGGGCGAGAAAGCCAGGTTTCCAAGCTCTACACTATCCACAAGAATGTGCTGCTGTCCCTCTGTGAGGAGAGAAAGCACGTGGAAACAAAGCCCTGCAAAGCCTCTGTCACTCCAGCACAAATCCACCAGGCAGTGCTTCTTACCCGAGAGGTTGGGAAAAGAGCCAGCATACATAGATCACTTTAAGGTGAAACCCACTAACCACACAAGAAAATATTTAGCAATTATAATAAAAGATACCTTTTTAACGAGTGACTTTAATTAGCTCTACAGGGCTGTAAATCAAGCTGTGCAGGATGTTTTCCAAAAAACGAAGTGTGAAGCCACTGAATTTAAATGGCCTGACAAATGATGGGCCATACAGCGCCCACTGACATCACCAGGAGCTCCGCGGTGGATTTAAGGCAATGTAGAACTCTATAAAATCACTATCACATTCAGCTTTTTGATTTTTACATTCTTCTCCAGTATTTCTGTGTTAATTTAGTGCTTATGGGAAATGTCGTGTCCTTTGCAAGCCAAAGCAAAGGCTCAGCAATTAATATAGGCCTCCAGATAGATTTCTAAGTTTGCCTTTCAATACTGGTGAAGTATGGAGGTATGTTCATACCAGCAAGCTCTGCTTGATGCTAAATCCATGGTCCTGTGGACATGTGCCACTTCAGAGAGCAGGCAGAGATGGCATCCAGACATGGCAGGAGATGCACTCAGTTTGGTTCAGTGAATCCACTGTAGTGACAGCTGTGAAAGACAAGTGTGAAGGGCAAATGCACACAATTCTGAGTGAAAGCTTTATGGCTAATCTTAAAGTCACCGAGCTAACAAGTTTTTTTTCCTAGATATACATCTAAAGCAGCGACAGACCATACAACAACCATTTCTTTTTCAAGTACACCACCACCCCAGGGTGGCAGCTGCTTGCTGCATGCCCCAGCAGTGAAAGATGCCATTTACCCACGGAAGGAGCATCTCCATTTTTTCAAGCAGTTTAGTCATTGCTCTGTCCACCATTTCTAGATCTAAGTTACTTAGATTGTTAATTTACCTTCTCAAAAGTGGCCCAGGCACGCTGGAAAGTTAACTGTCATCATCACTTGTAGGAAATTAATTGAACAATAATGAACCATTGCAGAGATGAGAACAGACTTCAGTAAGTGTGTAAGTGTAGTTGACTCACTTCTGAAGAAGTTGCTGCTGGAATTGATGCCTGAAGAGCACAACGCTGTCATTCTCACCAACTCTCTTTAATGCTCTGACCAATGCCCTGCTTCACTCCCACTTTGAGCCAGCCTTGAACTGCAAACCAGTGAGTCCCACTTCTCACACCACACACAACTGCAGGTTTTTAAATGTTTAGAGCACTTTGAGTGCATCGTTTCCTTTGATCAAATTTGCATAACTAAAAGCGAAGAGGCGACATAAAAATGCATTTGTGTGATCATCATTTTAAGGGGCTGACTAAAGCCTTTTTAGGGAGACAAATGCAGAGGGAGTGTGGCTGATTTATGTGTATGACAGATTCACAAGCTATTTTGTCTTGGTGTATTCTGAGCTCTCTGTTCCCATCACCCCTGGTAAACAGCCCTGTTAAGTACTTCTCTTCTGACCTGTATACTTCCATTTCATTAGAAAACAGTACATGAACCGATATCAGAGCAACTCATCCAAACTCAAGTTTTGTTGAGAGATGAAAGTTGCATGAAAAACTGAAAGCCAGATATAAAATACAGCTGTGTTCCAGGTAGCTTAAGCTTAAAATAAAAGCTCAAGCCTTTTTAAAATAAGGACGATACCAGTTTTTAAAACACATTCCCTGCTTACTGTCTCCCCTCCTCTCTTCCTTTCCTTCTCAAATAGCTCCTGCTAACAGGCATGCCCTCTCAGACCTCCATACCTGCAGGCTCCCACAAACCCTCCCCAGGCAGGAGGGCAGCTCAGCTCCCAGCACTGCTCACACACATCCTGGGCATTTCTCTCCCTTCTTCCCAGGCTCTCACAATGCTCATCTCCAACCCTGCCAAAGGTAAACCACATTCAGAGGACAGAAATAACAACTGTAACATTCAGGATGTCACAGAGTCCTTTATCCTTTTATTATTCCTAGTTAGCCTGTCAGGGAACGTTTGCTACACACAGCAGCAGAACAGCACAGCACCAAGTGAATAACCAGAGGCTAATCCTGAGCGATCTCGGTTTGTTATCTCACCCCAATTCCTACAGGATGAGTTTCTAATAGAAAGAGCAAAAGGATGTTTGGATATTCTTTCATCTTTCCTTGTGGTTAGGCTTTCACTGCTACAGTCCTCAAGGAAAATGTTTCTATTGATCCCATCCTCCCCCTCCCAAACTCCTCATCTTATGCAAGAGCATCCCAAAATTCCAGCTCCACTTAGTAGTCATTGACTCCTTCCCAGAGCTCAGCTCTAAGAGCACATCATGCTGCCTCAGAAACCAGGGAATGATTTAAAAGTAAAGCAGCAAGCCATCCAAGAAGGCTCACAGGTGATGGGTGCATCACAATATATTTTATTCTCTGTGCAAAGGAATATTTCCACTAATACTGATAAGAATCCAAAATTTGTTTTATAATAGGCACACATTTGTTTGCCTATAAATCCTTTTTAAATTCAGGAAATAAATGTGCCAGCATTGTTTTCACAGACATCTCAGACTGAGATGACATAATGAAGAGCAGAGTGCTCTGACTGGGAAATCATTTCTGTTTCAGGGAGATCATTTCTTTGAATCAAAGAACCTGGGAGTTTATAATGTTCACCAGAAATGAGCAATAACTTATTCCTTGTAGAGTTGTCTGTACTCTGAAGTGTGTGGGCCATAGGATGAAAGCATGGACCCACCTGAGTTAATAACAGAACTGTTCATAAGTGTCTCAGCCTCTGTAATTTAGAGCCTACAAGCAGATATCGGACCTGGAAAATTTAATTCCAACTTCAGAGAAGAATCAGATTGGGATCTTGTCACTGATTTTAGGAATCACTTCATGGAAATGGCTGCAGTGCTGCACTTCTCCAGAGACATCTGCCAATAACGCCTGTTAGTTAATAAGAGGTTCAGAAAGCCACAATAAAAGCACTCCAAAGCACCACTAAGGTCACACAGGAAAAAAAAACCAACAGAATGGAAAAAAACTGAAGCACAAAGTAAAGCATTCCTTTCTTTGGGGAAACAAAGGGGGTCTCAGTCAGAGGAGCTCAGGATGAGAGCAGTGCTCCATAGGAGGACAAACCTCCTGCACCAAGAATACAGCCTGCTTGGAATTAGCATCAATCTCACAGTGTATTAAAGCACCAGAAGATGAGGGTAGCTATGGTAATTCTAGCACTTTATTAAACACCAGACAAATTGAAGAGTACATTTCCTGCTTTCTGAAAGAAATGAATGATATCTTCTGATTGGGGAACGCTGAGGGCAAAGGAAGCTGACTGGAACGGCTTAAAACAGTACTGCAGTACATTTATCAGGACATTTAGTGTGGCTTTTCACGGGAAAAGGGTGGAAGGAGAAGGGGGGAGTGATTTTTATTGCTGAAATTAATTTCATTGCAGTGCTAACTAACCCTCTTCCCCCTGGAATCACACACAAATAAAGAAAAATGACCAGGAATGCTTTCTCTCTTTGCAGCTCCTCAGAACTCGGTTGTGTTTGCAGAAGCTCCGTGCCAGATCTGAGCTCGGCACCATTCTTCTGCCCAACAAACCACAGCTCTGAAAACAGATAAAGAACCAAGAACCCAATTCAGAAAAACACATTTATATTTTAACTGGGGTTTATTTTTAACATAAAACATCTTGGAAAAAAAAAAGTTTTATGATTTAGCATTAATGAATGACTAGATTTTAAGGGAATTGTAATATTTTTTTTAGGGTATTTCAGTTCTATGAGTTATTTCTTGTAGATTCAGATAATGACATTATAAATCTTTCTGTGGAGGCAATTACTAAGGCAGAAATGGCCTATTCCCCATTGGCTTTTAGGCTCAGCTTACTGACATATTACAAGCAGGCTTACCATGGTCATTAAAAACTGATCTGGGATTTATTGTACCTCTTTAAACTCTCAGTACTTTGAAAAGTATTGAACAGAAAGGAATACAAGGTGAAGTTACAAAGAGATTCAATGAAGCAATCAGGGGAAAAATGGGCTTAATTTATCCCAGCAAGGCCCACCAGAAGTGCCACAAAAATATTTGAAATTGAGCTTTGAGTCCTTAATAGAGATCACTCACAATAGCCATTAATCATATTGAAATGGAAACACTTTGAGCACAGGGTTTGGAAACGGAGAGGGCATCAACTCAAGATTACAGGGCAGAAAACAAAGCCAAGATTTTGACTGCTAATACGACAAAACAGCTGCCCACTGCAGTACATGAGAATGGAAATATTCAGCTACAGCAACTTTTCTGTCCTGGATCCCAGTCACCTGCAGTGCAAGCAGGAATTTTATCTGTCCCTTTTTTCAACATCAGACCTCAGCTCAGTGCACCGTACTCGCATTGCAGGGCAATCTGGTGGCCAGTGGCAGGGCAGGCACTTGACAATGTGCCTGAGAGCACAAACGTGCCATCATCTCATGCAAATGGAGCTACATGCAAGCCAGAATGAGAGAAAATTTCACTACCACCAGATCTGAGCAGGAATGGCGTACTCACGAGGAGGCAAAGGTCAGTGACAACATTTCTGTTCCATCACCTGCCAGCTAACTTTCAGTTCCAGGTTGCCAATGACAGAAGCTGCATCCCCAGAGCCCCACCGGTCCCAAACCTCTTACAGCTCCTGCTGTGCTGGGACGTAACCTTGGGTAGAGGGTTTGGAGCACCTGGGGATTGCACACCTTCCACTTCTATGGCTCTGCTCTTAGTTTAAAGCTGCCTTCGCAGGAATGAATTGCTGCTTGAGGAAGCTACTTCATGGCTGTGTTTTATGCTCTCCTATGGTCATCACCAAGGATCCCATTCATTTTAATGGAAAAGATGCCAGGGGTGACTGGTGCCTCAGTGTGTTATATGGCTTTACAAAATACAACCATTATTTGTACGTTACTGTAAGTAAATGACCAAACCCTCAGTTCTATCAATAATTCTGTTACTAGATTACAACTATCCAAAAAATACATATTTCTGAGATCCTTCTTTGAGTTTGATTCTCAAAAATAAATAGCTGTTATTTTGGGTATCTTTTCTAGTAAACTCTAAACGAGAATCGGGTTTTCAATAAAAATGGCAGTTTGGTACCTTTCTGAAAACCAAACTGGGGATGCACGAAGGCTACTTCTCTAAGAACTAAATGCTGCTTCCGGCTTGTAAGTCATCTTTTGCTTTATCAAGGTGATGGTGGCAGATGTATGCACACTTTGATGTTGTACAGTATGTCAAGATGATCAACACTCATTTTAAATGTTTATATATAACATCTATTTCAAACCTGAAACCAAGTTATTACTGGTAGTCCGAAGCCACAGCCTTCTTGTTCAGTTCAGTTAGCCTTTTCATGAGAGATTTGTCAATCTGGAATTCTCTTTACTTTTCACCAGGAATAAACTGAACTGTATTTGAAAATAATGGCTTTAATTATAATTGGCATATCTGAGCCTACAGCTAGTGCCACTCACTTTAGTAAGTGACATTACTTACGACACTGGCAAGATCAGAGTCTTTTATCACATTTTTTTTTAATTATTAATAGAAGACCAATTTCCAACCTTCTCTAATATCTGATTATCTCTGGATAACTGAAGATGGGTAAAGATACAGACTGACATCCAGAACTGACCTCCACTGGTAATCCCTAAGAATCCACGTTAGTCAGAATATGGAGTCTTACAAGATGAATAGAAATTAAAAGATTTACATTCACTTTGACTAAAGCAGCTGTCATATGATTTCTGTATATAAATCAGGGATGAGGAAACCTACGCCCCAGAAGTAGGCACAGCCCATGACCCTGAGTCGTATTTTTGGTGCATGTTAACATAAAACCCACCAAAAGCGCCTGACAGACCTATTCATCACTGTTAAAATTGTGAAGTAGTATTTGATAGTATGAGTAGCATAGTATTACACCACAGACCAAAGGATGGGAGAGAAGGGCTGGCTGGAGAGAGAAGGGAGGGAGCCAGCACAGGCTGGGCAGCTCTGTGCTGGGTGCAGCACCCACTGGTTGGGTTAAATGAGAGGTGTAGCATCGCATTATTCTGTCCTTCCTCTTCCTCCTTGTGTATTTGTCCTGCTAGGCAGCTCAGCACAGGATTATGTTCAGTATGGATTTTGCAAAGCAAAAAACACAGTTAATGATTAAGAAAGAATGGAACAGTGTAGGTTTTTTTCTTAGCTAAGTAAATTCACTCCTTCCACCACATTACAACAGTGGAATCAAGTACACCCTCAGCATGTTTGAAGATGACACCAAGCTGTGTTGTGTGGGCAGCATCCCCAAGGGATAGGATGCCATCCAGGGAGACCTCAGCAGGCTGAGCAGTGGGCCCAGATGAACCTCATGAGGTTCAACAAATCCAACTGCAAGGTCCTGCACCTGGGTCATGGTAACTTCCATTATCAGTACAAGTTGGGAGACAGAAGGATCGCAACCTACTGTAAGGGATCTGCTTTTAGCAGGGAGGCTGTACTCAATCTCAGAGATGTTCTTTTTAACCCATACAATTCTGTGCAGGGGAGTCAGAACAGATGACCTTTAAGGGTCTCTTCCAACTCAAACAATTCTATGATTATATGATATGCAGAATTTGTCTAAAGTACTCCTTCAAGACAAAGCTCATTCAGATTTGCTCTTCCTCCTTGGAACCTACACAGCATTGATTTACACTTTAGTAGTAATAACTTCAGCTATTAGAATGCTCTTAGTATCTTTTTAAAATTGGCTTCAAGCATTTGGGGAGTCATTGTCAGCCCATCTAGAAAGCAGATAAAGAGATCCTACGGCAGAGTAATATTCTGTAGAAACACTAGTCAAGAGATGATGTATTTCCCATAACTCCTGCATTGCGGACATTCCGATAACATGCAGACAAACTGTTCCAGAATATGTATTACATCACCAGCCCCCCTGTCATTACCCAAAACACCAGCAGAATGAACCCCATTCAGAGTCCAGGAGACCTGCAATGTAATTTTGCTTTTAGAGAAGACCTTAATTGCCCAGCGAGCATTTTGACTGTACCAACATTCTCCCAATCCAATTGTGAAAAACAATGAACAATCTGGGGCTTGGGAAATTTATTTTGGAATGTTTATCTGAATACATCATGTTTTTCTCAGGAGTGCTTGGAACACAGCAAACTGGAGTTTCTTTAGGGGTCTTACTGTGAACTTCATCCTCTTGATGCCATATGGAAAGCGTTCTGGCACTTAAGGAGACTCAAAGATTCCTGCTAATCTAATCTCTGGGGCACGTTACAACTTCCAAGTGTCAACTGATACCTTCTGTAAGGGAACTAGACGACCTCTAGAAGTCCATTTCAACTTAAATGATTCTACAAGCATTCAAGCATTTTGAATCATCGCGTTCTGTCCTGTATCGCTGCTGCTGAGAATGCTGTTTAGCATGCTCAGAAATGAACTGAGCAGCAACTGAGTTTTGAATTGCCAGTACGAAGTGCTGCTGACAGAATCTAACCTCACTAAATCCAAAATACAGCTTACTTCACGAAGTGGGTGACAACTGGTTGCTTTGGTTCACTTGAACAAGAGTTGCATGAGTCTGGTAACCCACTGAGCCAGGAAACAGCACAGTGTCACCAGATACTCTCTAAGTTGGTTGTAAGCAATAGAATACAAAGTAAAAAAAAAAAAGGTTAACAGGCCACCTGCCAGAAGCAAGTCCATCTGCACTGAAATTATTGAGGAAATAGACTAAAAAGGTCTTATTTCTATGAAAATGTGATCATAGTACTGCTGTCAAGACCACTAAGACTCACGGTGATCCACTGTGCAGCTCTTATTTGAGTAAGACTCATCTGCACAAAGGATGCTTTGAGTTTATACAATAACCCCATTAATCTGGAATCAGTTTCCACATCCATCTCTGCAAACAGCTTCAGTGTTGCCATCTTTGCACATCTCAGGCATCTTTACCTGATCTTGTTCTGCTCAGATATTGGTACAATAATCTAATAGAAACACCTGAGAAGGGAGTTCAGCATTACACCTTACTGTCAGTGGGGAAAGAAAACCACAGGTAGTGGAGAGGTGTGGCTTCCATGCTCACATTGCCTTTGTGTTTCATTTTAACTCCATCTTGATGCTTGTCCCTTGCCAGATTCAAACTACACAACGGGCTCCAAACTGCAAGAAGATGAATGATAAATAGCAGCAGTAAATCTCATTTTACACAATTTTTAGTACCAGTTTTATAAGATGGCCTTAACAATTAAAGTAATGTAAAGACGCCACTGCAACCAAAACCACGGAGCAGTATGTAGGGCATAAGTAACAACCAGATGAGGCTGTTACATACGGTACTTCTTCTCTGACCTCAGTTCATTAGAGAGAAACCACTGATTCAAGCTCCCTAACCTCCTCCAAAGCAACAGTTCATAACAGCATGTTGGAGCTGTGACTACCTGGAGGCATCAGGGAGTTTGCTGTTACAGTGTTACAGTGCAGGGAGAGGGAGAAGGGTCCTATTATTGGATCATGCAGTAGACATTGGTGCTTGAAATTTCCACTTACAGTACATTAGCTTGAGGCAGTTCATTTGCTAAAATAAAAGAAACAAAGTGTAAAATATTCACTGACTTGCTCAACAAAGCAATCAACGAAAGAGAAAGGGAGAGAGAGGGAGGGAGCGCGATTTTTTCCTGCTATCACACTGTTGATAAATACCATCAGTATTTTAAAATTATGTCACCCATTCAGTCTAAATTTAAAAGTATTAGCAGTATTATCAGTCTGTCTATCCATCTCCCTTTATTTTGTCTGTCTCCTGCTTCTATTTTGTGTGAAATTTCAAGAGATGAATCCCATTTTCTATTAATTCAATGGCTGTCATCTTGCATTGCATCACGTAGCCCGGATCACAACAATGAAATCTGCGGGTTTAAATTAATAATATTGCAGCACATCACTTTGTAAAGCATGGCATGCATCCGTATCTAGCCTGGGTACCTTACTTCCAGCCCAGTGCCTTTCATTAGTGGAATAGGTGGAGCTTCACCTGCACGGTTGCAAACTACCTATAATTGCTAACAGAATACTCAGCCTTCATGGTGGGCAGCATTACTTTAATAGGGTGTTGAGATTTAACAAGATCTTTTTGCTTTAAAATAAAATAGGTGGAAAAACCTTCAGGGAATACGAGATCTCTGTTCTCTGAGTGGCATTTTCCACACCTACAAATATATGCTGACAGGTAACTGTATTGCATTACAATTGCCTTACATACAATGTCAGCTAAAGCTACATGGTAAGTCAGCATCTTGGAGCACCTATGCATCATGAAACAGCTGATAGATTTGGTTAACTATTAGAAGCACAGATATAATTTCATTACAGCCACTAACTCATAAAAGGAAAGGGAAAAAAACAACATTATGTGCAAATAAATCATCAGACCCACTACAAATTCAGGAAGAAATAAAACATTATGCCTCAAGGAAAATACCGCACGAGATCAGAAATACATCCCATCCAACACTTACTGCTGCTACTCAGGCATGTCCCCTATTATGTTTGTCACACAGGAAAAACCTACTAGGAGGAGTCTGTATTTTTATTCTGTGAATATTCCTGAGAAAAATCTACCTGCATCTTCTTCAGAGGGCGACCTCAGCTCCAAGGAACAGACGTGCAGCTCTCAGTACCCACCTTTCCTCCCCTTTCCTCAGAGCGTACCTGAGGCTGCAAGAATATTCATAAGACTTTTGATTCTGGCAAACATATGAAGCATTTGGTAAGCAGACCGACACAGAGCTATATGGGCTTCATTAGATAGTTGCTAATTGTCAAATAAGTACCTGCCCAACCTGCTGAGTGTAAATGCAAATGTGCCACCTTTGGAGCTGCCTTGGCATGCAGCTATTGATTTATGTTTGAATGGGAGTTCAAAAACAAGTTGTCTTTTGAAGCCCTGCTATCCGAGCACGGCTCCTTTGTCCAGGTGTCTTGGGGATCTCTTGCCGCAATTTTGATCTTTGTATTCCAAAAGCCTCAGAGAGTCAATTCAGGTAACTTAAAAGTGAGATATAATCAGAAAGGATTTGGAAATAAAGTCTTTGCCTTGTCACATTAATGCGGCCCTATCAAGTGGCAGTTTATCAAGAGGCAGCTCACAAGGTTTTAATGAGCACGCTGCCTGCTCTTGTACAATACTAATTAATCCCATTTTTTCACACTGGTGTGATTGCTTCATGAAACCCGCATTGTTTTATGCTCAGCAGCAAAGCGGGATCTCACTGATTAAATCTCCTTCCCAGAGCTGGAGCCTGACAACTGAATTATACCTTGCTCAAAATAATAATGGGTATCAGCTAATAAATACGGTTTAACACACACAAAACTATGCAGCCAAAAATCACACCACAAAATAGGAGTTTGACTTATAGGCACAGCAGTGTTTCATTAAACATCTGTATTATAATTCACTGGTTTTCCAACTGATGTAATAACTTAATTGATGAGAACAAAGACAAGCTTATTTATTCACCCAATTGCTTGCTTCTTGACTAACGTTTTTCCTTGGTGTTATTGTGGAAATAAATATGCAATATTCTTTTTATAGAAGTCTAATTTAGGCCCTTTTTTTCCCCTATTGAGAAGTCAACATCACAATCTGTTTCTGACAAGTTCTTGCTGCAGTGAAGCAGACCGCATTATGATAAGACAGCAGCGTGTTGTTTACCCTAATGTTCAGACATTGCAGCAAAGGTGAGAGAGGTGTGATGCTTCAGGCAGTTAATAATGAATAATTGTCTGCAAATTTACATTTCAGGGTTCAAAAAGCTTGTTTTCTCTTTTCTCTTCCCTGTTCTCCCACATGATTTAAAGCTTCTTCCACTCAGGGAAGGGATAACTGCAAAGTACTAATAAGTAGCACAGCACTGTTCTCTGTAAAACAGCCAGATGAGGGAAGTTACAGACACGCCATTATTTGGAGGAAATAGACTTTTCCTCCCCCCTCCCCAATGAGGAATACAAAGATGTTTTAGTCCTTTACATGGCACGTAGCATTTTGTGGACCAACACGGGCACAACTGATGTCTCATTTTGCTCAAGAATCTCCAAGGAAAGCAATGTTACCACTTAGACAGGATTTCCTTCAGAAAGTGCTCCCTGCAGCCAATAAAGCAGAAAAGCAATCATTAACCTTGGATTTAATATGGATTTATATACGTAGGTTTGGATGCCCTCGGAGAAGCTGTTTATTATTTATCTCTCATTTGCAATAGTGCCAGAGAAGTATGAGGAGGGGTGGGATTTCCAAGGGAGATGAAGACTTACAGCCATTGCCTCCAGTACCATTAACTGAATTCTGCAGCTAAATTCAGCAAGAGAAAAAAATGAGCAGAAATGTAAAAAAAAAAAACAACAACAAAACAAAATCCATCCTTCATCATTACCCTTCATCATCTTTCTGAAGTATTTCTGATCTGGAGTATCTATCAAACTTTAGGCCAATAGAAAAAGCATGGATAGACAAAAAATACTTTCTCATTAATTGCTGTCCTATCACAAGTGTTTGCACTGAGCCCTGTTGTTACACATGTTCATGTCACGAGCACTTGTACAGGTTTAAAGACTACTCGCAATTCTTACCAAAGAAGAGGCTCAACAACTTCTAAGTATTACCTTCAAGTACAAAGAATGGATGAGAAGGTGCCGTGAGATAAGGTGTGGAATAAGGGAAATAGAATGGTCTTTAGTTGTGATGCTTTTCAATGGAGTTACCGAAAACAGGAACAAGATATCTTACGAATTTTCTCCCTTTCTTTTCAACTATTCCAGTTCCATTCCAGTCACTGTAATACAATTTAACTACATCTCTCAAGTCCTCATGAAAAACTTCAGCTGGCACAGCAGCAATGCTCTGAGCTCTCAGCCCTGCTTTCTTCCAGGCCTTCCCCCCAGACAAGATCATTCACAACTGCACAGTATGAGCACACAATTTTTCACTACTGAGCATGCAGGCACTTATACTTCTACTAGAAGAGTGGAAAGGGATATAAAGGCTAACAAAGCAGAACGCTCCTCTCCCGATTCAGAGCTGGCTTGCAGAGGTAGAAGTTCCTGGGGAATCAGGCACTATTTCTATCCTCATGACTGTCATAACCATATGACAGATCAAGCTGTAATTAGATCACGACCTATGCCTGATATTAGAATTCAATTCATAGAACCGATGTTCCATATGAAATAAAAATAATTAAAAAGAATAATTCATTTATATTAGACAAAGAATATTAACCACGCGCAACAGCGATGTCTCCACGTATATGACATACACACTGGAATAAAAATGCCTGAAGAACTTATTTATGCTTTCATATACAAAAATGCATGAAGGATACTTCTGGGTAACAGATGCAAACAATTAAAAATAGATGTTTCTAAGAGTGGAAGGATATGCACTTATCCCCAAATAAAAAAGCTACCGCATTATTTTCTAATAATTTTGTCGAGAAAAAATCCCTCTCTTCTTCCAGAGACTCTAATTATTCAGTGACAGCAGTTGGCTGACTTGGGCACAACACAACATGTCAATTTTCAGTTGCTTACACAGTATCACAGAAACTGTTAGAAATTGTTTTGAAATCTGGCATACTTTTCAGTCATCCTAATTCCTCCAAGTGAGCCAAACCTGATTACATTTGGCTCACCCACAAAAGATCTGCAAGATGGAGAGAAGAATGAGTAGGAAAAGGAATCAAAACTCAACAAGATTTCCACCCTCTGCCTTCAGCGAGGGCTCACTAACAGTGATCTCCTACACTACCTGAAACCATATGGACTGCCATTTTTCTAAAGTAATAGAAATGGCTTATTTTTAAGAAGTGCTTTGCAATATACTATGTCCAGAAAAGGAGATTATAATCTCCCTATGAAGCAGTAACTCCCCTTACCCCAATTTTAGGGAGTAGTATGTAAAGATGTACTCATTATCTCTTGAAATCTGTGCAAAACCATACTTCCCTCTGATAACGTATGGTGCATCCCAGCTACAACATGGAAGTAGTTACAATGGAAACATCCTTAACAAATTCAGCATATAGGGGTTATTTCTGCAATAGCCAGCTCTGGAACACAGTAAGCACAGGATGTGAGCAGGTAAAGTGTTCCCAGCCCAAATGTCTCAATGAAGTCACACTGCAATACAACAGATGAACACCTTGCCCTTTATATAGGAAGCAATCTACCTCTCTAACACACTGACACTCCTTCTGCACCACTCACTACAAGGCCTTTTGATATAAAAATCTCCATTCGATACCAAATGGATTTGGAGGCTTTTAGACTTCCTCCTTAGATTGAAAACACTTATGCATATTAAAAAGTTGCCAGAAGTATACAGCTATAAGTGCAGAAGCACCCACAGAACTCGTGTTTCCAGTACAAAGTAACAAAAGCTTACTTATATTCAACACTAGGAAGTTTAACCCACTCCAGCTGAACTACTAAGAAAAGATTTTCATAAATAATATTACAATAAAAAGCGAACTTTTGAAAGAAGTTTCATAGCCATGCTTCCGATTTCCACTTGAAGGATGATATCAGACTGAGCCATCCTGAAGAGTTTATTAGCTGCAGTTTTAGAGAATTGAAACCTACCAAGTCTCCCACAAAGCCCATAACCAAGGAGTCCTCAAATAGAGCATTAGACACTTCTCACTTGAATTATAATTTAATTTATAACACGCATATTGAGAATAATAGATCTTTCAAAGGAATTTGATCTTCAAGGGTCTCAGTAGCACAACTTTGAAATTCAAGAAGCACATCACTGTCTTCTCCTGGCACTTGACCACTGCAGCATTCAAGCATTTGCCCTTTCACTGAATCGTTTTCAACATAAGGACTTTTAAAAAGCATTATTCACCACAGTCTAAAATTCATTCAGCTTTAAAGATACCAGTTGAAAACTGCTCCAAACTTTCTGCATCACCTTTTACTACACCAGTTCAATGGCCCTCAGTACTATGCCTATTTGGAGATCAAACTGCCAAGTTAAATTCATTCTAACCAGAAATACATAATCACTCGTAGAAAATGAGAAAGACAAAGTAGTGGGGATTTTTTTTTCTCCTGGCATAAACAACATTCTTACTTTCTGCTCAACTCACAAAGACACAAAAACTGCCACAGAATTAAATGGCATGTGTTGTAGAGCTAGATTAAGCATAGGATTCGTGCACTACAGTGCAACACAGGTGCACAACACAAGCAAATGAACACTCAGTTTCTGTTTGTTTGCTTTGCCCACTGTCTTTTGAACAGTTGCAAAAAGCAGATCCTGAACTGATCTGGGTTAAGCAGGGCTCCCCAGTAGCTGGCTGGACACAGTGCTGGTTCCAGTGCCACATGGTACTTTTCCACACAGGTCAAAAAATGTATGAAATATTTCGCTATACCAGCTGTCCTCATAAGCAGATGGGTACTGGATCTCAACCCAAGCTGGTTTATAAAGAAAACCCCACAAGTTTGAAAAATATTTATTTGTCAGTGCATTTCATCTAACATTGCTGCTAGCTGCAAATGGCCTATCAGACAAGCTGCTGCTGACCTGAATAGCAGGCAGAGAACCAGGCAAGATGCTCAGTGTTGTATGATGAAAATGCTCTGACTTCACCAGAGCAGAATGTAGGCAGGTGGGCTACCAGGGCTGGAATAGCATGATCCCAGCCAGCGGCTGCAGCTCACCGTGGCCACAAAAGAAGATGGAGCCAAATTCTAACAACCTTAAAAACCCTCCAGACTTCCAAGACTCCTCCAGCTTCACAGGATGATTTTCCTGGCTTTATTTAACAGAACAGTATGAAATACTTCCCCTGCTTCTAGAGACTGAAGGAGAAATAAGAAAGGCAACTAAGCCTTTTTTGCTCCCAAGACTGACCTTTGTCGGTAGGCATTTAATGAAAATTCCTGGGATGGTTCTTAGTCTCCTTGTTCTCCATGGAGGACTTGAGATACCCTCCTACTATTCTGAAACTAAAATATGTTCTATTTGATGACCTTTTCTTCATTTTCTGCCAGGTATTTCAGAATCAGAGGTGATGGCAACACCAATTTTACCTGAAAAATATTAGCATAAGTAGGAGGAGAGGAAAGACAAAAACTCTCCTTAATACAGGTTGATATGTGACTTTGCATAGCACTTTGAATGTTATTAAGTGTTTGAATTTCTTCCTGTGTCTTTTTAGCCTAGATGATTGTCTTTCTCTTTCTCTGACAGCCTCTGCAGGACCAAATTGACAGCTCTTTAAAGCAGTCTGACAAAAAGCAGCATTAATTAAGTCATTGCCGGACTGTAATTGTGTTAAGAAGTAAAAATCTAATATGAGAAAAGGTTAGTGAGTCCTCTCTTGTGTCAGATTTTCTACTCTCTATGAATATTAATGTCCTTAATGAAGACAATCTTTGCCTCATCAAGCCGTTGTTCTGCATTCAGGTGCCAAATCCCAGCACCATTGATTTGTTTTTAAAGAACAAATATGTCAGGGGAGAGTGACTGTCCTGTTTCTTATCAACATCATAGAGAATGCTTTTGTATTCCTGGAAAGAGTTTATAGATTTCGTGTGCCATGTACAAGCGGTGTCTGTGATGGCAGAGGAGCAGCGGGGAGGGGAATAATGTTGAGGCGAGGTAAACTAGTTTAAGTAATTTAATAGAAGCTTTACATTTCATCGTGTTAGCTTTTTTTGTGTGTGTTAGCAATATCCATAGATTAACGAGGTTATGATCAGCAGTTTTAGTGATAAAATATGAATTATCTCTCCAGAAAGAATCCTGCAGTTAAAGCACCGAAATGAAGGAGCTTGGTGATAAGGCGCTGATCATCTCTTGCTGATTATCCCTCCCCTCCTCCTCCCGATTGAGCAGATAATGATGATGGTGCTGATGAATGATGATCCTTTTTAAATAGGTTGAAGGCCCTTAGGAGTCTAACTCTGCTGAGGAACGATTCGTGCACTGCTCCCTCTTCCCTGCTCAGCCCCAACAGTTGCCAACCACTGCCCTGCCTGCATTCCCCAAGGACCATCAGCTGTAGACACTCCTGGCTGTTACACTGCTCACCCTGCTGGGAGGAAACTGTTGTGTCTGCTCCAATGAATGCTGGACAGTGCTGTGATGCAGAGCTCAAAGCTGCTCTCCTGGAGGTGCTGGAAACCACTTCAAGTGAGGACCCTACCGAGGGCATTTGGTAACACGTGACTTTAAGTTGAGGGTGTTCAAGATTCATGTCCCTTCTGAGAGCCGAGTGGGAATTCATGTTGCACTTCGCAAGCAAAAATCCCTGTAGCGGCTCAATTTTAGGAGAAATCTGGATATTTGTATTTCCCTACAGAAAAGTAACAAAAATCTAAGTAGTGCAGTTCTTTCTAAGGACAATCTCAGCGTATGTTACAACGCTATGTGAGCATTTTTCTACACAAACTGAAGTATTTACATTTTTTGAGATGGGTTACGTCTGCTGATTAAGATGGATACAACAAGCATTTGGTAATGATAGCATCAACAACTCCGGAGTGATTTATACAGCAAAAGGAGTGCAGGAAGTTCCTTGAAGTGTCGGCTCAGAGCTGAGAAACTTCTGTTGAAGCACAAAAGTCAAACAGAGTCAGCAAGAACCAGTGCTGCCAATAAGGCGCATCCATTCTGAATGCCCCATGGCACTGAGCATGGCCCTGTGCACTGCAGCCAGCACGGCTCACAGTACACAGTACAGCTTGTTTCTGATCCCAGAGCACTATCATGGTGCTTTTTATTCCCCTTCAACAGGTCAAGATAGACATGTGCACAGAAAGTGCCTGAGAAAGGTACAAAATTCAATATTAGTTTGGCTTCTATTGAGTCTGAAGTGGAGCGAAGCTGTTGGCTACCGAGTGACAGATTGTTTGCCTAAAAAAGTCCAACATCTGTAAAAGCTGACTACAGCATCAGACCTGGACTGCTGCATTACAGTGGCATTCTCCATGGAGATGAGAGACGCGCTATTGTTTGGCAACAGCCATCCTGTGCACTCTCACTGCCTCCGTCTGTGCCTGACCACAAGTCCCAGCACACGAGCTGCTCTTTTGACACTGGAAGCAGATGCAGCTTTTGTAACCCACAAAATAATACTTAAATATGTAGGACATCACACTTTGTAACGAATTTTCTGTTCTTCATAGTGGTTCCAAAAAGATGCCAATTCTGGCTTCAAAATTAAGGCCAGGATTTCATTCTAGAGAAGCAACAAATCAGGACTGATGGACTGATTAATAACAAGGGGTGTAAGCGCTGACCCGTCAAATTAAGATTTAATCTAGCATTGCCTCTGTTTATTATTTGATTTTCTTTAATTCATATTTTTATCAACTGGAGCAGCCATGATTTTCTTTGTTTGTTTTAACTATCCATGATACACCACATAAGAGAGAATTACACAGAGTGCATTGGACAAGTTAATGTCCCAGCATCCCACTCTGGGAGAAATAAAACCCTCTTTGGATCTTTAGGGAAGTTAATTTTTTTAAATGAAAAAATAAAGCCTTAGTGTGGATGTTTTTCTTGATGAAAAAAAAATGTCTCAATGACGGCAGTGTTTGGCAGCGCAGCATTCGTGGAGATGACAAAGACTTTTTTTAAAGCAGTTGTCCTTAGTCCTCTTGACAAGGAAAAAGAAATTAAATGCCATATTATTATCTCATTTGGGAAATCAACTTCACTCTCCTTCCGCTGTATTAATGCAGTATCACCACCTGGCTCCACCACTACTTTATGCCAGCACATGGGACTGCAGACAAGTCTGTGGCACACACTTGTTCACAAATGGGCTTGCATCAAATCTGCTATGAAAGTATGCATAGGTGGACATAGGCTGAGATGATTCCTACAACATCCTGGCTCTGAGTAGAGCTTGAATCTGCCAGGGAAGTCCCCCCTTGGGTTTTGTATGCAGCTATTTCCGCAGGTGAGAGATACCTGCAGCAAGTCCCACCCAATGGAGGTGAAGCTGCAGCTGAGGTGTAATGGAGGAGTCCAGGAAGGGTAAAGATAGACTGAGATGCAAGGAATACCATTTTCTGTGAGCTGGAAGATATTGCCTGGAGCCTGTTTCAGCAGCTGGAGCTGCTGAATGCTGCTTTATGAGAGTTGGACAGATTCTGAACTGTTTTGGCTTTCATTCAGCTTGTCTCACCTTCCAAGCAGGATTGTCACCTCCAAGCAGGACTTCCCCTGCTTGGGGAATGACCTTCCAATGGCCTTTCTGGAGAAAGCCACATCATCCTGGAATACAAGAGTCTGTGCAAACAATGTGCAGCCAGCTCCTCTCACCTAAACTCAGATTGGCTCCTACACAGTGAGAGGAATTATACTAGATTTATGCAGTGATTTATACTGTAACTCAGAATCCAGGTGAGGGAGTTATAAATACAGTACTGTAACATAAGAATTTGACATACGATGTGGGAGTTGTGTTTTTCATACTCATTTTCTCCTCAGATTCCTTTTACCTCATTTTTACAGGTCCATCTTTGTCTGTTAACCTATAAGGCAGCCCATTGGGCACACTTCTCTAATTTAACTTTCCCACTCTTCAGCTGACCCAGCTGAGAAGCAGATGGACAATACAGAGGACATTCAGAGGAAGCCATATAGTGCCTTGTATGGCCTCACAGGTCAGTTTTTAACTCCTACTCAAATAATTCACCAGGTTTGGAGTTGCTACAAACCCTCTGATTTTTCTGGATTTACTGTTTCTTTCTCCAAGTGTAACTCAACTTAGAAGCATGAAGACAATCTCACTGCATTGGAAAAAGTGAGATGCATGTGATCTGACTTAGAGAAGAAATCAGCAGTGTTCCTGCACAGGATCATGAAGACTGAAATACAATCACAGAGACTTCAAGATGGAGGGAATACATATGAAACCTCTCACTTCTATAGAGCACACGGATTACAACCACATGGGAAAATACTGTCCCGTAACTAAGCTTACAGATGTACCGCAGTGGTCTACAACACATGGTATCCTCATCTTACATAGATTCCTATGGTGTCTTTGACCCACACTTCATCCCTATCTGTGTATATTTGATCAATACTCATCCAACAACCCACCCCCGCCCCTACCATCCGAGTCAGAAGGCAGTGTTGCTAAAACACTTGCAATTATATATAAACACATTATTTTAAATTGTGCGAACATTAAATATAATTACTTTCTGTCAATCAAAACTTACACAGGAGTAAGATAGCTGTATTCCAAGCCGTCTCCTATTTGACTTAAAATTTCTGTAGGACTCAAAGTAGTAAAAAATAATCAGACCAGCACCAATATTCCTTACCGAGGATATCTATATTTTACCATTTCTTAACCAAAATGCAAACATCATTGTTACCTTTCTGCACATAAAACTGCAGATGACAAGGAGAATACCGGGCAAACTGCAAAGACCTTCTTTCTTCTCCCCGTGCAGTCAATTTTGTAGGCTAATTTACCGTATTGGGAAACTTTCAAGAACATTTGCCCAGCTGTGGTTTAAGGATGGCTGCCCTACTTTCTTTGTTCTCTGAATGCTAACTCCCCTTTGCGTACAGTGTGAGCCACGCACACGTCTGATGTTTGGTGTCGCATTCTACCAAGTTCCAGCTATAGGCGGCCTGGCAGATTAAGTTCAAGCTTTATGAACAGAGGAGAGATAATTCAGAGGTGTCTTATTACTTCTGATCTCTGAGCTGTGCAGGGATCACAGCCCTCGGATTGCATCTGCTCCCGAAAGTTTCAAAACAAAGCCAGATTCCGTGCATCATCTGCTTTCTTACCATTGTGTGACAAAACATTCAAAAATCGTCACTGTAAGGAAAAAAAATCTCCGAATACCAAAACAACCCTCAGGTGATTAAAGTAACCACTAACGAGATGAAATCACAGTGGGTCTTTGTTATTGTTTTTTTTTCTCTTTTATTTTAATATATATTTCCCTTCACGAATATGCACATGCAAATGGTGACCTTCAGGATGGAATTTCAAAAGAAATCATCCAGGCCAGAGAAAAGTCTAAAATAAAGCCTTGCTGAGGATGTGAGCACTTCATGCGGCAGCTGGACTGAGACTCACACACACCAACCTGACCATGGCTGTGACAAAACACTGACTTTCAGTCTCCTTGCCTACAAATGAAGTCCAGGCATTCACTCACCAATATCTGAGCTTTGTAATTAATCTTCTGAACCTGTGATCTGCTACCAGAAGTGTTTTCCTTTCTAGTATTTTTAAGGGTGATGGACCTTTATCAGTTTTGGGTCACAAACATGGCATTTTGGGTGCCGTCCGTGCAGATACTGTACCCATACAGAAAACAACAGTGTAAGCTCCTCTCCTTCCTTGCATATATGTGTTTCATATTTGTACCAGAGTCATTACTTCGACAGGTAAAAGGATATAGTAGCAATTCCAACTATAAATAGGGTTGGAGACATGAGACGAAAGAAATTAAGAGGTGTATAAATGAACCTTGCTGTAACACTGACCTAGCTCCTTCTCTCCAATTAATTTAATTGAGAGTTTTGGTTTACTTAGCACTTTTCATCCATAGATCTAAAAGCACTTTATAAAGAAATGTAAATGTCAATATCCTCATTTTACAGATGAGGATAAAAGGGCACAGGGAAGTTATATGAATCACCTCAGGTCAGCAAGTAGGTGGTAAAACCAGGAATAGAAGCCAGTCTGCTTGTTCTTTCTGCTGTGCCCCCATCCATCCTTGAACTACGAATTCCAGGTCATTTAGCAAGGCGATAGAAAGCCATCTTTAAAACCAAGAATTACCCTTTTACATACCGAGGTGCGAGTATTCCATCTGTAGAGCACTTCAGTCTCACACCTCACAGAAGAGCCGCATGAAACAGCAAAGTTGGTACTTTCAAAAATGGAGAAAAATCATTTCATCCAGCTAATATTGTGAAAAAGTGTATTTCAACTTTTTTTTTCTTTTTTTATTTTATTTTTTTTTTCTCAATGGAAAAATCATTGGCATTACCACACACATACACAACCATTTTTCAGGGAGCTCAACTAGCTTCATTCAGAGCTTAGCCCTACAGAGAGAAACCTCATTTTATCTCCCCAAAGGCAAATAGTCTCACTTTTAATCTATTTTGCCCCATGGCAGGAATATCAGGAGGTGGCCAAGCAGGGAGAAAGGCTGGGAAGTTTTCTGAAACGTGGAGCCATAACTGATGGAGTTTTTAAATCTCTGAGCAACCACGTCTGGTTGGTGCTCAGAAGAGCAGAACTGCCTGGTTTCCACAGGCAGCAGCTGTTGCTTTCTACAGAATACAGGAGAGCGTTTTTGGACTCTTCCATGTTCAGTTAAAATACCTCACGAACTTTCTCCACGCTCTGCTTTACAGTGCCATGCAACAACAACCAGCGATTTTCAAAGATCTAGATAGGCTGTTCTAGCTACAAAGATAAATAAAGGATAATATGATATGAAACAGAGCTTAATCTATCATACTGAGAGTCTCAGCCGGAGGATAAAGTGAAACTAAATTGATTCATCTGCAAACTCACAGTTGAGAGGCCAGTTTACAGAAAACTCACGTTATTCCAGCAATAGCAAGCTGTGTTTGATCATATTCCAATTCACTTTCATGGGCCAAGCCTTCAACAACAGCTACATCACGGAGTCAAAGTCTGTGTATCCCATTGCTGCCTTCCACACTGAGATTTCGTCAGAAAGGCTGGAGACATTAAGGATATCTGAGACAGTGAGTCACTCTTTTATGTCAGCCGGGGCTGGAGGAAAGAAACGAGGGGAAAACTGAGATCTGGAGAAACGATCACTCTTTAAATACAAACATAGTCCCAGAACTGGAAAGCTGGTTGCACTTTGCGATGCTAACGATGTTCACACACCACTTCCTTAGGAAGGACACTCTGCAGCCATGAGCAAGATAAAGGTCGTTGTTACTAATCAGAGGCTTACAGCAATTTCCTTGCGCATTCTTTTCTGAAAAATAAAGCTTGATGACCAGTTACCCTGAAGCATTTGGTTTTTGAATCTGAAGTTCTGAAGGGCAGAATTCTGTTGCTGAGCTCTGTGCGAATAATACCTCTGTGATATTTCAAGACTTCACTATAGTGGATGACTCATGAATTCTGTAGTAAATAGGCCAGACTTGCAGCTCCAGGTATTTTTAACCTCCTAAGCAGAAAAGGGGAATATTTAGGATAAGAAGTGAACATGAATTTAACAATGAAAATAGAAAGACCACTAGGTATACAGCACTCGGGTAAGCCCCTGGGACAGAGCTGCACAGATTACCATATGTTCCTTTCCAAGCAATATAAAAAAGGACGACAAAATATGCTTCATGAAATTCCTTACAGTGTGGATAGCACTGATGCAAAACTGTAGCTAGAATAAATACGATACCTTCCTCATGCTACTCTAAAGCACTGGTGACCTATCAATTTCTCAATCTGAGCAAAAGAGAGCTAAAAGATGACAGGCCTTTCCCAGCAGAATGGCTTATATACAGCAACCAGCTCTAGCTCTGTCCCTGTTGGCTGGGACCAGCACAAAGGAAGCGCATGCTGATAATGCCCGGGGCTATCTCTGAACATGGGAGGTCTCACCTTCCCCCTTCTCCATGCTGGATGGGACAACTGCCTGCACTGGGTGACCTGGTAGTTAGGGATGGTCCTCTAAAGAAAGCCAGTCTGTTGCCATCAAGTTGCCATTCCTGCCCACCCCTCTGTTCCGGGATCTGGTGAGATGCAGTCTGGCTGAAACTCCCACAAGCAGAGAGCAAAGGCATTTCCCCCACATCCGAGTGGAGAGCTGCAAGGCAGCCACAACGGGAGCGGAGCAGCGGTGGCAGAGCTCCTGGCAGGCGTGCAGGACTGGCTCTCACTGTGGATGCTTCCACTTGCACTCAAGCTAAATTTTTCAGATGCCCATCCGATTCAAGTGCTTAACTCCCATTGAATTTGCTGGGTTTTGGTCAACCAACTCCCTCAGGCTCCTCCAAGAATCCTGTCTGTAGTCATTTTCCTGTCCTTGTTCTCACTAATTAGCGCAATGCTCCTGCGTGTGACTTTACAACACTGCAGAGGATTCTCCTGAATATCCGCGGAGGGCGGAGGCAGTTATCTTATTGAAATTTGATTCAGGAGAATGAAAAAGGAAAATATTTCTTTTCACATTAGGTTTTGAGAAACCTTTTAGCTTTATGAAAAGCCGAATGTTTAAGCCTAAACTAAGTAGACAGTGATCCTTTAAGTCCCTGTCTTCCACCACATTTCACTGTTCTATTCTTTCAGGGAAAGTCAGGTTTGTTATTCTTTCACCTTCCAAAGTCCTTGATGAGCTATTTCTAGAGAATATTTAAATCTGCTAAATATTTTTGTTGGCACAGAGGTCTGCAGAAGTTCCCTCAGACTCCAGCATGGATTCACCCACCTCCCAGAAATTCTTCTTCCATTTTCTATTAATATTATTTCACTGGGATCAGTCTCTGTTGAGAAATTTAGTTTAAGCTGCCTAGCAGTCTTAAAGAGGAAGATCTATTAATTTAATCATTTATATGAATCATGTCTAAATGATCTCAGCAGAGAAAATGTGTTAGCCATTTAAATCCCATCATTACATATTATATAATAATTACCACTAATTCTAGTTTGGATGGGCCACAATATTGCTTTACATACCTAATCTATTCAGAATGTCTACCTTACCAGGCTCAGTGTTTTTGTGACCTTTGAGTTTATGCTCGTCTCTTGATTATGAACATAGGACAGGCCCTCTAAGAAATTAGTGATGCAAAACACACACGCACTGCCATATCTGTTTGGCATGCAAAACTACCACTTGTGTTTTTTTTAATATCACTAGTCCTTTTTGTTTCTGGAAGGCAGTGGGCATGCTATTGATGGTGCTGTAATCAAAATAATATTTATTTGTTAAGCATTCTCAGTATACCCAGTGTACGTGACACTAATTCACACTCCATATCAAGCAGAGCTTATTCTGCAAGATGGGGATATTCACAAGAAACAACAGGGTGCTACTTCCCCTGCATTTCCAAGTGCCCTACCTTGAGAGCACTGCTCCAAACTTACATATGCCAGCATGAAACTGTATGCACACTTTTTGTCTACAGCTCAGAGTTTTCACATTTGTTTCACCCACACCATCCCCCTCCCCACCCCCTCCAGCAATGAGAAGCAATAATTATTAACTAACCATAAGAGATCTCTGCACTGGACTGAGCATAGCTTGTACTATGTACCATATGAGTACACTCATGCAAGGCCCAGGTAGGGAATAAAAACTCTCCAATGAGGAATGAACAAGACACCAAACTGTTTCTCCGTTGGACAATCTTAACCAAGGCCATCAGTGCAATTCCTCCACCAGGAGCCAATTGATTTCTAAAGGAACGCAACAGCCCAACATTGCTCAGTAAGCAGAAATGGGCCCAAACTCCTTCCACATGCCAAGGACACGAGCTGGTGCTGCTGGCACCGTGTTAACAGCTGCGAGTCTCCAGAGGCAAAACTCTGCACCTTGGGTCACAAGCAGAGCTTCCAGTGTGTGACAGTTCAGAAGGAGCATGCAGTTCTTTGCCCTTTCTGGGAACCCAGTGCTCCCGTGCTGTTTACAGACTTGGGAATCTTGTTTTGCCCTTGACAAAGGTTGAGCTGTATCTGTGCCATGTCAGGACAACAGGAGTAGCTTTGTGCCATGTACTCACTCAGATTCATCTTCCATTTATTATTCTTTAGTGCCAATTCTGCATGAGTACCTCAGCCGGATGCTTTTCCTCTGCCCTAACAAAGCTGTGGCCCAAGTCAGACCCCAGGTTAATTGCAGGCAAGCAAGACTTCCAGCTCTCACATCCCAGGGGTCAAACTCACCCCTGGTGTAAACCAGAACTCTGTACTGAGACAAATTTGGCCCTAGGTGACTTTTTCCCTGGCTAACTCATTACCCCATCCTTCCCACAGCTGATGAATTGAGCCCCTTGTGTTCTGTTTGTAACCATAATTAGCATTCATTTTGCAAGCTTAAAGTTCACCCTTGATACAGGACTGAGCCTAATGTTAATCACTGCGGTGTCTTACCATCTTTGACTCTGATCTGTCAGGTTTGCATTCCTTGTCCCATACCTAATTTTTTGCCCTTACCAGCCAACCAGCACCTCGACATCACACTGTGTCAGAATTAGAAACTTTTGACAGATCTGTAATCATCTAGTTCTCATCAGCTCTGTGCATGTTAGTCACTTCATTTCCACATTCTAACAGTTAATATGCCTTAATTTCTCTCACTTTGTGAATATTTAATTCCTCCCTTTTCAACATCATTTTTAGGTTGTGTGAATCATTTTCAAAGCCTTCGCTATTCTCCCTCCACTATCATCTGCATATTTTATGAAATGGCACAGTTGAATCTCTGAGGGCTCTTGATAAAAATGAAACTGGCAGGCTGCTCATTAGTTGTTTACCTGGAGCTGTGTGAATCCCCTAGAATGGTGGATTCCCATTTGGATTTGAATTAGGATATTCTGACACATAAGAATTGAAAACCTTTCCAAGTGAAGTGTGATTTTTTTTTACACCTCCCTTCTACCCCAATTAAAAGCTCTTCTAGAAAGTTTGCATTCTTCTGACCAATCTGCTGGTAGTTCAGCACCACGTACACTAACTTCAGAAACAACTGGATTGTTAAAAAGGTGAGAGACAGAAGCTGTAGCCAATTAGCAACTCTAATGAGGGGGGAAAGAGTGTCCCATCAAGAATGCACAGAGGGCAGCAGGACTAAAATGAGAACTTTTCAAGCTTCAACTTGCTACGATTCATGCTGTGGTTTATTTAGGAACTTATTTTAATAGTCAAGCAATCCACAATTACATTTAGTGGACGCAGTGTGACTGAAGTTTAAAACATAAGGACTTCACAGTGACCATCCCCTTATCTGGCAAATCTCAGAGCTGTTACTCAGGATGAACAGTTTTCCTTATGTCCTTGATTTATTTATGCAATAAGGCACTAACTTTCATGTCTCACCACTGAAATGAACTTGGGAGCCATGCTAAGCAATCCATGCCATGGGATTTCAGGGGGCTGTCTATTCCATCCCTGTAGCAGAACAACTTCTGCCTGCTGATCCTCAGTATAAGACAGCTACATTGTGCTTGCATATCTCCGTGCAGTTCCCCATGCAATATCTACATTATACCACATCACTCATTTCCTATAGTTTTGGTTTATAATACCGGCCGATTTATGTTAGGTTTGATTTACTTTTATGCAGACATCACCTTCATTTTCCATAGATTTTACTTAAAATCATTAGTGCTCTCTCTCCTTGCAGTAAAATTCCCATTAATTTTTTGGCCTCTTCATAAGTAAATTCTGGCCATTATAAGTAAGGTTAAGAGAGGTCTTCCAGCTGTGGAAGTTGCATCCGCATTCATACTTTGGACATACAGGTGTTCTGAAGAAAGAAAAAGCAAAATGAGAAATGCAGCCACAGAACCATAGAATATTGTGAGCTGGAAGGGACCCACAAGGATCACTGTGTCCAATGGGAGGCACTTAGCTGAACTGGAACGATGCAACCTGTCTAATTCTCCTTGCACTCAATCTATCTTAATTTCAACACAATTCTTAAAACTTTAAACACCAACGTAACACAAACAACCCAAAGCAATATTCAAAATTAAAATTCCATAGGATTTCTGGCCATCCAGTGTTATGCATTTTATTCCCTGAAAATGAACAGCCAAGAGGTCTCTCCCTTAGTCCTTAAAACTTCATCTCACTTTTACTAGCCAAGAAGACAGGTGATGAATAACTTGCTTGCATATCATCTTGTTTGATGCGTGCTCTCTCAATCTAACAGTGAGACTCACACCATTTGTTATACTTCTTACAATCCCACCTTTAAGACGCCTCTGAATATTTAAGAATCTAATAACAAAAACTGATATTTTAATCAGGCTTTGACTAGGATGAGGGAAAATTGAAATATATTTCATATTTATTGCAAACATTCAGAAATAAGATTCATAACAAACATTTTCTACAGTCTCAAGAAGGTTGGTGGCTTATGTGGCTGGATTTTTAACTCTTGGTTTTGACACTATTACATTCTTCTGGTTTATTCCATAGGCTTCAGACCTATTACTTTTTAATTGGACGTGAACATGCCTATGAACCGAACTGCAGCCTCCAGGGGTTTGCAGAAGGTTAGGCAGGACATGGGCAAATGGGGCTGTCATCACAAGCTCTCAGATACTGTAAGCAGTTCAAAATAACAGTAGCCATAAAGCAGCTCACACACGGCCATGTAACCAAGCACAGTGAGCAGCAGTTAGAGGGACATTTTAATTCAAAGCCTTTTTTTTTATTATTTTTATTTCCCCCCCCCCCCCCCCCATGGTTCCCATTTCCTGCATTTTCATCTTTTTCTCTCCTATTAAATACTGGTTGGACTGAGGTAAAACAACTTTCATTCTCCTGACTCGAAGCACTCACATTATTTGGGTATGGCCTCATTCACTGCATGTCAGCCTGCCAAAAACCAAGGGCTTTTAAAAATCTAACCCCACAACATGATTGTTTCAGAGGTTTTCACTGTTAGAGTCCTCAGCACTACATGAAAAGGAACTAAACCAGCTGTTCTGTTAGTGGCCAGTGTGTTCAGCTCACTTGTGATGCCAGTCCTAACACGCTGCCCAGTGCAGTTACTTACACAAAGAACACAGGTGCTTTCCTGTTTAGTAGCATTGATATATATGAAGGACTTTGGAAACTGGCACTTCAAAGCAACCATTTGACTGCAGACTGAGCCCTTTATCTGTTCTTTCTATTGAGAGAAGTTACCTGCATCAATGTGACGCTGCTGTTCTGCACTGACCAGAAAATGGTACGAAGCAAATTCATCTCTACCAACAGAAAGCCATGGAAAAGAGAAGCTGAAATACTGCTTTCCTTAGAATCTGGTACCCCTCTGCATGGTGACCCGATAACAGCACTCACAGGGGAGTACAAATGACTTCACAGATATTGCAACACGGAAACAGACCGCAATGGCTGCATTACTCTGGGAATGTAAGTGAGGACAGGGCAAGGGACTGCAAACACAGCGAGCTGCAAAGCCTTTCATGCAGGCAACTGAAAGACCTGACCAGAAACACCAACTCTGATAGCAAAGATGCTGCTCTTTTTTTCTGATGTAGTTGGCAACTTTTCCTGTGGCTCTTTACAAAAGAAGAGCTTTCCAGTTTGGCTTGGTGTAATATACTGAGTCCATGGTTTATGCTTCTCTGCTCTCCCCAGCCTCCTCCCGCATGGTAAACAGACCAGAGACCTGACATTTTATGTTGTTTGTTTGAAATGATAAACTTAATCATGAGTGAAATGTTAAGAAGTGACAGTGCTGGCCACAGTAAGGTCATATCTCACTTCAGCCAAGTACAATACAGCTTTCCCCTTAATTGCATTGCCAGTCCTTGCCACAGGAGGACCCAAGCATTTGCAAGTGGGGAACTGAATCTGTCTTTGTGATAATTAAACCATGGACCTCTGTAAAGACTGCCAAATCTGCCATATGGTAGTTTTATGACCTAGACTGCTGTTATCTCTTGAGAAAGCTAACATCCTAATCTCATTTTAGTTATCTGTGATCAGAACCCGTATTTCTAGAGGGCAAAATGCAGGAGCACTGCTTGTCAGGGAGCATCCTAGAGCCACGAAATTTTTTTCAGTGGTTCATGGAAATAAAATGAAGAGAGCTCATTATTGACATACTGGAATTAAAACAGAAATCAAGGAGCTAAAACCATATAAGCTGTGGGTTACCTGCATATAGACTGCAACACCTCACTGAGAAATTCCCGAGATTCACCTTAGGATGGATGAGTGCTCTGACTCGTAATTAAAAGGTCCACAGCAGGAAGGTTGTGAAAAGGGAGCTGTATTTTTTGAATAGAAACTTATTCTTTTAAACCACGAAGACAAGATGCTAGTGCTTTTGGAAGTCTGATATCATCTATCGCAACCGCACTGCTTGAAATGCATCCTCAGCAGCACTCTGTGAGCTGGGCAAATTCCAGGCAAAGAGGAAGGCAGACCGTAAGGTGACCAGTACAAAGAGTGAATGGATCAGAGCTGGTGCTGGATAATGCTGCCCCCTCCAACACTTCAGAAATCAACACTAATTCGTCTCCTAGCCCTTCTAGTACTTCTGTTATTTAGATTAATACCAGTTTGTCTTGAAGTCTGAACCACGTCTGTCTGAGTATTCATACCATGGCTGAGAATCACAGAGCACCCTTCAGAGATAAAATGTAAACGGCTCACATCTGCACTCACCTGCCTACATAACCCTTCTGAGGCTGGGGTGGTTCTTAACCAAGAGAGACCGCATTCTGTTCCTTTCAGTGAGGTTATGTCTTAAAAAATTGCACTGAAAGCATAGGAAATATGGCCCATTTTTCACTTCACTGCTAGCACGCGGACACACAAGCTATCTCATTATGCGAAGGCTAAGAGAGCCTTAAATACAGATATCTGCACTTGATGTTGCTATTCGAAGATGGCACTTGTTCGGTATTTCAGGATGGGGTTTTTCTTCACAAAGACCTCAGGTCTGGTCAAGCATACACCCAGCTCCCCACATCAGTGACCTTCATCACGTGTATCTGCTCGGCAGGCACTTATCGAGGAATTACATCGGTCTGTTTTTACAGCAATATTCTGGTTATATGATCTAGATAATGCAGCCTGCTATAAATCACCCTGGTTGTCCCTTGATATTTTGAAAACTGATGAGACTGCCGATTCCTGCTTCTTACTTTGTATGCAAATGATGAATTATAGATGGGAAATAGGAAAAAGAAGGTTTTACTCATTTGCTGGATTGAAACAGACTGGATTAGTGAGCTAGCAGTGGTACCCTTGGACTATTTATTGTGACATTGCTTAGAAAAATTCAAACCCCAAAGCCTTCAAATCACTGGGGACGTTGTTAGCCTTCTGCAGGAATTATTAAAATGTACAGAAATGTATGAGCATCACTTTATAATAATTAATCAGGGGCTGTTGATTAATAAAGCTCATTTTTTAGTCCCGATGATTCAGGGTATTATCCAAAGGACAGTGTCCTTGTCATATTGATTAAGAAACCAGACTTTGCTGTGGAAGAAAGTACCAGAGCAGTCGCGCGTCTTCCTTCCCCCTCCCCCCCATATAAAATAAATATTGAATGAGAATATTAACTCGTTAACCTTGACAACAATTTGTAATTTTCATAAGGAGGAAAACTCGCATATTCAGCAAATAAATTGCTGCAGGGATTTCAGGGAAACAAATTGGAGAGAATGAAGAATGCTACCATATGAATTCTGTCGTTTTTATGGGCTGCGATGATAAATTTGTTTGGTTATGTCCCTCAATTAAGGCCACAAATACTGTAAAGCGTCAGAAGCAAGTTAAGCGGGAGAGCTGCACAGAGCAGGCTGGGTGACAGTCGGAGGTCATTTGAGAAGTTTTCTTTTAGCTCCCAGATCTACTTCAAACCTGGAGCAAACAGCCGAGTTACAGCGCATCGGTTGTACCGTGTATTAATCCCTTTAAAGCCTTCGTGAAGAGATAACTGCATTTATTAGGTACTGCCCGAGAAAATCTTTATGTGGAATTAACAGCCCCAGTCACCAGTTTTACAAGGTTATCTAACTATTTTGAACTCGGTCTAACGAGGAATGCAGGTTAAATAAATAATTTGCAAACTGTTTCCCTCTGCGGTTGGTGGGCACTCATTTTTAGATCCCTATAAAAACCTGGCTTTGGCACTTGAGCTGGATTGCCATTTTAATGATCACAGGAAAAATGGGCGCTCCTTTGCTCCTTCCTATATTTCCAGCTTCCTTATTTGTTCAGATGGAGTCAGCAAGCCAGCAAAAAACAGTTAAGGATGTGCCTGGTTTTAAGCTTATTTTGTCACAAGTGACATCAAGTAATACTACACACACTTAAAATTAAGCACATGCTTAGCTGCCTTGTTGGATTACAGCCTAAATTATCTGTTAATCCAATTGCATGGTTTCCTCTGATCACTGCCGTCTAGAAATCCTTACTGTACAATAGATTTAATATAAATGCATTATGTTTGTCAGGCATGCCGCTAGATTTGCATGCTGTCCTTGTCTGCTTGGGCATATTATCATCCATAGGAGAATATTAAAGATTTAATGTGATTTTTAAAAATTTAATTTTAGTGACTTTTTGAAGGATATGAATGAACTGTATCTTGTTTGGGAAAGTAAAAGGAAAAATTAACTCAGTGTTTAATACTTTAAAGGTCCAGATAGGGAGCACGAGGCACATGAGAAATGTGCAGGGCCGCACGCAGCCTCGCTGGGACACTGGCACTGACTTTCACAGCAAAAAGAACTGCTGCCCTATCACCTTCTGATCTGCTGCGCTCCTTCAGGGACTCTGGGATGGGAGAAACGCCCTCTTGCTTCGTATAGGACACTTAAGCATGGAGAAACTGACTGCCAGGCTAATGAAGGACGTGAACTCCCATTCAATTCAATGCACAAATGCACACCAGGAGCCCAGATATTTCAGCAGAGGGGGGCAATGCAGTACGTTTGCTGCTGTTTTACCCTTCCCGTTTGTATCTGTTGGTGGTTAATTTCTATCGGTGCTCTCACACATTTTAATAATACCAAGAATCATTTTAAGTGCTCCTGAGAAATTTCTCTCAAATTCAGCCTGAAGTGAAGCTGCCCCTGATCCTGCAGCACTCAGGGAAGGAGGCTGCTTAAGCCCTCCGTACTGTTCCCCTGCTCCCTACACCTGGCCAGCAATGACCCTTTGCAGTGAAGCCAGCTGCCTGGCAGCTATGGGTGCATTTGGGCTGCTCACAGTGACTGCAGCAGGTTCTCAGTCCCATCCAGCTGCGCACACTGTGCTGCTTTACTGAAGTGTGGAGCGGAATTCTGTGTAATCCTGATAAGGCACCGATATGAAGCGATGGGGTACATGCTCAGAGATGCGGTTATTCACTCACGATGCACTACTGAGGATAATAGCAATGATGACTTCTGCTAAACCTTTTCTGTTCTCAAAGTACCAGAGGAAAAAATAAACAAATAAAAACAAGAAAATCCCTAAGTTTCTATTACTGGTGGCACTGGAATAGAATCAGGCAGTACCTGCAGGATAAATCAAAAGATTAAATTAAGTTGGGATTTGAATCCCCACTAAACAAAGAATCAAACAGAGATCACGCTTTTTCTGGACTCCAGCCTCAGAACAGCTTTCAAGGGCCTCCCTTCCAAACACAATATCATTATTTGCTTTGACCACCAGTACGTTAAAGAAAATGGAGACGGAGGGACGGAAGGGGGAGTAGCCAGGCAAGCAACATTATGGCGAGCAGTATGGGGCATGCTAATAGTTATTCATGGCCTGGCCTCCCGCCTGCTTCTCCTGAGCCTGCCCAGGTCCTAGCCTTGCTTTCTGCCTTCTGGCCGCTATCTGTCAGCACGCTCAGTGCTCTGCCTGCTGCTGCTACTGCGTTCAGCCCAATATTTTACCTTGCTGTTTGCAGGAGACAGATACCTGCTGTCCCTCCACCCACGCTGCTACCTCATGGAACTATTTATTCCTACCCCACAAAGCACCATCACCAAGACCCTCAACCTGTGGAAGGAGGTCATTCACATACAAGATTCATCTTCATCCAAGAGGAATATTGTTTTTAGATGCAAGAGAATCGCTGTGCTGGCTCTGACCCACGGGCTGTATGGTCCTGAGTTCTTCCTCTGCCAGCAACAGAAAAGAGGTGACAGCTCTCAAGGCTTACAAACACTGTACACCTCCCTGCTGGTGAGATGTCACCCAGCATTTTTAAGAGGTAGATTTGCCCTTAAATATGAACTTATCTCCCTCCTCTTCCCACGTTCTGCTCATTGAAATCAACTGCATGAACACAGTGATTCATGATTTACACAATCACACAAATCCTGTTTGAGTCTCGCTGCTGCTGACCCCACTTGCATCACTTGGCAATGGATTCCAGTGGTGAGTTAAGGAGTATTTCCTCTAAATTTCCATAGTGTGGGATAAATATTTCCTGTTCAGGACTCAGTCCCAGCCAATGTGACCAGCCGCTATTTTGGTGATGATTCTCTCTCAAGTCTGAGAAAGTCCGTGGGAGATTCTCTGACGCAGCCCTGAAGCAAACTGCCTGATAGCAGCGGCTCGGATTTCAAGTGCTTCACAGCTCCGGGATAAGAAAAAATCCCGGCATGGAAAAAGGAATGAGAAGCATCTCTAAACCTCTTCTCAGACAACCAGCTCACAGGGCTGCATTTGCCAAATCTTGAGTCTTGAAAAGTCACATATTCGAATTTCTAAGGTTAAAAATTGGTTTCGGCTTTTTAGACCTCATGGATGCAACTCCATCTTGAGAACACGCCGATGTGCACACAACGCTTTGCTCTCTGTTCCTGAAGAAGGGTGCATCTGTCCCACCCTCAGCTCCGGCTGTACCCATTCCCTCAGCAGGAGGACTCTGAGGCAGCCATGGGAAGTGAGCGTGGCCGTGACCCATTAGGAACCTGACGTGACATTTCTGTGCATGCTCACCAGGGTTGCTCTCACAAGCACAATAATTACACACACAAATGAGGTCTGAAATTGCCCTTTTATGAAAATTCAAACCTTGATATTTAACTATTTAATAAGAATCCATCGTGCATCTGACTTGCAAATCAGATGCTTGTGTTAAAGGCCGGATTTTTCAGGGAGATTAGGCTGACTCCAGTAAACACTGCGTCCGTTTGCTGTTTAAAATGGTCAACAGAATTTTAACAAAATTTCTGTGTACATGATGAGAATTCTATATAGCACACATTTTATTTTCCAAGAATATTTATTATGGTTAATTCAAAACATGGAGGGGAGGGGGGTGTTTCCAAGCGAAACTTCTTCCTGATTTTATGAGGCCAGAATTAAACTTGGATTACCTTGGAAGTTTTGCCTCTGGATTTTACTGCTTGCTGCTCTTTTTCTCTAATTCAAGACAGCTGCTACTTGGGAGATTCTGACAAGTGCAGAGACATCAGATTTGAGGAAAGAAGATGAGAAGGAAATTTCTCTTCCTAATCTCTATACTGTATCACTGCAATTCTGCATCAGCTTGCAATTGAAGCTCTCCAAATACTTCTGAAGGCACTAAGTTGCAAAACACTGTATATCAGGCAGTTAATCACTGTACCTATTGTACCAGTGGGAAAACAGAAGCACAGAGTGTTGAACTGATGTGCCTAGAGCCACATGTCAAGTCTGTGGCAAGCCTGAAAGAATACTGAGATCACCTGGCTCTGAGTCTTGAGCTTTAATAGCAAGACCATCTGTGCTCATAGACACTGTGACAATAAAAATACTTAATTCTGCTGAAGAGTTTTAATGAGTTGTACATGCATACAAATGCATGTCCAGACCAAAGCAGTATGTCTTACTTGTCACGTCACCATGCCCTGGGAGGGTGCACAAGCCTGGAGGATGGGCACTTGATGCTGAGGAAAGAAGGCAGGACTCTGACTCTGAGAACTACAACATTCAGAACAAAATAGAATAAAATGAGATTAGATTATACATATGTACGTATATGCATACAGATAAGTGTCTGCCTCTCAATGCCAACTCGCGTCCTTCCTGATTTTTCTGAGCATGAAATGGGGAAGAAGGCTGCTCAACAAAGCTTCCTAGAGCAAAAAGGTAGTTGTGGAGCATTGTACTGAAGGAAGAGTGTTCCCACAGAAGACACAACCACTGAAGCAGAAACAAGACTCAACATTTCCTGTGAAAACTCAAAAGAAATTCCTGCTCCTGGTACAAAGTATCCTAATTTGATATCCAGTAGAAGATATTGCTCATGTTAAGCATGACGTTGCTCTGAAAACTCACCACTGAATATTACTTCAGGTGGAGTGAAAAATAAAGGCTGAGGAACGCTAAAGAAAATATTTTCTCAAGCAAATGAGGCCTTAATTAGAAATAAATGTTCTATTGTTGCTGCTTCTTCTATGATTTGCAGCTATTGTGCAAGAAGGTGTGAGAAACATTAAGGGATGAACTGAGTTTACTTACAAGAAGCTGCAGTTTTTCAGGAGTTGCATCCAGCAAATTTCCTGAAGTAATCCAAGTTAAACTAAACATTCCGACCAGCTCAGTAGGGCAATACAACACAAACACTTATAATGGCTTTTCATAGAGTGATTAAAGTAGAGCAGCATCTCCAGTCCATGCCCACCCGATCTCAGAGGCAGGAACTGATCTGCTTCAGCCACCACCCTCCTTCTCTGATAATTAAATCTTTCTTTCAAACAAAGGGTGATGAAGCAGCAATTGGTTGGACATCAGGAGGGCTAAAGTAAAGAAAAAAATTAATTTCACACTGTGAAATGTAGTCAGCATGAGCTAAATACTTTTTCCTCTATGATCACACTGCTCAAATCCAGCAACTCAAATCAGCACTGACTTCCACTGGAAGTCGTTTAAAAGGGCGGCTGCATTATGCCCTGATTCTACCACTGCTACTGATCTTAGTAGATGTCACTTATCTATAAAGAAAGTTTGAAGCCACAGACCTGTTCTCTCAGCACCATCTTTTCTTCCCTCTGCTGCCGTTAACAGTAAGCTCTCCTGCGGATTTTGTTAATAGCTTATAAGCAGTAATTACACATAGTCACTCAATAACTGCAACTGACCAACTTGCACTGATAAGTTTTCTCTGCAGATTTCCCTGTGTGGTATACAGAAATGCACAGGTCAATTTTAAGAACAGAGATGATAAAATGCTTAATGTTAGTAGTCAGCTTTAGGACTTTATAGCTCGAGTATAATTACAAATAGAATTTTTGACCCTTTACTAGGCTTTGGGGAACACATGAAATGACTACAATTAGTTCATTGCTATTCGTGTGCTACAGTACTTTAAAATAAATTAGGCATTGGGAAAGTGCATTAAGGAAAAGTTGTCTTTCTAAAATGTTCATCACTTGAGTCTTGGCTGTCTCCGTTATCCCAATGGCAAGAAGAGTAATCCGGAGGGTGAACCTATCATCCTATGACCACACAATGAGATTGCAGAATGGGGAGATTGCCCCCAAAGCACAACCCTGTGTTTTTATGTCTGAGCTGCTTTTAGATTAACACAAAACACTGAAAGAATCTAAATAATGACAGCACTCTTCAACAGGAGCAAGAACAGAGTAGATGGGACTAATTAATGTTCCTGCATGGCAAGAAAAGTTTCCTATAAAGTTTTCTATACACACACCTTGCAGCAGTAAAGCATTTGCCATGTTGCATTGCCCAATTCACCTAGGAGGAACCTTCTGCTCTCCTCATTTCTCTCCCAAGACCAGGCAGATCAGGAGCAACTACAGAACCAAGTCCATGAGCCACTTGAATTTTTTAAAGACTCCCATTCAAGGTTTTCAACCAGGAGAGTCATCTACACGAACTCTGTGAAGTTTCATTGTGACCATTCTTAAAGGCCATACTCCTTTCTTGCATCACTCAAACTTGCCTTCAGGCAGTCAATCACCACAGGCAAACAAGTAAAAAGTCTTGTACCATCCTAGGAGATTTCTCCGGCTGGTGCTCACAGATGTAGGCCCTGTCATCCACTGAGAACTTGCAGAAGGGATGACTTTGGCCAACAGCAGAGAAGCAGCATTAGCCACTAAGCCTCACAGAAAATACAGTATAAATGCATCATTCAACAACATACATCTTGAAGTCACTCTGAAAAGACCGACTGGACGAAGCAGTCATTATGCATGAGCCTGAGCACGTGTGTCTCCAACGTTCAAGGTGGACCAGCATTCATCCCTCCGTAAGCAGAACTATTACATGGCATTTAAAGACTATACATAAAACAATTCATTTTTTTCTTTTTTTTTTTGGTTTTAAGACTTCCACATCCACAGGCAGATGCTACCGATAAAATCATCAGCAAGAGCCACTTTGTAACTGCAGCTGCTTTGATTGCATCTTGTCTTTAAAGTGAACTGCCTTCCCCTAGTCACTGCAACGTCTGCATCAGTGTCAGATTCCTAAAATGATATTGTCTGATGAGGAGCAACCAAGAACATGCACACTGCTTCATGGGACTATTTCTGTCTCCGAGTCAGTGATCCTTGCTGAGACAGACACGTCTATCACTCACATACTGACATACTGAGCCTTTTTTTCTACCAGTCTCCTCCTTCCTAAGCACACCTGACTTTTTGGTGTCTACAAAATCAACATCCTTTCCTGGTAAGTCCCCTTCCCACTAGAGACTGAAAACTCTTTGCTTTCTTTAAACCAACAGAATATACCACTTGGATGAAGAATAAAAAAGCCTCTGACCTACCAGAAGGTGACTGCATGTGCAGCACTGCAGAAAGGATGCATTAAAAACAATAGCAGTGCAGGAGCTTTCAAAGTCCACACAGAGGTACCCACGACCAGATGCTCGACTTCTGTCAGCCAGCTTTGTTCTACCAGCTTTATCCACCTGGGTCTAACCTTTTGATTTTAGAGCATTAATAGCAACTGTCTGTCTGCTCTTCATAAACTCCCTCTTATTAGAAAATTCAGAAATAGCCATGTTTATCTGGAAGATGTTTTATAGCCTTGAATATGAACACTAACAGCTTTGTGGAAGAAAAGGGTGTCAGAATAGAAAAATATGGGATATTTCAGATGTATTCTTTCAGGTGGAATTGCAGAAAAGGAATCTGCAACAAGGAAAAGTAGGAAGTTGCAGTGATGTAGATTTGAGCTGTCTGGGTGATGGACAAGGGCTTTCCCAGCAGGGATTGGAAGGAGAAATGAAAGTAGGGAACTTAAAGAAACAAAAACGCAAAAACAAATAAACAAACAAACAAATCTTTCCTGATGGAAAGGTATTGAAATTTGACTAATGAAGCAGAAGAATCTGCAGAGGCTGTAAGAGGAGATCCAAAAGGAGCTTCAGTAGGTTTTCTTCCCCCTCCCTTTTTCATTAGGCTGACTTTTTTGTTTTTATTTTTCAGACTAAGCAAACATTGTTATATATCTCTGTCTCATTGTCTTCTGTCACCTGAGTAACACCTCTTTTACTGCTGCTAAAATGGCTACTCCAGCGCTGGGTCAGACCAATTATTTCTTAAATGGTTTGTATTCACCTGCACTTCAAATGTGTGGCTTTGAGAAACAAAATAACTGCACCTCATTCTCAGTCTGCTCCAAAGATCCATTATGCCAGCAACACATCAGTCTGCTCAATTAAAGAGCCAACCACTACAAAGCGACTGTATATCATTTGTATTGCCTTTCTAGAGCCGACACTTTATTCACAAGTATCTGACTCCAAGAGGTCCTTTTCTGCTTAGCTATGTGCTTTATCCTAGCTCATATTTGTGTTTAAAAATAAAAATCAGCAATGTGCTTTAAGCAAAGGCTTCTATATCCTGCTACAGCCATGCTTATTTCTTTACTGTAAGAGAATCTTGCCATTTTTTTCAGCCTATTTCCAATAGATTTGTTAGCTGCGTTCTACACCCCATGACATAACAGACAGTCTGAAGGCATACCTTCAAAATATTTACAAGGATCCAACATTTAAACCAATGGTACTGATCTGCCAGTAAACTTCATTCTTGCTCAGTATCGTACGGCACACACATTAAAGACTTTCAAGGAGTTGAACCTTCTTAATTGAGTTATGCTCACATCTTATTAAGCACCGTGATGGGATTTAAGAACATGCACGGCACTTTTCAGTAGTCCATGGCTCCTCTGCGCTAAGACAGGCATTAGCTCCAGTCTATGTGCATAGCCAGTCCTGCCCACGTTTGGGCTCTGCTCACCCATCCTTCAAACCTGCTCCTCTGGCTGTTCCCTCTTACACATCACTTGCCTGGATGTGACATTCTGGTAACTTCTACTCCAGCACTGATGCTGCAGGATGGAGAGCAGCTCTCCAGCACACCAGGATGGAACACAGACCCAGGCTCCTTACCACAGCACACAGTTGCAGAACAGAAAACAAACTGAAATTGAGAGTTTTCTGAATGGAAACAAGGACAACTCTTTCCTCTGAGGATTATTAAGCACAGGAACAGGCTGTCCAGAGAGGTCGAGGCACCTCTGTCCCTGGAGGTTCTTACAGCCCCGCTGGGAGGAGCCCTGAGCACCCCGGGCTGCACTGCAAGCAGAGCCCTCCCGAAATGCCCTCCAGCCTGAGTGATACAGTGATAATAAGAAGCAATCATGAAATAAACCCAGCCGTTCCAGCATCATAGGTCTTTCTCATAGAAGCTTATTATGACTGCCAGAAAACTTCCAGGCAGCTCCTCGCTGAGCTAATTTAAAATAACAAGACAGAACCCTGAAATATGAGGTCTTATTCTCCACTCTTCCAGACTTCCATAGTAACTTGCTTGTATGACAAGTCTGTATAAAACGCTACAAGAAGAGAATTCTCTGCCTACCCAGGTCAGTAGCAAAGTCACATATCCACTTGCCTTTCATGAGGCCAAATACCTTTATAACACATTTTCCTGCCTGCCCTATGAGCTATGTCTGCCCAGGAAGGAGCAGGACCAACCCATGGGTCACACGAAACAGCAAAAGCCTTCGGATCTCCAGCACAGCAGTGAGAAGGGTGTTCCAAAACATCCAGGACAACCCAGGCTGGCTTCCTTTTGAGATCTCACCAGGAGGTAAGCTCATCTCAAGGAAGTGTAAATTCTGCCTAGTGCAAAGAAAAATTACTTTGAATTAACTGGATAGATGTTATGAATAATCCACATTAAATTCTTAATTTTGGGTTACGATAGAAGACTTAATAGTGGTCAGATACCCACTGCTTATGCAATTAATTCTTAGCAAAGAAAATGAATGTGATATATAAAATATTTTAGAAATAATCTTTTCTAAAAAAAAAAACAAAACAATGGAAATTTGAAGACGGATTAAGATTTAGTGTCACAACAGATTATAGTGTGAACAGAATACATCCTTACAGAAATCTATTTAACCAGTGATGTCCTAGAGGGAACAAACTATAGGGCTTTTTGACATGAGAGATGTGAATTTGCTCTTTGAGCATTTACTAGAGCTCACAACTGGCAGGAAATGAGGCATGAAATGTATTGTCAAACATACAGTGCTCAAAATATAATGCATTACTTTAAGTTGAGCGCTGCTTTAGGGATGCTAACCTCAGACCCCCATATATATTTTTAAGAAAGGATTAAAGCATCAGCAACTATATACACATATACATGTATGTATAAATATATATACAGGAATCATTACAAAAATGCTTGTTTTTGTTTTTTTTTTTTAAACATGTTTGGCTTGTAAGAACATGCTCCCATTTGTTACCTTTTCCTGAGCCAAACTAATAATGCCACAGACGTGCAGTGCTATGCACAGACCAACATGAAACGTGGCAGAAGAAGCATTAAACTAACAAGAGACACGACGCAGACAACTGCTCCACAGCTCATGGCTTTTGTAGGATTTCCCTCCATTCCCATGGGAAAGCCCTGACTCCTACACTCATCTGTTGTGAGGCCAACACTAACAGGAAGAAGGAGGGCACAGGGACTCCCACCCAACAGCCCATAGAAGATTTCAGCTGAGGTCTCCCAGGTAACTCCTTCTTAAGTGCTACTGAAAGTAAATATCAGAAAAAAAAACAGCTGAAGAGTAACTCTGGACCAGTACACAAGTAGGAACATCGTCCTTCCCTAAATCTTAAGGTTCTTCCTCTGTGATGGCCTGAAACATCATTAGGAAATAATCCATTGAAATTTAAGGCTATCTATTAAGGCTCTGAACTAGCAGCAGGATGTAAACACCCACTGTTCAGGTTCGTGTGTAACACAGCCCCCCTAAAGCTTTAAGAACCTCGGAAGCAGATGAAGGACTGCCCAGCTGACACTGGCTCCAGGAAAATTGAGTTTTACACTCATTTTACAACCCAAATGGAGTATGTAAAAATGCACTAACTAAGATGACCTTTTTCCAAACTCTAGATCATGCAGTTACTTCACTAACCAGACTGTCACCAAACCCTTTCTTAAAATACATTTTTTTTCCCCTTAAAGTGTGTCACATGGAAATACAGAATGGAATTAAAAGACAATGAAAGAGGAAAAAAAGACGATTTCAATATAAAATATCTTTTTGCTTTGATCACAGTAGACATCAGCTGTACAGAAGTGATTTAACTATAAAAGAAAATGATTGCAGATATCTTGCTGGATAATGGTAGGACTGTACAGAATAAGAGGCTGTTTACTAAGCTGTTTGGGAGCTGTTTTTCTTTAACTTTGCTTTTTAATTTTTTTCTCTCCATAATAGTCTATTGGACACAACATTCAACCGATGATAGGAATAGACTCATTTCTTGACCTTTTGAGTTTTGCAGAGAAATAGGCTGTAAAGCATCACAGTTTTCAGCATTGGGAAAGAAATCAAGGCTAACAATAGTTAAGCCATTTATTTCTGCTTAGTCCTTAATGGCAGGGAATCTGCTTTATTTCTGCTGTACATCCACTAGAACCGGCAGAATTATGGCAAGGACAGATATGGCCCGTTTTCTTTAAGTCAGTGTCATTCATTTCTACCAAAAAGAGGCAAGAGGAATTCATGGTTCTCGCTCATCCTTCATGCTTTGATTCTTTAAGTTATTGAGCACTTTCTATTCCTGTATGATTGAAAGTGAACTGATAGACACAGGCACTTATCAGAAGCAAATCCCAGGACGGAAGTGGAGCATATTTTCATCTCAGTGCTGGATCACTTTGCTGAAATTAGCAGTGACTTCTCCTAACAAAAACCAAGGCACTTCCACACCGTGTGACAAGCCGAGCCGAGTAAGAATGCAGCAGCAGCAGATATAGGCAGCCCTGCCATGCTGGGGATATCACAGGTGGATGCTGTGGGCTCAGGTCATACCTGGAAACCTGCACACATTGTCCTGGCTCAGTGTCAGTGGTCTTCACGTACAATTGACAGGCCTCGATTATGAATCTGTGAGTCCATCAGTGTTAAAGATCGAATTTTTCACCATTACATCAGTGAGATCAACGTCTAGGACTGAATATGGGCTTCAGAGAAAATTTTATGTGCCAGGGGATTGTTGGAGAAGGGACTTAAAATAGACTCAGAATATAAAAATTTACTGTGTAAGGTAATAAAGTTGGTTTTTTTATTCCTTCTTAATAAAAAACATAAGGGCTTTTTCTTATTTTCTTATACATAGGCTAGTGAAAACAAGTAAAACCCAAGTCTATCATAAGCACCGCAATTCATTGATTAGGTAAATAAATTAATGGGAAGTCAGTCCTTACATAAAGCAGTACATTTAGCATGGTGATGCCCTTTAAATGTCTAACCTTTTAGCCACATGTACAATGAACGCATTTGACAGTTTTATTAGTTGAATAGTTGTCCATTTATGAGTCCCATCACATTAAGAATGGGCTTTCTGTACTTCTGCCAACGTGCTAGGAGAGGAAACTTGTCTCTTGTGTTTTCTCTTCTTAGAAAAAATGTCAGGCTAAAAAGACAGGTCCAAACAGTTACTAGCCATCTTGGCAAACATGCTGCTATTGTTTATAAACCCATAAAGTCATTATTGTTTTGGGATGGTTTCTGTTACCTTACTTTTTATAACAGACAAGTGACTTTCAACGTGACAAGAAAATCTAATAAAATATAAATACAAACCATTTACCTGTTTTTTCATCTCTTACTCTGAGCACGCATTACACTAACAAAGCAAAATAGAACTCTGTAAAGCATAACTAAAGCAATCGAGATTTTATTGTAGTACCAGCCAAAAATGCTCCATGTGTTTATCAAGTTTTAATTTATGAAGTGTCTGCATTATCCTATCTGTGATAAGGAAAGCACTGTACACGACTTGTTGTGACTTGTTGCCCCAGTGCAGCAAAGCACAAGCATATGTGCAGCTGTAGGCATGCAAACAATGTCATTGTGTCAACTTTAACCAATGCATTTCCCAGTAATCTTTTCCCCAGGCAAAAAGGAAGTATGGAAACTTTGCAACCAAGATGTGCCTTTGTGACTAAAGCAGGTTTGCATGACCCAGCACAAGAGCATTTCTCCTCCAATGACCACAGAGACAAAAGATTTTGCCACTTGTCCAGCGCCACTGCAGCCCAAGGAATCTTTCCTTGAATGAAACCTGGAGGAATATCAGAGTAACGTTGTCCGGAGAACAGCCAAATAGCTGCCCCAAAGCTGAGAGCCAGACACATGAATACTTCAGGTTTACCTGGCTTCGCAATAGAAAACAAGTTAGCCATTTCCACCCTGGATACAGAACTTTCCAACTCCAGACACCTGCTCCAACAACCCATCCTGCCTTCAGTCCCACCATCCTTTTTCGAGAACAAAGTCATACTCAGTTTTGGTGCCATACGTAGATTATCTGTATTCTAGCAAGAAACATTTCTGTACACCAAACCCAAGACACAATATTGAACAAAACAGCCTGCGCTGCTTTTCCCAGAAAACATACTTTAAAGCTGAGTATTTTCTCCTTGCAAAAAAGGGCACCCAGATCTCTTGACATCTACTGTCACTGACAGGAGAACAGGCCAATGGATGGCAATCCACACCAGTGGCACTGGACACGTGCTCTGAAGTGAGGACCAGAGGTGGACATCACATTCCTATTATTCTTATTCAGATTAAGGAAAGCCTTGAAAACAACTCTCTCTTCAGTCTGCTTGTGTTATCTGGCAAAGCCCATACAGAAATTAATAATAGCTTTCCCATCTGCAAATAAAAGTAAGCTACTTTAAATTTTTGGCAGTGAACTGGCATTTTGTCATTTAATCATTTCACATCATTACACTGCAATATGCAATGTAATGATATGACACTCCTAAATGACAAACACTGGGTACCTCCTGTACTGGAAGAAATAATGTAACAGGACGGAAATTATATACTTAAGGTTTCACTCCCACAAATTGGGATTAAGATACAGAATAGCTGCAAGCAGAAGAGAGAGAGTCTCGCCTACAGTTAATTGAGCTAACCCTAAAGCACACATCAACTTTACACCCAGAAATATCAACCCACAGCTCAGTTCTGATAAGGGTCAAGGATCCTGAAGTCATGCCAAAGCACTCATGGATTGAGGTGCAATGAGGGAAAATACCCAGCACTTTCCTGGGTCAGACCATGCATGAAGGAAAGCCAAAATATCCTTATCTCTCTGGCCCACTTGATTTTGAGGATATATTAACCTTTAAGTGTTTTGGAGAAATGCCTCCAGAGATCATCTGCCAAAGCCTGATTCGATTGTCTGATGTGGTGACAAACAGGGTAAAAGCAGGTAAGAGTCCAAGGCCACAAGGCAACACTTCCAATTCCACATTGCAAGCAGGCCATGGAGCATTTTCAAAGCACCTCCTAAATGTCTCCAGCCTTCAAGGACCTCCAAGATTCTAATAATTATTCTTTCCCACCATTTCCTGCTGTTATCAATTCAGCTCACATAAGAGGCCAGTGAGAAAGCAGCCTAAAAAAACCATCAGCAATGTGCTGACAGCCGCTCACCTGCTGCACATCCATCCCTCAGAGTGACACTCCTCAGCTTTCCTCGAGCTTTGGGAGGTTCACAGCAAGGTGAAGGTACCACCACGACACCTATTACAAAAGTGGGGTTCATGGAACACTTGGGAGAAAGAACAGCACCACAAATAATCCTCTTCGAAGTTACTATTTTATCTGTGTGAGGGAAATCTTTTCATCCTAACCAGATGCTGCAAGCTCCAGCCTGTGGCTGCGACTATTGGTGCCTGAGCACAACAAGCAAATTCATGGAGACAGTAGAGGATCCTGGACAAGTGGAGGTGAGGCAGGGAAGTGTGCGTGGTGGCACACCTGAGAGCTGGCTGTGAAGCAGTCCTTGAGACTACTGCTATAAATACAACAGAGGGATCCGAAGGGGAACGACTCAGACCTGGCTGATCCAGGCCTAGGTGCAAACAACTTTCTGCCTCCCTTTCCAGCTGCCTTTGCCATCCACAGCACTCCGTGTCTGTCAGAAGACTTGAGAAGCAATGAGAGAGACAATAAAATTCTGAAGTGAAGAGCTCTTTAAATATTAGCTCAGCTGGTATTATCATACATTTTTCCAAGTTCAAACATGATAAAGTGATTTGAGAGTTTGCCAACTCCATATTCAGGGGAAACATGCAGAGAGGAGAAATGTTGATATCTTTGATGTAAGTTTTTCTTTTCTTTCTCTTTTTGTTTACTTTAAACAACATTCTCCTTAACTCATTGCAGAAGCTATCAGAAAGTACTGGAAATTACACAACAGCTTTAGCAGCACAAAGTTGCAGGTGGCAAGATATTTATTTACCAAGAGAAGCTACCCATGAATGGACGAGTTATCCCAAAGAAATGGTTATTTTCTTTGCCATTTTATTCACAGAAAAAGCCCTATTGAATTTCTGCTATTCAATCATTCATTATGCAGTGGCTGAGAGAGCTGGCTTTTACATTCTTCCCCACGTCAGTAAGAAGACACAATCCTTAAAAACAAATTCCTGAAGTGACAATGAACTTATGGTTCCCACTATTTAATAAGCGGCCCCAAACATTTCCCTCCCTCGCTGTCACAGATGCATGCAGCAAGAAATGCTGCAAAAAGAAGGGGAAAAAAGAAGGAAAGATCTGGCATTTAGGGCACTCCTGAGGCGCCCTGACTCGGATGTGCACTTCCCCATTGCAGGCTGAGGTTCGGAGGGCCTACAACAGTCTACTTCTTTTAGAAGTGAAACCACCACTGTAAAGGGGCCATGATAAGATGTGCCCCAGCACACAGGCAGCCCTTCTCAAGTGTGAAGTGAGCACACTGCTCTATTCTGCACAGCTCATTCTAGCATACGTCGCAAGGCTGAATAATTGATTTGAAGACAAGGCATTTCAGGTTGAGAGCTGGCCATTTCCATTCCACCTCCATCCTGTGCCCCATAAAGCTGGACGGCCTGATGAAAACCTGCACGAATGCACAACAATTCAGAGGGATGTAATAATATAACTAAGTTTACTTAATCCTCTTTCAGAATACCATATGAAAAAAAAAAAAAAAAGCAATATTCATTACACTTGGCAAAAGCAAGAATGGTAAATGGGTGCCAAACCAGTCTCCAATGCTTACTTATTTCCTTGCCTTTTTTAAAGCTCTTTTTTTTTCTTAAATCCTTCTGCACTGGCATGTTCACTAAATGCAAAGACAGAAGGTAATTATATATCATGACTCATTAGGAGAAAAAAGAAAAGTGGGAGCAAAAGCAATAGGTGGGTGGGGGTAAATTTACCACGTAATGATTTAAAATTTGGGACTCCTGCACTCAGGGGAGAAAAGGGAAGGAATTCAGTCACTCCACCTGTGAAGTTCCAGGACACCAAGTGTCTACTCAAATTATTTCACCACAACATCATTAGACCACCCCAAGGAAACCAGTTATGGTATCTGATGGGGTCTTAGTCCTTGCATCCTTAAAGAAGGATGGTCCAACTGAACAAAGGAAAGACAAAAAGCACAAAGGAAGGAAGGCAGAGAAGTCTCAGAAAAACGAATAAACAGCCCACAAAATCACTGAGCTATGGCACACAAATCCAAGGCCCAGTTTCTACAGCCCTGTGCTTGTCGTTCATTGCCATCTGTGATGCCAATGTGGCCTTTTCCTGCTTGTCCTCACGAGACCAGGAATAAATCAGGAGTAATGTTTTAACATGTTCCTTCTATGCTACTGAACAAAGGAGTCCACTGCGCTGTAAAGCAAATAATATAAATAATTTAAAAAAGGGAAGTGAAATACATGGAAAGCCAGAAAATCTTCATTTCATCCACAGCCATTCCACACAAACTTCTCCCTTTAATAACCGCTGCATTCTATAATAATTAAAACTGTTTAGCTAGATCCTTTTAAGAAGGCATTTTTCTTTTGGCTGTATCACAGCAAAGGATACTCTGCTTACCCTCTTCGAATTTTAAAATGTGGACTTAAAGACCCAAGAGAACAGAATAAATTTTCTGCTATTTTAAAGAATTAGAATGTGTTGGAGAAAGACTGTGCTTGGCTGGGAGCTGGTTTATTAAAAGGATGTTGTAGCTAGAGAGTGGAAAAAATAGGACAAAGCATCCAGTGGGAGCCATTGTTCTCCTTAGGGCAGGCAGCAGAACAAGCCATTCACTCTGGGAGGAAACGGTACATTCAGACTAGTTCAAGCCAACTGCAGGAGAGAAAAACTCATCTATCCATCAAGCAGCAGATCCATCCTGCACAGCTGCATCTTCTTATTCAGCTGGTAGAACTGAAGCTCAGCACAGCTTAGCAGCAAATTTGCCATCAAAAGGAAAGAACTACTGACAACATCTGGGTGAGAGCACGCAGCGGCTGCTGTTTTGCTCAGCACACCAGGCTTTTACACACAAAGCTTCTGAAGACAAAAACCCAAAGACGTGGCAGAAAAAGGCCAACTCTTTCCTGGTCCCTCCCATGGATGGGCTGAGAGGCGTTCACACATCATGGGCAATGGCCTGCACAGAACCATTACTCAGCTGAATGATTTCAAGCATTCAGCCACAGCGCTCACCTACCAACCTGTATGCAGCTTACTGGCCTCAGTGGGAGGTAATAACCACATGTGCAACTCACCAAGCAATGGCAAAGCAGATAAAATCCACTCACAATTAGCCAGAATTTTTGAGGAATGTCTGAGTTCTGGTTGATAACAGCGGAAAAAGTTTGCTTATAGCCATCTGGTTGAGATAGAAACTCCTTTCCTATGAGATTTTTAATTTCATTACAGAAAAATCAAGACAATTGGGACAGCAAGTATCAAACAGATGAAAAGAAGGCTGTGTACAAAAATGTTATCTGCAGTTAGCCCAACTCCTTTAAAAATACCAGCCTAAATCCTTACTAATCTCAAGACAGACAATTCAGCTCTACTCCATGTAAGTCCCCAGATGACGCTGCAGAGAACATCAACACTCACACACACCTCATGGGGTGGGAATCTGCTCAGGCAGCAGTAGTAACAGCAAAGCAACTGCTTACAGCAGAAGTCTGCAAAGCACTCTTTCTCCTGACTGGCACCATTTGTATTGCATTGCTTTCTTTAGATGAGATCGATACCAGCCCCCTAATTTAGAATCCACAATATAAAAGCACAACTTAAAGGGTGAGCTTCAAACAGTCAAAACATTGCTGTCCTGAGAATAGGGCACATGAGTCTCAATGACTTCTATAAAATAAGGCAGGGTTTCTGTTCACACTATGACTTCCAGAATATTGGTTTCTCTTATTATCTCACACTTGCAAGCATTCTGCACATTAAGTCACAGCAGATTAACTGCTATGATTTCTATGCTTGCACAGACAAACCCAAAATTACAAACCTATATATATATATGTGTGTATATAAGCCCTCTGGCTAATGTTAGCATTTAGCTCTTGCAAACTTAATTAAAAGAAAAGAACAAGTAACCTCTTGAACAGACAAATATGGAGCAGAATCCAGAGTCTGTGACCCTTCGGTTACTACAATACAAAATACATAAACTGCATTTTGGAAGCCCTAGCAATTTTCAGCTTTAATGCAACCCAAGTCTGCATCAGGTTCAGTCACAGCATAACCAGCACTGCAATTCTCTCCAATTTAACACCAATAATCCCACATAGGAAAGAAATCATAACTCTTAACTATTATTTGCAATGACATCCGCCTTTTAACTTTAAGCAGCGTTCTTTAAACATTTCTAAACTTTTCCTATTTCTTCCTTGTGCCTTGATATGAATTTGCCTGTCACCGCAGGCTGTACACAAAGAGAGACACAGACACCAAGCACAAAGATATCAGGAAGTGGTTTTCCTAGCAACAGTAATCATCTGAGAGATCCCAGAACATCCTTCCTATTCATGCAGCATTTTGTGTTTTGAATAGTGCTGACAGGTGAAGTGGATTCATAGTATTTAATACAAAAAATATTGCTGTGGATGGGTATGGCACAAAAGCAAAAATATCCACACTATTCACGAACAGATGAATTCACTGTTTTCATAATGTTCCAGATTATTCACTAAGGCGCAATTTCAAAAGCAAAGACTTTCACCTTCCCACAGAATGAATAACCCAGTGTGCTCCGCTGCAGCAGAGTCGTCAGGTGCTTTTCCAACAGCGATTCTGCATCTCCAAATCCCACTCACCCCATCTATCAATAGCCAATTTTTTTTACCCATCCAGCATTGGGATTTTCCATCTCATTCCTTAAGGAAGACGTGCATACCTGTCAGTGACTGCAGGGAGGCCTTTGCTCCAAACGTGCCAGTTTTCATTCTCACACGCCAGGCGCAGATAGAAAGGGTGAACTTGTTTTCCAGTCCCATGCAGGTGGGCTTCCATGGGCTGCCCTCCAGTTCCACTGCTGACACAGTGCTGGGATGTGGCCCCGTGCTGCAGTTCCTGGTGGGAGCTGAGGGACACAGAAGGTGCAGACGTTACCAACGAGGTGATACAGCCATTCTGCAAAAACAACGCATTAAAGACTCAAAATTCTTGCTGTTCTGCAGGGCCAGATCCCAGGAAACAAACTTGCCGAAGCAATTCAGGGCCCCTCTCCCACACTTCAGGAAGTTTAACAGTGATGAAGTTTTTTTAGTTCCTTCAGCTTCTGCTCTCAATTTTTCCCAAAGTTTAAGGCCTGATTCCTCCCCTGTTACCTGCTGGAAACACAAAACATGACTTTTCTTCCTGGGGCACCCCTGAGTCGTTCCTCTCTTTTCCTTTCCTGCACTAAACACACCTTCCAGAGAAGTCTCTCTGTGAACCTATGGACTCAGCAGGAGCATTGCAGCCTCCCCACACAACCTTCTCAAGCAGTCACTTAGTATCTAGAACACTCTAAATCTGGCTTTTTTTTCCCCCTGAAGGTCTTAGGAGGTATTATTACCACTCTCTTAAGAAAGTTCTCTAGTCTCTTCCAACACCTACCTAGCTTTTAATCTGGCTTTAACTTTCTCTGCATTTTCAGTCTTTTAGTTGTCAGTGTATTAAGCCATTTCCTTCCTTCCTACCTACACCTGCATAATGGAAATGTCATCAAATCCTTGGCTACATGCATGCTGGAGGATCGGTCTTATTACCTGCACAATTTGTTACCGGTTCGGATTTTTATGCGTTGAAAGTAATCAAAAAAATAAATTGAAAGGGATACATGCAGAACAGATGTGAACAGGTAAAACTAATGGGAGAGTCGGAGAAAATTAAATAGTGACAAACACTGGTGTAAATTACAGAGCCAGGTTTAAGCTGATTTTAAAGGGACACCAGCAAGTTGGCTTTCCTGGATGTGGCATTCAGAGCTCAGCTGAGCTGCAGCTGAAATATGCAGAGTATGGATTGTAAGTGTGTGTGATAAGAGAAACTACTAATATGAAGCTGTAAGATAGCAGAAGATCATTCAGCTTCCTTCTGCTCTCTAGAGCCTTCACGTTGAATACACTCTCTCCATTTGCCCTCTATCTTCTGTAGTCATTTAAATTGATGTAAAGTGGCGATAAAGTGCTACTGTTCCAGTAAAAGTTGCATACTTGCTTTGTGCAACTGTTAATCCTCATGCATGACATGCTGCACATCCTGGAGCATAATATAAAAACACGACTTCCCACTTCCTCTTGACAGACACTTGTCTTCTTTACCCTTTAAGAAGTGTCTTCAGTTTTCAAATAAAGATTTTGAAAACGTATCCCATTAAAAGTTCCACTACAACCCTCGAGTCACCAGGATCTTACAGCCTTCTAGAAACACTCATTGATATTTAAAAAAACCAAAATCCTTCATGGCTTCAGAAATGCCAAGGAAAGTAATGCTATATTCTAACCAAATCTGCTCCCTGCAACTTGCAAACAGCTTGAGTATCTATAATGAGCTAAAATAAATCTTTAGATTGAAGCACTAATTAACTTGAGTTGCTTGTCTCCAGTTACAAATCTGAGTTTCATGGCATTACCTACTCTCCAGGAACTGTCCCATAGGCTTCCTTGTTTATTTTTATAAAGGTAGTATTGAGTAGCTTCATTTTCAAGGACAAGACAGACAGATACAGACAGGCAAATTCATCACTGCCCCAAACATGCTTCTCTCCCACCCACCCGTGGTGTGCTTGGCCTTAAAGCAGTGAGGGAAAGGTGACTTACAGCATTCAGGAATCGGAGATCCACTGAAACTCAGAACAACCAAACCATCCAATGCTGTGCACTGAAATTATAAGCTACCATTTTGCTTACAAGCAGGACATAACATTATATACTGTACATTCATGAGATTGAAGCTAATTTGAAACAATTTTCTAGCAACATCAGCAATAAAAGTTTATGGGAAAACCCTGCACTGTACTCTCTGGCTACTGACACAACACTGCTGATGCACAAATCAAAACTGATGGCCCTGATAACAGATTATCCTGACACAGTGACACTTAAGACAAGAAAAAAGCTGCCTGTGCTAAAGACAGAAGCACCTTAATCCAAGTTGTGGGGCTACGGACAAAAGCTGGGAACAGGAGGAGGCAGAGCAGCTATAACGTGCGCTAGAACTCCACAGTGAAAAAGGCTCAGACCTTAGCATGCAAATAAGAAAGATTCAGGAAGGTGTGAAGAAAATAGAGACTGAAACACCACAGTACCAGCAACAGGGTATTTCAGCACTCATTTAATGCAGTGTTAAGTTCCTGCAATACTGGACTGGAACTCTCGTTGTCTTACACAAGTTCCCAGCTTTGCTACAGATATTCTGCATCAGGTCACCCAGACACACAGCAAAGCACCTTACTCAGTTTTCCCACTCTCTGCAGGCAGTAAGTCCTACACGACACCTGCATGCCTTTTCTGCCACATTTATGCATCAAACTGAAGCTGGGTCACTCAAAAATCATTGGGGTTTCCCTCCATAAATAGCCCAGGTCTCCCTTAGCAATGGAATGCTGCCACACAACATACTTCTAAAAGTTCTGTTAGCTCCTGGAGGTCTAATGAAGTACAAATGACTAAGGGAAGCAATATACATTCACAAGCCAACCTTGTTGAACAGGATGTATCTGTTAAATAGAAAGCAGCAGGTTCTACTGCACACTACATCATCTTCCATTTTCACAGGAGTCCACTTCCTCAGCACATACAGCCCAGCCTCAAGCCCATCTATTTCATTACCTACGTTCAGAGCTTCAGAGAAATAAAAGGCTGATATTCCTAGCATAAAGCAAATGGAGAGAAAAAAAATCAGCTGTATGAACTTGGAAGCAAGCTCCACTGGCACCATTGCTTTCAGCAAGATGCTATCTGACATCTTTTGGCTGAACAAGTCCCTTTTGTGGGGAGGATTGTACAGCAAATATTTCTGAGTAGCATAATGTTTGTTGGATATTGCTCTGTTAGGGCAGCTTGTGTTTTCACTCTATTCTGCTTTTGTATGCGAGGGTGTGGAATTTGTTAATCTAAATAAAACTCAAAATAGACAGCATGGTTTAAAGAGCTGCTGACGCCTGGTGGGAAATTTTGAAAGAGTTCTCTGTTAAAAAGCAATCCTCTGCATGAGTTTATCTCCAAGCTTTGCTTCCCTCAGTCTGCTGCCAGGGAGGTTTCCAAGAACTGGATTTAGCTGTTTAACAGGAGCACTGCACTTTCAGTGCTATGCGAGCCATTAACTTTGCTTTTCAAGTATTTATATGCATTCTGCTACTGACCTGTCACCGCACGTACCTCTGCCTCAGAGAAGTGGACTGAGATAAAAGGATGAAAGCGTACTTGCTTTCTGACTTGTGATTAGTTATTCTTCAAGCAGCACATGGGTAGCTAATTAGTTTTGTTCGCAGAGAGCATTTCTGTTCAAAACCCCACACCAAGAGTCTCACTCTGGACACCTCTTCCTGACCTGCTGCCACCTCACCAGAGTCCCGCAGAGCTGCACTGCTCCTTTTTGGAGGCTTAGGCATGCATCACTTTCCCCTCGCAGTGCTTATGGAGACAGGCTCAGCTTCCTTCTGCTGAGAGATTATTTTTCCTTTTGTTAATATACTTCGCTACCTCAACAGGCGTTCAGCAACAAGAGTTCTTCCCCCATTACAAAGATCTCTCTCCATTCAATCTTCAGCTAATTTCAGGTTCATCTTTACCTATTTCTTGTTATCACACAAATTCCCTCCTGCTTCACTCTGCCTTCAGGTGAAGACAATCTGAATTCTTATGCAATAGGTCTCTCCAGAACTCAGTCTATATGAACGGGGAGGCGCCCAGGACTGTCTCATGTCCTCTGTAATAGGAATTACTTGTGTGATAACCTTGTCTCCATTGAACTTAAAACAATTCCATTCTAGACATCTGATTTTAAGTTGTCTTTGAACAAACATCCCACCCAGCTTCCATCAATTATCAAAATCTGATAAAAAAACATTGCATGCACTTTCAAACTAACATTACAAGACCTTCACTGGCATTCACAAGGAAGCTCACATCACAGCAGCTGGTGTTCTACAGGGATGCTGGCTTTCAGAAATGCTTTACATGGTCTGAGTTTAATTGAACTTTTCTAGTTAATCTAATAGTGTGAGACTCTTTTTTCTTCAATGTGACTTCCTCTTACAGAAAAATGAAATGCTAACAAATAATATTGTAATGAAGGGATCTGACTAGCATGAGAAATGGGTCCTATCAGACATGCAGGTAAGAGGCTCTTCATTTCAGGCATGCAATGTTTGGGCAAGGCTGGGGGCAAATAAACCATTAAGAATTGCCAGAATCCCTACAGGAAAGTTCACACTTCTGTGTCTGACCATTTGACTTGATGTGGAGCTCAAAATAATGCTAAGAAAACCACAATGTGATTCATATATTCATTGAAGGGTAAAAGCAAATGAGGGAGCTTAGAATTTTTTCTTTCTAAATTTGAATGCACCAACCCACACTCTGGTTCTTGGATGAACTGTAGATGCCTCTCCATCACTCATCCCCGGAGGAGACAGACCTACCAAGAATTATTTGGCAAGTACTAAAGATAAATCACAACACAGATCACTGCAGTCATGAACCCATTGTGAACGGACTTCTGAAATGTTTATTTCCAGCAGGCAGAGCTGAGAAGGAAAAAAGGATGAATGTAGGGAAAGGTGAGGATGCTTAAGGACGTGCACTTTTTATAGGCAGACAAATGGACAAATAGCAGCTCCTGATAACACTGAGTGTCATGGTTTTATGGGTTTCCATTGGTATTCCACATCATTTAAGGACAGATGTAAGACAGGGATATTCTGTTTTTGTTTACCTCTTCAAACAAGAGGGAAAGGTTGAGGCAGAAAATCTCACAGTAGTTGAACTGCTTCACACTGTCACCCACAGCGCAGGACAGTCTACTGAGTACACAGACTGCTGATTTCACATCCATCTCCTTCCTCCTCACACAGTTCATTCTGGTCTACCTCAAAGTAGAGTCATGAGAATCCATAAGAGATCTGGTTCTGAGAGCCACTGACATCTGAACACTCCCCTGTTTTCTCACCAGCAGAAAAGATATTTAGATCACATGGATTAAGTGTGCACACAATTTCACTGCTGTCTGTGACACTGTGCGGTCTGAATTAAGGCTTTGGGTCCAATTTTCAACTAATTTATTCCTTGCTTATACTGCTGACACTCAGCTGAGGCTAGTGGACTATCAGACTCAAATCAGTGTCAGGGCAGACTCAGGGTCCAAAAACGTGAATTTTATAAACAGGCCGACATGAGAAGCAAACTCTGTCACAATGAAAGCCTGTCCTGACACCCACCAGATCTCAATTCCTTTCAGCTCCTCAGTCACACACCTCATTGCCATCATAAAAACAGATCGAGAGCTCTCTGAAGCTGATTGCCAGAGCTGCCACTGTGAGAGTTTCCTTCAGTAGAAAGGATTAGAGTGTCCTGAAAATGTCAATCAGATATCAAAGATACATGAAGATTGAAAAATAAAATGTACGATTTATAAAAATAAGTCTTTGGGAGATGCACATTACTCTGAAAAATGTAAGAGAAATGTCAGACAAACAAACACATACTCTGGTGTCCAACTTTAAATGTCCACCGATGAAACTCTCAAACGCTGCAACTAATACAGTAAATAAAACAGCTAAATCCTCACTACTATCCAATTTCCATTTACTATGACTAAGTGTCTCCTATATCTGAGGCACGTCAGCTGATATCAGCTCATATACCTCCCACTAACCAGGTGCCCTCCACGTCAATGAAAAGACAGGACTATTGGGACTGTCACAGCCAAGGACATCCTGCTCTTCTTGTAACAGGAGTAGCATCAAACACCCGGTTAAGCCACCCCAGCGGTGCTTGCCTGTTGAGCTTTCTGTTGTTTGGGTTTTAATTCACTTTACTAAGATTGCTTTTCATTCACTCAGTGACAGGTAGTTATTTGTTTGCAGGGTTCCATTTGACATTTATTGTTAGTGTAAAACACTAATAATAATAATTAGTGCCTTTTTAGAGTTGTCTGAGGTTTTAGTGCTGGTGCATTGTTAATATAAAACATCCCAATTCTTTGCTGTATATAGGATAGTATGATCGTATTTAAATATAACAAAGGGGCTCATTATACTGAGGCCAGATTGCAGTATCTTTGAGCCTCCTGTTAGCAAGCCAAGATCTAACATCTAAACTTGTCTGCAATGCTAATACCTTCAGGAAAGGGAAAAGTCCAGATATATATGCTATTTTAATTCACTCAAACTTTAACATCTAAAGTCAGTTTAATGAAAAGAGGTTGAGAATAAATTAATCCCACAATTATTCTGAGACCCTCAAAGTTCCTTTGAGATACTCAAGATACTCAGGACTTTCAAATCCAAGTACATCTCCATACAGAGTAATGGATCTCTCAAAACCTCCCCATAGGGACTCCCACCTACTCTGCCATGTCTCAGATCTGAGATAATCATTTTCATATCATGACCAATGCGGCTATGGACAATACTTCTAGAGCATCTCTTTGCAGTACATTTGGAATACTATTGCCTACCAACGTTAAGAATATTGTAGCACAGAGATTCCTTGATTGGTTGCTCTTCACCAAGCCATTTAATCACAGCAGTTGTCTCACATTGCCACATTATATCGATATGTTGCTGGTTATTTACTCTGAGGGACACATTTTATTCTACAGAGCAAAATGAGAACTTTCCATATAGAGATGACCAGATACATTCTTTAATATCACTAATCTTAAGGATACTTTACTATGAATTATTCGACATTCCACAAGGTAACAAATGGACAGTGAAAACATGGGTAAGAGTATTGCCAATCAGAACTAACCTGCTCTGCTTTTATTCCTGTAGTTCAATTCTAATCAGAGTTGAAAGTTAGAGTCAGTTTTCATTTCTGCTAAGAAAACTCAGGGCTGACCCATCTCTGCACAGCTCTGGTTTTGGACAGATCTTTTTGCAGAGATGATTCAACAGTCAGATCAGTGGCAGCTAAGATTGCAGAATGTTAGGGCACACATAATGTAAAGCTGACTATCATCAGAGCTTATTCCTATACAAATTTGAGATATCCAGAGTGTGCAGCAAAATCTGCACAAGGAGCTGAAACTCCCTGTTACTGCTATGACCACTATTGGCAGCAATGGGAAAAGTGCTACTGTATATTGTTAGAAGAGATATGTGAAATAAGAATTTCAATGTTGAGCATTGCTAAAGATTTTAGGCTTCCTACCTGAAAATTTGCTTGTGTCTCCATATCTCAATCTGTTGTGAAAGTGCTCAGAGCTTAAAGAAGCACCAGTCATCTCTAATCTTGGCCTAGGAGGGGTGAGATCAAAACCATTCTCCATGCTTCTGGCCATAGGAGTCAGACCTCAGCAAGAGCTACTGTTACCTACCGCCCCAAATCCATCAAGCCTCTGCTGAGAACAAGGTCAGAATTTGTTATTGACAAAAAAGCTTGGAGAAAAACAAACCAACTGGAGAAGTTCTCCAACTCTGAAAGTCTTTTGTTCCCGAGGCTGGTACGTTTTTGCATCTTAGGTTCTCACAGCATTATGAAATTAACAACCCATCTGATGAAGTTTGTATCCCCTGCCTTCCGTATGCAGCCCTATCTGACTTCACCTGATGGTGGGTGGGTTGGCCATCTGTTCAGGAAAAGAAATCCTGTGCTTTACCTAAGTTTCCTCCCTTTCCCCAACCTTCTTTCCCCCATTCAAGCTGTAAAAGAATTGTTCTTCAGCCTTCTGCCTGACCTGTGAGTGGTTTCCACCATCCCGCACACCTGATGTAACGTAAGAAGACGTGATTGATGCAGCCTGACCTGACATGTCATGATGCTGCTTGTCACATGTGGAATTCAGGAAGAAAAACTAAATAAGCCACCTTGACGTGTTCATAATAACCAATGATTTACATCTCCTCATTATCTCTAAGTTAATTAGGCATTTACAGCATAAATGCTTTCTCCAGAAAGAAATCAAGCTACCTGCTCGAGACAATGATGACAGTTGGACTACGATCCCAAAAATCTTTACGTGTGCATCTTCCCCAAGAAGAAATCTGACAGAGCAAGGACTGAAGGCTCAAACTGCAGATTCGCCACTACCAAATGTGCAGCGGGTTGCACGTTTCATCTCTCCTGTAAATTAGAGAATGAAAACAGCTTGCCATGTCTCCTGAGACCAGTAGGTACCTTCAACAACAAAGTGCTAAAAGCTGAGCCAGTACTAATGACTAGCTCTACATTTCCTTTAAGAGGACGTGGGACTCTCTTCCTTGAGGAATGTTTATTTTAAAAGGAAAGAAAATAGAAGGGAAAGTTATGCATAGCTTCCCTGCAGTTCTAATGTGCTGTGTATTACAAGGCAGCAGAGACCAACATTACCAATGCACATTTTATGGTCATTCTCCTTCTAAAAATTTCTGTATGTATATTTACAAAGAATAGGTGATGCTATTGGGAGACTTCACTGGAATTGGTATGGGACAGGCTGAGAGCAAGGCAGAACAACTCTGTCCATGGTTACTTCACACTACAAATCACTACACGTGAGAAGGTAGAGATCTCTTGGTATATTCCTGAAAATGAGCTAAATGATTTCATTTGGCATCCTTTTCAAATAGGATATTCCTTAAGCAGCAGAGTTGTCAGCAAACACTTCATAATGCCTAATCTTCAGGTAGCTCTTAAATCCTCCACAAACTACAAGACAGACAGAAGCACTCCTGAACTGTAACCGAGTCTGGGAAAATTCCTACCCCACTTCAAGCAGTTTCAGCTCCTTGCTAAGGCAGTCTGGCAACTGTTCTCTTCAGGAATCCCCTTTCTCCTCTAGGGTCTCCCAGCACTGCAGGAGGCAGGGTAAGCAGGTCCTCCTCACAACCCTCCTGTCTGGGCCTCCCTTAAGCTTTCCTTAATCTTTTTAACGTTGATATGTCCATTACGACTTGGTTAAGGCATTTCCGTCTCCACAGACATAGTTGCACTCTTTCTTCCGAGAAATGGCAGCCAGGAACAGCTACCTTCACTTTGGACTCACACAAGAAAAGCTGTAAGAATTGGCTGAGAACTACTCAGCATGCGGATGAAAAAAGGACACGGTTTAATGGAGGTTGAAGTCCTGCAACTATAAAATGACACAGTGCGAGGGCTCAGCAGGCACAGATTTTAGACCAGTGCTAGTCTGAAATGGCAGCTTTTACTTCAAGAGATAAACTAGATTCACTATTGCTGAAGATTTGGTAGGTAGCTGGAGCTGGCTGGATATCCTGGCAAAAATGGGATCTAACGAGATGGTGAAAAGTTCTTTGGAAATAAAAACAAGAGCGGTTCTTTACCATCGTAAGTGAGCACAGTAACATTTTACACTGCATACCGGTCTACAAAGAACACACGATTCATGGGTTCATCATGTGTATCATGGGAACACTTCAGATATGGACTAAGACTATTAGGAACATGAGGTGGGCAAGTCAGATTCTGTGTTTTCTCAGATCTGAATCTCCTCTGAAAACAAACAGCTACCTAAAATAATAAACCAAATATTAAGAATCTAGAGACTTCCTGAGGTTCTTCTTCAAGCTGAAATTAAGGAATGAATGCAAGCTGCCTGCAGGTGCTCTTTGTTTTACTACACTACATGGTCACTGACATGTGTTTATTTAATCTGGTATTTTTAAGCTTGTTAAAATTGCTTTTTCTTCTCCTGAAAATTTCTGGTACGTATGTACAGTCATATGGGAAGAGGGGGTAAAAAATTAAGAAGAGTAGAAAGCAGTTTGCCCCCCATCTTTCTAAGTGCCACAGCCTTCCAAAGAGATGCTTTTTTACCTTCTGTAGTAACTGTTAGCAGTTTGTGACATTTCTAGTCTGTCCAGGGTGTAACTAGTACATGACAGGTCAAGTCTGTCACCTTCATAAAAGCTAAGAACATCCACACTGGCACACTACACTGCGGAGTCCCTCTGAGAATTACCAGTGTCACACCAAATACCATCAGCAGCATTTATCTTCTCTTCATCTTTCTAGGAGATTCCAAAGAAGTTTCAGACTATTTTCACATGAAGACAGCTTTCTCCTTACTCCTATAAACTAAATCCAGGAGATTTAATTTGTCCCTATGGCACATATAATTAAGATACAACTCTCCTGGGGGAATACCTAGGAATACCCGAAAAATTAAGGTTATTGTTGCCACTATTATTAATTAAATATCATCAGATGCTTGCTTCTAAAAAATGATCAGTCTTTAGATGCTCCCTATTATCCTCATTAAGTAAATGGTGAAATAAAGATGAATGAATTACAAGCAGATGAATTACTGATCAGCCAAGAATACTTCAGTTTGGATTCCGTTACCAGCAGGTTTCATGTCAGTAGAAAACACACACCAGGCTGCACTTTGGGAACGTTCACACGGAAGTGGCACTCTGATTGGAAAACTTCTCCATTCAGAAAGAGGCAGATAAATCAGGTGAGAGGAGAGGAAGCTAAATCATGCTCATGTAGCTGGTCAAGGATTTAGAAAGGAAGCAATACTAATGACAGGCTCATCCCAGACACATCAAATGACATTATCCTACATAGGAAGGGACACATCAAGCAATGGATCATTTCTGCAAGGGGGACAGAGGATATTAATAACAGGCCAAATTTAGGGTGAAGCAAAACATCAGAGTTCTCCATGGAAGCAGTTATGCTTCTATGATTTCCACGCCAGTGCCAACATTCGCACAGCACACGCAGCATGGGAGTTGCTCTTCCTGATGTGCTGGATGTTTTGCCAACTGTATTTACTTCTCTTTCTCCTGTCTCAACCACAGCATGTTCCTTTTTCTGCCAGGTGCAGAAATACGGGCTTCAAAGCCAGATGGGCAATCCCTAGGAGTTCTCCCATGTCAGCAATTTGCCAGAGGTTTCCCCCATGCCCCTTGACCCACTGCAAAGCTACCACCTCCAAAGCAGCCCATCTCTCCAGCCCCAGACCTTGCACACAAAGAGCACGGACTTGGAGGAAATCTTCCATCTATTTAATAGTAAAGAGGTGGAGGAAAAAGGAATACTGAGAACAACCACAAAGGACTAAGTTCCCTAAAGCCCTAGTTTCTAATACCATTCAGAATAGAAGTTGAATGCTACAGAAACATAAATCAGATATTCAAATGCATTTATTGCACAGAAATTCAGAAACTGCCCTTTGCTGTGCATAATGGCAGGACATGCTGTTTTAATATCCTCCTTTGCCAGTCACACTGTAAGGCACTGCCACACTGCTGCAGGCAGAGGAAGCTGATGGCATCTTCCTTCCTTATTTCCACATCCATATTACACAGGGCTCTGCCTCAAATGAATCTTTCTGTGCATGATGTATTTGAGGCACAGGCAGCATGTCTGCATCCCCATTTACAGCTGCATGGCCCTCAAAGCCAGCTCTGTGCAGATACAACCACTGCTTAGGTGCTCACTGACAAAATACTGTTCTGCATGTGCCAGACAGCATGCAAAGCCAACTCTGCTTATTATTTTATCACCTACTTATCACTTCAAAAAATCCTGAGGTAGATTCTTAAATAGCAAGGAAATTTAAAGGCAAATGTTATCTAGTTCTATGTTGTGTAGGTGGCTAGTATATAGATGTTTGAGAAGATGACAGTAAATGTACAGAGGTTATAAGCAAAAGGGAAAATCACCAGTGGTGGTGCCTTTGCTGAGGAAGCTGGGACAGTCCTCACTGGAGAGCAATCTCCAAGAGATGCTGCCTCAGCGGGGGTCAGCCCTTAAATGAGGTCTCAGAGGAGGTGGAGTCCAGCTCCCCCCCTTCCGGGAGCACAGCTACATCACTCTCACCTGTGCTCCCACAGCTGACCCCACACTTATCTCAGCTGATTAATCAGAGGTTCAGGCTGTGATTACCAACCTCCCATACACATGTTATAGCATGACTGTGCTTCATGGTCCCTGCATGGCTCCAGCATGCAAGAAGGTACAAGGTCAGAATCTAAAGGCATTGCCTGGCCTTCACACTGAATCATGTAGGCCTGTGATTTCAAGGGGCCAGATACAACAATAACTACGTTTAAAAGCATCAATTGTTGAATGCAATCACAGCAGCCTGTATTTGCACTGCATTATGCACCAGATGCACTTACACAATGATCTCCATGGGGAAACATGCAGTTACTCAGGTTTGCTGTCTCCACATCACAGGAGTCTTCAGAGCTCCTCTGCAGAGGACCAACTCAGTTCCCACTCACTTCAGTGGGGAACAAGACCAAAGTTTAGCCATTCCTGAGGCCTTGTGCATTTTGCCAGTGGTTCAGACCTTGGGTTCAACCTTTCTCTTCCTCTTCCTCTTAGGCAAACCAGCAGGCTTACCTGAACATCCTTGCTTCAGTTGCTTTAAATCAGACCTTCTATACCGGTATTAATATCTTTTAAAGAGCGGAGACAAGTAGCATTAAATCTTTGTTCCCCTTTTTCTCATTGTTAATTCAATGGGCTGTTAGCTAAAACATACAAAAGAAAGGAAGGCTGGCTGACTTGAGACCTGCTGAAGAGGCTTTTGCTTACACTGCCTGCATTTCTTTATCTGACTATTGTCTTGCTCCAATAGTTATATTTAGAGCAGCCGTAAAAAGGACAAAATAGTGTTTTTCTTCCAAGACACCGAGGCTATAGCTAAGTTCTATTGAACACACGGGAGCTCTGCAAACAAAGAGCTGAGCAAACAAAGAAGCCAGGCAGTAGCTCGGGACTGCTGCCCCAGCTGAGCAGTGGCGGCCCGGCGGGCAGCTGCAGGAGCTGGGCTGCTCTCTGCCCCCGACAGCTCCGTCTCGGTGCTCAGCTCCGTGCCTTTTCTTAGTCCGAGGGCATTTCCACGTGGAGGTGGAAATACAAACAAGGGGTTGTAAGTGGGTGATTATTACTTTGCGTTCACACTTTGCAGACATTGATGAGTTAATTCTAACGCTCTGCTCTGTAATTCAGCGGTGTCATTGGGTCGAGATGCAGAGGCACAGCGCTCAGTGATAAATCTGAAGTTTTTGAGAGTCAGGGAATGAAGCCCCCGCAGGTTTCCTTATTTGGGCCATCTCTGCTAAGATCCTCTCCCCCATCAGGTAATTTAACAGTTGAAAAAGGAGATACAAACCGTTAGCGACCTTATTTGCACTGCAGTTTCATTGTTTGAGCTTGTGTACACATAACAGGCTGGAATGGCTCAACTGTAAGCTCTAATAGCCAAGCGGACATGCGGGCACAGCCATTCAGCCTTACAACTGCACTAGCACGAAGCTTTCATCTTTGGAGTCTTTCACCTCCCTGCCATCACGTCCCACTTTGCCAGGCCCTTCCTCCTGGGGAGGAGAAAATGAAATAAGAAAAGGGTGGGGAGGGAGGAGGGGGGAAAGTAAGTAAAGCTAAAACTGAGAGACTGGGGGGGGGGGAATGAAAGTTCTGCTGCTCCTAAGAACAAGCATAGAGGGATGCACGCCTTTAGCAAGCGTTTAAATTTTTACCGCAGTATTTATTAACCTATCCTAATGTTGACTTATGTTTCAATAAGGTGCCCAAATAAGTTATACAGAGAATGGTGCATTATTGCTGATCTCAATTTGCATCAGAGAACAATCAAAGGACTTTTATGGGAGTCATTACTACTGGCACACAGTGAGCGCAGAGTCTGAAGTTAAAGCGCCGCAGCAGTGGCAGAACTACCACTTTCATTTGTTATCACAATAGAAGACATTAAAAAATATATAGGTAATGAAACTTAAGCATAACAGGTTAATAATTAAGAGAGCACAGATTTCTCAATGCTGAAACAAGAACAAAAAGGCAGTACAACATATCCGTGCCATGACAATGCAGCAAGCAGGAGTTTTGGAAGCTCCAGGTTGGACAAAGGTATAAATTCAGCGGTGGGGATTTACTGATCATCAGAATATTTCACTACTTCCGGGGTTTTCCTAGATGGGGCTTGTGACAGGCTTATCCTTTCCAGCTACTCATCCATCTTTCTCTCATCCTCTTCCAAAACACACACGCACTTGGGCCAGAGCTGACCATCACGCGCCAAAGGCTGCCTGCCTCCTTAGCCTCTGAAGCTGGATTCTGAAGAGGTGAGGCTGGCTTTCAGGAAAGGTCAGCTAGCACTAAAGGAGGAGATGGCCCCAGAGGTAGCTTGAAGCACTTGAAATGATAGAATAACACTTCTGAAATGGCAAAGGAGTCAAGACAACAGGAGCAGAAAGTGAGGGGAATGAGAAGAAGGTTAGTATATACGGGGGGGAGGGAGAGAGCAAGTCGAAATAAAGAAGCCCAGCGTGAAGATGTGCACAACTTTAACAAAACCAACAGAACTGTAATTAGAAGAGCAGTACGAGCAGCAACCTCAAAGGTACCTCAACACCTTGACATTTTAAGCAGTTTATAGAACATTACAAAGCCAAAAACTAATGTGGAAACCATTTATACCCATCCAAATGCAATGGAAGGGTGAGCACAAAATTTCTCTTTTAACAGGAATTGAAGCTTCATTTCTAGACTTTTGTTCTCTTTTGCATACCACCCTAACACCCCCAGCACTCTCACCACCACTGTGCTTCCTATAGCCTTTTGCTTTCTGTCCTTTCCCAAAACAAGTTGTTTACCCCTCTGATTTCCTAGCAAATGTGGCAAAATGGTGGCAAATGCATTAAAGAAAGTGACAGCCCATCCTCTATTTAGAGGGTCTTAGGAAAGCCAGTTCTGATCTAATCTTCCTCCAGATGTGAATGTTTCTGCCTTTTATTCTGTCCCTTTTCAATGCATCAGCGAGGTTTCCATCTGGCAGCATGTCCTTGGTTCTAGCATCTACGATCCCTGGTAGCAGCTTGGCATGTGTTTCTGCACTAGCCTCTCTTCACCAGATTATCTGGAACATGAGATAGTGAGAGTCTCTTGCTTAGGAAAGGGGACCAGAATCTGTCTTGACAAGTGTTTTGCATGCAGTTAAATAGACAAATGTATTCTGCTGCCAGCCCCTTGCAGGAATTTAACTTGATGCCTGTCACCAAACAGCTTCTTTTGCACTAGAAGAATTACAAAACATTCATACCCTATAATGATCAAAAAGAAAGCCCCCATGCTCACATTACATCTGAGATACAATCCACACTCCCTTGCAAGCTAGTAGCATTTAAGCCCCAACAAAATTAAGACACATTTCTGAAGCCCATAACAAATAAACTACTGTACGATAGAAAAGTCAGTGGTCCATCCTCTCCTACGGCCTGTTTGCAGCCGTGACAATCCACCTTCACAAGACAGTGCAACCACACACACGTACAGTGCAAGCCATTCCTCAGTTCTCACTAGCAATTAGCCTCCCATACTGAGCACAGTCATACACCACACACTATTTTTAAAGCTTCTGCTGTTTGGATGCACTCAGCCTGCTTGCAAATATGTAACAACTCCTACCAAATATTTCAGTGATGCTCAGTGCCGATAAGTCCCAAGAGATAAATGTACATTTTATATTGCATAGTTCATTCAGCTATTTTTTTCTGTTCTACTACTTGTTTTTGTGTTATGGTCAAGTTGAAATCCATTAGAACACCCGTCAGAGATTTGAAGCTCCCATCCTGAAGAACTGGAAAATGATGGTGGCATTCATCTGTTGCATGTGCAAGCTCTTCCAAGCCTTCTGCTTATTTCACCTGCATCACTTCTGCTATCACAATGACCTTTCTCAGAGTACAGTGCATCCAGAACCAGAATCACAAATAAAGACATTAATGGTAAATAAAAATAAGAGACAAACAACGAACAGCTTTCAATCTCAACTAGAGATTGTGCCTCTTTAGTTGTGAGCACTAAATACTGAAACTAAAGACTTTCCAAAAAAAGACACTAGCAATTTATGTGACAAGAACCAACAAAGCCTGTTTTTTTAATGGATTTCTATCTTGTAGTCAGTTGATTCTTAAGACACTGCAAGATCCACCTGAAATTACTTCTGCTGGAGCAGAATCCATGAAGGGTTTCCAGTTCCCTGACGTCCAATGAGTTACACAAAAATCTGTCATTCAACCATCATCTCTGCCCCTTGACTGGACACTCGTTTTCATTCAACTTACATACACCCTCTTATCCCCGATGCCTTCAGCACCAACAGGTTTTGTGAAGGTCTGCTTTATTACCCATGGACAGCATTATTACACTTAGTTTATGTCCACAGAAAATCAAATAAAAAAACACACTTAGATATATGTTCCCTTACTTGATCCACTAGCTCAGTCCTTACTGCAATGCAAACAGATTGCTCACAGAGGCTGTAAAATCTTCATCCATTGAAATCCTCACAACTCAACTGGACAAGATCCTGAACAAACCGATATGACTTCAAAGTCAGATCAAACTCCAAAGCCAATGCTGTCTTTGAGCACAGGGTTGCACCAGATGAGCTCTGAAGCACCTTCTGTTCTGTTTGCTGCGATCCCAGCCAGATCAATGGTTTTGAGCAGTTCTGATAAACTTCCTACAATATTTTGACAACTAAATCGAGTCCTCTATTCAAATATACTCATGAACAAAACAGGCTATTCTAGAAGCAGGCCAGGAAAGGATGTTGGTAATACTCCCAACTGCCTATCACAGCAACTCTTCCTGGGTTTATAAAAATTGCGTGCCAAGATAACCAGTACCCAAGCACCATTCAAACACATACCAAACCATTATTCACTCAATGAATGCATACTGCTGAAAGGCACCAGTTGCAGTGTCACATAAACCAGAAGTCAAGCATCTAGCCAGAACAGCTTCCATGACTCTCTTATTTCTGACCTCTCAAAGGAGAGAAAGGCAGCAAATTGATTGAGCCTCGACATCTCATCTCATAGGTTTCCAAAAACAGTAACGACTTTGTCATTTCTGGCTATGACTGAATTTAAGTTGGCATATCTGCCAACCCTCTGAGCCATCCAACCTTCATGCTTTTCATTTTTTAGGATATGGTTAGATTAGCCCATCTATTATAAATATGACACAGCAGTACCCACAAACATTACAGAGTTTTCAGCATTTCAGCTAAAATCCCCATTTTGGAAGGATTTACAGCTTGGCTGCAAGAGTGGCGTCTGGCTGAAACGTGGCATACAAAGTCTCGCCATAAGAACCCAGCAGTTAATAATAAATCAATTTGGCTATTTTTAAATTAGAAGGCAGAAAAATACAAATGAAGTTTACCATTTGCTGACGCATCTTTGCTGTCCGAAGGAATGTGAACTCCACCAGCCAACTTTTCAGCTGATGTAAATCAGCATAACTACGCTGGCATCAGTGGAGCTTCAGTGATTTACACGCTGCAAATCTGTCCCTGTATTTATTAACGGAACACTTGTAGTTAGACTTTTGGGTCAAATATTTGCTGTTGATGTGACCCACTGGCATCAACTGGGAGTTGCACATAAATATGCAGAAAAAAACGAGGATTTCTTTCTTCCTGCCTGTTTAATTTTTAATTAAAACAAATACAGAGACCAAATCTAATCTTAGTGAATTCAGAGAATTTAAGGCAGTATGTATCTTGGTTGGCACCATGGTGAAATTTACAAGGCAGCTGCAGCAAATGCATCAATTGCTACTTTTCATCTCTTCCGATTGATCCATGTGGCAATCTGTGCTATTGTTAATCCATATTTACAACATAAGTCTAAATTTCAGTGGTTTCACAGAGAGGTCATGCTGAAACTTTAAGCAATCTCTGGAAAATACAGAGGCCAAAGATTTGGCATTAGATTCAGGACATTCTTTTTCTTCCTCCTTTCCTACCTGCTGCTTTGTCTTGCAGAAAGGAATGCATGTCCCTGCCTCAGCTCCTTCAACCTGCACATGTGTACAGAGTCAGCTACAGAAGAGAACAGTTTAGTATCAAGGGAGTGAGTAAGATAAGGCACTACAGCCAAAAGCCAGGACATCCGAGCTCCATTTACATCTGCCCCAATTTCCTCTGTCACACAGGGCAAGTTCTGTCACTTTTTGGCATTGTTTCCATCCCCTTCCTCTGCCATAAGCCAAATGGGACTGATGATATTTACTGAGCAACATGGGGAGCAGGGCTTTATGTACGACATATGCTAAACATACCATCTATTTGCATGTTTATGATTGTACATGCCATCATAAACACGCGGAGGAACTTTGCATCTTTTCACAGCCATTTCTAAAAACACAAGTATCATCTGGGTTATTGACTAAATCAATTTAGGAGCAGCATTTTGCTTTTATGGCGACAGCAGGAACACAGAACATACTTACTAACACCATACATGCAATGCCCATGTATTATAATGTACACAGAAAACATCATGGCATTAATTGATGTAATGCCCGAGACAGAAATGTTTGCTTGCTTCACTCAGTGCATTTCTTCATTTGCTGAATAATTCAGCTTCTATACAGGCTTAGCTGACCTTTGCTTGATAAAGTCATATTTCTAAGCATTTGCTTACATTTGGTATTTTTAATCAGGTTCAAGTCCACTCACTGCACATCAGAGCAGAGTAAAATGATGCAGATACGTGTTTTAGCCAAATGATGTTCCTTATAACAGACACTTCCCCCAAATCACTGAGTTGTTAACTAAAGTGTAAGAGAATTTATGATGCTAAATAAAACCAGGAAAAAAAAAAAAAAAAAAGATGTTTTAATAAGATGAAAATCCAAATGTTAAAATAATGAGCCATCTGTATGGGTGGCCCTCTCCTGAGAGATGCCAAGAGCTTTACCATCTGTGAAACATTTACCAGCTGTTTCCTTCCTTTTTCGTGAGAACATAAGAAATCCTTGCAGTTGGTGTTTCTAACTGACACATCCTAGTAAAGGAAACAGGTTTGTTCAACGTCAGGACCTCTCACGAAAGCCAGCCTGGCAGGAATTAACCTAATAATATCATGGTAAGTGCTGCTGTTCCTACTTCCGAAAGGTCTTCCCAAAATAATAGCCCAGAGGGCCACAGGATTCTCTGTAAAACGGAGTAGGCAGAAATCAACCCACAAACGACAAATCAGTTTTAAGGAAAAAATTGCACTGAATGTTTGATCTGAGCATTTCTTTAGTGTTTAGCTGCAGGAATCCACAATAAATCTGTGACCCTTATGAAGCTCATCGATACTTGCACTAAGTATCATCTAAGCACAGAACAGGATCTGGGCCCCTCTGCTCTGCTCACAGATTCACATCCCTGCTGCCACCGTGTCCTGCAGCCTGCAGCCTGCCATGTGCCCTGCCTCAGCACCACTGGGTGCACAGGCATGATCCCAGAGCTCTGAGACCAGAGGGTACAAAATAAAGACGAGTTAAAGCCACGAAAGGATGTACGGGTTTGTATTTATGTGCATCCTGATGTGCTGTAGCCTTAATTGCCCAGCATTTAATTATTTCCTTAGTGTTCTCTTATTGCATTAGCTGCCAATGAGAATTGAAGAGAATATAACTTAAGCTGAATTAGCTCTTAAATTCCAAGTCGATGAAATTTGCCCATAGGAGTGATTAAAAGAGTTCCTGTGAAGTATTCAGTTATGTTTTCAGAAGCTAATTTTTCAAGATACTTGTACAATGAGTCAGGGGGAAAAAAGAAAATCAGCATGTGATCAAAGCTGACGGTCTGTGTGGCTGCCTATGGAGTAATCTTTGGCTATTTCTTCTATGCCAAACTCCGGGATATCCTGTACTTCACAACCACCAAAAGTGTAAGAAAATCAGACAACAAAGGCAGCTTCTGCACAGTGAACCAGCAGCACCTGCCCCAAATCAAGGGCCGTTTTTCCAGCTCAAAGTTATTGCCCTTCCCTCACTTTCTTTCCCAGAGAAGGAACACTGGCCACATCACAGAGGAACTATAGGGGCTTCCAATTTCTTTCTTTCTAATCTTCTGATGTGCACCACTGAATTCAGGAGGTGGCAGATAACTGTCCCTGCAGCATTTGCAGAGTGCCTGTGGAGGGAGCATAGCAACCCACCCAGCACAGGGCTCCCAGTGAGCTGCATAGCAGAGCAGCCCCATTGCCTGCTAACAACCACACAGCAGCCTCCCCGGTCAGCTCCACCTCTCCTGAGAGTTATAAGTGACAACAAAGGATGGCACAAGATTTTTACTTTGCATCTCCCCATTAATTCTAGAATAGATTATAATGCAGAAAGGCACCAAAGGGTTTAGGGTCTGTTCTTGAGGAGCTACAAGGTTCAGTATATATGTTTTAGAACATCATTTTATCACTTTCATGTAAACCTGTAACAAACAAAGCAAAATGAAACACACCAAAAGAAGAACAAAACAGTCAATCAAACAAAACAAACAAACAGAAACTCCCAAAGACAAAGGTCTTCAAAAGACAGTGAAGAGTTTCATGCCATCCCTGAAGAGTAAGTCCTGAAGGCATCGTACCACTATTTACTCCTGGAGAAACCAGGTTATAAAGTAATAACCATTTCCAGAACTATCTATCTATCCTTGTTTCAGAGACCTCGGATCACCTCAATTGGCCCTAACACTACCATCACCACACTGCTCAACTGTGCTGTAGAAGCCCTGGGGCACACGGTGCCATACAACATTTGGGTAGCTGGGATGCACCGTCTTCTGGGGTCAAGTGATTTTAATTTGCTATATTCCCAAGTGACCTGAGTCCATAGCATCGGTACTTACACGCATGTTATCAGTATGTACTTAAAAAGAGATCAGAAAAAATTAAGTCTGACTGCATTACATACTGTGTTCCCCTGCTAGAATAAAATGAAGGTCATTGGCAGGGCAGACCACGTATGTGTAAAGTTTACACTGCAGATATCTTCAATGGTTTGCTGAAGTGCTCATAATTTCAGGCACTCAAATACTCTCCAGCTTTGTGACTATAGGACATATGTAATTAATCAGAAAGACATTACTACAAAAAATGGCTTTTTGTAGGTGTATGAAATCATGCACATCTTTTAGGCTTTATGAAAACCCACAGCTGAGTCTGATATAAGACAAGTAACAGCCAGGTTCTGAAATCAGGCGATCATAATTTTAGTTCATTTGAAACATCTTAAGGTGGCTTTCCAGTTATAAATTCCTTACCTGGCATTAAGCATAGCATGTATTAGCATGCATTTGTTTGTATACATTCTACAGTTTCGCTCCTCAATAACAAACACTGGCCTGAACAAAGCCCATCTTGAATACTACCATTCCACATTCAAACAAGGAAAACCTCGCTTTGCATTTCAAGTACTTTCATGTCTGAGTGCAAGCGTGAAGCCTGGCTTCTCTGCTTTGAAAGCCACAGCAGTTTTAGCAGTTAGTACTTCTAAATGACATCAGTTGGAGTTCAGTGCACAAACCACTTTTATAACCCAGACTGTATAAGTGCTGCCTCTATTCTGCGTTCCAGGAAATGCCCAGATCGTGGTACATTGTACTGCAGGCTACAAAGACTTGGACAGAACAGACCCCAATAACACCGAGGTGACGCAGGCAGGGCCACTGAGGATGACTTTTAGTAGGCTGCACATTGCTTGCTCCAGGTTGGAGGCTGAGCACTCAGCACAGCTTAAGATCTCATTTTACCTGTTGGGAGGGTGACTGTGTTAACCAGAGCACCCTGGACTAATTCCAGCACAGATCACAGGAGGTTTTAGAAAATGCTCCCCCCCATTTCCAAGTAGGAAAAGTATTCTTCATTTTTGTCTTAACTCCTGTGCAGCTCCCACAGCGGAGGGTAAAAAAGGCGGCTGGCACTGATAGCTTCTTGACATATAGGTGGAAAAGCAGAGTTGTTAAGTAAGTAATGGTAAAAACTAATACTTTAAATGGAGACCACAGTACAGTTCACTCCAAGGCAAGTGCTACCCTGCCATGAGCTACGGGAGTCATACTCAGCATAAGGCAAGGAGTAAAAGGGCCAGCCCAAGTACTGGTGCTGCAACAGTATGAAACTCAGGTTGCATTACGTAGTTAGGAACAGTGGCACTGCACTAGGTAGCCGTAATGAGCAAGGAAAGCTCTCGTTCTCTCTGTCCCCAGCTCCAGGTAACACGTGTTTCTGTTATCAAGGAAACTATTCAGAGAGCTGACACGAAGCAGGAGAACAGACTTGGTCCCCATATTTGTAAGTTGGCTTGTGATAAATGTCCCTACAAATCTTTTAATTTCTTGTGCATCTTCATGACATTAAGGACATTAGATGCATTGAAGACTGCACAAACTACCACATCAATACAGACATCAGTACAGACCACTCTCCAGCACTTCTGCCCAGCTGGCAATTCAACCAACAGGTAGTTCTGAGATTGTTCTTGTCTCCAAAATCCTACTATTAATTTTCATTTAAATAACCAAAAAAGAGCTATTCTGAAAAAGCCCTCTGCAAGCATTTCTGGCTTTCCTGACCCCGTCCTGCTCTTTTTGGTATACTATTTATGATCTTATGTATCTTAATTCCTCCATTGAGAGTCTTATGCCAATTCACAGACCAGGTGCTGTGTAGGTGGGTGCAGTGTGGGCTTCCCCTCTGCTCAGATGCCTGAACTTCAAGAGCTAAGCATCGTGTTCAGCCAGGCCTGCACGCCCTTAGAGCCAAGATTAGCAATCTGTGCCAAACTATGGAAGCAGTCTGGGATCAAAAGCCTTTTTAAAACTTTTGTTAATATCGAGTTCTATAAATAGTACAAATCTGTTCATAAAATAAATCTCTTAATCGTGTGCACGTACAGGCAAATGTACTCCTCATTTGTCAGAATGTCAGTGAACAGTTGATACCTATCTGTGATCTCACAGAAATTTATTATTAACTCCGTTGATTTCAGTGTAAGATATGAGAAGTCCCATCAAGAGCAGAACAGAAACAAAAATAGGAACCTACATTTTTGCACTTCCATTGGTGAGCAAGGAGTCGTTGGTGTTTCCATCGAACTGCAAAGGATGTTCTACCTTCTATCCTTTGTTGTTCATTAACGATCCAACCCCAGCAGCCTGTAGGGGTCTACTTCAGAAGAGAGGGCACTGTGCCAAAGCACAGCATATTTCAGCTTGGTAGCAGTGAAAACACACCTACACTGAGCTGCATTTCTGAAATAAGAGCACAGGGATTCTGAAGGCCCCATATCTGCTTTGCTGCTGTCGGTCCTTGCAGCCTGTCAGTCACTTACACAGCCTAAGATGAGAAGTACAAAAACAATAAAAAACGCTAAGAGGACTCGAAAGTACATTTGGTATCAGATCGACTCTGAGCCTTCTGCAGCTTTTTGCAGAACTACTCCATGTTCTCCCAGGCTTGGGCACATCTGGAGTTTCACAGCTTTGGATCAAACCAGATGACAGCAGTCTGTCAAAAGAGAGCCAGGAGCCCATCAGACAGATATGAGAAAGAATTAAACGAAGAAAACTTTTGAACCCAAAATAGAGTTTTCTGTAAGACAGAAATAGCTCCTTTTCCAAGCTTCCTTTCATGGAAAGGACAGAGAGTTACTTCTTTCAGTCTGAAAACAACACATTGGCTTGACTGATGACACAGTTTTTAGGAAGACGAGAGCTGTAAGGGGATTTTGTGCTTGTGAAAGCAGCGTTTCTCCTGCACAAGAGGGGGAGATGGGACTGAAACCACACCAGCATCAGTGATCACCTCCAGGGTGAAGTTTTAAACTGTAGGAAACCTTAACTTGCTCAGAACGTTGTTCTGGGTGAGAAGCGCAGCTGAGCTCACTCAGCTTCTGGCTCGTTCTGAGAGACGGTGGCTCAGAGCTCTGCACTTGGCCTCAGAAATTTAATTGTACTAAATTAAGACTGAAAGCTGATCGGGTTGGACTAAGGCCTAGTGGGACTCTGGAACGGCGATTCTGAGCTTTGTCCTTTGCTAACATTTCTCCATGCTGCTTTTTCGGCAACGCTTTCATTTTTGCACCCGGTTTTTCCTGCAAATGAGCAGTGAAATTCCAAAGGACTCTATCAGGAGTTAAAATCACTCAGTATATATTTGCCAGCGCATGCAGTGTTTATTTTTAAACAGTGCCAAAAGTGTTTATAGATAGAAACAACAGGACAACCCATAATTAAATAACTGTTTCTGCTACATCTGCTATTTAGCAACTTGAAGGAAAATTATTTTCCTACAACAAATAGGAATGGTCAAGAAAGCTCTCAAGTTTGGGCCCATTATTATCATATAAAACAACATATTAGTTGCTTAGCTACCAATCATAAAAGAAGGCCAATTAAAAATGAAAGAATCTTAACTAGCTGCATGGAATATAAAAGTGAAAAGTTAAAAGCTGTCAGGTGGTTAGTGGAGAAAATACTGAGAAGTGATTGACAAACTGGGCTTGCTTTGCTTCAAATTTGGCTTTGATTCAATAAATGATTGACACGCTGATGTCGTCTGAAATAGCAGATTGTGCTTTGGAGAGGCTATTTAGCAGCCCATTGATTGACAGGTTACTAAAATTGTCCCGTGGACAGAGGTAACCAAACAGAGCTATATTTTGACAGGTGGTTTTCTTTATTCCCCCACCTGTATTTACTATACATTTTATATTAAAAGCAGAAGTAGAGAAAGACCCATAAGAGTGCCATTCAGTTGCCATGAAAATGGCTTGATGCCTCCTTTTGTAATATTGCTCCACGAAACCAGCAATAAAGAACTGTTCACCCATTGAGTATCCTGCTTTTTGTGGAAGACTTGGAGAGCCCAACTGAACAGCCTCAGGCTTCTTTTCTTAAGAAACAGAGCCATAGCCACGAAAATGGAAGTGTTTGCCCGCTGGCGCAGGGCACGCTCAGCCCAGCACAGCAGGAACGAGCAATGCGGCTGAGCAGATTTCTTGTCTGGCAGTGGGCAGCAAAGCAAAGCTGAGGGCACCAGGTGCCATCCCACTGCTTGCTCTCACCAGGCCCCATTGGCCAAATGTGAGGTGGATCAGTACTGAGCTGGAAAACTACCACAGTAAAATGGGATTTGGAGGGACTCTCAATCTCCTCTGAAAGAAAAGCAAAGAATTTTGACACAGCTAGCTTGATGCTTCCATTGCAAAGAAAAAGCATTCTGAGCATTGATGGTGATTAACAAATTCCATTATTTTTTATTTATTTTTTTTTTACCCAACATTTTTTCTGGGTAAGCTCGAATTCTTGCTTATGAGTGCTATTCTCTCTGCTCTCTGCCTCCAGACTCTCCTAGACGCCCATTCTCTGAGAATATTATCACTCTTTCATTTTTAACACCACTAATAGAAAGCCACTTGCTATTGCTGAACAATAAACCTTTCTTGTTTCTAAACAGTCCCTCTTTTTTGTCACCCAAAACTTCCAGTTAGGAAGGATGCTACCAACTCTGTCTCACAGTTTATATTTTTGATGCTTCATTCTGCCATATAACCTTCATGTTCCTGATTTTATCTGTCTGCAACTCTCAGCCACTTACAAAGAATTTCTTTTGCTTTTGATCTACTTCTCAACGCTGTGCAATTCACTGATAAAAGTCCATGCCATTTAACCTAAAGAACTTTGCTTGCAGGGGAAATATTAAGGATGAACACAGTCAGCTTTGGTGTTAGCAACTGAAGTTGGGCACCGGAGCTCGCAGGTTGCGCTCTCCAGTCACAGAGTGAACTGCTCTCAGCATGGCTGGGTTGGAAGGGACCTCGCATCCCATTCGGTTCCATCCTGTCATCCCTTCCATTGCTGCCCCCCACCAGCTCAGGTTTTCCCCTCCTGCTTATAAGCTCCCTCAAGTCCTCGAGGTCTGCCCAGAACCTTCTCTTCCCCGGGCTAAAGCCCAGAGAAATGCTGTGTCAAAAGAAAGATGCTGTTTCCTTTCTACAGAAACTCTTTCCCAGCACATGCTCAAACCAGATTCCTCAGGAACCAAAAGAAACAATATTTCTGACAAGTCCTTATGTACCAGAGAGTCAGGAGAGGAGCTGCATAGGGTGCCCACGGAGTGCTGCTGTGCCCACCCCAAGCTCTGACCCAGAGCACAAATGAACAGAACTTTCTGAAAGTTCTGTAGGAAGAAAATGAACATTTTTGGTGGGTTTTTTTGCCTTTTTTTCCCCCCTCTACACTTTTTATGTGCAATTATTGCTTTTCGCTAAAGGAAAACTTTGCTCCTCGCGTTAATAAGAGGTTTGCTTTATTAAATTTCAATTAAGATCCCATTGGATATTTTGTGTCTTTTGCTGGCTTCAGCATTTCAGTTAAACTTTCTCTGTGTTATTTATTAAACTCGGGATGTGTAAACTGCATTTGTGCATTTATCTTCTCTTGGTGTTAAGAGAAATCCCAGCGCAGCTCAGCGGGCGATGCGCTTTATGATGCGGGGCAATGTGGACAATTACAGGTTCCTGGAGTATTTGGCAGACCTGCTCTCCCCCAGCCCTTATCACAGACAGAACAGGGCATGCTTTAGAATGCACCAGGATTATTTTAGCCCCTAAAATATCAGATACATCAATTATTTCAATTGCTAGCATTATTTTCTTCCCTAACTATAAATAATAATAATAAATAAGCACACCAGTAAAAGAACGAATAGGCTTACGCTGCACAAACAATTCATTATGGCATAATGGAAAGCATTCATTCCACTACCATGGTGATTGGGTGCTTTATAATTAAATTATCCAGACAGATAGGAATATTTGCATATTTTGTCACATTGACACTGCTATAGCCCCTTTTTTAAAGCAATCTTAATCCCAAACAGCTGTGCCTTCACCTCGCTTTCTACTCCAGGCAAACAGCTTCTGACCCAATTCAGCCCTTCCTGTTGATCGGTTTCTGTCAACTCTGCATTTCCCCACATCTACCTGCTGTCTTTACTTGGATGGCAACTCCGTCTTTAAAAGCAAAACAGAAACACGGCATAGAGAACCTCACGCACTTTCTCCCATCTGTGACGACCTGGTCTCTCCTGTCCCTCTGTGCCTTCCAAGGAGTGGAGACATTCTACTTGCCCAGAGAAAACTGCATCTTCCATCTCCATGTGCCTCCTTGGGGCGGCTCTTGAAACACTGCATGCCCGACAGATGTCACAGTATCACAGTATTGTGCGAGTTGGAAGGGACCTTAGAGATCTTGCACATAGGAGGCACAGCAGGACAGATGAACCCACAGGTTCTTCCACCAAGCTCCTGCACTTTGTGTCCTGCCAGCAGGAAATGCTTTCTCTGTTGCAGAATGAAGGAGCCTTAGATCGAACCTTTATTCGATCAGCTGGCTTTGCTGGGTTGACTGGGAAGTGGTATTGCAGAGTTGCTGTGCTTACTTCAGGAAAAGTGACGTGTTTATTTCTGTTTTTCTTTCAACTGGAGATGTGTTGTGATTTAAAGAAGGAAAATTCAGTTCCTAAACTGAGAGCTTCCAGGCTGTTCCAGTCTGCAGTAGGTTTGCAAGACTGAATTATAAATTCTGGAAATGGGATGTCATAGTTAAAAAATGCACGGTGAGCCTTCATGTAGAGTTTTGAATAAGATCTTATGTGATATTTCAGCTGACGACATTGTGATGGAAGATGAACCACAGATGTGGCTGAAGGGAGCTGCAGCCCGAGCTGTGCAAACCATCGCGCTGCTTTACGTCCTTGTTACTCGGCCACAAAAGATTCTTTTTTTGCAGTTAGATGCGAGTTCAAACTCCTTTCTTTTTTTGTTGCAGCCAAAAGGTGAATCCTTTTGCTGAAGATTAGAAGACGAGGCGCTCTGGCAATGCTGCCTGCTGTTACGCCAAGCAGAAATTATTTGCAATAGCAGGATTTCATCCCAGGAAGAGGAAATGTATCCTCCCCTACCACCGCTCCAAGCTGGGTTACCAGAGCTGTGTGCAGAGAACTGCTGGAAAAGGGGAAAGCAGACAGTGCTGCTGTCCTACCCCTCTGCAGGCAAAAAGCCCGCTGTACAGCATGATGAGGAGCATTCATGGAAACAAAAGCAAACCCAACAGAAAGCAACACCATCACTCCACAAACAAATCGGTGTTTATCTCAATGTGAAAAACAGGCAGAAAACAGTTCCTTACGGTAACCATGAAGATGCAAAGAAATATAAAGTCACAAAATGAGATACAACTAGAAAGGAATATAATAAGGAGAAAGTGTTTGATAAGTGCCTTCTGTATGTAGAAAAAAGGCCTAGGAAAGATTACATCTGTCACTCAGCAAAGAGAGAAAGCTTTTGACAGATCACCCTAAGAAAGCCTTTTTCACTTTCATCTTCTCTACGGGAATCAGCTGTGATCAGATTGCAAAAATAATCAGGACCAGTGTCAGAGGAGTGAGAGCTCTGCCTGCAGTAGGAAGAAGAGTTTCAAGAGCACTTGGAAAGCACACAGCGAAGGTCAGGCCATTACACTCACCTTACAGCTACTTCAGAGATGCCAGTGACCATCCCTGAGGGCTGTGGCACATCAGTGTTTGCTGGAGAACTCAAGCCTGTGCAAACAGTGCCTGCCTGAGACAGAAGGGCAGGAGCTGCATCATCTGATCGTCTGCTCATGCAGAAATACCCAAACAAAGCACACCTAGAATGAGGTTCTTGGAGATCAGCTATGCCCAGCATGGATTTATTCAGGTTACATTACGTCAAAACTTATTCCATGACAACACAACAGACCGTGCAGATAAAGAAGTCATCTATCTTGACTTCCATAAGCTTCTGCCACCGCCTCATCTCACAGGCTCACAAGCGAGATGGGGGACATCTCCAGGTGACATTACTGCAGGGGTGGTGGGGGCCACAAAGCCATCCTCCAGAGCTACACCTCAATGAAGCACCACCACACTGCCAGCAAAGAAAAAGGTCTGGAGGGGATTCTGGGCCCAGCAATATTCATTATCTTTATTACTGTTCTTCTAAGAAGGTGGAACGGAGAATATTTTGCATGATATCTGCAGATGGTACCTCGCTGGGGGGAATGGCAACAGCCTTTGAAGACAGCATTGTAATACAGAATGATCTTGACAAATTGCAGAAATGGTCTGAAAAAATAGGATGCAATTCAAGATGAATCAGTGCAAAGTTGTCACTGATGCATAATCAGCTGTTCAAATATAGGATGGGGACAACTGATTACAAAGCAGTTCTTCAGGAAAGCATCTGGGGTTACAGTGAATCAGAAGCAGTACATGAGTCAACAGTGTCATGCTGTTGCAAAAAGGGCATATGTCAAACTGGGACGTATAAACAGGAGTGTCATATGTTAGACATGTGAAGTAATCCCACTTGGTGCTGGGAAGATTTCAGACACAATAAAGCATGCAGTTTTTGGCGCTGCACTCTGAAACATATGCTGTCCAGCCACAGAACAATGAAAGCAGCGCGAGGTCCAGAAGCCATGACCTACACAGAACGAAGGAAGAAATCGGGGTTTACCGGTGAGCAGATGTAATAAGTCGTCAAACACAGTAAAAACTGCTGCAAAGAGGAAGGAAAGAAACTCTTCTCTATTTCATTTGTGAGCACCAAATAAATAAATAAATAAATAAAATAAAATCAAAAAGGGAACAAATATGTTTCCAAAACACATTCATCACCAGGAGAGATTTCAAACGGTGAGGGCACGAGAACAGAAGGGTGGTTGAATGTGCGCTGTGCTGGTGGATGTGCCTCAAGAGGAACACAGCACAGCCAGCCCCATCACTGCACAGAGACCTGACCACAGCACTGTGCGTTCTGCCAGGAAACAACAGTCTGCCTGTCAAGGTTCTCTGAGAATCCTTGCAAAAACACACTTGTCTGTCTACCTGTCTGTCTGTCTGTCTGTCTACTTATCTATTTATCTATTTAAGGGGAGCAGTTTCGAAGAAGAAGGAAGTAAATATTGAAGTTGTCTGTGATTCTTTTTTTGGCAGAACTTGCCAGAATTACCCATTTTGCTTTCTTTCTTTATTTATTTCATGCAGTAAGAGTGGAAAAGGCCTAAGGTCCAAGGTGAATGTCACTGAAGATGACTGCTGTACCTGCATAAAGGGAACTCCAGAAAAATGAACCAGCATGGCAGCCATAGGACAGGCAGCACACGGTATGATGAGAGACTTAGGTGAACAGCTGAGGTCTCTGTGACTGCTCACGATGGGAGCAGTTACTGAAATCAAATACACACATCACATTTGACTCTCTACAGCAAGTGGAAATGCCTGCAAACTGTAAATTCCTGTAATGCGCACCAAATCACGTGCTTTAGCTTGAAAAATCAGACCAGAAACACCCCACAGCCACAGCGATGGAGTTAATTCACTGTCCCGGATCCCACTCCTGTTCCATGTAACCTGCACCTAACCAAGGCACTGGCAATACTCTGCAAGCACACCTTGCTGACTGCACAGCAGTGAAGGTGGGGGGAGAGAACTTCATCCCGATCCCGGCAGGGAGTTCAGCTCATGCCCTGAAGCATGAGATTTGATTACTCTTTTTTGAACGTGCATAACTGCCATCACTATTCCTGGTCATAACATTTTGTCAGGAAAGGGAAATATTATTCCGCAATGCAATAAAAATAGATAAAATTCAATACAGCTTCAGAATCATTTGCTACGTTTCCAAAGTAAACATTAAGCACCCATCGGGATTATTCCATTGGATAAGCCAAGGAAGCCTCCAGTGCTATCAGTTCGTTTTATTATCCCTAATTTTCAAGAGTGCAAAAATGCTTTCAGTAAATATTATGGGTTCTTCCTGTGCTAAAAGAGATGCTAAATGACCTTCACCAACATAGTTATAAATAACAGGAGGAGGAGTGCACAATTGCTGTACAGTCTCGGCTCTATTCAAAGCTATCGGCGGATTCTGACCAGTGGATAAAAATGGACACCAGATTCTGCTGGCTTTTTTTTCCCCTTCTTCATAATCCCATCCCAGTTCCCTCTTGAAAGGCATTCTGTTCTGTCAGCCATAATGGCATCTGCTGGTGGAGACAGGAAGCCATAAATCTGTAGGGCTCCTCTCAACCAAGCCTTGTTAATGCTCCCATTTATCACCGAGGATAGGGTGCCATCTCACTAGTGCTCTGCTAGAAGTCCATCTTCTCGATTTCCCCTTCCCAAAGGAGTAACCATTTAAAGCAGTGACTTTCTCATCTTGCATGTTGAGACTGAAAACACCACCGATACAAATACCATGCCCAGCGTGGAGCGTTTGGATTCCAGCCATGGCCGGGAGAACAATAGCTGCTCCTTGCCCATCCCAGGCTGCACTGGAGCCCAGCTCTGCCCCATCCGTGGGTGGTGGCCGTCCTCCCTGCACAGAGGAGCAGACCCAGGTGGAGAGGTTCAGATCAGAGGGATGCACTCGGTCCCCTTGCCCTGCGGTGCCCAGCAGCATCCCACAACATCACACAGACAATAAAAACCGCACCACCTTACAAGGGCTCTTCATACACAACTCCGCACAATAACATACAGCTCCTCATAATTACCTACTAACAATCAAACCATCCCAAGCAGAGGTGCAGTACTGCCCCATGCAACCAGAGGGGAGAGAGAAAGAACGCAACTTCCCACTGGAAGTACCTTCATTCTGCTGACCTGGGTAGCAGCACAGACACTGCATCACTGAATCACAAACCCGGGCGGGTGAGATGCAAGAAGTAAATCCTGGTTGGTCACTGTGCTGCAGGCCCAGCACCATGCCGACATCAGGCACTGCCACCTCTTGTCCCCAAAGCACCACTGCCCCAAAGCTGTGGGTGCTGCAGTGGGCAGCACAGAACCCCACGTGCACATAGGTGGGATTCCACACACACTGTGCGGGGCTGCAAAGGGACCAAGCAGTGCTGAGTGCTTCGAGCAGAGCTGCTCACTTCTGAGTGAGTTATGCTCGGCAGAGGTGGAAAAATGAGTCTTTTATGGTAGTGTTATCCTATTTTATCTTTCAAACTAAGCATCTGCTTGCACCAATAAATACTTTCAGATTGCTTATAAAAACAAATAACAATTGCTTGCGTTCGGTTGGGGAAGGCTTTGGAACAATCTAGGTGAGATCAGCGAGGAGGGAGCTTTCCTACCAGGCTGCCAAACCAAAGGTCACTGCGGGGTTTTCCCTGGAAGCCCCCACTGCCCGGCACAGCCCGGGGCTGCACCGCGTGGCGCACAGCCGGGCCTGGCGCAGCGGTTTGAGCGGGACGCGAACGGTTCCCGTTCATCCCAACAGTGTCACTGGAAACACACGAGTGGCCAAACAGCAACAAAAGCAGCACGGAACTCGGCTCTGCTGCAAACTCTGCAGAACACCGCGAAATGCGCTCTGCAAAACGAGCCCCGCACGATTGAGGCCGGGACGCGCGGGTCGGATCCCGCTGTCTTCACACCTCCAGGTGCTGCCGGCGGCCGCGGGAAGAGCCGCGCGCAGAAGGACGGGGCAGCGACCCCAACCCGCGCCATGTCCGCCGGGCTCCGCGGGCTGAGGGCGGTCGGGCGCACAGACGTACCTCCAGCTCCCGTCCGGGTGCGGGGGGTCTCGGGACGGAGATGGGGCACCGCGCTCCCGCTCTGCGTTCGGCCGCCGCGCCGCGGGTCGTTCTGCGCGGGCGGAGCCCGAGATGGGCTCGGAGACACCGGAACGGCGCCGAACTTCGCGCCGAGCGCGGGACGGCCGTGAGGGAGCACGAGGAACGGACCCCCCGCCGCGCACGGACGCAGCCCCGGGTTCGCCCCGCAGCGCCCTCCCCGGGAGGCTCCGCGCGCGGCCGCACGTGGTACCGGGACTCGCGCGTGGGGCGAGGGGGGCGCGCGCTCGTGGGAGGGGGCGCGCGCGTGGGGGGGCGTCGGCGGCGCGCGCCCCAGGTGGCGTGGTCCCGGCGGCGGCGCGCGCTGTCTCTTTAATAAACTGCGCGGAGTAAATTTCCTCCTGTCATCAGCGCGCGGAGGAGGAGTTTGTTAATGTGCAGTTTGCTCAGCGGATCGATGTTTGCTGGCATCGCCTCGCCCTGCCTGTATGTGTATGTGTGTGTGTGTGTGTGCGTGTGTGAGTGTGTGTGTGCGCGCGTGTGTGTGCGAACAGCAGATTTCCTTCCCTCCGAAGCCTCCCTGTCCTCTCCCATATCACTCACTGCCTGCCAGCTGACAGCACCGAACCTGCAGCGCTCCGCGCGCACGCACACACCGCGCGCCGCCGGGCAGCGCTCCGCCATCCGCGGAGGAGGAGGAGGAGGAGAGGGAGGAGAGGGAGGAAGCAGCCCGGCAGCCCCGCCGCATTCCCAGAGCCGCCTTTCTGATATATACATATCTATTTTGTTATTTATTTATTCTCGCTCTCTGGTACCGTGGGCTCCTTTCATTTGCTCCTGAGCTTGGATGTTTGAATCAAAGCAAAGCAAGTGTTGCAACAGTTAAAAAAAAAAAAAAAAAAAAGCCAACCAAAAAAAAAAAAAAAAAAAAAAAAAGAGAGAGAGAGAAACGTAGATCTCTGAAATAAAATAAAGGCAAACAGGTTCCTGTGAGCGCAGCCAGGGGGGCCGGGGCTGAGGGTGCCGGGGCCGCGGCTGAGGCGCACGAACACGGCTCCGGAGCGGCTCAGGGCTCCCGGATCTGGGGACAGAAGTGAGATTGGAGAAAGTAGAGCGATGCCAAGGAGGAAACAGCAAGCACCCAAACGGGCTGCAGGTAAGGAGAAGCCATCCCCTTACGCAGCGCTGCCTCTCCGCTCCTTCCGATCCTTCCCCCCCCCATCTTTATTATTACTGAGGGTCACCCTCTCCTTCCCGGGCCGGAGCCGTATTTATTTCTCGCCCTCCCCCTCTCCGTGCCCGGATCTCCCCGTGCCGCTCCGTGCCCGCCGCCTGCGGCCCTGCCCGAGCCGCTCCGGCCCGACCCCTTCCCGCCGCCCCGCGCCCGCTTCGGCCAAACTTCCCCCCAACTTTCCTCCTCTCTCTCCCCTTCTCCCCCGGCCCCTCTCCCTGCCCGGGAGCAGCCTCCGCTTTGCTTCCCGCTTCGGGCTTCATTTCATTCCGACCCTTTCTCTTTATTATCACTACTGTCCGCTCGTTCTTTTTCCCCGCGGTGGTTTTGTTTCCCAAACGCGCGTGGCGAAGCGGGTCGGGGCGCTGCGCCCTCCCGGCGCGGGGCTGTGGCAGCGCTGCCCGAGCGCCGCGTGTGCCTGAAATAGTGCAGGGGCTGCGGCGCTGAACCCGGCGGGGAAGTTCAGCCTTTGATCAGCGGTGGTGAAAATTGCAACAGGAAATAAAGCGCAGCGTTGTCACTGCTGCAAGACGAGCCGCGTTTTCCAATCAAATTCTTCTTTTGTTTCCTATCCGAGTTTGTGTGTTTGCACGCGCCAAGTGCTTTTGCGACCGTTCTTCTTTATTATTATTTATTAATTTATTTGTCTTAGGGGAGGAAATAGTTTGCAACTTTGGGAGCGTCCTGCTTTGCCATTCGTAGGATGTTCTTTTTCGTTTGGGGGCCAAGATGAGCGGGCCCGAGTAGTAAATCTCTTCAAAGAGTTCTCTTCCAGCCTGCTTAATTGCTTTTTATTTTCCCTTAATAGTCTGATGGGGTTTTGTTTCTGGGAAGCGCAATATGGAAGTTCATTTTTCTTCTGCCAGACCCACCCACTGAAAAATCAGCTTTCCAGTTGATTGCCAGCTTTGATTTGACATTTGATTGATCACCTGTCATCTTGCTGCCTTTGATCTATTCATTCTTGATATATATCAATAAATCACTCACCATGGTAACCCAAGTGCCAATGACGTAAGGCTTGCCCTCTAGATTCTCTTAGCCAGACACGCACAATTATTATCTTGTTTGGCTTTTAATGTAGGCGGGTTTTTCCCCCCTTTTTTTTTCTGTGTGTCCTTTGTCAGATTAGTTCTCCAAAGAAAACTAATATTTCATGTTTGTGCTTTCCAAACGGTCTGTTAATTTTTCCACTCCGAATATTTTCTTCTTGTCACGTTGTCCATGGGACAAAACGCACGGACAACTCTAGTGGCTCCAATAAACTTTGCAAAGTAGTGCTTGGGACACGTTCAGAGGCAAATGTTCTTTTTGAGAAACTGGGAGGTGTGTAACTTTGATGAACTCGCATGTTTTGCCTTATTGCCTTATTCATATGGGTGTAGGACAGTGGCGTGCAGGGAGAGCCTTTTGGGACACGAGCAGTGATGCTCCTACGCAGGCTGCCAGTGTGATGGCTGGCAAGCAGCAATCCCTTCCAATGTAAATGATAGGCAAACTCAGCACGGATATGTATTCATATATATATATATCCAGAAGAACTCTCTGACGAGTCGCTATTATTGTTTTATTCACAAAGGGGTTCTATCCGAATAAGGCATTAACGTGTTCAACTTGCAGGATAAATAGCTGTTTTTTCATGGATGCTGATCATCACAGTGACAGTGCTGGAACTGCTCCTTTTTTCTTTCTGTCAGGACTATGAGGCTTCATTTTATTTTATTTTCAAAGCAGAATTTTTGCCTGCGCCGTGTGTAGTATCTTCCTGTAGCAGGGGCATCCTGTTCTGTTTCAGAAGCATAGGCTGCAGAATAAGTACATTCCTGTGAGCAAAACCCATCCTGTTGTTTCCCAGGATTTCCCCGCTGTGAGAATACAGTAAGAAATATTTCTATCCAGAGCACTGCAGTATTTTGCCAGCCGTAGTGAGGAGGTAGAAATCTGAATGGCCACAATAGCGTCTCTCCGTCTTTATTCCCGTTATGAAGCGTGCCTTGGGCTGCCACAGTGCATGTCTGTGATTCTGTTTGTCCTCAGAGCAGTGTTGTTTCAGGTGAGCAACGCGCTGCAAAAGCAGTCCGGTTTCATTCAGCATAACTGATTTGAAGTCAGTTTGTACGTTGGCAATGGCTCTCCTGCTTTGAAGTTGTGTTTGTGTGTTTGTGGGGGGCTGGGGGCTTTCAAAGAGCAGACGTGCCTCTTGTGTGTAGTTCTTAAAAGTGACTTTCATTTTCAGGATAGTGCTGAGGTTCTGCTGTGCAAAATGCCTCAAAGTGACAGTAGACAGACTGTGCAGTAAGAAACGAATCGCTCATCAAGGCTGATAGCAAATCTCTTTATTCCTTTTATTAAAGGAGTTAATACATTATATATTACTTAATTTTCACCGTATTTATTTTTACTCGTGCAAGTTCAAAGGTATCAGTTGCACTGCATTTTGTCTTGATGGCAGCAGAGATATTGAAGAGAAGTTTGCAACTTTTGGCTCCCTTAGATAGTTCACCTCCAACGGAAGAAAAATGATAAGCCTTATGATTCTGGACATGCCTGCTTTTGTCATTGCTTAAAATTAAATACTATGCACAACTGTAAATAATTACTACCACGCGCTGACTTTGAAAGCAGGTTTCTAGTTTGATTAATGAATAATGTAAAGGTTAGAGAGAACCAGTGAGTGAATCAGAAGTGAAGTCCTGCTGCTAGATGAAAATCTATCTAGAGAAATATACATGGCAATTTTGTCCTGTTCTATTATTAATTTTAAGCCTTGTATTCCTAAGAAATATATTACAGAGCATTGTAATGAAGCGAGGTAGCGTAATTGGATAAACGGGGCACTATTTATGTTTGACGATGGGGATTTTTGATCTCAGATCATACTGTTAAAGATACTTCATTGCACAGCAATGCCAGCGTTACGTTGAATGCATTTTGATCTTTCCAGGGCCGAATCTGCTCTGGATCGTCACTTTTTACCGTCACATCCATTTCAATAATTCTTAGAGCAGGTTTTTGGAGCTCGTTATGCCGGTGTCTGTGTTAGTATCATACTTCTGTTTCCAATAAGGACCCGTTTGTGCCGTCGCCTTCCTCCAAACGGATCACAAGGGCTGTGCAGACAGGGCCGAATTCTTCTCCCACTCAGGTACAAAGCAGGAATAGCTTTGCTCACATTGGTGCGGCTGCGATGAGCGCCGGCTGCCCCTGTGAGTAAGAGGAGAGGAGACCCAGGCCCGGAATGTGCTTCGTCCTTCCATGCAACGCAGCCACCTCTGGGGTAGAACTCTTGTAACGATCCCATAACAAATGGTAATATATTAACAGAAGGGTGGAAAAAAGGTGGGAGCAAAGCAAAATTGCTATTCAGATTTTATTCCTAGGGGTATGAAATAGCTTTCAAACACAATTTCACTGGATTAAACTCTCCTTTCCCCTGCAGCTTGTTTAAATGTGCATATTTTATTTTGTGATCATGAATTGCTAGTTTGCTTTTTTAAAGCATGAAAGACGAATCCGGACTTAACGCCTTTTCCGAGTGCAATTTCGTCTTTCTTCTTTTCTTTCTCTCCGTGCTCCAGCAGGCTATCTAAGAACCAGAGCCCTTGAAAAGTACAGCAGGAGCAGATATCAGCCACATTTATTGTGTTTGTTGGTGCAGCAGAACAAGGCAGTCTTGTTTTGGAGAGGTCCCCAAATAGTGGCAAGCAGAAGATGGGTAGCAGTCAGTACGTTGGAGCTGCAGTCTGCACTTTAGTAGTAAAGGTTATTGAAAACAGAGGCGTATTTAGAAAGTGAAATTCTCCTTCTTTAGGGAGCAGAGTAGATGGCCAGCTAGGTCTGCCGTGTGCATTTGTGTGATGAAAGGAAGCAGTATGTACATGTATTAAGAACCAAGAGCGTTGTGGCTTTTCAGGCATTATTTGTATCCTTTATTATATGGGAATAGAAATAGTTTCCATGCAAGCAGCACTGAATGAAACTGTAGAAATGGCAGCAGTGCTTTGTTTAAGCATCCTCCAGAAAAGCAAGTCCACATCAAAACCACCTAAATAGCTCATGCCTCAGAACCTTTCAGTTCCTGTGCACATTGTGATGCTGACAGATGACAAAAAAGCCAAGGTGTTCACAAACAAGAGGAGGCTTTAAATCCTGGTTAATTAAATACGTACCAAAATAGGTACTTTTGCAGCTAAAGAGCCACCAAAATTAGTCGCCATCTGCATTGAAATCTGGACTCAGGCTACTAAGCCCAAAGCCACAGCGTGATTCTTTCCCATGTCAGAACTCAGGCCCACATGGGACAATTTGCAGTCGCGTTCAGTTCGGCTGTTTCCTTATTTCAGCTTGAATCTCACATCTCAAAGCTCACTATATTATCACTATATAAAGACTGGGACTTACCAAGAGTTTCCAGTAAATGACATAATCTTACAGCACTTTTACAAATACACTCATTGTCAGAGATTCTTTTCAGTAAACGCTCTCCCTCCTCTGTGCTCTCTAATCGAAAAGCCTGTTTTCTTCAGACTGCAGGGTTTTGCTGTTTCCTCCCAGAGCTTTCTCCCCTGCTTTTCAGTCCCATTAGCAGCACCCACCTGCAGCAACCGTTTCCCCTAGAAGAGGTCCCTGGAGTTCCTGCACAGCCCAGTGCTGGGGTGAGCCATTCTCCGCTCGTTTCCCTCCACGTCCCGGTGAGGACATCACTCCCAGAGAGCAACTCCAGACTCACAGGGGGTTGGGGGGGGGAAAGCTGTCAGTTGCTGTGGCTGCAGTTCCCAACTTAGCAGCAGCAGAGGGAATGGAACTGTACTCTATCAATTACAGTTGGAACCAGAGGCTAAACACTTATTGTGTTCAGCTATTGTGCAGATCTTAAGAGCTCCAATGTAGAAAAAAATACCGTGTCAGCTCATGGAAGGGAGAATAAGGCCTGGTTCGTCTACTGGGTGATGTATTATTAGTAAATGCAAAGTAAAATGTTTTGAATTCTATTTAATGCCTCTTGGGTTGAGACACGTGTGTGCCACATTATGCCTTAAGAAAGAATATCCTACTGCCTTTACAGCTAAAATAACCCTTTGTTTATCCCTCTTCTCTGCAAAATGAAAATGTTTGTGAAGTTGTACCTCCAAAGCGTGCTCATGCAAGCAGAGAGACATTTTCATCTGTCTCCGAATCTGATATAGGAGTCAATTGGAAACACATTACACTCTTAGCTGAAGTCTCACATTTCATTCGTGCAAGAGCAGTGGTTTTTCATTACCTATTTAATTACAATAATTTACATGAGAGTGGGTCCAGTTCTGCGTCTCTTACTCAGCACTTTGCTTCAATGGGTAGCTGGTTTGTGTAAAGACTGTCTCTGTCAGACTGGGCTGTTAAGCTTTGAAATTAATTTAAGTATTTTTCTAGGAGCATTTTCCATCCGAATAGGGACCAGATTCTGCTACCCAGCTTTAGAGCATAATCTGCCTTTAAAATCTGGGGAAGAGTTCTGGCTGTAACTTGTGTTACTGAGGGTTGCACGCTGCTCTTTTCTAGTGCCTGTGCGACTGACATGTTTTACTTGCTTGGCTAACTTCACTTCTCAAACACATTTCCACTCTCTGTGTTAATTATTGAGCAGTTTCTTGGTACCAGTAGATGATACAGTCTTCTAAAGAGTCCTTTTTCTAATGCACCGTGTCACAGTGTGCACATGGACAGCAGCTCTCAGGTAGATGCGCGAAAAGGGTTCTGCAAATGGGAAGTATAAAAGTTCTGTGTAGTTTTAGACATCAAAATCAGTTCTTCCTCGTTAAGGTGACCTCTCACTTGAGGCGGCTGGATCTTGGCGCCGAGTCATTTTTGCCATATTATAATAACAGCTTTTGCAACATCGAAATGCCTTGACAGTGAATAGTGTATTTTTTAAGGTTTCAAGGAGAAACGCATCACAGAAGCATGCTGCTTCCCATTAGATTTACACAGCTCTCTTTAACTGCCAGCTTTTCATTTGTCACCTTTGAGGTTCTTCAGGCAAAAAGTGGAAAAACTGGTCTTATGATCTAAGTGTTGCATTAAGTGTTTCATTTAGGAAAATGAAGAGAATCTTTGTTTCCCAAAAAGAACTGTTTTTCCCCTTTGCCCTAGGAAAAATGAGCTCAGAACAATAGTTACAAAATGACAGGATTAGATTGTGAAAAATCCGTATTTCTTAAGGTGCAGCACCAGATTGTTCCAGTTACTGGTAAAATGCTACACCTAAATGGAACCTGCAGTCCTCAATGGGTAGGAAATAGATTCCTGCCCTGCAAAAAGGATAGACATGTGCCTGTCTGGGAGAGGAACGTTCTCACCGATACCAGCTGGGCAGGGCAGCAGTTTAGGGCAGGGTTTGAGTATTCCACCAGTATCTTGGAACGTTAAAATGCCTGTGATGTTGGCAGTTGTATCTACTGGAGGTTCTTTCCTAGTGTGTGTTTTTAAAGCTGCAGCTCCCGGAGCCTCATGATGATCCAAGTGCCAAATACATATTCTAAAAGAAAAATTGATTTGAACCCCCTCGCTATGGAGAACTAGGGAGACTGAGAGCACACAGCCTAGAGGTTCTTATACCAGGGGAGGAATGCCATGATTCTCACGGCAACTCTTTTAGCATCTCATCATTTTCAGCTAGTCTCGTGATTTCTGAGGGTGTGATTCATGATTTTTGAGTAAACGAGGCTGGTAATATTGCATTTGTCTGATTCTCAGGAAGAACTGTGCAGTATTTGCGTGTCTATATAATTTTATATGTATGCACACATAATACCACTAAACAAGATATATAACATAGTGATGGGGAGGAGATACGTGAAGAGCGACTCTGAATTTGTTGCTGTAAACAAAGCAGTTTGGGCTTTGGGAGATCAGACCTGTGGTGCTTGAGGAGTGGCTTTCACATGAGGTTTCACAGAGATTGTTTTTAGTGGCAATTAAGTGTAGGAAGTTAATAGCCAGTAACTGTTCTTTAAAGCCTGAACCCTTGCAAGGCCTCTGAGAAATGCACAGCTTGTCTTTTTTTCCAGATATAATCAAGCTCAACTTTATTGAAAAAAAAAAAAAAAATTACAACTAGCAACATTAATGCTGTATTTTTATTGTATTAATGCAAATGAGATGCTGACTTCTTTCTTTCATCTCCACAGCTTGTATCTATTATAGCTCTATCTTATTCCTTTCTGTGTCTTTTTTCCTTCTGTTCTGTAAACTGTATTGTCTAATGATACCGAGGCTCATTAAAGCTACTCACTATGCTGAAGAGACCATGGGACGCATCCTCAGCTCTGGATGGCTGTAGAAAAACAGAACTACTGAGTGCATGGGGGAAACCGAGCCAGATCAACATCCCCACTCCTATTCTGGGAAAAATGGATAGGTCAAATTAGAAGCAAAATCTTGCATGTCATGGAAAGAATAGGTCATTTTTAGGATGCATCCCAACCTGACGAAGATAAAAGCAATAAAGTTTTAAGGAGCTCTCTGGCTCTTCCTGCATCCCTCTCAAAAGGCTCGTCTAGTTGAAAAGCCTCTTGTATTTGTTTTTATGCATGTAGGAGAGAAGTGGGCCCATTTTGCACAAGGCCTGATATTCCACAATATAGTAGGAACTCCTTCTGATTGCTTTTTAAGTCTCTTTGTTCATATAAAATTAAGACCCGCTTATCTTAAACTGTAGTAAATCTCATTCAATATTGCTTTCATAAGTTAAAAAAAGCAGTTAAATATTCCCAAAGCAACTTTGCTGAAGTTATATTTGGTCTGTTATGTGCAGAATTTCGATAGAAAAAAAGCACATCACACAATTCTTGTTTTTAATGAAAATAAATAAATTCTCTGTAATGCTTTGCTGGCAGGGATTTATACAGTGAAAGCGCAGATCAGGATGGAAATCTGCACTTTGATGCAGTTTGAAATGTGCAGACAACAAACCTATTTCTATCTCTGACCCTTCAGTTGGACAGAAGTCCTGTTATGTTGTGGGATTTTTTTCTATAGGAAAGATTTTCCTCTGAATTTTCCATATACAAACAATTGCACTGGGAATTACCACCTCGATTCATAAGGTCTGTAATTGTACATACAGGAAGAACTCATTTAGAGTCTGCAGTGTGAGTGGACAAAAAAACAACCAACCCCAAACTGGATCTTTTTGTGATGTAGTTTTGTATTGAGGAAGCAGAATCTTAGTCTAGCTGGTATGTTTGTGTACCAAACTTCATTTTTTATGTGTTTTTCAGCCATGTCATAACATTTATGAGCACGGTGCAAGTTGCATTAAATTAACATGTGAAAGGAGAAAGAAGCTAAGTAGTTATATTGATTATCTGTAGCATTAAATGTTAAAAAATTAAAAGCTTTCTCGTGCTTGTGATTAGCTCATGGTTCCTGCTCACATGTGCTTGTTGATAGGAAGTGGAGTAATATTTCTTCACACCTTTCTCCCAAGGATTCCTTACCAATGCTGTGTACTCTGTAGAATGACCCCAGTGGAGCAGAATATCTTGTTCCCATTTCACAGAAAGGTAAATTGAAGGCAGGAGGTATTGGTTGATTTGCTCAAGGTCAAACAGCTTTTGGTCCTAATTCCCTACTCTAGCTATTAGATCACATTAATATTGTCAGCACGCTTCCAGCAGAAGGAGGCTGGGCTCAGTTAACTTCAGAATGGGGGGATCTTTTCTAGGGGAATAGTTTTTGTCAGCACAATTTAAGCAAGTTTTGAACTTTCCTAAATGATCCTCAGTGTGTTGTTGGTCAGTGATAAGTTTCAGAACCAGAAAATTTTATTATGGTTACTTTTTTCCCCTTACGCTGTTTTCCATTTCTTTGTCAGCCTGAGATCCAGCTCTGTATTTCATACATAATGCCTTGCCCTGAGAAATATGAAAAACCTACTCTAATTATAGTCTAACAGAACATGCATATTTGCTTCCACATGGACCACCGGAGGTGGTTGGAAATCTCTGGTAATAAAACTCTGAGGCTTTAATTTTTGGAAGCCAGCTTCTAAAGTTAAGGGTCTAAATCTTTCTGTGGGCATCTGAGGAGGGGCTTGAATTTTCAGAAGCGTTTAGCCCGGAGCAGTTCCCATAGACCATTTCCAGTTCCATCTCTTGTGTGAGCAGGAGTTGCTGAGCTTTGATCAAGGGCAGCATTGTTTTTTCTAAGCAGAGATGTATGTATTGCCTGTAGAAGAAATATGGTGCACGTAATAGCCTATGGATTCATTAAGGATTGTTTATGCTTATTTTCACACCGTATTACCTTTCAGGAGTGGTTGTTTCAGCCATTATATTGACAAGAAGTCGGAATAAATCTTAGGTAATAGAGAGCTAATCTGCCGTACCTGGGAGACCACCTGCTTCCCCCTCCCGCAGCAGCTGGAGCGTTCAGGGCCAAATCAGCAGGTAGGGCTTTCTTCCCAGGAGCTGGGGACTTGGGAAGCTCTCCCGTGGCTCCTTTTCATGTGGAAATTAATGCTTGCCTCTATTTCTGAATACTAGGTTATTAGAGTTCATATGCAAATTCTGAGGATGGAAATTTGTCTCTCTTTGATAATTGATATAATGAGATATATATATTTTAGTGGTCCAAAGTCCTTGAACTTGAGCCTTGTGTACGTAATCTATGTTTATTTCTTGTTCTTATTAACCGTAATTTAGTTGTTGGCGCCTTCCATTGCCTTAGATTGAAGGGAGTGTCTCTATCCCATTGCCCCTCTACAAACAATGCCCTTTTAGGGTTCCTTATCCCATATCCCTGTCCAGACATTTCCTAGCCTGTCAAATACTGTCGTTTTATTCCTTACAGATCATTCACAGTACGTCTCCTGTTGCACACACAAATAAGGAGCAAATGCAATCAAGATGCATCATTGTTTAGCATAACAAATAAAAGCTGATCTGTGCAGATTTCCCTTAAAGCATCTCTTAATACGTATTGTCAAAATGTCTAAAGATGTCTTTTACTCATAAGCATTTAATTATTTGTGACAATTAAACTAATATTCAGAGCAGGGAAAAAATGAGGGTATTAAGTATTTTCTCTTGTCAAAAGCTAACAAAACATCACCTGACATTACCAAACTCCTTCAATTTTGTATCTCAAATGCATCTCATAACTTGAAAAAACCCTTAAAAACAATTGCAAGGCCTCATTTCACAACCATGGAATTTATATCGAATTTGAGTAAATTGTATGTCTAAAACTGGAGCAAAATTAAATGCGTGTCATTAAAACATGCATAACTTACAAGCAGTTGATGATTAAAAAGGAGCTGCTATCAATTTTTAAGTCTGCACTGAAATCTAAGGCCAAGGAACCCCTGGGGCTGAATCAGGGACTCAGACCTGGATTTTGTAGGCTTAGCCAGTTATTGTGTAACTTGCACTTAAAAAAAAATAAGCAGCTCATGTAATGTAGACCGAGACCTTTTCTGTGATCTGAGTTATGGATTTGTTTGTTTGTTTTTGTCTGATGATCCCTCTAGCCAGATGGATTGCTTGAGCTGTTGAGGCAGCATGCTATGGATGAGGCAGAGAAAGCAGCCAGCACTGCTGCTCAAGGCTCAGAATCGTCCCCTGCCTGGCAGCCCTTTGACATGGAAAAAGTTCAGCTGCATGATAACACAAAGGGGAAAATAAGGGAAGATGCTGAAAAGAGCAGAAAACCAATGGAGGTCTTGAGTGCACTGTTGTATGGATGCTGGGAGTACTGCATAGCCCTGGGCACAGCAGTAACATCTATATCATGGGCACAACAATATGTGTAGTCCAGGTTGTTTGGATTTTTCTGTTCAAAAGCTTGATTTCTACTGGTTTTACTGTTTCCAGATCTGAGCTGTTCAGAGTAACATTTTCCATTGCCAAAATCTGTGTTTCCTTTATTAAAATGTTCTTCCTGAAATTTAGGGTAGGATGTTGTTTGGCAAAAATGCAAAAGGCTCATGTCAGGGTTTTATGTCCAAAGCTGCAGGACCGCTGCTTTCTGGCACTGACATGGACGTTTTGCAGAGGTACCTTCTGCCTTCCCTGAAAAAAAATAATCCACCCAAATTTGTCTGACTTAAAAAGTCAGAAAGTTGCTGTTGCCAAAGAATTTTTAGAAGGTGACACAGCATTCTCCAGGCATGCCATCTCCACCACGCAAGCTCAGTTCTCAGTTTCCCTTTTTCAATTACATTGCCTTAAAATATGTGTTAGCTGGGTGTAAGTAGGACAATTGCTTTCCCTGCTGTGGGATGGCCATGGGTCTGAGCAGTGAAAGCAGAGGAAGGGAAATGTCAGCATGGAGCGTGTCAGCTGGCGCCTGGATGGGGCCTGGGCTGCTGCTACTTCTCTATAGCCCCTGTTGGCGGGCAGCAGGGGAAGGCAGGCTGTCCCAGCACCAGGGGCAACCACAGTTGTGTGGAAAAAGCCACTTTTTGCACTGCCCGCCTGCTGTCGGAGGGTTTGAGGCGGACACTGGGCTTGGAGGAGCTGCACGCCGTAGGTAGGCTGGAACTAAGTGTGGAAAATGCTGGCAGCTACAAAGCTGCTGTCGGAGAAAAAATACAAAGAATGAAGCCAAGAGTTTCAACCACAGATATCTGTTTAGATAAAAAAGGGCCTGTTGCTTTGAGATCTGTTCTCATGCTGCAGCATGCAAATCGCAGCGGGGTGAGTGGCGCCGCTGTTGAGGCGGCCGCCATGTTCCCCAGCGGGCAATGGGCCCAAGCCTTGCAGGGTAACTTACTCTCACTCAGGGCACAGCTTTTCATTTTGTTCAGTTTGTTCCTCTTTGGGAGATTTCTCATAGAGATGGAGTCTTTCCATCTGGAACTCGGTGATAAAAGTTGAACCAGGAGTAGTGAGAGCAGAGCGGGACATCCTGGGGACACTGTTTTGTGTCACCTCCCAGATTCTCTATGTATGTTAAATAGCTGAAATCCCAGGAATGTTAATCTAGAAAACAGTCACCCTCGCATTACTCCTTTGCTGTTTCTGTGAACTTATTAGATATTTTATGATCTTGTGATTTGGGTTAAACAGAGGTAAATCACTTGGAGAAATATTTATGGGAGCTGGGGGAATGTTATGACATTGACATCTGGGTTTCCACTTGTTTGGATTAGGGACATTTTACCTTAATCATTCCCAAACATCTCTGCTAAAATCCCTGCTTTCATTTTTAATCACCTGTGAGGTACAACCAGGCAGGTTTTCAATTGGTGTCTGTGTGTTAAGGTGAAGTGCTGAAATTTGTTCTTAGGGCGAGTATACGAAAAGTCTCATTTTTATGTTTGTCTTCTGTCATTATTTTTGTTTGGAAACATCGCAGTTCAGTTAAAATGCACTATTTTCAATATATAAAGTACGTGCAGGGGAACAAGGGGGTGATTATGAGTTTCTCCAAGGAAATAAGCATCTCTTAGCCATCATCCTACAACTGGGAAAGTTCTGATACATGACATCTATATAATTTAACCTAATATATATATATATAAGCTAATGCTATATATACATATATGTACACTTTTATATATATATAAGTATATATGTAACAGTGATGTAATGGGGAGAGTGACCTGGACTTTGTAAAAGTTCCCCTACTTACTACAGATTCCCAAGGGCAGTGTAACATTCTAGACAGTGGTTTATATACCCTGATTAAAATGTAACATATTTTTGCATTTCCTGTGCAGTGACCTGTTAGTGCTCATAGACAGAACACTTAAAGAACTGTTACAAGGAGACATTTCCAAATGTGCCTAATACGCAAGAGTTTTTATAACATTCTTATTTCATTTGAAATTGCAGCTACAGCAGGAACCATTCAGACGGCGCATTGATTTAACTTTTTAATCCACTGTTTTGCTACGTCAAGTAAAATAAATGTTTGTTTTTAGCTTCATTTTTTTGCATCTCTAAAACTCATAACTACTTGCTTTAAGCTTGGGATTCTAAAGGGAGCTACATTATCTGAGATTTAAAGCTCGCTTTTTGGTAGCTGCTTTCTCACAACTCCCCCAAGGAAAAAAAAAAAATACAAAAGTACAACTTTAGCAAAAAGGGCTTTTATATCTCTATCAATTATAGAAACACCAGCTGCAGTGGATTACAAATGTGTTTGGCTGATTGTGATTTTGTGTAGGGAAAACTGTCACAAGGAGCTGGATTCTGTTCTCCCCGACAGCACCGGGATGTCGCACAGCTCCCTGCGTGCAGCCAGCACTTCTGTCAGAGCTGGAGGGGGCAAGAGTGGGATCCGGCTCAGAGACTGCCAAGCTGCACGCTGCCAAACCCAGCTTCGAACTTGCTCACGTGCCCTGGTGCTAGGAAAAAATATGGAGCTGTTGAATATGAACACGAGTGCTAACCGTGTGTTACTGTGCGTGCGTTTTTCTGTGTGCTGCAGCAAAGCCATGCCAGTGTCTGTGTAACCTGGGCCAGAAATCTCTGCAGAGGATCAGTCCAGTTCTTGTTGGTTTTTGTTTTGTGTTTTTGTTTTGTTTTTTTTTTAAATATACATATGCAACACATTTGTTTACTTCTACATTGTTGATGAACAAAGAGGGGGGAAATGTACCACAGGAGAAAAAGTATTTAATGGGCCTATAAAGGTAGAGGAGATGGCAGTCGTGCAATAAAGGAATATGGCTTCAAGGCAGCAATGCAGGATGGGCAATTTAGCACTTTGATGGTGTTGAGCTCAAGAAAAATCAGTGCATTGAAGTGCGTGCAAGTGGTATCACTCTACTCATATGCTGGGATTAAAAAGTAGCAGTGTAAGGGCTTTCGGTTGGTAGTGTCTTAGTTACTGTTTCATCTAGTGTATTGTACTTCGAGCCTCTCTGGAAGTGCTTGGTTGGGCTCTGGTTTATTTTAACAACGAGAAACTGACATCGTGAAGTTCTGAGTGTATTTTACAGTGAAAATGCAGTTTTCTATTTTCATTTAATCCCAGGAATGTTGGCATTTTCCAGGCTGTCAAACAAATGAGTGCACTGGAGGACAGTTAGATGTGTCTATCTAGTTCATCTATCTAATCTACCTCATTTCTAATGTGCCCATCACCGTGGTGTCTCGGTGGAAAGTATCTGCCCTGTTTTTGCTCTTTGTTTTTGTTGACTGTGGTAACTTAATTGAGTTGTTAGAGCTTTCAGATCCATCTGCAAAAACAATAACAAAAACATTATCAGAATAATGATTCATTTTTGCACTTATACTCAGAATTTCCCCTTCCTCTTATGAGTCGATTTGGTTAGTTGATTATTGTTGCCTCATCTAGAAGAGGCCGTATTTTAGAGGTGTTGTATTAAATTGGAATTTTACCTGACTCAGCAATGACTCAAAACTTCATTTGCCGTCTGAAGTGAATTCACTCATATCCTCTGACTTGCTCCTGCTCTCTGCAGAAGCTTACTTTGTGTGCTAAGCCACCCAGTTTAGCAGCCGCATCTGTTCTGTGACCCTTTGCCATATAAAACATAGGTAAAGGTAATAAAAAGTAATAGAAATTATGGCTTCAAAAATTATGTATTCCTTTTGAAGCCCTGGTTTCCATTAAATTTAATTACTTATCTCCCTTCCAATTAGGTAAAAATGCATCGTAAGACATAAGCAAGCAGTTTTTCAAAAGCAGAGGCTGAGGTCCACAAGGGAGAAAACAACCTGCTGTTGCTTATAATACCTGTGCAGGGGGTTACCACAGTCTGTGCTTGTAGGGACTGTGTGCTGCTGCAGCACATCAAGGTGTTGCCAGTGCACGCCATCGGGGTGGTTGGCCATGGTGAGGGTGGCAACATGCCTGACAGTGGCATCTTCACAGTCATGTGCCACCTTCTGCTTTGCAAA